>NW_027362768.1:357211759-357836759 GCF_046119375.1 Phyllobates terribilis | reverse complement strand
TTTTCTAAGAGACTGTCGCACTTTTCCCGGACACACGTTGCACAGTGTCCGGAGGAGGAGGAACCAGGAGCCTGAGACGACGAGAAAGTTTTATCTGCTAAGATATGTTATTTATATAATGTTTTATATGTTTTATATGTTTATAAAAATTTGTATGCTTTGGTGTTTATGTCTTACAGCCCGAGGACGTGCTGTGATTTACCAGGGGGGAATGTAGCACCCTGAGGATTCGGCTGCTACAGGGGTATTGCACCTCAATCCAGAGGTGTGATATTCCACTCCCGGGTAAGGATGGAGTGTGGAACTGAGCTCGGTAGGCTGCATGCACTACACACATCCCATTTCCGAGGAGCAGACCGACGGTACTCCCACTTAGAAATGTGCAGGTACGACCGAGTCTGTTCCTGGCTGGAGTGGGAGGGGGGTGGTACATCCCAAGTAGTGTAGGGGCAGATAGGGGGAGCAGCCTGGGTAAAGTTAGGAGCTCATTGGGTGCTGGTCACCTGAGCTCACACATAGAGGGTGTATATAAGGTGGGCACCAACTAAGAACAGGGTCAGATGCAGAGAACAAGTCAGCGAGCAGAGGAGAAGGAAAGACCCAGAGTGAGAGAGGAGAGAGAGAGACCCAGAGGCACAGAAGAAAAGGACTCTAAGATCCCAAATTAAAACCCCGGGTGAAGAGTCGGCATCAGGGTACCGGAACCCAAGCTGGTGGGGGTAAAAACATTCCCCAGCCAGAGACCGGAGACCGTGGGCAGCGTTTGCCACGGTCACCCACCACATCCACCCCGAAGGCACACCACATGAAGAGTCAGGGAACCCAAGGCCAAGGGTGTCCCAACAGAAGGCCCGAGGGAGCTGGACCTAGGTGGATCACTGGTGGGGACGGCCAGAGAACGGGACAGAAGGAGAGCTCAGGGCCACGCTCCGGACTTGTTTGGGGGTTGGCTGGATCCAGGACCTGGTGGACGCAGCACGGCTCGGGTGGTCACTCGAAGCTGGAGTGACCAGTACAACATCTGCAGTAAGTAAACACCCTTAACTGCACAACCCGACTCTGTCTTCACTGCCGTCTGCACTGCACCACCACAACCCCCATCCTCTGCACCTGTCCCCCCTGAGGCTATACCCCACCCGTTGGGGGTTATACCATCTCAAGCTGCACCTGCACCATCAGCCTCAGCGGACCCTGCTGCAGCGGCGGCCACAGTGACCGCATCACAACGGGTGGCGTAGTCGACACAAAAGAACTCTTAATAACATCTGTAGGACTGCCACATAACACTGAGTTTGACGCCCTGGGCACGGGCCGGGTCACAGCCGCTCGGAGACTACAACCCCCCATCTGATCCGGTGCCGGGTATTCCCCTCAAAAAGGAATATGTCCCAGGGGGCGCGTCAGAAGGAGTATCAGACCAATGCAAATCTACCAAGACCCGGCCGTCCCTCTAAACCAGTTTTTCCCAAACTCCAGTCCTCACGGACCCCCACAGGTCGTGTTTTCAGTATTCCCTTAGTATTGCATAGGTGATGGAAGTATCATCAAGGCATCAGGAATTATCTCACCTGTGCAATACTATGGAAATCCTGAAAACATGACCTGTGGGGTCTGTGAGGACTGGAGTATGGGAAACACTGCTCTAAACTTTCATCTCGAACAAGGAGAAGACTGATCAGAGATGCAGCCAAAAGGCCCATGATCACTCTGGATGAACTGCAGAGATCTAGAGCTGAGGTGGGATAGTCTGTACATAGGACAACAATCAGTTGTACACTGCACAAATCTGGGCTTTATGGAAGAATGGCAAGAAGAAAGCCATTTCTCAAAGATATCCATAAACAGTCTCGTTTGAAGTTTGCCACAAGCCACCTGGGAGACACACCAAACATGTAGAATAAGGTGCTCTGGTCAGATTAAACCAAAATCGAACTTTTTGGCCACAATGCAAAACGATATGTTTGGCGTAAAAGCAACACAGCTCATCACCCTCAAAACACCATCCCCACTGTCGAACATGGTGGTGGCCGCATCATGGTTTGGGCCTGCTTATCTTCAGCAGGGACAGAGAAGATGGTTAAAATTGATGGGAAGATGGATGGAGCCAAATACAGGACCATTCTGGAAGAAAACCTGTTGGAGTCTGCAAAAGACCTGAGACTGGGAAGAAGATTTATCTTCCAACAAGGCAATGATCCCAAACATAAAGCAAACTCTACAATGGAATGGTTAGAAAATAAACGTATCCAGGTGTTAGAATGGCCAAGTCAAAGTCCAGACCTGAATCCAATCGAGAATCAGTGGAAAGAGCTGAAAACTGCTGTTCACAAATGCCCTCCATCCAACCTCAATGAGCTCGAGCTGTTTTGCAAGGAAGAATGGGCAAGAATTTCAGCCTCTCAATGTGCAAAACTGATAGAGACATACCCCAAGCGACTTGCAGCTGTAATCGCAGCAAAAGGTGGCACTATAAAAGTATTAACTCAAGGGGGCCGAATAATATTGCACGCCCCACTTTTCAATTTGTTAAAAAAGTTTAAAATAGCAAATAAATTTCGTTCCACTTCACGATTGTGTCCCACTAGTTGTTGATTCTTCCCCAGAAAAATAGAATTTTATATCTTTACTAGATGGTGGCACGATTCTAACGCATCGGGTATTCTAGAATATGTATGCGGCCGACCGGGCGCAATCAGCAGAACGTTGTTTAAATTTGGCGCCAAAATCGCTGATTGGTCGCGGCCGGCAACCGCGACTAATCAGCAAAACGGTGTTTAAATTTGGCGGCAATATTGGTGATTAGTCACGGGTGGCGGCCGCGACCAATCAGCGAACTGTGTTAGTGAGGACGGGAGAGCTTGTTTAAATTTGGCGATAAAATAGACCAATCAGCAGAGCGTTGTTTACATTTTCCGGCAATCTCGCTGATTGGTCTTGGCCGGCCGGCGGCCGGGACCAATGAGCAGAGCGGTGTTTAAATTTGGCGCCAAAATCGCTGATTGGTAGCAGTCGCCGGCGGCCGCGACCAATCAGCAGAGCGTTGTTTAAGCTTGGCGCCAATCTCGCTGATTGGTCGCGGCTGGCGGCCACGACGAATCAGCACAGCGGTGTTTACATTTGCCGCCCATCTCGCTGATTGGTCTTGGCCGGCCGGCGGCCGCGACCAATGAGCAGAGCGGCGTTTAAATTTGCCGCCGATATCGCTGATTGGTCGCGGTGGCCGGCCAAGATTAATCAGCAGAGCGGCGTTTAAATTTGCCGCCCATCTCGCTCATTGGTCGCGGTGGCTGGCTGCGATTAATCAGCACAGCGGCGTTTAAATTTGCCGCCCATCTCGCTCATTGGTCGCGGTGGCCGGCCGCGATCAATCAGCAGAGCGGCGTTTAAATTTGCCACCCATCTCGCTGATTGGTCGCGGTTGGCCACCGCGACCAATCAGCAGAGCGGCATTTAAATTTGCCGCCCATCTCGCTGATTGGTCGCGGCCGGCCACCGCGACCAATCAGCGTCGTATTAGTGTGGGCCCGGGAGCGGCGCTGCTTGTGCGGCTCTTTCTGCTGCGAGAAGCCGGGAGATGAGCGGCTACTCGCAGCAGAAGCATCCCGACCGGCGGCGCCGCTCCCCGGTCCTCCGTTCACACTTGCTGTCGGGAGATCAGCGGGCCGAGCCGCTGATCTTCCGACGTTAGCCGCATGGAGGTCAGCGGCGCCGGTCGGGGTAGTTGTGCTGCTAGCGCCGCTCATCTCCCCGCTGCATCGTCGCTGACCTCCGTCCGCCAGATGAGCCGCTAACGGCCGCCATCCTTTTTCAGAAATCCCGCGGCGCTGATTGGCCGCTGCCGGACCAATGAGCGACGCGGGATTTCCAGGACGGACAGACAGACGAGATAAGACAATTATATAGTAGATGTTTGAAGCCAGAAATGTGGCAAAAGGTAGAAAAGTTTAAGGGGGCCAAATCCTTTCACAATGCACTGTATAGGCGACGGCAGTACTGTGTATTTGCAGGATTCCAGGCCAGTATCTGCCACCCGCTGTATTTCCCATGTGAGAAGCTCTGATATTTTATTACAGGGAAACTGTCATCAGGTTTTTGCTATGTAATCTAAAAGCAACAAGTCGGGGCAGAGGACCTTATCCCAGCGATGTGTCACTTGCTGGTCTGCATGATGGCATTTTGATATAATCCCTCTTATCTGCTGCAGATCTAGCAGTTCCCTGAATTCACAGATTATGTAGAGACCAATGCGGGAAAGTTACCCCAAATGTTATAGAAGTCAGCATTGGATTTTCTGCTTTCAGATCACCTCACAGACCAATGTAAGTTAAGGGACAAGTTCAGATGACGGTTTATCCCACTGTTTTTTGAAAGAAATTTGCCATTAAAACTCATGCATACAGTACAAAAAGAAATAGATGCCACAACCAGGGCCGGCTCCAGGATTTCATGGGCCCCGGGCAAAAGTCTCAGTGGGCCCCTTTCACACCTACCACGATTCATGATGCACAGAAATATAGGTATAGTACAATGCTAAAGATTTCACTGACTTCTCACATTACATGAGTGATATCTATTGTAAAGTCTACAAGAGCTCAGAAACCGGCGAATCCTCCCAGCGCACAGTGCAGACAATATAGTCCTCTATACAGTATTATGGGCCCCACGTAGTCCTCCATATACAGTATTATGGGCACCACGTGGTCCTCCATATACAGTATTATGGGCACCACATGGTCCTCCACACAGTATTATGGGCACCACATGGTCCTCCACACAGTATTATGGGCACCACATGGTCCTCCATACAGTATTATGGGCACCACATGGTCCTCTATACAGTATTATGGGCACCACATGGTCCTCCATACAGTATTGTGGACACCACATGGTCCTCCATACAGTATTATGGACACCACATGGTCCTCTATACAGTATTATGGACACCACATGGTCCTCCATACAGTATTATGGACACCACATGGTCCTCCATACAATATTATGGACACCACATGGTCCTCCATATAGTATTATGGGCAGCACATGGTCCTGCATCCAGTACTATGGGCACCATATATTGCTCCATACAGAATAATGGACCGCATATAATGCTCCATACAGTATGATCCCCATATATTGCTCCATTCAGTATAATGGACCCCATATATTGCTCCATAAAGTAAAATGAGCCCCATATATTGCTCCATACAAAATGGGTACCATATAATGCTCCATACAGAATAATGGAGCCCAAATATTGCTCCATACAGTATGGGCCCCATATATTGCTCCACACAGTATGGGCCCTATATATTGCTCCATAAATAGTGGGCCCAATATATTGCTCCATAAAGAATAGGCCCCATATAATGCTCCATAGATAATGGGCCCTATATAATACTCCATACATAATGGGCCCCATATATTGTTCAATAGATAATGAGCCCCATATAATACTCCTTACATAAAAAAAAAAATCAAATACTCACCGCTCCTTGCTGGAAGCAGGCCTGTCTCATCAGCGTCTTCCGACTCTCTGCACTGGGACTGCTCAGCAGAGGGCGCTCTGTAGTGACGTCATCGCGCCCTCTGCCCTGAGATGTCACAGAGTAAGAAGACGCAGAAGACAGAGGAGCAGCAGAGGAACAGGGAGAGGTAAGTATTGCAAACAGTTTAAAGCACTGAGGAAGACCCAGTGCAAGTGCCCATTCGCTGGCATCAGGCCCCGCCGACTCATGGGCCCCATAGCGCGCTGGTGTCCCAGAGGGTGAGTGGGCCCCCTGCTCGCTCAGGGCCCAGGCTCTTGCCTGGGTGGTGATGCCGGCCCTGGGTACAACACATACGGCACCCGTTTTTAACTGATCCGCTGCAATGATTATGTAGGAAACTGTATTCATTTACAATCATCCACAGCGTGAGAGAAAACAGCTACAACATTACTGAATAAACAGAAACCCTGCAAGTATAAGAAAATGATTTTATTAAAAATATTTTGCATATCAATCCAGTTTGAAAAAAAATAACTTATTAAGTATTTTTTGCAACGTAGCAGTCCACATCTGACAGACTCTTGTAACTCTGGACACAGTATAATAGTGTGGCCGCTGTTCTCTAGCAGGACCCTCTAATGATAGAAGCAGGACGGCATACTGTATCTTGCACAACGCTACCTGCATGCCATCTGATTTGCTAAGTGCTCCAGCCGTATAAATATCACTATGTATACAATATACTCCGAAAAGATGTCAGGGATTACTGTGAAGTAAAAATATTGTCGCCCCCATTGAGCAGGAATGATTAGAGATGGACAAGCTCCAGTTGGCAGACAGTCAGTGATGGCGGAGAGCTGATCATCTTTACTCGCTGCTCAGTAGGAAAGTGGTCGCTTTCTGAAACCATTTGACTCTGAACTCGGCGTCAGACGGCATTATGTAAGAGGCCAATGTCTGAGTGGTTTTTGTGTCCGTTTGTCCTTCCTCTGTTCTTTCTGCCAAAAGATCCTCACCCATAACCTAAGGATTAAAATAAAGTTGAATTGTTACTAATATTATTTTTGTAAATTTAGCACATGAATTGAATTTCATAAATTAAAAGAAAACTTTCCCTCCGATGTCCACAAAACTGAGCACCACTACATAAGCCACAAATAGTCTCCCCTCTCTCTCCCAGTCTGTGCAGCGGACGGGAACCATTTAAATGGGTGCAGGGCCGATTTTAGATAAAGTGGGGCCCTGGGGAAAAGTTTAAAGTGGGGTCCCAAATGCTGACATACAGCACCACACAAACATTTAGCTTGTATTTACATGCGCTGAGATCAGGCCGCTAAACGAGCGCAATCCACAATACTGAAGCCGTTCGACGCTTGTTTCCCGACCTCTTTACACCAGCTGAGGAAGAATGATGGATACAGAACAATCACTAATAGATCAATCTGTCCCCATACAGCATCATGTTATCCACCGGGCGATGTGCTGCTGAGAACAAGGATTTTTGTTCTGGCATAAACAATCCAATTACTCGATGAATAGGCAGCATTTTGCTTGTTTAGTATAATACATGCCATAGTTCTCCATATTTTATAATGTGCCCCAGAGCCCCCCATATTGTATAATGAGGCCCATAGTCCTCCAAATAGTATAATACACTCCCCATAACCCTCTATATAGTATAATATAGTCCCCATAGTCCTCAATATAGTATAATGCACTCCCCATAACCCTCTATATAGTATAATATACTCCCCATAGTCCTCCATATTGTATAATGTGCCCCACAGCCCTCCATATTGTATAATGTGGCCCATATTCCTCCAAATAGTATAATACACTCCCCATAGCTCTCTATATAGTATAATGCACCTCATAGTTCTCCATATAGTATAATGCACCTCATAGTCCTCCATATACACTGTGTTCCAAATTATTATGCAAATAATATTTTCTCAGATTTTCCCAAATTACCTATATGAATTGCAGTCATTGTAATTTTCCAGTCAGATAACTATTAGAGTACAATTGAAAGGTTTTTGTACAAACTGCCTATGATAACAGTATATTTTAAAAAAAATAAAACACTCAAACTGCTCTCAAAATGCATGTTCCAAATTATTATGCACAGCAGAGTTTTCAACCTTTTCATTTTAATAAAGAACAAAAAAAATGGTCATTTTTGAAATTATAAGCATTAGCAGGTTATTACAAACTGAAATCAAACAGTTTTCAACTCAAAACTTTATTCTAGGTGATGTTACATTTGCACATAGGACCCCTTGTTCGAAAGGAGCTTCTGAACTCTCTCATTCATTGAATAAGTTTGTCCCGGTTTATACCCACAGCAGCCAGAGATGCAGATGTGTTATGTGCAGCATGAGACGGGGCATTATCATGCATGAAAATGATCTTGCTGCGGAATGCACGGTTCTTCTTCTTGAACCATGGCAGGAAGTACTGTTTGAGAAACTCAACATACATTATGGAGTTCATCTTTACCCCTTCAGGGATCCTAAAAGGGCCGACAATCTCTCTCCCCATGATTCCAGCCCAAAACATTACTCCGTCTCCTCCTTGTTGGTGCCGTAGCCGTGTTTGCATGGGGTGTCCATCAACCAGCCATCCTCCATTCCATCCATCTGGACCATCGAGATCATTTCATGCATGATAATGCCCCGTCTCATGCTGCACATAACACATCTGCATCTCTGGCTGCTATGGGCATAAAAGGGGACAAATTTATGGTGTGACCCCCATGCTCCCCTGACCTCAACCCCATTGAAAACCTCTGGAGCATCATCAAAAGGAGTGTCTATGATGGCGGGAGGCAGTTCACATCTAAGCAACAGCTCTGTTAGCGTATTCTGTCCTCATGCAAACAATTGAAGCAGAAACCATCCAAAACCTGACAAATTCAATGAATGAGAGAGTTCAGAAGCTCCTTTCGAACAAGGGGTCCTATGTGCAAATATTACATCACCTAGAATAAAGTTTTGAGTTGAAAACTGTTTGATTTCAGTTTGTAATAACCTGCTAATGCTTATAATTTCAAAAATGACCATTTTTTTGTTCTTTATTAAAATGAAAAGGTTGAAAACTCTGCTGTGCATAATAATTTGGAACATGCATTTTGAGTGCAGTTTGAGTGTTTTATTTTTTAAAAAATATACTGTTATCATAGGCAGATTGTACAAAAACCTTTCAATTGTACTCTAATAGTTATTTGACTGGAAAATTACAATGACTGCCATTCATATAGGCAATTTGGGAAAATCTGAGAAAATATTATTTGCATAATAATTTGGAACACAGTGTAGTATAATGCACCTCATAGCCCTCCATATAGTATAATATACTCCCCATAGTACTTCATATAGTATAATGCACTCCCCATAGTCTTTCATATTGTATAATGTGCCCCACAGCACTCCATATTGTATAATGTGGCCCATATTCCTCAATATAGTAATTACATTCCCCATAGCCCTCCATATAGTATAATGCACCTGATAGTCCTCCATATAGTATAGTACACTCCCCATAGCCCTCCATATAGTATAATACACTGCCCCATAGCCCTCCATATAGTATAATACACTGCCCCATAACCCTCCATATAGTATAATATACTGCCCCATAGCCCTCCATATAGTATAATACACTCCCTATAGTATAATGCACTCCCCAAAGTCTTCAATATTGTATAATGTGCCCCACAGAGCTCCATATTGTATAATGTGACCCATATTCCTCCAAATAGTATAATACACTCCCCGTAGCCCTCCACATTGTATAATACAACTCATAGTCCTCCATATAGTATAATGAACCTCATAGTCCGCCATATAGTGTAGTACACTCCCCATAGCCCTCCATATAGTATAATACACTGCCCCATAGCCCTCCATATAGTATAATACACTGCCCCATAACCCTCCATATAGTATAATATACTGCCCCATAGCCCTCCATATAGTATAATACACTCCCTATAGTATAATGCACTCCCCAAAGTCTTCAATATTGTATAATGTGCCCCACAGAGCTCCATATTGTATAATGTGACCCATATTCCTCCAAATAGTATAATACAATCCCCGTAGCCCTCCACATAATATAATGCACCTCATAGTCCTCCATATAGTATAATGAACCTCATAGTCCGCCATATAGTATAATACACTCCCCATACCCCTCTAAATAGTATAATGCACTCCCCAAAGTCCTCCATATAGTATAATATACGGCCCATAGTCCTCCATATAGTATAATGCACTCCCAATAGTCCTCCATATAGTATAATGTGGCCCACAGCCCTCCATATTGTATGATGTGGCCCATATTCCTCAATATAGTATAATACATTCCCCATAGTCCTCCATATAGTATAATACACTTCCCATAGCCCTCTGTATAGTATAATACACTGCCCCACAGCCCTCCATATAGTATAATACACTGCCCCATAGCGCTCCATATAGTATAATGCACTCCCTATAGCCCTCCCTATAGTATAATGTACTCCCCATAGTCCTCCATATTGTATAATGTGCCCCACAGCGCTCAATATTGTATAATGTGGCCCATATTCCTCCAAATAGTATAATACACTCCCCATAGCCCTCCACATAGTATAATGCACCTCATAGTCCTCCATATAGTATAATGAACCTCATAGTCCGCCATATAGTATAATAAACTCCCCATAGCCCTCCATATAGTATAATGCACCTCATAGCCCTCCATATAGTATAATACACTCCCCATAGCCCTCCATATAGTATAATACACTCCCCATAGCCCTCCATATAGTATAATGCACCTCATTGTCCTCCATATAGTATAATGCACCTCATTGTCCTCCATATAGTATAATGCACTCCCCATAGCCCTCCATATAGTATAATGCACCTCATAGTCCTCCATATAGTATAATACACTCCCCATAGCCCTCCATATAGTATAATATACTCCCCATAGTCCTCCATATAGTATAATGCACTCCCAATAGCCATCCATATAGTATAATGCCACTCCCTATAGCCCTCCCTATAGTATAATGCACTCCCCATAGCCCTCCCTTTAGTATAATGCACTCTCCATAGTCCTTCATAGTGTATAATGCACTCCCCATAGTCCTTCATATAGTATAATGCATTCTCCTCAGTCCTTAATAGAGTATAATGCAGCCTCCCTATAGTATAATGCAGCCAAACATATAGTACATATAATATAATGCAACCCATAGTCCTCGATAAAGTATAATTCGGCCCCAACCATAGAGTATAATGCAGCCCCCCAGTTCTGCAGTATTATGGTCACCACGTATAAAAAACAAATACATACAATACTCACCTCTCCTCGTTCTCCAGCTGCTCCATGCTCTGCAGAGCGTCTGAGCAGCTCCACTCTGCAGGCACAGTCATTCCCCCGCTACCGATACAGTTCAATGCGCGATGCGGGGGGAACTCACGGGCCCTATAGCGGCACGCCACGGGCTGGAGGCCCCAGGCAGATGCCTAGTCTGCCTGCCCTAACGCTGGCCCTGAATGGGTGTGTCATGCTGGGGACGTGTTTTTCTGCTTTTTTTCTTGCCATAGTACAAATTCTATTCAGTAGGACTATCAGCTGTGTATCCACCAGACTTCTGCACAACACAACTGATGGTCCCAACCCCATTTATAAGGCAAGAAATCCCACTTATTAAACCTGACAGGGCACACCTGTGAAGTGAAAACCATTTCCGATGACTACCTCTTGAAGTTCATCAAGAGAATGCCAAGAGTGTGCAAAGCAGTCATCAAAGCAAAAGGTGGCTACTTTGAAGAACCTATAATATAAGACATATTTTCAGTTGTTTCACACTTTTTTGTTAAGTATATAATTCCACATGTGTTAATTCATAGTTTTGATGCCTTCAGTGTGAATGTACAATTTTCATAGTCATTGAAAATACAGAAAAATCTTTAAATGAGAAGGTGTGTCCAAACTTTTGGTCTGTTACTGTATATATCCAGGATGTGTGATCAAGGGGTGCCATACATACCAGAATGGGGGATCAAGGGGTGTCATGCATACCAGGATGGGTGATCAAGGGATGCCATGCATACCAGGATGGGGGATCAAGGGGTGCCATGCATACCAGGATGGGGGATCAAGGGGTGCCATGAAAACTAGGATGGGGATCAGGGGGTGCCATGCATACCAGGATGGTAGATCAAAGGGGTGCCATGAATACCAGGATGGGGGATCAATGGGTGCCATGCATTCCAGGATGGGGATGAGGGCCACGTATACCAAGATGGGATGGGGGCCACATATACCAGGAAGGAGGGACCATACATACCAGGATGGAGGATATTAACAGAATTAGGGGACATTACCCCAATACCAATGTCAGCAGCAGACTCCTATTAGACAAAGATAGCACAAGTATACACAAAATGCAGTTTTTAAAAGGAAGGTTTTTATGATTAAGGGAAAAGGAAATCCAAACCTACAGGGCCCTGTGTGAAAAAAGTGATGCCCCTCCCTCCTTAAAACATAAATGAACTGTGATTTGTCACATCTTTGGGAAGCTGAGTTCAATTTCCGTAGCCCCACACAGCCCTGTTTACTGCCACACGTGTTCTCAATCAAGAAATCACTTAAATAGGACATGCCTGACAAAGTGAAGTAGAACAAAAGATCCTCTAAAGCTAGAGATCATGCTGCGATCCAAAGAAATTCAGGACCAAATGAGAAACAAAGTAATTGAGATCTATCAGTCTGGAAAAAGTTCTAAAGCCATTTCTAAAGATTTGGGACTCCAGCGAACCACAGTGGGAGTCATTATCCACAATAGGCGAAAATATGGAACAATGGTGAACTTTCCTAGGCGTGGCCGGCTGATCAAAATTACCCCAAGAGCGCAGCAACGACTCATCCAAGAGGTTACAAAAGACCCCACAACAACATCCAGAGAACTGCAGGTCTCACTTGCCTCAGTTAAGGACAGTGTTCATGACTACACCATAAGAAAGAGACTGGGCAAAAATGACACGCATAGCAGAGTTCCAAGACAAAAAACACTGCTGAGCAATAAGAACAAAGGCTCATGTCAGTTTTGGCAGAAAACATCTTGATGATTGCCAAGACTTTTGGGAGAATACTCTGTGGACTGACAAGACAAAAGTTGAACTTTTTGGAAGGTGTATGTCCCATTACATCTGGCGTAGAAGTAACACTGCATTTCAAAAAAGGAACATCATACCAACCGTAAAATATGGTGGCAGTAGCGTGATTGTCTGGGACTGTTATGCTGCTTCAGGACCTGGAAGACTTGCTGTGGTAAATGGAACCATGAATTCTGCTGGTTAACCAAAAAATCCTGAAAGAGAATGTCCGGCCATCTGTTCATGACCTCAAGCTGAAGTGCACTTGGGTTATGCAGCAGGACAATGATCCAAAACACAGCAGTAAGTCCACCTCTGAATGGCTTAAGGAAAACAAAATTAAGACTTTGCAGTGGCTTTGGATTCAGGGAGTTTGGAAGGGAGGACTTAGGACTGAATTGCTGACTGTATTTCATTCTTTCTTTACTTTACTTTTTGCTTAATTAATCCACCTGACCTACTTATCTGATTCCCCCGTCCATACTTGATACTTAACTGATCTCCCGCCGATATCTAATTGATACACTTGCACATCCCTAATTGATCCCCGTCCATACACCTATATATAAATAATTGTGTTTTGTACTTGTATATATATACTGACTGTATCCCCATATTTAGAATGACGTCCATTTTGGCCGGAGCTGTGCAGTGTACATCTTGCGCAATGTATGCATTCCGTGAGCAACCGCTCGAGGATCCATACTGCTGCGAGAGATGTGAGCATATCGTGCACTTGGAAGCCCAAATTCTGGATCTAAGTGCTCAGATAGCGGTACTGAGGAGCATCGACAACATGGAACGGAGTTTGCTGCTCACCGAGCAGACACTCAATGGGTCAATACTGGGGGTGGAGCATAGAGGGGAAGTGCAGGCTGAACAGGCAGGGAGCTGGATAACAGTTAGGAGGGATAGAGGGAAGAAGTATAGGAAGGCTGGTTCAGAACCGGCATTATTGGAGCACGACAGATCCTCTGACCGCCGGGGGAGTGTATGCTCCAGTAATGAGGGGGAGGGGGGAAGTGTAGGGCAGGCAAGACAGGTTCTGGTAGTGGGTGACTCTATTATTAGGGGGACAGACAGGGCAATCTGTCACAAAGACCGGGATCGCCGAACGGTGTGCTGCCTCCCTGGCGCTCGAGTCCGGCACATCGCGGATCGGGTAGACAGGTTACTGGGTGGGGCTGGCGAAGACCCAGCGGTCAAGGTCCACATCGGCACCAATGACAAAGTGAGTGGTAGATGGAGGGTCCTTAAAAATGATTTCAGGGACCTAGGTAGGAAGCTTAGGGCAAGGACCTCCAAGGTAGTTTTCTCAGAAATACTACCAATCCCGCGAGCCACACAGGAGCGCCAACGGGAAGTTAGGGAGGTGAATAAGTGGCTAAAGAGTTGGTGCAAGGCAGAAGGGTTTGGGTTCATGGAGAACTGGGCCGACTTCGCGGTCGGCTACAGGCTCTACCGTAGGGACGGGCTGCACCTCAATGGGGAGGGTGCAGCGGTGCTGGGGAAGAAGATGGCTAATAGGTTGGAGGAGTTTTTAAACTAGAGACGGGGGGGGGAAACAAAGGAAATAGTGGGATGTGAGGCAAGCAAGGGGGAAGGGGAGAAGTGAATATAATGAGGGTGGAGAGGGGGGGTGGGGATAGTACAGTTAGATCGTTAGAGAAGAATAGGATGCTAAATAACCCCAAAGTTTTATCTTGCATGCTGACCAACGCAAGAAGCCTGACCAATAAGGCGGATGAGCTGCAGGCGCTTATATCGGAGGAGAGGTATGACATCGTAGGTATAACAGAGACTTGGCTAGACGATAGCTACGACTGGGCGGTAAATTTATTAGATTATAGTTTATTTAGAAGGGACCGGAAACAGGGGAAAGGCGGAGGAGTCTGCTTATATGTAAAGTCATGTCTAAAACCCAGACTAAGGGAAGATATAGGAGAGGGAGAAGAGGGGGTCGAGTCCATGTGGGTAGAGATAGAGGGAACTAAAAATAATAATAAAATATTACTGGGGGTCTGCTATAAGCCACCAAATATAACAGAGGAGAATGAGAATCTGCTATTAGGACAAATAGACAAAGTAGCAAAACATAATGAAGTGATTGTAATGGGGGATTTCAACTACCCGGATATTGACTGGGAAACAGAAACCTGTAGATCTCAGAAAGGAAAAAGGTTCTTGACAAATATTAAGGATAATTATCTCTCCCAACTAGTGCAGGAACCAACGAGAGGGAAGGCCGTGTTGGACTAATAGGCCTGATAGAATAACTGAGGTACAGATAGGGGGGCACATAGGTAATAGCGACCATAATATTATCGACTTCAAAATGCCCTTCAGTAGGGTTATCAATAAGGGAACAACAAAAACATTAAACTTTAGGAGGGCGAAGTTTGATCAGCTGAAAGAAAACCTTCAACTTATAGACTGGGACAAAGTTCTTAATCAAAGGAATACGAATAGTAAATGGGAAACCTTCAAAAGAATTCTGAATACTCAGTGCGAGAGGTATATACCGTATGGGAATAAAAGGGCCAGAAATAAGAGGAAACCAATATGGTTGAACAAGAACGTAAAAGGGGCGTTAAATAGCAAAAAAGAGGCATTCAAGAGATTAAAACAGGAAAAACAGTAAGGAGGCACTAATGTGTTACAAGGAAAAAACGAGAACCTGTAAAAAACAAATAAAAATAGCGAAGGAGGAAACAGAGAAACGTATTGCTAGGGAAAGTAGATCAAATCCCAAACTGTTCTTTACGTATATAAATAGTAAAAGGATTAAATCGGATAATATTGGACCGATAAAAAGTGAGGAAGGCAAAATCATAGAGAAAGATGAGGATAAAGCTAATCTATTAAATAATTTTTTTTCGACAACTTTCACAAAGGAAATAGAACTAACAGGAGAAATGAGAAGTGACAAACTTAATCCTCCACTAAGTATGACAAATCTAACCCAAGTTGGGGTACAGAAACGCCTCAGTAACATTAAAATAAACAAATCACCAGGACCTGATGGCATACACCCACGGGTACTAAGGGAACTAAGTAATGTGATAGACAGACCGTTATATCTTATATTTAAGGACTCTGTTGAGACTGGGTCTGTACCACTTGATTGGCGACAGGCGAATGTAGTGCCAATATTCAAAAAGGGAGCGAAAAGTGACGCCGGAAACTATCGGCCGGTGAGTCTGACGTCCGTTGTGGGCAAAATTTTTGAAAGCTTCATTAAAGAGGCAATTACGGAGCATCTTGATGCTAATAATCTTTTAATCCCGAACCAACATGGATTCATGTGGAGTCGCTCCTGCCAAACAAACCTGATTGACTTCTACGAGGAGGTTAGCTCTCGAGTAGATCAGGGGGAACCAGTGGATGTCGTGTATCTCGACTTCTCAAAAGCGTTCGATAGCGTGCCACATAATAGGTTGGTATACAAAATGAGAATGATGGGGCTGGGGGAAAATGTCTGCAAGTGGGTAGCTAACTGGCTAAAGGATAGAAGGCAGAGGGTGGTTATAAATGGAATATACTCAGATTGGGTAAGCGTCACTAGTGGGGTACCACAGGGGTCTGTACTAGGCCCAATGTTATTTAATATCTTTATTAACGACATAGTCAATGGGATAAATAGTAAAATATCAATATTTGCAGATGACACAAAGTTATGTAAAACAATTAATACAAAAGAGGACAGTGCAGACCTACAGAGGGATTTGGATAAGCTGAGTAGGTGGAGCATTAAATGGCAAATGAGGTTTAACGAGGAGAAATGTAAGGTCATACATATGGGAAGGAAAAATGGAAGTCACCAGTACTCACTGAATGGGAAATCATTGGGGAATTCAGAGATGGAGAAGGACTTGGGCATCTTGATTGATAGCAAACTAAATTGGAGTGCCCAAAGTCAGGCCGCTGCTGTAAGGGCAAACAGGGTAATGGGATGTATCAGAAGAGGTATAGCTGCAAAGGATGAGAACATTGTTCTTCCACTGTACAAAGCACTGGTCAGACCACACTTGGAATACTGTGCTCAGTTATGGGCCCCAATATATAGAAAGGATATAAATGAGCTTGAAAAGGTACAAAGGAGGGCAACAAAATTAATAAAGGGAATGGAGGGACTGCAATACCCAGAGAGGTTGGCAAAACTAGGACTATTCAGCCTGGAAAAGAGAAGGTTGAGGGGGGACATAATAAATGTGTACAAATATGTTAGGGGACAGTATAGAGATCTTGCCCGGGATTTGTTCAAAAGGAGGGATATTACGGTAACAAGAGGGCACTCACTAAGACTGGAAGAGAAAAGGTTTCAGCACCAGCATAGGAAGGGGTTCTTTACGGTAAGAGCAGTGAGAATATGGAATTCACTGAGTGAGGAGACGGTAATGTCGGATTCACTAAACCAGTTCAAGCGGGGACTGGATGCATTTCTAGATACCAGGCAGATTTCAGCATATACTTAAAAATAAAATAAAATAGTAGGTTGATACAGGGATTTATTCTGACTGCTGGTTTCAGAGTCGGGAGGGAATTTTTCCTCAGGTGAAGATTGGCCAAATCATTTGGGGTTTTTGCCCTCCTCTGGATCAACTTTAGCAATTACAGAACTAACAGGTCGAACTTGATGGACGCAAGTCTTTATTCGGCTTTACAAACTATGTTACTATATGTTACTATGGCTTAGTCAAAGTCCTGACCTTAAGAAAGAGGTTCATGCTCGGAAACCCTCCAATGTGGCTAAATTACAACAATTTTGCAAAGATGAGTGGGCAAAAATTCCTCCAGAGTGTTGTAAAAGACTCATTGCCAATTATCCCAAACACTTGATTGTAGTTGTTGTTGCTGAGGGTGCTTCAACCAGTTATTAGGTTTAGAGGGCAATCACTTTTTCACACAGGGCCCTGTAGGTTTGGATTTCTTTTTCCCTTAATAATTAGGATCTTCATTTAAAAACTGCATTTTGTGTTTACTTGTGTTATCTTTGTCTAATATTAAAATTTGTTTTGAGGTTTTGAGATCTGAAATATTTAAGTATGACAAACATGCAAAAGAATGAGAAATCAGGAAGGGGCAAATAACTTTTCACACATACACATATACATATATATTCATCCCACAATGTCACATTCACCGCAGGAGAGAGGGATTGGTAAGATGGGACAACCATTACAAACCAGCCACCTGATCAGACGTTATTGAACACCTTTCCAGAAGCTTTAATCAATCTTATCTACTGTTATTTTCTGAAGAGAGGAAACAAATGTCCTAAAAATAAAAAAATATAAAAATGAAAGTTAAAAAGAAAAAATAATAATAATAGGCTCACCTCCACTATGAGCATTTTTTGCTCTTCTAATAATCCAAGCTTTCCTAATTGTTCTTCTATTTGCTCCTGCGTCTTCATATTCCTCTCCAGCACAAATGATGCATGCTGGGGCTGTAAGAGCTGTAATAGAGGCCTAGAAGAACCATCAGAGGTCAGGCCGATCTGGTTACAGCAAGAACACAGATACACGCTGTATAAGACAATGGGATGGAAACAAGATTTTAAAAGGAGTTATCAAACACTTTTATACTCCACTGGATAGGTCATTAATATAAGATAGGTGGGGGTCCAACCATCGGCCCCCCGATGATCAGCTGTCATCACCTCTGGCAAGATGCAGGCAATGTTCAAAGTGGAACAAAACCGCTCCGTACACTGCGGCCGCTGCCGGGTGCAGACCAGCTATTGAGGAGTACCGGAGGTGATCTGCAGCACCAGGCAGTGGCCACTGGGGTGCGCTCTGTGCACAAGTTACATCCGGCCGTTGCCAGAGCTATAAACAACATATTGGTGGGGAGCCAAGAGTCGGACCTACAACCATCTGATATAGACCACCTATTTTATGCATAAATCATCTACATTAAAGTATTAGAGAACGTCTTTAAGAGCCCTGCATTTTCAGAGCCAAACTTCAGTCAACATCTAATAACCAATTACAATGTCTTTCTTAGGACTCGTTCACACGAATGTATTTTCAGTAGGAAAGTTGTCTGTGGAACAAATGGACAGCACTCAGACCAATGCTATTCAATGGGAAAGTGCAGAGGAGTCATTTTTTTTTTTTGTCACTGATCGAATCTGTGTGTGAGCAAAAAATAAATAGAGAAAATGGCAGCATGTCCTCGTTTCATCCGTCAGACAAGATTCACCCATTCAAGTCTATGGGTACAGAAAAAAATCTGCTTTATACAGATACATTGCAATCCTGTAGCCCTGGAAACTGTAAATGGTTAAAAAGCCAGATTAGATCTGGACTGCACATGGACGACAAGTGAGAAAAGAATTCTCGCACTTTTCTGGATGAAACTCTGAATGATATTTTATCTGCTTGTGTGAACAGGCCCTTAGAGGTCTCGACAAGACGGAGGAGCTGATCCAGAGTGTCCAGGTAAAGCTAGCAGTCCAGGTAATGGCGGATACGGAGGCAACCATCCACATCGTGCTCCATGCCCTTCTAATCTGACGTCCGTGACAGTGATGCTCAGTGTAAAGCCTGAGCTCAGGAGATGTGGGCTCGGACCCTGTTCAGACACACTGGAACTGATCAATCTCCATTCAACATTATGAACATAAAACTGGAGCACTGGCCCCACTCAAATATATTGTATTATGCTCAAATCATTCCCTTTAGGAACTGAGTGATGTGTAATAGAGGAGGATAAGGCTCCCCATATACAGCAATCTATTCTCTGATAGGCGAGAGGGAAGAGACGTCATCTCCTCCTTTCTGATAATGTCCCCTGTATCCTGGTGACAGTGATTGTGCCATCCCAGCAGGTGACACTAGAGCCGCTCCCCGCTCTTAGGCTATGTGCCCATGAAAACGCTTGTAAAACCGTCTGCCATGCAAAGCAATGTGAATTCGGATGTGCTGTGCACATGATGCGCTAATTAGCGCGCAGAATTCGCATTGCGTTGCAAAACGCAGCATGACCATTTCTACCGCGATTATGCCGCAAATTCGCGGCCATTGAAAAGCAGCAACCCCGCAGGTATATGTGGATTTGCTGCGTTTCAATTAAATTCAATGGCCGAGAATTTGCAGCGTAATCGGGGTGCGTGTGGTACCCAGGATGAAGAAGAGACTACAACTCCTCTTCATCCCGGCTACCAAGCGGTGAAAAAAAGAAATAAATAAAAATAAAAAAACCCTGTATACTCACCTCTCCGGTCTGCTCCCGGCGGCGATCCTCTCTCCTCGGCGTCCAGCGGTGTACTTGCAGGACCTGCAGTGATGTCATCTAGTCAGGTGATGGTCACGCGACCGCTGACGTCAGAGGTCAGGTGATGGTCGCGTGACCATCAGCTGACTAGATGACGTCACCGCAGATCCTGCCAGTATACCGCGGGACGCTGAAGAGAGAGAACGCCGCCGGGAGGAGACTGGAGAGGTGAGTATACAGGTTTTTTTTTTACTTTTAACTTTTTCATTCTTTTTTTTTTTTTTACTATAGATGCAGCATTTAAAGCATCTAAGTTGGTCACACAATATAAATCCATGCCGGTTTCATGGATTTATATTGTGTGACCAACTTGTCAAGCACTTTTCCAAGTTATGCTCAAAATCACTTGGAAAAGTGCTTGAAAAAACGCATGCGAAAACGCTGAAAAAATGCTGAAAAAACACTTCTCTCTGGCAGAAAAAATGCATGTAAATCTGCATGTAAATCTGCATGTAAATCTGCATGTAAATCTGCCAGAGAGAGGCAAAAACACTCTGCATCAAATCTGCTACGTGGGCACATAGCCTTAGCGTGTATGTGCTGTACTTATCATTCAGGACTGTGCAAAGACCTGCCTGTGACCAAAAGAACAACAAGGCTGTGTGCACACGCTGCAGATTTGGTGCGTTCTTCAATGGAACAGGCTGCCACGAGAGGTGGTGAATTCTCCTTCAATGGAAGTCTTCAAACAGAGGCTGGACAGACATTTGTCTGAGATGGTTTAGTGAATCCTGCATTGAGCAGGGGTTGGACACTAGGACCCTGGAGGTTCCTCCAATTCTAATGTTCTAGGATTCTATGTATAAACACCAGCTGCAATCTTCCATGGAGAAGTAACTGTGGTTTCAGGAGAACTTGCAGCAGAAGGTCTGTGCCTTCCGCTAGCTCCTCCCCCTTCCGCTAGCTCCTCCCCTTCCTTCTTTAATGAATATTAATAGCACTAACTGTCATCTATCTCACTAATAGGAAAGTTTGTCTTCACTGAATACAGATTTTACAGATGTTACCGCGAATTGAGACTGAAAGATCAATCCAGCAGGAAAAAGAAGACTTCTCTGATAAGATTATAAAATTACTTATTTTCATGTGTAATATTAATTTACAAAACAAAAATTAAAACAACGGTTATTCTTTAACTAATAAAGCACTTAGGACAGGGATTCATTAAGACTGGCCATATTCAAGCTGCTCTTGATGAGGGAGCGTGCTGGAGTCAGACGGTCCAGATTCATTAAGTGGCGCATGAATTATGCGCTTCTGACAAGTGGTGCGTGCACCTTGCCACAAATCTTGCTCCAGTCACGGACTGGAGTAAGATTTCGGGTGTAAGGGAAGCCACAGTTCACCATGAATTAGACAAGCTGTGGTGCCACACTTCCATCTTGCCCCAACTCTGCCCATTTTGGTGAAGCTGGGCAAAACTGACGTGAAAACACCAAAAGTCACAACATTTTTGATCAACTCAACAATGCACAAAAATTGTGACTTTTCAAAGTGATTTACACCAGAATTCTGGCATAATTGCATTGATCAATCAGGACTATAGTGTCCTAAGTTTTTATACTTCATTAAAACATCCTCCTCCTCCCAAGAGGTGGTCCTAGGTACTGACCCTCGCAGTGTTCGGTCACTTCTGCTGCAGGACGGCTCGTCCGGCTTCTCGGTACAGATGAGATCCTCTATATACCTTGCCCTAATGAAGCCGGCACAGGACCACGTCCACAGCTGCCCCCTGTGTGTGGAGGCCGTCCACTACTATTACAGGGTCCTAGTACGGAGTGATCAGCTCTGGATACAGTGGGGTGGTCTGTTCTGGCAATGTCATGTATATGTGACACCCCAGGGGTCTGGTTGCCACAGTAACGTAATGTTATGTCTGAGAGCAGGTGGGAGGTCCTTTAGTCAGGGATCCTGTGCATGCCACACCTCCTGCCCAGTCTTGGGAGGGGAAGAACTTCCCCTATATAAACCTGGGGCTGAGGCAGGGTGAGTGAGTAGAAGAAGAGAAGAAGTAGAGACAGCATAGGAGGAAACAGCAGTTACAAGGAGTCAGGGGCTGGCAGCTGCAGAGTTCGCCCTGACTAAGAAGACTTTTTACCGGACCCGGAGTCCGAGGCTGTGGGGACTAATTCCTGCCCAGCAGCAGAATCCGTCAGGCAGGGGATTTCAGGTCCTCTGGCCCAGAAGCCCGAAGGCACGGTCACACGCGTGGGACCAGCACCGCCATCGTGGAGCGGAAGCCATTAGAAGGCCCCGAGTCACCGGCCATACGGGTGAGCACCACACGGTACACTCAGGGACGTGGGCTACTTACATCAGCTCCTAGCAAGGTAGCCAGAAGAGTACAGTCAGTTTGGGAGGCCTACAACTACGCCTGGCCAGGGGAGATCCCATCTGCTCAAGGACTGACCAGGCCCCATCCGCTAGCAAGTACTCCGGGAGGGTCTTTTGTTGTTACCAGTAAAGACCCTGAACTACACCGTACCGTCTCTGAGTGGTTCCTGCTACCCCCATCATCCACGTCGGCTGCCCTGAGGCCATACCCCTCCCGTTGGGGGTTATACTATCACGCTGCACAATCCCACCATCGGCCTCAGCGGTCTGCCCTGCAGCAGCAGCCCCCTGGCTGCACTCAACGGGTGGCGTAGTCATCAACCATTTACTACTAATGGACTGCCGTCTAGTTTGACTCCCTGGGCACGGACCGGGTCACCGCCACGAGACTACAACCCTCCACAGATCCGGCTCCGGGTAAGCTCCCGCATGCGCAGCGCAGCGCGACACAGGCCCAGGGGCGCGTCAACTTTGGCGTAGTCGGCAGGATTTCGTGCCCGCAACCACCGGGTACTGCGTGCCTGAAAAGCAAAGACTGTTCAAACTTACCAGTGGTGAAGATTCCCGCTATCCGTGGAGGTTTCCCGCCATCCGGCGCCATCTTCTACCTTCTTCCCGCCATCCGCGAAGTTTTCCCGCCATCCGGTGCCATCTTCGACCTTCTTCCCGCCATCCGTGGAGTTTTCCCGCCATTGGACGCCATCTTGAGGACGCCGCGCGGGAAGAAGAGGGGCGTGGACTCCGAAAGCGCGCGAGAACTGAAGCCCCGCCTCACGTCCGGACGTTGCGTAAGGTCCTGGAAGGAGCCCAGCAGACGCCGACGTCACAGGAGCGCGACGGAAGGTCCTCAACCCTGACGATCCACTGCGGAGCCGCGGCCTACGGAAGAGGATCATCGCAAGGTAGGCCACGGTCCACTAGGGGGGAGGAAGATGTCGGATACGGAGGAGAGCTTCACTGCCCCAACCCCCGCCAGCGCTACCGCTGCTGCAGTTATGCCCTTCACCATGCCCTATATCCCGGGAGCAGCTTGGCTACCCCAGTACTCAGGGGAGTCACATACCCTGCATGACTTTAGAGAAAAGCTGGATAGCCTCTTCCAGGTGTACCCCCTCACAGAAGAGCAAAAAGTGAGCATCCTGGTGGCCCAACTAACCGGGGCAGCCAAAAGGGAAGTAAAATCCTGGCCACCTGGGAGGAAGACTGTCGCAGGGATACTAACCCGGCTGAAGGACACCTTTGATACCCGCACCTCAGCCGAGATTAAGCTTAGATTCTACGGGTGCAAGCAGCGAGCGCATGAGAGTATAAGGGACTATGCACTAAACCTACAAGAGGCCCTGAGGGCCATAAAGCAGACCGACCCTGATGGGGTGGGAAACGAGGACAGGCTGTTGACTGAACAATTTATAGAGGGTTTATATTGCAATGCCCACCGAACCCAGTTGCGGGCAATGGCCTTACAGGATCCCCATCTGGACTTTGCACAGTTCAAGGACAGAGCCATCCGGGTGCTCCGAGAACCGGCACCAGGTGGCGTTGTGACCCACAGACGCCCCACTACCACTTACTACCAGGAGGCGGCGCCCTTGTCAGCAGGGCCTGTGGGAGCTGATGCGCAGGCTTTGGACAATGACCCGGCTCCAGACCTACACCATCAGGTCCAAGAGCTAGCTAAGAGCGTTGCTGCGCTAACCCGAACTGTGCAGTCTTTACAGGTTTCCACCCCAGGGAAGATCCAGCTGGCATCCGGACCGGAGGACATCCCGTGGCGTCGACCAAGGAGGACCCCACCGGCCAGAGGAAGACCCAGTGACCGATACAGCGAGGACGGACGACCCATCTGCCGCCGCTGCAATCAACCCGGACATATGGAAAGCAGGTTGCCAAGAACGCCAGCTCCGGCGAGCAGCGGGTGCTCCAGAAAGAGATCCGGGCACTGATGCAACGGCAACAAGTGGAACTCTCCGGCGGAATCCTTGGTGGATTTACCGGGAATCCTTGTATATAGTTGGAGCGTAACCCAGGATGGACTAAAGACTGTCAAGGACTCGGGGTAGAACAGACCCCTACCTGGTTACGTCTCCCTGTGTTGGTGAAATGGACACCTTGCTTTCTTCAGAGACTGCACCCGGTTGCGGACACGCCGTAACCATCTTTATGTGTTTTCTTATTGTATTATTAATGTTTTGCCTTGTTATGTTTTCTAAATGTGTTTAGTCCCGGAGTACTAAATTTTACTAGGGGGGAATGTGACACCCCAGGGGTCTGGTTGCCACAGTAACGTAATGTTATGTCTGAGAGCAGGTGGGAGGTCCTTTAGTCAGGGATCCTGTGCATGCCACACCTCCTGCCCAGTCTTGGGAGGGGAAGAACTTCCCCTATATAAACCTGGGGCTGAGGCAGGGTGAGTGAGTAGAAGAAGAGAAGAAGTAGAGACAGCATAGGAGGAAACAGCAGTTACAAGGAGTCAGGGGCTGGCAGCTGCAGAGTTCGCCCTGACTAAGAAGACTTTTTACCGGACCCGGAGTCCGAGGCTGTGGGGACTAATTCCTGCCCAGCAGCAGAATCCGTCAGGCAGGGGATTTCAGGTCCTCTGGCCCAGAAGCCCGAAGGCACGGTCACACGCGTGGGACCAGCACCGCCATCGTGGAGCGGAAGCCATTAGAAGGCCCCGAGTCACCGGCCATACGGGTGAGCACCACACGGTACACTCAGGGACGTGGGCTACTTACATCAGCTCCTAGCAAGGTAGCCAGAAGAGTACAGTCAGTTTGGGAGGCCTACAACTACGCCTGGCCAGGGGAGATCCCATCTGCTCAAGGACTGACCAGGCCCCATCCGCTAGCAAGTACTCCGGGAGGGTCTTTTGTTGTTACCAGTAAAGACCCTGAACTACACCGTACCGTCTCTGAGTGGTTCCTGCTACCCCCATCATCCACGTCGGCTGCCCTGAGGCCATACCCCTCCCGTTGGGGGTTATACTATCACGCTGCACAATCCCACCATCGGCCTCAGCGGTCTGCCCTGCAGCAGCAGCCCCCTGGCTGCACTCAACGGGTGGCGTAGTCATCAACCATTTACTACTAATGGACTGCCGTCTAGTTTGACTCCCTGGGCACGGACCGGGTCACCGCCACGAGACTACAACCCTCCACAGATCCGGCTCCGGGTAAGCTCCCGCATGCGCAGCGCAGCGCGACACAGGCCCAGGGGCGCGTCATATACATTGCTGGGGGGCTCCCAGTGATGTCTGAGCACATAAGCTGAATCTATGGCAGTTATGTGATGGATCCTCGCAGTCAGTGATGGAGGAAAAGCCTCATGGAAGATTCAGCCGGACAAATCCACAACTGTGGACTGAATGGAGGCAGAGAAATCAGTGGCTGCAAACAAGACATTTCTTCTTGTAGATTCCCCGGATGATTGGGAATAGTTGCTTGAAGATGTAAGACCCCAGTCAGGTGGTCGCTGTTATTAACTCCTTTTGCCTAAAAAAAATACAAATAAAATCTGCAGTCACTTTTGATAATTTTTTGGTCACAGCTTCGAGCCTTAGTCTTTCTCCTCTAATTCTATCCAGTAATGGAGATTACAATGATAGCATACACGGTGCCATCTACAGCCCACAATACATTTATATGGAAAGGAGTTATAGAACATCAGAAAATGTCTGTTTTGTCACAGAAACAATCACATTAAATAGGATCTGTCACTTGTCATAAATCTGTAACATTTATTTGGTGTAAATGCCGCTGTTCTTCTGAATCTGGGATTGGTTTTATTCCCTTTTCCATCGGCCACTCCACTCCTCTTACTTATAGATTCATCTTCTCCCTTTAGCTAAGTGGTAGTGATACAAAACTCCTCTACATGGGAGGCTTTTTAACCCCTTAATGACCGGAGCATTTTCCATTTTTGCATCTTCATTGTTTGCTCCCCTTCTTCCCAGACCCATAGCCTTTTTATTTTTAGGTCAATATTGCCATGTGAGGGCTTATTTTTTGCGGGACAAGTTGTACTTTTAAACGCCATCACTGGTTTTACCATATCATGTACTGGAGAACGGGGAAAAAAATTCCAAGCGCGGTGAAATTGCAAAAAAAATGCAATTCCACGGTTGTTGTTTTTTTTACCACGTTCACTGAATGCTATAACTGACCTGCAATTATGATTCTCCAGGTCATTACGAGTTTGTAGACACCAAACATGTATAGGTTCTTTTTTATTTAAGTGGTGAAAAAAAAATCCAAAGTTTTCTAAAAATGGCGCCATTTTCCGAGACCCGTAGAGTCTCCATTTTTCGGGATCTGGGGCCAAGTGAGGGCTTATTTTTTGCGTGTCGAGCTGATCGCCCATTATTTCATTTTATTTCAATGTTGTGACGACCAAAAAACATAATTCTGGCGTCTAGAATTTTCTCGTTACGCCGTTTACCGATCGGATTAATTCTTTTTTTTATATTGATAGAATGGGCGATTCTGAACGCAGCAATACCAAATATGTGTTTTTTCTTTATTATTATTTTATTTTGAATGTGGCGAAAGGGGGCGAATTAAACTTTTATATATTGTTTTACCATTTTCATATTTTTAAAAACATTTTTTTCCACTTTCCGCATGCTTCAATAGTCTCCACAGGAGACCAGAAGCTGCAGATACCTGATCGGCTCGGCTTCAGAAAGGCGATGAGCAGATTGCCTCTATGTAGCAGAAATGCTCATGTGCTATGAGCGCCAACCACTAGGTGGCCCTCATAGCAAGCAAGACATGACAACCACAGGGGTCTGCTGCAGACCCCGGGTAGCCATGCCCACGCATCGGTAACCCGCGATCACGTGACAGGTCACCGATGGGCGGGGCTAATGCCGCTGGCCAGTAAGGGGTTAAAGACCACTCCGAGTTGGCTAAAAAGACTACTTTACACAAGGCGTAAAGTGCCATATTTTAGAAACGAAGGGGCACAGGAAAGAAAAACTAAATGACGCAGATTCATGAGAACGGAAAAAATTACACATTTATGTCAAGTGACAGCTTCTCTACAAAGGAAGTTGTTCAACAGAAAAAGTTGTCTTAATGTACTTAAAATAAAAACTGATGAAACTTCCTGTAACATGGCTGGGTGTGGACCCACTGCTCCTGGGGCCGGGCTGACCCTGGAGTGGCGTGACTAAGCAACTAACTGGTTTTCACTAGAGCCTCTGGTGGCGAGGATAGTCTTGGCCGCAGGTAGTCGCCAGGTACCACTCCTGATCTCTGCAGGACAAAGCAGGGTTAAATTCCTGCAGAGACCGGCCACGCCCCCTAAGGCCAAATGGAAAACACCATGCTGTTGCAGCTGTGCAGAGGAGAGCTGCAAGAGGCAAACCTCAGCGAGCCGACCTGATGGGAGGAGACACTGAACGCTGACGATGGAGAGTAGGACGACGCTGAGGAGGCACGTGAGTTACTGCTGTGACAGCACCCCCCTGACGCCCCACTGTTCTTTAGGCCAACCCAACGGAGACACTGCTCAAAAATCACAGGGGGGAAGAGGGGGGAGAACGATGTTGTCGGCAGGCTCCCAAGACCTTTCCTCAGGACCGAACCCCTCCAATCAACTAGACAGGCAGGTGTGGAGAAATGCTGCACAGTGAAAATGGTTTAAAAAGTAGAAGTGTCTATTTTTATCAATTAACAAAATACAAAGTGAATGAACACAATACATCATCAAAGCATCAATTCTTCTGGATGCACTTACACAGTTTTGAAGGAACTCGACAGGGAGATTGTTCTCAACATCTTGGAGATCTAACCACAGATCCTATGTAGGCTTTCACAAAACCTTCTGTCTCTTCATGTAATCCCAGACAAACTTGATGTTGAGATCAGGGCTCTGTGGGGACATATCATCACTTCCAGGACTCCTTTTTCTTCTTTATGCCATTTACAGTTCTTAATGACATTGGCTGTATATTTGTGGTCGTTTTGCTGCTGCAGAATAATGTTGGAGGCAATCAGACGCCTCCCTGATGGAATTGTATGATGGAGTCCTTAATGCTGAAAAATACAGGCAGATAATTAGCCATCAATCCTGACTAAATCCCTAACTCCATTTGCTAAATTGCATGGACCATCCACTGTGCTTCACTTGGCAATCAACCTCTGCCTTAACGAGACACGCGTTCCCACAGTGCAGAGCAAATTCACACCACCTCCATACTGCGCAGCACAGCAACCAGGCAGTCTTCAAATTAATATGCCTTGAAGATCGCAGTCATACAGCTGAAGAGTTGTGGACAGCTCTCCAGGCTCAGTTTCAGCAATAGCTGTCTCCGCTGAACCTGGAGCCAGGGAAGGCCATGTACGATAACGGTGCCAACCTGTTTGCGGCTCTACGCCAAGGCGAACCCACAAACGTGCTTTGCATGGCTCACGTCCTCAACCTGGTGGTACAGCGATTTCTCCGCCACTATCCCGGCCTGGATGAGCTGCTTCAGAAAGTCCGGAAGCTGTGTGCTCACTTCCGCCGTTCGCACCCCTCATGTCATCGACTTGCATTGATACAGAGGTCTTTCTCCATGACAGTTAACAGGTTGATAGTGATGTGCCAACGCGGTGGAATTCCACTCTGCACATGTTGCAGCGACTGTGGCAGCAGCAACGAGCCCTGACGCAGTATGTCATGTCGTATAGCCTGTGCCAACGCAGTATGGACGTGGGGCGTATCACGTTTACGGAGTGGGAACAGATTAAGGACCTCTGCACCCTTCTGCACAGTTTTGAATTGGCTATTATTAACCCCTTTACCCCCAGGGTGGTTTGCACTTTAATGACCAGGCCAATGTTTACAATTCTGACCACTGTCACTTTAGGAGGAAATTACTCTGAAATGCTTCAACGGATCCCACTGATTATGAGAATGTTTTTTCGTGACATATTGTACTTCATGATAGTGGTAAAATTTCTTCAATATCACTTGCGTTTATTTGTGAAAAAATTGGAAATTTGGCGAAAATTTAGAAAATTTCACAATTTTCAAAATTTTAATTTTTATTCCGTTAAATCAGAGAGATATGTTACACAAAATAGTTAATAAATAACATTTCCCACATGTCTACTTTACATCAGCATAATTTTGGAACCAAAATTTTTTTTTATTAGTGCGCTATAAGGGTTAAAATTTGATCAGCGATTTTTTTTTAGTTCCACAAGGGTAAGAGGAGAAAATGGAACCTAAAAACTGTTGTGCAATTTCTCCTGAGTGCACCAATACCCCATATGTGGGGAAAATACACTGTTTGGGCGCACGTCAGGGTTCAGAAGGGAAGAACCACTGTGTGACTTTTTGAACGCAAAATTGCCTGGAATCAAGAGCGGACGCCATGTCACATTTCGGGAGTCCCCGTCTCATGCTGCACATAACACATCTGCATCTCTGGCTGCTGTGGGCATAAAAGGGGACAAACTTATGGTGTGGCACCCATGCTCCCCTGACCTCAACCCCATTGAGAACCTCTGGAGCATCATCAAAAGGAGTGTCTATGATGGCGGGAGGCAGTTCACATCTAAGCAACAGCTCTGGGAGGGTATTCTGTCCTCATGCAAAACAATTAAAGCAGAAACCATCCAAAACCTGACAAATTCAATGGACGAGAGAGTTCAGAAGCTCCTTTCGAACAAGGGGTCCTATGTGCAAATGTAACATCACCTAGAATAAAGTTTTGAGTTGAAAACTGTTTGATTTTAGTTTGTAATAACCTGCTAATGCTTATAATTTCAAAAATGACCATTTTTTTGTTCTTTATTAAAATGAAAAGGTTGAAAACTCTGCTGTGCATAATCATTTGGAACATGCATTTTGAGTGCAGTTTGAGTTTTTTATTTTTTTAAAAATATACTGTTATCATAGGCAGTTTGTACAAAAACCTTTCAATTGTACTCTAATAGTTATTTGACTGGAAAATTACAATGACTGCAATTCATATAGGTAATTTAGGAAAATCTAAGAAAATATTATTTGCATAATAATTTGGAACACAGTGTATTCGGAGAGCTATAACTTTTTTTTTTCGGACAATGTTGCTGTGTGGTGGCTTGTGTTTTTGCGGGACAAGATGACGTTTTTAGCGGTACCATTTTTATTTACATTCGTCTTTTTGATCGCGTCTTATTTCATTTTTTGTTTGGCGGTATGATGATAAAGCATTATTTTTTGCTTCGTTTTTTTTTTTTTTCTATGTTCACTAAAGGGGTTAACTAGTGGGACAGTTTTATAGGTCAGGTCATTCCGGACGCAGCGCTGCCAAATATGTGTTCTTTTATTGGTTTATTTTTTTTTTCATAATAAATAAATATTAGGGGTTCAATATATTTTTATTTTTTGGGGATTATTTTTTCCTTTTTTATATTTTTACAATTTTTTTTTTATTTTTTTAATTTTTTTCACTTTTATACTTTTTTTTTTTACTTTTACACATTGTCCCACTATGGGACTTTCACTTTTTGCAGCCTGATCGGCTGCATGGCATAGGGAGCAGCAGCAACTCTTTGTCATGCAGCCTGTCAGCGCTGCACACCGGGGAGACATTACTTTGGTCGCGCACTGCGCATGACCAAAGGAACGTCCTGCCTCCTGGTTACCCGGATGTTGTCATGATGACATCGGATCGTCATGGCAACATCCGGAAGCCGCCGCAGACATCGCTGGACGCCGTCAGGAGAGGCGAGTATATCGATCACCTCCCCCCTTGCCACCGCAATGTGCCGGGTGTCAGCTGTGCACATAGCACCGGGTGTCAGCTGTGACAATCAGCTGACACCCGGCGGCGATCGCCCCGCTTGTGTGCGGGCGCGATCGCAGCGCGCGTAATAATACGTAGCTGGTCCATAAGTCCCAGGGCACAGCTACGTACTATTACTGACAAGGTCGGAAAGGGGTTAAAATAGTTAGCGCTGACGATGCCATCTTCAGCATCACTATTCCGGTCATACACATGCTGGAGCAGAATTTGAATAGTGTGCAGCACGAGGTGGTTGTCCCAGAAGAAGAGGAGGATGCGGAAGGGATAAGAATGTCTCAAAGTTCCAGACTATCGTCACACAGGCGGATGCCAAGTGACGGTGGATTCCGGCGATCGAGGGGTTTGGTGACACCAGACATACTGTTAGTGAAGGTGCAAGAGCCGAGGAACAAATGGAGGAGGAGGAGGAAGAGGTGATGGGTGAGTAGCTGTCAGAGGATGAAGAGGATAATCATCCCCTCTCTGTTGAACGTGGTTTGCAGGAGGGGACTGAGGAAAAAAGCATTAGTGTTACGCAGCCAGCAACAGAGCCTGGCTTTGGACCACCTGGAAGAGCCTGACATACAAGTGCCTTCTTGATGCACTATATGCAACATGATTCCCGTATAGTTAGGATTCGAAATAATACTGACTACTGGTTTGCCACTCTTGTTAGATCCACGTTATAAGACTAAATTTTGCCTGATGCTTCCCGCCCTGGAAAGGGACCTGCTAATGTTGGAGTTTCGAAACAAGCTTTTAAGCAACCTTAATAGAGCTTTTCCCCAAGATAGGAGTGAGGCACACAGTGTGCGTCGCAGCTGTAGTCTTTCAACCTCCAGCACGTCAGTTTGTCAACGCCAAAACATTAGCAGCAGCAGCGTAAGTGGCAGAAGCAATTTCTGAGTCCTTTCACACATTTTTAGACCAGTTCATGCACCAGCACAACAGAGTACAAGTTTGACACATGGTAAACGACTGGAGAGGATGGTGGAGGAGTATCTAGAGCTCAATATGAATACCATCAGGGAGGATTTTAACCCTTTTACATTTTGGTCTTCAAAAATGGTTCAATGGTCTGAGCTTGCCTGTCACGCCTTGGAGGTTTTATCATGCCCGACAGCCAGCATTCCCTCAGAACGTGTCATCAGCGCTGCTGGTCGTGTCCCGACGGATAAGCGCAGCCGGCTGTCCCATGAAAGTGTGGACCGCCTAACTTTCATCAAGATGAACAAGTCATGGATCTCCAAGGACTTTTGCACCATAACTGCAGACTGTACAGAGTAGGCGATATTGTAGTTTTTAGTGTGCTGCATTGATCTTGCGGAATTGCGTCTGTGATGTGGGTTGTGTGCCTGTTCTTGCTGCTGCTGCAGGTTTTAGGCCCTAATTTTTGGAAATGTGGGGAATCCTGATTAGATTTCCATCTACTGGGTTGGCTGGAGGGGAAGAGGTGTCCTTCCTAATTCTACAATTTCTACTGTAGTGAAATTGATGCCACTTCGGAGGTTTTAGGCCCTAATTTAGGGAAATGTGAACACTCTTGATTGGATCTCGATGTGCTGGGTTGGCTGTATTTGAAGAGGTTTTGGTCTCCATTACAATAGTTATACTCTAGTGAAATAATTTTTTTGGTGCAGATATTTTTCTCCACAAAAGGGGTACACAGACCTGATAAACTCAAAATTGGTATATAAAGCAGGCTACATCTCCGCTTAAAATTGTTTGGAAACAAGACAAAAAACCAAGCAATGTGAACTGAGGTCTAAGATGGTAGACATGCAAGAAATAGGAGCATGTTCACACTAGCAAAAAAAAGCAAAACCTACAAAAGACAAAAATATATCTCATACCCTACCATCATTGTATGTAAATGTAAAGCAAAGTTGCATAATAAATATAGGGTACTTAGTGAACTATTTTTGATCAAAAAAAGTATACAAGCCGTCCCACCAGCGGCAAGGTGACCCTAAATTGGGACGGTACCTATACTGTCTATATTAAAAACCTTACTGTATATCAAAGTTGAAGTAATGCATATAAAAGGGCAGACAAATAGGACCGGGTCCCAACTCCAGACCACCCAGGCCCGTGGTAAGCTACATATATACTAATCAGCTCAACAATGGGGATGCCACACCCTTAAATTGCACAGAATGCAAACAAGACAAAAAAACAAGCAATGTGAACTGAGGTCTAAGATGGTAGACATGCAAGAAATAGGAGCATGTTCACACTAGCAAAAAAAAGCAAAACCTACAAAAGACAAAAATATATCTCATACCCTACCATCATTGTATATAAATGTAACGCAAAGTTGCATAATAAATATAGGGTACTTAGTGAACTATTTTTGATCAAAAAAAGTATACAAGCCGTCCCACCAGCGGCAAGGTGACCCTAAATTGGGACGGTACCTATACTGTCTATATTAAAAACCTTACTGTATATCAAAGTTGAAGTAATGCATATAAAAGGGCAGACAAATAGGACCGGGTCCCAACTCCAGACCACCCAGGCCCGTGGTAAGCTACATATATACTAATCAGCTCAACAAAGGGGATGCCACACCCTTAAATTGCACAGAATGCAAACAAGACAAAAAACCAAGCAATGTGAACTGAGGTCTAAGATGATAGACATGCAAGAAATAGGAGCATGTTCACACTAGCAAAAAAAAAGCAAAACATACAAAAGACAAAAATATATCTCATACCCTACCATCATTGTATATAAATGTAAAGCAAAGTTGCATAATAAATATAGGGTACTTAGTGAACTATTTTTGATCAAAAAAAGTATACAAGCCGTCCCACCAGCGGCAAGGTGACCCTAAATTGGGACGGTACCTATACTGTCTATATTAAAAACCTTACTGTATATCAAAGTTGAAGTAATGCATATAAAAGGGCAGACAAATAGGACCGGGTCCCAACTCCAGACCACCCAGGCCCGTGGTAAGCTACATATATACTAATCAGCTCAACAAAGGGGATGCCACACCCTTAATTTGCACAGAATGCAAACAAGACAAAAAACCAAGCAATATGAACTGAGGTCTAAGATGGTAGACATGCAAGAAATAGGAGCATGTTCACACTAGCAAAAAAAAGCAAAACCTACAAAAGACAAAAATATATCTCATACCCTACCATCATTGTATATAAATGTAAAGCAAAGTTGCATAATAAATATAGGGTACTTAGTGAACTATTTTTGATCAAAAAAAGTATACAAGCCGTCCCACCAGCGGCAAGGTGACCCTAAATTGGGACGGTACCTATACTGTCTATATTAAAAACCTTACTGTATATCAAAGTTGAAGTAATGCATATAAAAGGGCAGACAAATAGGACCGGGTCCCAACTCCAGACCACCCAGGCCCGTGGTAAGCTACATATATACTAATCAGCTCAACAAAGGGGATGCCACACCCTTAAATTGCACAGAATGCAAACAAGACAAAAAACCAAGCAATGTGAACTGAGGTCTAAGATGGTAGACATGCAAGAAATAGGAGCATGTTCACACTAGCAAAAAAAAAAGCAAAACCTACAAAAGACAAAAATATATCTCATACCCTACCATCATTATATATAAATGTAAAGCAAAGTTGCATAATAAATATAGGGTACTTAGTGAACTATTTTTGATCAAAAAAAGTATACAAGCCGTCCCACCAGCGGCAAGGTGACCCTAAATTGGGACGGTACCTATACTGCCTATATTAAAAACCTTACTGTATATCAAAGTTGAAGTAATGCATATAAAAGGGTAGACAAATAGGACCGGGTCCCAACTCCAGACCACCCAGGCCCGTGGTAAGCTACATATATACCAGTCAGCTCAACAAAGGGGATACCACACCCTTAAATAAATCTACCATCTTAGACCTCAGTTCATATTGCTTGGTTTTTTGTCTTGTTTGCATTCTGTGCAATTTAACGGTGTGGCATCCCCTTTGTTGAGCTGACTGGTATATATGTAGCTTACCACGGGCCTGGGTGGTCTGGAGTTGGGACCCGGTCCTATTTGTCTACCCTTTTATATGCATTACTTCAACTTTGATATACAGTAAGGTTTTTAATATAGGCAGTATAGGTACCGTCCCAATTTAGGGTCACCTTGCCGCTGGTGGGACGGCTTGTATACTTTTTTTGATCAAAAATAGTTCACTAAGTACCCTATATTTATTATGCAACTTTGCTTTACATTTATATATAATGATGGTAGGGTATGAGATATATTTTTGTCTTTTGTAGGTTTTGTTTCTTTTTGCTAGTGTGAACATGCTCCTATTTCTTGCATGTCTACCATCTTAGACCTCAGTTCACATTGCTTGGTTTTTTGTCTTGTTTGCATTCTGTGCAATTTAAGGGTGTGGCATCCCCTTTGTTGAGCTGACTGGTATATATGTAGCTTACCACGGGCCTGGGTGGTCTGGAGTTGGGACCCGGTCCTATTTGTCTACCCTTTTATATGCATTACTTCAACTTTGATATACAGTAAGGTTTTTAATATAGGCAGTATAGGTACCGTCCCAATTTAGGGTCACCTTGCCGCTGGTGGGACGGCTTGTATACTTTTTTTGATCAAAAATAGTTCACTAAGTACCCTATATTTATTATGCAACTTTGCTTTACATTTATATATAATGATGGTAGGGTATGAGATATATTTTTGTCTTTTGTAGGTTTTGTTTCTTTTTGCTAGTGTGAACATGCTCCTATTTCTTGCATGTCTACCATCTTAGACCTCAGTTCACATTGCTTGGTTTTTTGTCTTGTTTGCATTCTGTGCAATTTAAGGGTGTGGCATCCCCTTTGTTGAGCTGACTGGTATATATGTAGCTTACCACGGGCCTGGGTGGTCTGGAGTTCGGACCCGGTCCTATTTGTCTACCCTTTTATATGCATTACTTCAACTTTGATATACAGTAAGGTTTTTAATATAGGCAGTATAGGTACCGTCCCAATTTAGGGTCACCTTGCCGCTGGTGGGACGGCTTGTATACTTTTTTTGATCAAAAATAGTTCACTAAGTACCCTATATTTATTATGCAACTTTGCTTTACATTTATATATAATGATGGTAGGGTATGAGATATATTTTTGTCTTTTGTCTTTTGTAGGTTTTGTTTCTTTTTGCTAGTGTGAACATGCTCCTATTTCTAGCATGTCTACCATCTTAGACCTCAGTTCACATTGCTTGGTTTTTTGTCTTGTTTGCATTCTGTGCAATTTAAGGGTGTGGCATCCCCTTTGTTGAGCTGACTGGTATATATGTAGCTTACCACGGGCCTGGGTGGGCTGGAGTTGGGACCCGGTCCTATTTGTCTACCCTTTTATATGCATTACTTCAACTTTGATATACAGTAAGGTTTTTAATATAGGCAGTATAGGTACCGTCCCAATTTAGGGTCACCTTGCCGCTGGTGGGACGGCTTGTATATTTTTTTTGATCAAAAATGGTTCACTAAGTACCCTATATTTATTATGCAACTTTGCTTTACATTTATATATAATGATGGTAGGGTATGAGATATATTTTTGTCTTTTGTCTTTTGTAGGTTTTGTTTCTTTTTGCTAGTGTGAACATGCTCCTATTTCTTGCATGTCTACCATCTTAGACCTCAGTTCACATTGCTTGGTTTTTTGTCTTGTTTGCATTCTGTGCAATTTAAGGGTGTGGCATCCCCTTTGTTGAGCTGACTGGTATATATGTAGCTTACCACGGGCCTGGGTGGTCTGGAGTTGGGACCCGGTCCTATTTGTCTACCCTTTTATATGCATTACTTCAACTTTGATATACAGTAAGGTTTTTAATATAGGCAGTATAGGTACCGTCCCAATTTAGGGTCACCTTGCCGCTGGTGGGACGGCTTGTATACTTTTTTTGATCAAAAATAGTTCACTAAGTACCCTATATTTATTATGCAACTTTGCTTTACATTTATATATAATGATGGTAGGGTATGAGATATATTTTTGTCTTTTGTAGGTTTTGTTTCTTTTTGCAAGTGTGAACATGCTCCTATTTCTTGCATGTCTACCATCTTAGACCTCAGTTCACATTGCTTGGTTTTTTAAAAAAGAGGGGGCATAAAGGGGGGGGGGTACTGTAGCATCGGCGTCTCTGCCCCCTGACAGGCAGAGACGCCGTCCCTCTTACCGCCGTGATCCCGGCGTCTTCCAGCTCTCCTGCTACTGCTGGCACGCGCAGCTTCCCGGGCACTGTGCTTAGGGCGCGCGCGCCGTCCTAAAGAGTCCCCGGCCAGTGGCCAGAGGACTTCTCATATAAAAAGGCACCTCCTCCAAAATGGTGGTGCCCGTGCAAGATTGTAGCTCTGTGTTCTAAACTCTGCTTCAGCCCTCAGGTCCCGCTGCTAGCCTGACTACCAGTCCAGTGCGCCAGCCTGACTACCAGTCCAGTGCGCCAGCCTGACTACCAGTCCAGTCGGCCAGCCTGACTACCAGTCCAGTCGGCCAGCCTGACTACCAGTCCAGTCGGCCAGCCTGTCCAGTCCGCCAGCCTGACTACCAGTCCACCAGCCTGACTACCAGTCCACCAGCCTGACTACCAGTCCGCCAGCCTGACTACCAGTCCGCCAGCCTACCAGTCCAGTCCGCCAGCCAAATACACTCTCCAGCCCGACGGTCTGCCTACGGTCCAAACCCGCCAGTTTGTCTATGGGCCAGGCTTGCCTGCCTACCCGGAGAACGTACCAGTTACCTGCCGTGCCTACCAGCCAGCCTACCTGTATGCTCCTGCCAGTTACCTGTGGTGTCTGCCAGTCCGTCTACCCGGATCACCCGTCAGTCTGCCTGCTGTGCTCATCTGCTGTACCGGTCAGTCCCTGCCTTCTGACCCATGGGAGTCACCTGCTCTCATACAAGGACTGGCCCAGAGTAGCACCTGGTCCCTCTGCTCGATCCTTCCCTGGTTCACGGAGTCGATTGAGCCTCCGTGCGACCTTGGTCAGTCCGAGTTGATACCTAGTTACGCCCCTCTGGTCCCTCCTTGCACCGCAGCACAGAGGTTCCACCACCCGGATCCCTAACAACCTCCATATAGTGTGAACAGGTGCACGTTGCAATGACTGCATAACATAAAATAAGAAAGAACAGCAGCACTCTCTAAGGGCCAAGAGGTGGTGGTCAGGTTTTTTGTTTTCTTGCAGTTTACCATGGAGGTTTTGACTGCCTCCTTTTCTGACTCTGCACTCCACCCATCAACCCAAGGGTGCTTTTAATTAGTGTTGCTTTCTAACTGCCCACTTAAAATTGTAGGCTTATAGCCCAAGAGAGGCATGTTTCGGAAAATAGTTACCCATCATGCGGAGGTCACCTTGCCGTGGTTGATGGGCACACATGAATTGGCCAATTTATGCGCTAAGAACCTTGATTTTTTCTAAGTACATTTTATTTAGCAATAGTGCAGTTTAGATCTTATTTTCTTAGCGTTTGCATATGTCTTGGCCCTTACAGAGTGCTGCTGTGCTTTCTTATTCTATGTGGGAGAGGCAGTCATGAGTGAAAGGATAACAGGAGTGTGTCCTAGACGAGGAGATGGAAGAGCACCAGACCCAGTCCCCATACACTGCAATATTACAGAGGAGTCCACATCAGTGTCAGGGCTCAACAGCCGGGACCGCTCCCTATTTATACCACGAGTACAGTTAAAATACTGGAGCCAGATTACTAGTGGGGAACTATATAGTAGCATGAAAGCAACAGCTTTGTGCATGACGACTGGTATAAATGGAGGGGGTATATAAATATCCAGATGGGTAGTAGGACACACAAGTTCCGTACAGTACAAGAATACACACATACCCTCTTTATATAAATTTCAATGTTGTAAAGGGTACAATTTAGGGTGCGAATGACTAGGATAGAAACTCCCCAGGCATATGTGCAAAAGACTGAATAGTAAGCCCACCTGAAGACAGATAACGTGAAAACGCCTCCAGTGGGATTTCAAAGAAGTCAGACTGGTTGTCAGCAATGACCTTCAGGCGAGACAGAGAGAACATGGAGTATATAAGGTTGAGTTCCTTCAGGAATTTGACAGAACTGAGCGAGTATTCTCAAACTACATATGGTCTTTTCGAGACAAGCAAAGAAGAAAGTCTCTGTCCCTACAGTTGAAGAATTTTGCAATGAAGGTGTAAGGTGCAGACCCAAGGGGCAAGGGATGGAGGGATGTGATATGCCCTCTGCAATGTACATAGCCGAGAAACTATCCCGGCCATAGGTGGAGATCAGTACATTCCCTAAAAAGAGCCGTGGATACTTGGGAATATGTCTGAAATACCCCCACAAAACAAGGTCCAGGAGTATGCGCCAAAGGGGCCATAGACTGCAATGATGCAAACTGAGCGAACGTCCAGTATACGCCTCCCGGAGACAGACACCCAGACCCAGTCTACTATGTCCAGTCGGTGAATACGCCTGGACCCTGTTTTTTGGGGAACTTCGGAAGTATGCCCCGATGGGGACACAGAATGCAAGGTGAAAGCACCCTAACAAGTTGCAGCTTATCTGCTGTTCTGTTGTGAGATGAAGCCCATTTTGGTGGAGTCCGTATAAAATGGATCAACTCAGACTCCTAAAATATATAATAAATTGGGTACAGTAGTTTGTGAGGAATATTTTTTTCACAAGAATTTGGTAAAGTTATGAAATGTCCTATAAATGTCTGTCCTATTCCTGATCTAAGGGTCTAGACTTTTAGCTGAGATGAATCTGTGCTACAGTAAATTTATCACTTACACATGAGCCGTGTATGAGGGAGCCGGAGGCCTGGAAATGGAGGAGTCGGAGGTTTGGCTTACTGACTCCACAGCCCGGGTTAGCAATAGCCGGATGCAGGTGAAGCCGAGCAAAGGACGGACACTACATCTCCCCTTCTAATGAGCCGTGTAGTAGGTGGTCTCTGTCACAGAATAAGGTAAGTGTCCGGTGTGCTACCGGGGGTGTACAACTCCAAGAGGGGCAGGAAGAGAAGGATAGAATCCAACGCAAAAGGAGATCGCACAGTTTCCCAAGGAGACCGGATCACTAATGATCTACTCCAGAAACACAAACAAGAGGATCTGATGGGGGAGGGGCGACAGACAAATTCATAGAGAACTGGATTCATGTAGCCAAAGTAGAATTAGCAAATGAGCTATAATGAGCCTGAAAAGGACGGACCCCACAAAGCCAGAGTTAATGCTGCAGATGTCACCGGCATCAGACAATGAGAGCGGGGGGCTTTGCACAGCTTAAGATACTGAGAGAGTTCAGTATATAAATTGTAAGCTTGCGAGCAGGGCCCTCACTCCTCCTGTAACGGATAAAATGTGTTACATTGTATTGTTTTTATTGTCTGTACAGGTCCTTACTTAATTGGAAAGTGCTGCAGAATATGTTGGTGCTATGATACAATAATCATTTTTATTTATATGTGCAGAGATGTTTCAGTTTTCACATTCACCACATGAGGGCAGCAGAGTACTATGCTCAGAATAAGGTCAGACATAACAGTACCTGCATATTACATGTGCTGACTAATGAGAGATACTGCCACTTGCACTGGTATGGCTGACATCAGACTGTAAGTGCGCCCGATAATGTCTGTGAGGGCGTATCTGTGCCCTGCTCCTCAGTCTCCTCTCGCTCTCCCTCTGAGCGCTGGTAAATAGGTGATGGTATCAGGGGGAACAATGTCTACCTACAACTGCACCCTTGGTCTGGGCCAACTACGCCATCTTGTGGTAAGGGACAGTACCAATTAGTGAAGCGCTGCTAAGGGGCCATGTGTTTCTGAGTCGGGTCTCACAGTCTGGGGCCCATTCGTAACAGGACAATGGCAGACAAGGTCCTCTGGTCTCCCACCTCAGCTCAAGTGAGGCCGCAACTCTGAGCATCGCGTAGGCCATGCTAATGGAGCACAGCCAAACTCATCTGAAAATGGGCCCATAAGCTTCTTGTAACCAAGAGGAGTCACACTGATGGCCCTCCATGCCGGGATGAGCCCTCTGTGTAGCTCGGAGCCCCCTTGGACACATACGCACCCAATGGCTGCCGGACATGCCCCCCCTACACAACACTTATTTTTTAAAGCATTCTGACTTTGCAGCGTTTTCCCACAACACTATATCAGCGCTGGTCCCAGGTGTTGGCAGCTCCATTCCCACATAGGTGTCACTGGCAGAAGGAGATCCTGGACCAATGCAAATATGACAACTTTTCCATACCTTTTTTTTTAACTAGAGCATAATAGTAAGTTTCATCCATTTTTACTTTTAAACATAATAAAGCAACTTTTTCTTCTCAAGTTGGACAAATAATGTTTTCCTATAATGTCTCCAATTCCATTGCCAGCAGTTCTGCGCTCTCCAGCGCTTCTTTGCGCCTCCCCAGACGTAGTAAGCCGCGCGCCTGACTTTACTGGACGTCGCTCCTCATTGCGGTGTTTGCCAGCGGTATAAGTGCAGAGCAGTCGCTGGACACATTAAACGCCTTCTGAAAGGGAAGAAAGAGAACGGCCATTATCCTTCCTAAAAGAAAGGGATGGTGGCAGAATTCTTTTCAGATGTTTTAGCAAAGTCTTTTGGTTTATGGGCAAAGTCTTTCCTACAAAACTGCAGAACTGATTTCTTGCAATTCTGCGAGTCTGATCATTCTATAAGAAAATCAACTAAGTGACAAATCTATTGTTTTATTATAGTTCTGTGAGTACAAATCATTCCATAACCTTGGCTTCACCCTGGTATTACACACAAAGCAAATGGTTGGCTTGCTGTAAGGCAGGGGTCTCAAACACGCGGCCCGCAGGCACCATAGACCCCGATGGCGGCCCGGTCCAGAAGCTGCCGGCAGCTGCGCTTCAGTTCAGTGTATTGCCGCGCAGAGACCGGCTCTCTGTACAGCAATACCAGTGGCAGCCGCCGGCCTATCAGAGGCCAGCAGCTGACATCTGCGTTCCAGCGCAGCAGCGTATGACGTCACTGACACGCGCAGATGTCAGCTGCTGGCCTCTGATAGGCCGGCGGCTGCCACTGGTATTGCTGTGCAGAGAGCCGGTCTCTGCGCGGCAGTACACTGAACTGAAGCGCAGCTGCTGGCAGCTCCTGGATCGGGGTCTATGGTGCCTGCGGGCCACAGGTGCAGAAAAGACGCCGAGGGAACGGAGGACAGGTGAGAAGAATCTTTTTTTTTCTCTTGTATGTGTAGAACAGCATAAGGGACAGTCCTCCAAGGTGGGTACCAGGCTGGGGACAGTCCTCCAAGATGGGGACCAGGCTGGGGACAGTCCTAAAAAGGTGGGTACCAGGCTGGGGACAGTCCTAAAAAGGTGGGTACCAGGCTGGGGACAGTACTAAAAAGGTGGGGACCAGGCTGGGGACAGTCCTAAAAAGGTGGGGACCAGGCTGGGGACAGTCCTAAAAAGGTGGGGACCAGGCTGGGGACAGTCCTAAAAAGGTGGGGACCAGGCTGGGGACAGTCCTAAAAAGGTGGGGACCAGGCTGGGGACAGTCCTAAAAAGGTGGGGACCAGGCTGGGGACAGTCCTAAAAAGGTGGGGACCAGGCTGGGGACAGTCCTAACAGATGGGGACCAGGCTGGGGACAGTCCTAACAGATGGGGACCAGGCTGGGGACAGTCCTAACAGATGGGGACCAGGCTGGGGATAGTCCTAAAACATGGAGACCAGGCTGGGGACAGTCCTAAAACATGGAGACCAGGCTGGGGACAGTCCTAAAACATGGAGACCAGGCTGGGGACAGTCCTAAAACATGGAGACCAGGCTGGGGACAGTCCTAAAACATGGGGACCAGGCTGGGGACAGTCCTAAAACATGGGGACCAGGCTGGGGACAGTCCTAAAACATGGGGACCAGGCTGGGGTCAGAACTACAAGAGGGGGACCAGGATGGGGACATTCCTAGAAGATGGGGACATTACAACAAGATGGGGACCAGGATGGGGCATTACTACAAGATGAGGACATATCTACAATATGGGGACCGGCATGTGACATTACGACAATATGGGGCCCAGTATGGAATATTACGACAAGATGGGGACAAAGATGGGGGGCATTACAAGATGCAGGCCAGGGTGGGGCACGTTACTACTAGATTTTGGCAGAAAAACTTCAAAATAAAGCATGAAAAAATATTTTGCCACTAAAAATGCTGCTCTATATACAGTACAGACCAAAAGTTTGGACACACCTTCTCATTTAAAGATTTTTCTGTATTTTCATGACTATGAAAATTGTACATTCACACTGAAGGCATCAAAACTATGAATTAACACATGTGGAATTATATACTTAACAAAAAAGTGTGAAACAACTGAAAATATGTCTTATACTCTAGGTTCTTCAAAGTAGCCACCTTTTGCTTTGATGATTGCTTTGCACACTCTTGGCATTCTCTTGATGAGCTTCAAGAGGTAGTCACCGGAAATGGTCACAGTCACTGCAACATGTGCAGAGTTGAATTCCACCGGGTAGGCACATCGCATTTTAGCCGGTGAAGTGGCAGGCCCAACGACTTCTGTAGAGATGTAAGTTGCTGAGCTGCGGGATGCGAACGGAGGAAGTGAGCACACAGCAACCGTGCCCTCTGCAGAAGGCCATCTAGTCCGGGATAGTGGGCTAAAAATTGCTGAACAACCAGGTTCAACACGTGAGCCATACAAGGCACGTGTGTGACATTGCCCCGGCGAAGTATAGATGGACTAATAGACCAAGTCCCACACACTGCTAGAAGCCCAAATATTTTTTCAGAGCTAGATGCAGAAAAAAATTATATTGAATTTGCAACCTGATGGAGGTCAGTATAGATGGACTAATAGACCAAGTCCCACACACAGCTAGAAGCCCAAATATTTTTTCAGAGCTAGATGCAGAAAAAAATTATATTCAATTTGCAACCTGGTGGAGGTCAGTATAGAAGGACTAATAGAACAAGTCCCACACACTGCTAGAAACCCAAATATTTTTTCAGAGCTAAATGAAGAAAAAAATTATTTTTAATTTGCAACCTGATGGAGGTCAGTATAGATGGACTAATAGAATGATGCTATGCCCAAAAGGTTTTACTTCACTAGGTGCAGTAAAAAATATTGGTATTCTATACACGGGTGGTGTAGCTTGCAACACAGATAGGCTACTCCACTGACTAACACACACTGCAAGAGGCCAAAAAGGATTTGCTTTGCTAGATTTAGCAAAATGCTGTGAAAAAAACTTGCACAGACCTGCCTGGCAAAAACTGATAGGAACTGATGTAACTTAGTCCTGAAAAGGACTGCAATTACAATTAGTCTTTACTCCCAACCTATCTATTTAAGAGCACAGACCTGCCTGATAAAAGTCGTAGGAAATGCTGTAACCTAGTCCTTAAAAGGACTGCAATCACAACTCTTCCCTACTCCCAAGCTATCTGTAGATTGGCTTGAAATTAACAAGGTATAGCGCACACAGCAACAGCGGTGCCGTCTAACACGCAGCTGCAGCAGTGAGAAAATGGTGGCGACGGGGAAAATGGCAGGGTCTTATAGGGCAAGGACATGTGACATACACTGCCAATGACACATGCCCTTGCTTGTGTGAAAAAAAGCACTTCGCTCCGTGTGTGCGCTGCTGATAGGCTGACAGATTGCACCTCCCCACTGTAAATGCGGGAAAGAGAAAAAAAAATGGAGATCTTCATTATTCTTGCAGAGATCCATCCCCTGCCCCTCCCCCCGCCCCGCTGTACACTCAAACTGCGTATTAACATTAATTTTCATCAATACTGAGAAAAAATCCAGTTATGATTTTGGTGCACGAACAGTTATCGAACATAACCTCGAACAGCCGAATTTTTTTCGTGTTCGCCGAACGGCTCGAACACCGCCCAAAACAGCTCGAATTTGAGATTGGCGAACAGTTCGAGTCGAACAACGCTCATCTCTAATGGGCGAGTTCAGAATCACCCGATCTGTCAAAATATAAAAAGAATTAATCAGATCGGTAATGAGGATAAAAAACAAAAATGTAGAATTTTGTTTGCTGCAACATTGCAATAAAATGAAATAACGGGTGATAAAAACATCGTATCTACCCCAAAATGGCATCAATAAAAATGTCAGCTCAGCGCGCAAGAAATAAGCCCTCACCCGACCCCAGATCCCAAAAAAAGAGATTCCATGGGTCTTGGAAAATGGCTCCTTTATTTTCTTTTTTACAAACTTTGGAATTTTTTTTCACCACTTAAATAAAAAAGAACCTATACATGTTTGGTGTCTACAAACTCGTAATGACACGGAGAATCATAATGGCAGGTCACTTTTAGCATTTAGTGAATATGTTAAAAAAAACAATTGTTGAATTGCACTTTTTTTGCAATTTCACCACACTTGGAATTTTTTTCCCGTTTTCCAGTACACAATATGGTAAAATCAATGGTGTCGTTCAAAAGTACAACTCGTCCGCGAGAAACAAGCCCTCACACGGCCATATTGACTAAAAAAAAAAGTTATGGCTCTGGGTAGAAGGGGATCAAAAAATGAAAATGCAAAAACAAAAAATCCCAAGATGGTAAAGGGGTTAAATGAGAAATGTATATATGTGATTTGTGTTTTGAAATCTATGTCTTAATCCACAGTTTTTAATATACCGTATTTTACAGACTATAAGGTTTTAGAGGAGGAAAATAGGAAAAAAATGTGAAGAAAAAAATGTCATGCCGCATTGTTATGGGGAAGGGTCTCCTGCTGGCACTGTTTATGGCCCCCACACGCCGGTCAGCTGGCGGAATATTCACTGCTCCCCATGCCCGGGGGTGTGTAGAAAGTTTTAAGAAAATTATACACACAACCTTTTCACCTATCTAAATTAGTGCCCTTATGGGAAAATCCTAGATTTATTCAGGGTAAACAGAACAAGCTTTGTAAGCAATGGAACCAGAAAGGGATTTATTAAATGTTAATGAAGGAAGGCTGCTCACCTGGCAGGAATTCTCAGGGATGTATGATATGGGAGATCATCAATGTCTACAGTACCACCAAACAGTTACTTTCTACAGCTCTATGGTGAGAGATTTCGGGAAGGTGGAAAGGAGGGGTGATTTTGACATATTGATGTGGTCTAGCTCATGGGTAAATTCTCTATCCACAATATACCAAAGGATTAGGAGACAAATTCTGCACACTGCGGTACCGGATTCATTTATCCATTGGAGTCTAGCGCTAAATGACACTTAGATAGATGGTAAACTTTTGACGGGCTTGGATAAAGTAAAAATAGCAATGAACAATGGAGAGAAATGCAGTACAAACTGATTCATAATGCCATTTATGCTTTCAATTTTTCCTACAAAGATGCTTCATCACATTATTTATGAAAATGCCCAAAATGTAACCTAAAACCAATTTGTTTGATAGCATCAGGCGATGCCCTTCCACCCAAATGGTGTGGGAAGAGACCCTTCTCTATTTAGATAATGTTTGGAGAATTAAAGTACCACAGTCTCCTCGGGCATGTTTATTTCATCATATTGTAACAGAACATCGGGAGGATGGAGACAGAGTTCTGTCTATACAGATAATACATGTCGTTCTTTTGGTGGTTAAAAAATGTCCACTTAGATATTGGTTGAAGAAAGAGACTCCTCAATTATCTGAAATAATCAAAACTCTGAAAACCTTATTAGTTTATGACAAACTTGAGTCAGAAAGACAAAAAGAAAAGTCGACGACAGCGTTTTTTCACAAACTGAGATCTTTTAATGAATATAGCAATACACAATCTGATATGTCACAGCTGATGAAAGTATTCTGACACACATCCTGGTATCATACGGAGGAACATAGGGGGACAACAGGATTACTTAAAGTCTAATGGATTCACTTATTTTTACATCTATTCATATAAGGATTTTGGACAAGTATTTTTTTGCAGTTTTGCATGCGGAGTTAAAAACTGAATCTGTTAAAATTGTGAAAAAAAATGATTGGATGGATTTCATACTTATTTCTAAAGATGTGGTCTGTGTTGGTAAATGTCATGGAGATTCTAGGATTATAACCTGATTTGTTTGTCTATTTTGTCTCATTAAATAAAGTTTGTTTAAAAAAAAAAAGATGAGAACACTAGATTCCATCATGACATCATAATTAACCATCACTACTTACAGAAGTGTTTACACCCACATAGTCACTTTGACATTCCGGTGTCATTGCTGTCAGTGAGAAGCTACATAGCTAATCATATACTGATTGCGCTTGGATTTACTTTGGATTTACTTGAAATGTCTGAAATTCCTTCAGACAGACTTCAGGTGTTAGCACTGCTCCAGGGGATTCTTACCACCTACGCCCCTGACATTGTGCTACCACTACCCGATGGCGTCCTCAGCTTCACTTACCGGCTGGTTATGAAGCTTGTGAGAGACTGCCTGACCAAATACCACAAAGGTCGTATTAGCTCAGAATATCTTGAGCATTTACAGCAAAACATCTGGACACTCGTACAGCAGGTAAATAGCAGGCAATCTGCACAAATCTTATAATAATAATAATAATAATAATAATAATAATAATAATAGAATATGATAAGGGATTACAAGTTTAAGTTTAACCTGTTCCAAATACTAAGATAAGAATAGCTGGGGACCAAAAATAGGGCATACAGGCTACATGACAAGGGAAATTGAGGTATCTAAAGGGTTAATTGAAATAGGGACAGGAAGGTTGTTACCGTGGGGTGAATGGGATTGGTTAACCTTGTAAGGACCAGGAAATTTGACATTTTTTTGCTGTCATTTTTTCATCACTTTCTTTTAAGAGCCATAACTTTCTTATTTTTCTGTTGGCGTTTGTGAGAAGAGTTGTAGTTTTGAGTGGCTCCATTCTTTTTACCATAAAATATACAGTAGTTTTTGGGGGTTTTGTTTTTACGGCGTTTGTTATGCAGTAAAAATGACCTGGAAAAATGATTTTCCACGTCAGTTCGATTAAGGCGATACCGAATATGCAAAGAAAATTCAGAATATTGCGAAAACATTTTTTTGCTTTGTGTCGCTAAATTCTGAGACCCGTAACATTTCTTATTTTTCTGTTGATGGGGCCCAGTGAAGACTTGTTTTTTACGCTGTAAGATATGGAGGAGAGGAAGGAGGATTTAAAAGGCGGTACTTGATAAATAGATGGTTTGGGGAGATGTGATTTTTAATTGTCACAGGCCGATTTACAAAAGTCGTAAGCAGTCATGTGTCTTACTTACATGCCCTAGGTGTGGAGGGTGGACGTGGAGATATAAAGGGAACCTGTCGCCTAAAATAATGCTATTAATCTGCACCTTAATCTGCAGTTTAATAGCGTTCTGACACCATGGAGCCGCCACACTGAAATAAACTGTATCCCCCCTGGCAGCCTCACTCTTTCAGTCATATCGGTGGCGCCGGCAGGCTTTCAGTCACCGTTCTCTGCATAGTGAGCGGCGGCTGTAACCGCACCCGGCACTGACTGACAGCCGGTGCTAATATGGCAGCACAGTGTCAGAATGCTAATAACCTGTATATCAACTCCATATCTGCAGGTTAATAGCATTACTTTACATGACAGGTTCCCTTTAGAGGTTTACAAATGACCGGATCCCTCGTCAGCTGTCATGTAGCATTTGTAGTGGCGATATCAGGAGTAACACGGCGATATAAATGGCGTCCTCCATTCTGCACTTTCTCTCATGATTTTCCTTTCTTGTTTATTTCCATCTCTATAGGCTGAAGAAAAATCCCATAGTGGAGAATTGGCCTTTATTAAACAATGGCCCAGAATGTCCTGCTTGTACTGGAGTATCCGGCCTACTCCCTGGAGCGCCTGGTAAGGAGCCATCGTCTTCTATATCTCATGTCCTTGTTGTCTGATCCTCTCCAGATTACCGTCATATAGCAGAAGCTCAGATTTATGGTGGTAGAGGCCTCCCTGTCCGCTCCAGGCAGACACAGGACATTTTATGACCGCCTGTCTCTGCGGCTCCATCATCTGTGAGGACAGTCTGATGTTCATTCAGTTGTTTAATGTTGTTGAAGAAAAAGCAGATCACAGACATGGCACAAAACTAAAGTCATTTCAAATGGCAACTTTAGGGCTTTAAGATACACTAAAAGAAATCAAGATTAAAAATGTGGTACTCAGTAAGGGTAATTTTTTTCATACCAAGTAGAGGGAAAAAAAATATGGAATCACTAAATTCTGAAGAAAAAATTATGGAATCACCCTGTAAATTTTCATTTCCAATACTAACACCTGCATGAAAATAGATCTGCTAGTTAGTCTGCATCTAAAAAGGAGTGATCACACCTTGGAGAGCTGTTGCACTAAGTGGACTGACATGACTCATGGCTCCAACACGAGAGATGTCAATTGAAACAAATATGGAATCACTCAATTCTGAGGAAAAATTATGGAATCATGAAAAACAAACACACAAAAGAACACTCCAATACATCACTAGTATTTTGTTGCACCACCTCTGGCTTTAATAACAGCTTGCAGTCTCTGAGGCATGGACTTAATGAGTGACAAACAGTACTCTTCATCAATCTGGCTCCAACTTTCTCTGACTGCTGTTGCCAGATCAGCTTTGCATGTTGGAGCTTTGTCATGCACCATTTTCTTCAACTTCCACCAAAGATTTTCAATTGGATTCAGATCCGGACTATTTGCAGGCCATGACATTGACCTTATGTGTCTTCTTTCAAGGAATGTTTTCACAGTTTTTGCTCTATGGCAGGATGCATTATCATCTTGAAAAATGATGTCATCATCCCCAAACATCGTTTCAATTGATGGGATAAGAAGACTGTCCAAAATATCAATGTAAACTTGGGCATTTATTGAAGATGTAATGACAGCCATCTCCCCAATGCCTTTACCTGACATGCAGCCTCATATCATCAATGACTGTGGAAATTTGCATGTTCTCTTCATGCAGTCATCTTTATAAATCTCATTGGAACGGCACCAAACAAAAGTTCCAGCATCATCACCTTGCCCAATGCAGATTCGCGATTCATCACTGAATATGACTTTCATCCAGTCATCCACAGTCCACAATTGCTTTTCCTTAGCCCATTGTAACCTTGTTTCTTTCTGTGTTTAGGTGTTAATGATGGCTTATGTTTAGCTTTTCTGTATGTAAATCCCATTTCCTTTCGGCGGTTTCTTACAGTTCGGTCACAGACATTGACTCCAGTTTCCTCCAATTCATTCCTCATTTGTTTTGTTGTGCATTTCCTGTTTTGAAGACATATTGGATTAAGTTTCCGGTCTTGACGCTTTGATGTCTTCCTTGATCTACCAGTATATTTGCCTTTAACAACCTTCCCATGTTGTTTCTATTTGGTCCATATTTTAGACACAGCTTACTGTGAAAAACCAACATCTTTTGCAACATTGTGTGATGATTTACCTTCTTTTAAGAGTTTGATAATCCTCTAATTTGTTTCAATTGACATCTCTCGTGTTGGAGCCATGAGTCATGTCAGTCCACTTGGTGCAACAGCTCTCCAAGGTGTGATCACTCCTTTTTAGATGCAGACTAACTAGCAGATCTAATTTGATGCAGGTGTTAGTTTTGGAAATGAAAATTTACAGGGTGATTCCATAATTTTTTCTTCAGAATTTAGTGATTCCATAATTTTTTTCCCTCTGCTTGGTCTAAAAAAAATTACCCTTACTGAGTACCACATTTTTAATATTGATTTCTTTTAGTGTTTCTTAAAGCCCTAAAGTTGCCATTGGAAATTACTTTAGTTTTGTGCCATGTCTGTGATCTGCTTTTTTTTCAACATTAAACAACTAAATGAACATCCTCCGAGCCCGGTAATTCCATAATTTTTGCCAGGGGTTGTATATTAATGTGGATTTACTGGGAGGAGCGGCGTTGTACAGTTAGTCCAATACTGAAATTATCCAGGAAATCCAATGTTTAGTCCTTCCTGTCTATTGTATGTGGTAATGTAGTATTTGTGAAATGTTATATTAATTGTATATATTATATCCATCAGGAAACATCTGAAGGCGACTCCAAAGAGGGGCAAAACGGAAATATTGCTGACCCTGATATCAGTCAGCCGGGGCCGAACCCTGATCTGATGGAAGGTAAGCCGGTCATCTAATATTCTACATACAAATATCAAGTTATAGAGAAAGGCAGAGAACATGGAGATTTACTCTTCATCCAATGTATGAGACCGCTGGCGGCTCATGAGCCCCCATGGACTATAATGGAGGGGGTCACAAATGTACAAAGAGGCTCATTGGTCCCCAATCATGTAATTGTTGAGGATTCGGTCAGATCCTGAGCAATGACACGTTCATAATACAGTATATATATATACATATGCCATAAATATATACAGTGTGTGCAGAATATCCTTATATCTAGTATATTCCATGTACAGGGGTCTTATCATTTCCATTATTATATGGATGTGTTATATAAGTGGTGATATAGACTAATACATGTCGTCTCTTCATTATTTTATCATTATTATAGGAATAACTGTGCCGGCAAATACTGATGGTGGAACATCTGAGCCACCAGAAATCATCCAGGAATCAGCCAGTGTAAGTATCATGGGACGTCTGTATATCATCAGATGACCGGTGGGAATTACACATCCCATATTATACCCCATATGACAATGGGATATCTCTGCTCTTATGTAGATCAGACCTATTATGTGTGACGGTGGTGTTATTATTCTGTCTCCTCCGTGTGATGTCCCTTATCCTCCCCTGCAGTACAATGATTTATGTGTATGGGGAATATCCCCCTATAATATAATAGTGTCTGTGGGGGGTCCGGCTTTTATCACGTCCTCTACTTCGGTTGCAGTGTAATCAGGGGGGATATAATATAGACGGAAGATGTTCCTGCATCTGGAGCTTTTATCCTCCTGCAGCTTCGTTGTCTTGATGTCATTTCTTATTCCTTCTTAGGCCTTGATCGGATCAGTGAACCCGGGGAGAAATCCTTGTAAGGACGACTTTAATCCTATCAAACTGATCAGCTGTGGAGGATTTGGGTGAGCTTTACTTTGGTATAATATTCATTTCTCAGGGCTCCTTATGACGATGCCTATGTCTCTACCTCCTGCCCGTGCAATGCTACCATAGAGAAATTATGGTTCCACATCACTGTCCACATCTAATTGTCTCTCTTCAGGTCAGTTAGGATGTGACGTGGATGAGGACTTTCCATAGGTGATCATTTATGGAGTGTTATTTTATGGATTTCTAGTGATGGCCGCACATCTAGTATTAACCATTAGTACAGGAGATCACTTGATCAGGTCTATGGATGGACTGTTAGTAAGAATTCATAATAAATCATGGATTTTCTTCCTCCTCAGATCCGTCCACCTAGTTCGCCATACAGACACAAACAAGATATGTGCTATGAAGAAAATGGACAAGCAGAACCTGAAAAAGCCAAAGACCCTTAAATGGGCCTTTCAGGAGAGGGACATCTCTACATTCGCTGATTGTCCCTTTGTGGCCTCCATGTTCTGCTCCTTTCCTACTAAACTTCATCTGTGTATGGTCATGGAGTATGCACCAGGTAGGACACATCCATTGTATTTATATCCAGCCCACGTCTGCCTAATCCTAGCACCTTATATATAACCTGAACATGTCCACATGGACGGTTACATGTCCACACCGCATTTACTATAATGTTACTAAGATGCCTTGTGTGTCCTCACTGAGCATGGCGGCAATATCTGCTATGGAGGAAAGGAAGATTTCTCTGTATTTGAACAGTTTTTATAGATGAGAACTTTCACAGAGAAATAAATTAGAGGCTTGTAGATGAGGCCTGGCTCTGTCTCTATGTACAGGGTTCCTCTGCAGTATACGCTCTACATTACACAGTGTATCTCTATATATACCATCCTGTCCCAATATCTCCGCTTGTTTCACATTCACACTCATCATGTGTAATTTACTCTGTAACAGACCCTCACCTGTCATATTTGCTTTTTCCTGTAGGAGGAGACTGTGGCAATCTTCTACAGCACAGGGGTCCTTTACCTATCACCTTGGCCCGTCTGTACATTGCAGAAACAGTCCTTGCTGTGGAATATCTGCACAGCTATGGTGTGGTGCACAGAGACCTGAAGCCTGTAAAGTAAGTGACCCTTGAGGTATAATAAAGGGGATGAAAGTTAGTTTGTTATACAGTCTATGGGTTATTACTTGGGGCTGACACCATCTTTTCTTTTACAGCATCCTGATAACATCAACAGGACATATTAAAGTGACTGATTTTGGAGTTTCAAAACTTGGCCTCATGAGACCAACATCAAACATCTATAAGGCTCCAACTAAGGACATCACCAAAGAGTTCTGTGATAAAGAGGTCGGCTTTACTTACAGGATCTTCTACTTTACATATCTCATCTCTTTCTCCTTCTCTGATCATTTCTCATCACATTTCCACTGATGTTATTTGTCGTATGTATTGATCATCATCTCATTCTTCTGTTGTTTTCCAGACTGCTGGCACGTCTAGTTACATGGCCCCAGAAGTTATTCTAATGAAAGGCTATGGAAGACCTGTTGACTGGTGGTCAGTAGGCATCATCCTATATGAATTTCTCTTTGGATATACACCATTTTATAGGGCTTCCCAAAAGGAGAAATTACGCAGTATCCTCAGTGGTAAGTAAAATAATCTGACTGCTTGTCATGTCGCTGTTATTTGGTTTGATTGGTTCCTTGGTTTAGCTTCTAGCTTTTTTAAGGAAAATGCTTTTTTATGTAAATAAATGAAGAGGTTTTATTTCCTGTAATATTTTCTTTTTATATAACAGATGACATTGTTTGGAGATGTAATTACTTTCCTCCACCAAATGCTCGGGGCATCATCACTCAGCTACTCAGAAAAAATCCAGAACAAAGACGTGGGACAGGTAATATGATAATAGTATTAATAATGACTTATTACACCTCTGGACAAATGAAGGTGTCCATGAGGATAAGCACTGAAGGTCTCTACCAACGTGTCCATTCCCCATTCTTCATGCTCTAATGTTCAGTACATTTCCTTCATGTTGGCTCTTTTAAATCTCCAGTTCAGATTAACATAAACTGTATAGATACGGAGTAATTTCTCTGACAATAACTGTATCGATTTCTTTCTTGTCTTCCTTTTCCAGGAGGGGCACACGAGATCAAAATTCATCCATTTCTGCGAGCCTTAAACTTTAACAACCTTCTAAGTCAGAAGCCTCTGTTCGTTCCTGATCTAAAATCAGATGAGGACACCTGCTACTTTAGCAGTAAGTAAAATGAGACGTTATCAGCAGAAAACTGCTGAGTGTCTTTTCTTTCATTATGTGTGACAATCAGTTCCCATCATAATGAGTAATAACATGGTGACTGTCTGACCGGCTCTTATACTAATAATTTCTCATAAAACTTTTACTTTTCAGATCGCTCTGTACGTTATAAACTTAGGAATTCAGATGATGGGGACACAAGTGAGGACAATGACTGTCCAGAAATCAAAAACTTTGAATCATCTTCTCAAAGGTTTTCCAAAGTAAGTATGTCTAAAGCATGTAGGTCAATAAAATGAATAAAACCTATAATTAGAAAAAAAGTTTAAAAATATATCTATTTATATTTTATATTTCTTTGTGTTTTTTAGCTATATACCACCAGTACCAAGATGGTGACCATTGAAGAACCTATGTCACCTCCAGAGTGTACCCCTGAGAACAGCAAAAAACACCCAGACTTGTGAGTAGATTATTATTATTATGAGATTTAGCTCTGATATATGCTCAGACACGAGTAACACAAATCTAAATCCAGCATCCACCACCCCATGATAACTGATTGCTGCTCATCTGGCTTGTGATTACACAGCAATATCAGTTGATCATTGCAACCAGCCATTCATTCCCAGCTCTTTATAGGCCAATATTACTAGTTAGACTCCATTCTTGCTGGTAGAATGGGTCCTGAGCAGAGTATCCCCTTCATGATGTCCCAAATGGCCTTACAGACAAGTGTTCTTCCTTTTTGTATTGTTTTCACTTGTAATTTACTTGACTTTCTTCTACCAAACAGGCAGAAAGAATCTCCCCCTTCCAAAACTGATGATGGTGACAATCAGTGTGTCACTGCTAAAAAGTGTGAGTCATCCTCGCCCTCATTGTCAGGTATGTACAGATTTATAGACCATCCCATTATAGGCTATGATACAAAAGTGTAATGTGAATCTGCACATGAAGGCTCAGATAATGACTTACTTTATTCCCGCTGCCCCTGAGTATTCAATTTTTTGTTTTGGTAAAATCCACCATACGGTTCCAGAGTTATTGGCAGTTTTATTTAGTGCTAATTTTTATGTTCTTTACAAGGGGGTGGTGCTTACAGGATTATCTGGGGGGGGGTCTTCAGCCTCTTCTTCAGTATTATACTGTGGTAAAGACCATAAAAATGACCACTAAATAAAAAGGCCCCTGTCTGTGGAACTGTAAGGCGATGTGCTCACTATGCGTTTTTAATCGTTTCCGCAGCGGCAATTCCGCCGCAGAAACGCTTAAAAAACGCTTGGTAGAAGGTCTGCCATGTTCCCCAATGATAATCCGCATCTGCTGTGCACATGCTGCGGAAATTTCCGCTGCAGATTATCATTGCGGAAAAATCCGCAGCACTACCAATTATTTTGCAGAAGTGCTGCGTTTTCACCGCCATTGACTTGCATTGGAACGCATGGAATCCACATCACTGCATCTGTACATGCGGAATCCATGTGTTTCAATGTGCGGATGGTACTCGGGTCTGGAGAAGAGGAGACTCTCCTCCAGACCCCCCCCACCATAGAACCTGTAAAAAAAAGAATAAAATAAAAAATAAATATTATACTTACCTTCTGATGGCCTCCGGTTCCTTGTCTCGGCTTGCCGGCAGATCGCGGTAGACTAAAGGACCTGCGCTGACGTCATTTAGTCATGTGACGGGTCATGCGACCAATGATGTCGGCAGGTCCTTAAATCTATCGCGAGCTGCCGGCAAGCCAAGACAAGGACTCCGGGGGCCATCAGAAGGCAAGTATATTTATTTTTTATTTTTTACCATTCTTTCGGTCACACTATATAAATCCATGCCAGTTGCATGGATTAATATAGTGTGACCAGGTTGTCAAGCACTTTCCAAGTGATACTAAAATCGCTTGGAAAGCGCTTGACAACCCGCATGCGAAATCGCATGATCAAAACGCTTCACATCCGCATGTCCCTGGCAGGAAAAACGCATGTACAATCCGCATGTACAATCCGCATGTACAATCCGCCTGTACAATCCGCCTGTACAATCCGCATGTACAATCCGCATGTACAATCCGCATGTACAATCCACATGTGCAATCCGCATGTACAATCCGCATGTACAATCCGCATGTACAATCCACATGTGCAATCCGCATGTACAATCCGCATGTACAATCCACATGTACAATCCGCATGTACAATACGCATGTACAATCCACATGTACAATCCGCATGTACAATCCGCATGTACAATCCGCATGTGTTTTTTGTGGCAGGAAGATGCAGAAACGCTCAGGAAAAAATCCGGAGCATTTCTGCATCGTGGGCACATAGCCTAAGGGGGATTTTAATAAAAACCAAAAACAGAGTCCTCAGGGGAGCAGGGGGAATAAAGTAAGAGTGAATTCTGGACACTTAAGACCTGGTGATGAGTCTTCTTTAAACTTACGCTTAAGTGTTATCTGACGGATTATATAAAAACACTTTGGTTTGCTGCAAGTAATGTCATGTTAATAAGGGAGACACCACACGGCCGCACACAGAAAAGCTACAAGTGCATATTAACCAGTTTGAGTAACTCTATAAACATATAAAATTAATCTTTGAGGAGTTTATAATCAACATCTTTTTCTGACTTTTTATTAGAACCTCCAGTTCAGGAGAGAAAGAAATCTGCACTAAATCTGAGAAAACAGCAAAGAACAGATAAAGTGGAAGAGGGGGAAAGTAGTAGGCGAGGTAAGTGTGAGGATAATCTCCATGTTGTATGATGTCAGTGAGATAAGTCATGTGGAGCAGATGTCATCTGTCAGTGGTGGGATTGTCACATGTATGATGGCTGACAATGATCCCGCACCTCTGTATGGAGAAGATTCCTCTACCGGCCTCCCACACAGACACCACAGTAGTGTCCTCTAATATGGAGTCCCATTACTTACTTCGGATTTACATCTTTTTTATAGGTTCTATCTTCCGCCGGATGATATCATCCTGCCGGCGTGGATTATCCAGGGCTGCTCGCACTATCAGACAAAGCTGCATTTTTGCCCACTGTCACCAGGGCACCAGAAACATCTCAAGGGCAGAAAACCCTCACATCTAGTGCCCTGAAGAAAGTACAGCACATCCACCATCAATGCTGTACCTGCATGGAAAGAGTTGTACCATCTACTGTACCTGCGGCCGTCTGACCAGCAAGAAATATCTGCAAAAGTCAAAGGCCTCCAAGAACATCTTTTCAACCTTCCATGTAATTCTTAATTAAAAAAAAAAAATTAAAATTGATTAATGTCCTTTTGAATTTAATTGAATATTACTGACATTTATGGCATATCAATGCTATACATGTTATATCTGTCCAACGGTTTGGACACCAAACAGAAGATTAGACAAGACTGAAACATACAGTTTGCACAGCAAGTTGTTTTTACATTGCAGTGTATGTTCAATTTAATTTTTATTGAGTACTTTTCATAAGGGAACCAGGAGGAAACCACCTGAAATAGACATTGTGTGCACAAAAAGTGGAAATCAAGCTAGGTGGAAACATGCCCTGATCCACTGATTTTACAAGAGCTCAGACACTTTTACCTTAGTAGCGACCTTAGTAGCGCTCTATTTCAGATTCAGGCACAAGAACAAGTTGGATTCTGTGCTGTGCATCCTGGGGGTCCCAGCAGTCACAATCCACCAAAATCGTAGCTAAGACTTCAAGCACTGACGAGGCGAAACATCCGAGTGGGTCACTAACCGATATTACCACTATTTGGTGACCATATAGTGGTAGATAACAGCACATATTAAGACTATAGATGAGTGAGCACTAAACTGCTCAGATGCTTGTTACTCGAACCGAACAATTCCTAATGCTCGTGTGCTCATTTCAAGTAACAAGTATAATGGAAGTCAATGAGAAATCCGAGCATTTTTCTGGAAGACCCTACAAGGAGGTCTGGGTGGCAGTGAAAATGTTCAAATGGATGGAAAAAGTGCTGAATGGAAGGAGAACAGCATGGGGAAGACCCCTGGAGGCATCTCTGACTCCCAGATCGCTGCTGAGAACAATGGTGTGACACTTTTTCTCCACTTTAAGGACTGACACTAAAACATTCCCAATCAATGAGAAATTGCATTTTACAGGAACAAAAATGTTAAAAGGGTTGCCCAGTACTTTAGATTACCCCCACAATGTATCCCCCCTGGGCCCCTAAGGATTTTTGTAATTACCTTACGTTGCAGATAATGCCTGTGAGTGGCGCTATCACTGGCCGCTCACAGGCATCACGTGACCCCCGGCTGCAGCCGGCTCTGATATCCGCTGATGTCACGACAAGTGCTGGCAGCAGCCGGGGGTCTCTCTCTTCCACATTCCACGGTGAATGCCAGGCTGTAGGTGGGGTTACCCCCTGCATCACACCCGGCATCCACCTCGCGCTCTCCCTCTCCCCATTCATTGGGAACGCACGCGGTGAATGCTGGGTGTGACGCGGGGGGTGATCGCGCCCACAATCCAGCTGTCACGCCTCACTTGTCGTGACGTCAGCGCGGGGTCACGTGATGCCTGTGAGCGGCGCTATCCTTGGCTGCAACGTCAGCTAATTACAAAAATCCTTAGGGGCCCCGTGGGGATACATTGGGGGGGGGTAATCTAAAGTACTGGACAACTTCTTTAAGAATCATTTTTTTCCTGTATAATGACTTAAACCAAAATTTTATTTTTTATTAACAAATAGGTAATTTCAGTGTAATTTATGAAGGAAGAAAGAACTGCCAAAAATTAGGGATTCTGATACATCCTGTATTAGAATAAAGGAGGGTCTCATACACATTCTGGTCAATTTGACATATAGTAGTACTTCTAGACTCATAAAGGCTATGCACTAAGTGCAAAATGCAAGTAGTTTCATGCTTTGACTACACCCCACAATTTTTTGGCATCTGTTGGCTTTGCCTCAGAAACAGCATTTTTGATGTCACCCCACAAGTGTTCTATCGGATTAAGATAGGGGTGTAGCATCGGCGTCTCTGCCTCCTGCCCGGCAGAGACTCCGTCCCCCTTACCGCCGCGGTCCTGCTCCGGCGTCTTCTGGCCTCCCTGCAGCTGCTGCTGGTGCACGCAGCTTCCCCGGCTCTGTACTTAGGGTGCGCACACGCTCCCTACCTCTTAAAGGGGCCGCGCGCGCCGTCCTAAAAAGTCCCCGGCCAATGGCCGGAGGACTTCCCCTATAAAAGGCACCTCCTCCAATATGGAGGTGCCCTTGCAAGGTTGTAGCTTTGTATGTTAAACTCTGCTTCAGCCCTCAGGTCCCGCTGCTAGCCTGACTACAAGTCCTGCCTGCCCGCCAGCCTGACTACCAGTCCTGTCCGCCAGCTTGACTACCAGTCCTGTCCGCCAGCTTGACTACCAGTCCTGTCCGCCAGCTTGACTACCAGTCCTGTCCGCCAGCCTGACTACCAGTCCTGTCCGCCAGCTTGTCTACTCTCCAGCCCGACAGTCTGCCTACGGTCCAGTCCGCCAGTTTGTCTATGGGTTCAACCCGCCTGCTTGCCTGGAAGCATCTGCCTGTTACCTGCCGTGCCTACCTGTCTGCATGCCAGCCGTGCATGCCAGTGCCCACCTGTCAGCCTACCTGGAGGCTCCTGCTTGTTACCTGCCGTGCCTACCTGTCAGCCTACCTGGAGGCTCCTGCTTGTTACCTGTCGCGCCTGCCTGTCCGTCTGCCCGGATCACCCGTCAGCCTGCCTGCCGTGCTCATCTGCTGTATCGGTCGGTCCCTGCCTTCTGACCCGTGGGAGTCACCTGCTCTCATACAAGGTTGGTACCCAGAGTAGCACCTGGTCCCTCTGCTCGGTCCTTCCCTGGTCACGGAGTCGATTGAACCGCCGTACGACCTTGGTCGGTCCGAGTTGATACCTAGTTACGCCTCTCTGGTCCCCCCTTGCACCGCAGCACAGAGGTTCCACTACCCGGATCCGTAACACCGGGGATTGGACTGGTCACTCCATAACCTCTATTTTGTTGGACTGGAACCAAGATTTTGATCGTTTACTGGTGTGTTTAGGGTCGTTGTCTTGTTGAAACACCCATTTCAAGGGCATATCCTCTTCAGCGTAAGGCAACATGACCTCTTCAATTATTTTAATATATGCAAACTGGTCCATAATCCCTGGTATGCGGTAAATAGGTCCGGCACCATAGTAAGAGAAACGTGCCCATATCATGATGCTTGCTCCACCATGCTTCACTGTCTTCAGAGAGTACTGTGGCTTGAATGCAGAGTTTAGGGGTCGTCTGACGAACTGTCTGTGCCCCTTGGACCCAAAAAGAACAATTTTACTTTCATCAGTCCACAAAATGTTTCTCCACTTCTCTTTAGGCTAGTTGATGTGTTCTTTGACAAATTGTATCCGCTTCAGTACATGTCTTTTTTTAACAGTGGGACTTTGCGGGGACTTCTTGCTAAGAGATGAGCTTCACACAGGCATCTTCTAACTGTCACAGTACTCACAGGTAACTTGAGACGCTCTTTGATCATCCTGGAGCTGATCATTGGCTGAACCTTTTCCATTCTGGATATTCTTCGATCCACTCGAATGGTAGTCTTCTGTTTTTTTTCCACGTCTCTCTGGTTTTGCTTTCCATTTTAAAGCATTGGAGATCATTTTAGCTGAACAGCCTATCATAGTCTGCACTTCTATATAAGTTTTACCCTTTCCAAACAACTTTTTAATCAAAGTACGCTGTTCTTCTGAACAATGTCTCGAATGACCCATATTTCTCAGGCTTTCAAGGAGAAATGCATGTACAACATGTGCTGGCTTCATCCTTAAATAAGGGCCACCTGATTCATACCTGTATCTTCACAGAATGATTGACCTCACTATTGAACTCCACACTGCTATTATTTTGAACACACCCCCTAACAATTAATTATTCAAATACACAGACTCATGCAGATCATGAATGCGGAGTCTGTTGGTTTTCTTAGAATCTACTGCACCAACTGGTAAATTGTTTGACATGTGGTAATATAATTTATAAATCATATATAGCAACTATAGTGGATTTAAAACTTAACTTTTACTATTAAGAATAAAAGATTTGGCAATCCTCAATACAAAATTGACAATACACATAACAAATATGTTAAAAACTAGAAAATATGTCCATGTGTTTGTTTAGGATCATACTCTGACAATAGTCAAAAAGGTGGCAACAAGGCATCAGTGAATACCTATATAAATATATAACATGTTACAACAAAACCAGACAATAAAGTCCAGAAATTGTATACAGTAGGGCTAATGGATATAAGGAAAGATCTCACCAAATTCGCTGGTCTCCAAATTCCTCCAACAGGTCCTCATCCATAAAGGCCCAAATCATGGAGTCCAAGGGGTTGATTATCCCTTTCAGTCCCTATAATCTTGACTGACCCTCAAACGTATTCTGCGCTCCAGTGCACCGGAAGTGACGTGCATACGTGCATGGCTGCCAGTGGCACTGGGTCACTAGTGTTTATTGATGATGTGACACAGGACAGAAGCAGACGAATGAATTGTGATGTATTCAGAGCCATACTGTGTGCTCAGATCCACCCAAATGCAGCCAAACTGATTGGTCGTCGTTTCATACTACAGATGGACAATGACCCAAAACATAAAGCCAAAGCAACCCAGGAGTTTATTAAAGCAAAGAAGTGGAATATTCTTGAATGGCCAAGTCAGTCACCTGATCTCAACCCAATTAAGCATGCATTTCACTTGTTAAAGACTAAACTTCAGACAGAAAGGCCCACAAACAAACAGCAACTGAAAACCACCGCAGTGAAGGCCAGGCATCAAAAAGGAGGAAACACAGCGTCTGGTGATGTCCATGAGTTCAAGACTTCAGGCAGTCATTGCCAACAAAGGGTTTTCAACCAAGTACTAGAAATGAACATTTTATTTACAATTATTTAATCTGTCCAATTACTTTTGGTCCCTTTAAAAACAGGGTGGCACATGTTGAGGAGCTGAAACTCCTAAACCCTTCATCCAATTTTAATGTGGATACCCTCAAATGAAAGCTGAAAGTCTGAACTTCAACTGCATCTGAATTGTTTTGTTTAAAATTCATTGTGGTAATATCTAGAACCAAAATTAGAAAAATATTGTCTCTGTCCAAATATATATGGACCTAACTGTATGATTTTCGAATTGTGGACTTGGCAGGAGGGGCAACCCACACATATTGCCGCCCCTTGAATTTTGCTGTTAATGTTTAATATAATTTATACCAAAAACAGTGATCAATCTGGTTAGTCATATTGGACTGCTATTATTTTGAATACTACTGTACATACAGCGCCGGACTGGGGTGTCTGGGGCCCACCAGGGACATTGACTCCAGGGGCCCACCCACCTTTCAGCTATTTGCAAATACCTGTTAGCCGTTATACCCATTATATTGTCGGCTCCTGCACATCACTGTGCGCTCACAAGAACTGCGATGTACAATTACTGTAGTTTGCATTAAAGGGTTATTATTGGTGAAAACAAGTTATCAGCGATACACAGGTTGGGAAGGTGATCACTTATTTATTGGTGGAATCCGCACTGTCAGAAGATTGTGGCACTTTGAGTATTTGGTGACATTTTTACCTCTGTATTTATAAGACAAAACCAGGAGTGGAGCAATCAGAGGTAATGTTTTATGCATTTCTCACCCACTCCTGGTTTTGTCGTATAAATATGTGGCACCCCAGGGGTCTGGTTACCACAGTAATAGAAATATTACGTCTGAGAGCAAGTGGGAGGTTTCCTGGTCAGGAGCCCTTAAACATGCAACACCTCCGTCCCAGTCCTGGGAGGGGAGGAATCTGCCCTTATAAACTGGGTCTGGGGCGGGGTTAGGGAGAACAAGCAGACACAGAGAAAGTAACAGCAAGGAGCTCTGTAGGAGCAGGAGCTGAAGACCAGGGGCTGGAGCTGAGCAGAGCTCGCCCTGGCAGAAGAATCTAAGTACCGGACACCGGAGTCAGAGGCTGTAAGGATCTCTAAGTCCAACAGCAGAACCCAGCTGACAGGGGATTCCAGGTCCTCTGGCCATAGAAGCCCGGAGGCTCAGTCACAAGCAAGGGACCAGCACCGCCATCGAGGAGCGGAGGCTAACAGAAGGCCCCAAGTCACCAGCCATACGGGTGAGCACTAAACGGTACACTCAGGGACGTGGGCTACTATCACCCGCTTATAGCAAGGTAGCCAGGAAGAGTGCAGACAGACGGGGAGGCCTACAACTCCACCTGGCCACGGGAGCTCCTGCTTGCTCACAGACTGACCAGGCCTCTTATGCTAGCCAGTACTCCCGGGAGGGTCTGCCTTATTATCATCAGTAAAGACCCTGAACTGCACTGCAAAGACTCTGAGTCGTTCCTGTTACGCTCGTGCACCATCACTCCCATCATCCACACTCATTGCCCTGAGGCTATACTCCTCCCGTGGGGAGTCATCCCATTCTCTGCTGTGCATACAACACCAGCCTCAGCGGTCTGCCTCGCAGCGGCGGTACACCCTGACCGCAATCCACGGGTGGCGTAGTCGGACAATTAACCTAAAACCTTACAAATAGACTGGCACTGGTTTGACCACCCTGAGCCACGGGACCGGGTCACCGCCACGGTGACTACAACCCCCAGCGTCCCACGAAAGGCCCAGTTCCGGGTTCCCCACGCGGCCCAGGGGGCGCGTCAACTTCAGAGGTGAAAATCTCACCAAATGCCAACTTGCTTTCTCTGGTGAACCTCTGTAACTGCATCTCTGCTGCTGTGTAATAGTCACAGGGCAGGGAGGAGTTAAACATCCAAGTATTTAATATCTATTGGAAATAAAGAGGTTTCCCCTTATTGATATCAGGTAAAACAAATGACCAACCACAATCCACTCTACCAAGATCAATATTACCAGATAGAAGTCAGAAATACCATCACACCGTGACCAGATCACATATTACCACCACATTGTGCCCAAATAATGCCACATACAAGGCACAAATACCCCCACACCATGACCAAAGCACATAATACCACCATATAGTGATCAAATGCTACCAGATACAAGGTATAAATACTGACACACCATGAGACCATATATTACCACCACATAGTGACTGAATAATGCCACATACAAGGGACAAATATCGTCATGTCATGACTAGTGTTGAGCATTCCGATACTGAAATATCGGGTATCGGCCGATATTCGCGGTATCGGAATTCCGATACTTAATTCCGATACTTTTGCAATATCGTATACCGGAATCGGAAGTTCCCATAATGCAATGAGCCATTTTCATTTTATTCAGCCAATGAGGATCCTAAGAAGTGTGGGCACATCCTGTTAGGCATGTAGGCATCTTAACTAATGGCATGGCTGTGATTGGCTGCTGAAATGATGTCATGATGCACTATAAAAGCCGCCGCCGCCATTTTGAGCTCACTCTGCTGTGAATTCAGTTAGGGATAGGACGCTGTTGTTCTGAGGGACAGTTTTAGCTACCTATTTGCTCTATACTGCTTTACCCAAGCTACTTTCTAAATCACTGTGCCTTGCAGCGCTAGTGCACAGTTCCCTGTGCTGTTCACCGCTGTCTGCAAGGTCTGTGTGTGTGAGTGCAGCTCACCCTGTAGTGTGTGCTTCAGCCACGTCTGGTTGTAGTGCACTCAGTGTGTGTCACTGCCTCATACATTGTCCTTTTTTGCCAATTCATAATTTTTCCTGATATCTCCTATTAGTGTGGTGGTTCCATCTGTATTCAGCTAAATTGGTTCCAAACACACTATATAGGAGTAGATAGAGAAATTTTTTTCCGTCTTGCAGCACTAGTGCACAGTGCTCTGCATCTGTACTGTTCACCGCTGTCTGCAAGGTCTGTATGTGTGAGTGCAGCTCACCCTGTAGTGTGTGCTTCAACCCCGTCTGGTTGTAGTGCACTCAGTGTGTGTCACTGCCTCATACATTGTCCTTTTTTGCCAATTCATAATTTTTCCTGATATCTCCTATTAGTGTGGTGGTTCCATCCGTATTCAGCTAAATTGGTTCCAAACACACTATATAGGAGTAGATAGAGGAGCCTTTCTGCAGCATTGGGCCCTGCAGCCCCAGCCAGATTAGTATTAGCCTATTTTTTGCAGCCTCATCTATTGCATTGTAGGTTACCTTCCTACATTGTAATAGCTACAAAAAGTTTGTGATACTATCGTTATTACATCTTTAGGCACATCCAGTGTCTTTTTGTGTCAAAAAAAAACCTAAATAAAGTTCACCAAACACTCCACTTTACAGTTGTGTAGGCCACATTAGCTCATATTAAAATCTAGTCCACACTTTATAAAATTAGTGTTTCTTATACCTGTTAGCAGCTGTTCAGGAATAAGCACACTAAGCCCTTAGTACTTTTCTGCCTATCTTTATCAGTCTACCAAGATGAAGAAGGCAGGGAGTAAGGCATGTGGTCGTTGGCGTGGAGTTTCTGCAGGGAGAGGACGTGAGGATTCTGTGCCTGCAGGGAGAGGGCGTGGGGATTCTGTGCCTGCTGCGGGCACCAGTGACTCAGCATCCCCCAGTTTTACCAGGGAACAGTCCTTTATGCGCAGCTTTGTAGGAGCTAGCCGTACCCCACTGCTGCGCGAGGACCAAATTGAAGCCGTTGTCGGATGGATGGCAGCTAACGCATCGACTTCAATTAGTTCCAGATCCTCTCAGGTCCTGAGCACTGAAGAGCACCCATCTGTCTCTTCACCACCTGCCAAATTGCCCAGGCAGTCAGAGAGCTCTGGACAGGAGCCATCTCTACTTCTGTTCTCTGAATCTCTTGGCTTGGAAAGAGGGGGCCAGCCAAGCAGAATTCTAGAAGTTGAAGAAGAGGTAGTATGCAGTGATGCGCAACCGTTTTGTCTCTCTGAATCTGAAGAGGCGGGTGGGCCAGTGCCTATGGTCAGCAGCACACCTCAGTACGCATCTGATGATGAGACTCAGGTGCCACTTTCTGGTGCGTACTGTGCTGTCGAGACTACCCAGGAGAAGCAGTTGTTTGAAGAGGGTGGTGTAGATGATGAGGTCCTTGACCCATCATGGCGTGAGGGACAGGAAGGTGGTGGGAGCAGCTCTGAGGAAGAGATTCCCCGAACGGCCCAAAAAGGAGGGAGAGGGAGGGGGCAGACTTGGTTGCCTGTAGCCTCCACTTCGGCACCCATTAGGAGCATGGCTCTTCCAAAATCCAAAGCGGGCGCTCCCAAGACTTGCAGTGCCTGGTCCTTTTTTGACACAGTTGCAGATGACATTTGCTTTGTCAAATGCAAGCTGTGTAATCAGAAGGTGAAAAGAGGGAAAAGTGTCAGCAACCTCAATACCACAAATATGTGGAAACATGTGCGGACCAAGCACGTGGTGGAGTTACAAAAACACACTGAAGACCTAGGCCAACCTACAGCGCCACCTACCACCTCTTCAGCTCGTGTTGTAGCCTCTTCCTCCAGCTCACACACAGCTGGTTCGGCTTCCTCACAGGATCGCCATCGAAGAATCTCTGGCACTGTTGTACAGAGACACAGTGTAATTCCACCCACAGCACCACTTTCCCAGTCATCCTCACACTCCCAGGCCAGTCTACAGCCATCGTTAGCACAGGCATGGGAGAAAAGGCGCCCATACTCGGCAAACCACCCCCGAGCACAGGCTCTGAATGCTGGCATTGCTAAACTACTGGCCCTTGAAATGCTATCATTCAGGCTGGTGGAGACTGACACATTCCGTAACTTTATGGCATTGGCAGTCCCACAATACAACGTACCCAGGCGCTTTTATTTCAGCAGGCAAGCCGTCCCTGCCCTGCAACATCATGTGGAGGGAAAAATTAAACATGCGCTACAAAACGCCGTCAGTAGCAAGGTCCACCTGACCACTGATGCGTGGACCAGTAAGCATGGACAGGGACGATACCTTTCCCTCACTGCCCATTGGGTAAATGTTGTGGAGCCGGGTACAGATCTTGAGAGTGGCGCTGTACGTGTTCTGCCAACTCCAAGGATTGCAGGAATCCAGTCTGTACACATTGACTCCTCCTCATACTCCAGTTCCTCTGAATCAGCGCTGCAGGAGCCGTCACGGTCTACCTCCACATCGACCCGTGAACGGTTACCTGTTATGATGACCGATATGAGCACAGCCGTGGCCAAACGTCAACAGGCCGTATTAAAATTAATTTCTTTGGGGAATCGAAGCCACACAGCGCAGGAGCTCTGGAATGCCATCAAGCAGCAGAGCGACGTGTGGTTTGTGCCAGCGAATCTCCAGCCAGGCATGGTAGTGTGTGACAATGGCCGAAATCTGGTGGCAGCTCTGGGCCTAGGCAACCTCACTCACATCCCATGTCTGGCACATGTGCTCAACTTGGTCGTGCAGAGTTTTTTGAGGGACTATCCGGATCTTGATGCACTGCTTCACAAGGTCCGCATAGAGTGCGCTCACTTGCGGCATTCCAGCAATGCAAGATCACGCATTGCAGCTCTGCAGCGCCGATTACGTCTTCCGGAACATCGCATCATATGTGACCTACCCACCAGGTGGAATTCAACGTTACATATGTTGGAGAGGTTGTGTGAGCAGCAGGCAGCAGTAATGGAGTACCAGCTGCAGCAGGCGCAAACAAGTCGCAGTGCGCGCCGTTCACACTTCACCACCACTGAGTGGGCCTCTATGAAGGACATTTGCACACGTTTTGCGTGCCTTCGATTATTCCACGCGGATGGCGAGTGCAGATGATGCACTAGTCAGCATGACTATCCCCCTTATCTGCCTGCTTGAAAAAACACTGCAAGCACTAAGGGACGAGGTTTTGGAAGAGGTGGAGGATGAGGAGTCACAAATGCCATCTGCTTCTCTACAGTCTGCGCAACGTGGTTCCTCACAAAGGCCTAGGCAGGGGACACTTTGTGAGGAGGATGAGGAGGAGTCAATGGATGAGGAAGACATCTGTCCAGAGGAGGGAGGTACACAATGCTCTAGTAGTCAGTATCTAGAGCGAGGGTGGGGTGATGCAGAGCAGGCAGAGATCACGCCTCAAGCAGGGGACAGCGTTTCTTGGCCAGTTGGCAGTCTGCAGCACATGGTTGATTTCATGCTGCAGTGCCTGAGAAACGACCGCCGCATCGCCCACATTCTCAACACGGCTGATTATTGGGTGTCCACCCTCTTAGATCCTCGCTACCGGGACAACTTACAAAGCCTCATAACACCGTTGAACCGGGAGCGTAAAATGCGGGAGTACCAAGACGCACTGGTGCATTCCATCATGTTCTCCATTCCAACCGAGAGCAGTGCTGCTAGTGCTTTACAAAGCAGCTCAGTGCGTCGAGGCAGTGGAGGAAGCTCTGCACAAAGAGGGAGCAGAAGCAGCGCCTCAGCACAAGGCAAGACCACTATGGCCGAAATGTGGCAAAGTTTTGTGTCCCCGCCACCACAAATGTCTACACCATCACAGACGGCTCCAGTCAGCAGGAGGCAACGTTTCCGTCAGATGGTGACAGACTACATGTCTTGCCCTCTTAGTGTACTCCCAGACGGCTCTTCTCCCTTCAAGTTTTGGGTCTGTAAGCTGGATACATGGCCAGAGCTTAGTCAGTATGCATTGGAGGTGCTAGCTTGCCCTGCTGCTAGTGTATTATCGGAACGCGTCTTTAGTGCCGCAGGAGGTGTACTAACAGACCGTCGCATGCGACTATCCTCCGATAACGTTGACCGGCTTACTTTTCTCAAAATGAACAAGGCCTGGATCTCTCATGAATTTGCCAGTCCTCTTCCAGAATAAATAATTGGTTGGCAACAGTATCCAGGTCTCCTGTTCTGTTCATGTTTCTACCACCTGAACTGTAATCCCTGAGCTCCAACACCGCCAGTTGGCGCTCGGAAGTGCCGTCTGCACAGTCAACACTTGCTGCGGTGTTATTGGGGTTCAGTAACGTCAGCTGTTCCCCTGCTGTGTTCACGGCAATTTCTCCTGCTCTGTCCATATTCACTGTGCTACTTATTTAAAACTTGCTCCAATTACACCTCTGGCTCCTCTCTGTTTTCATTCTTATCCCTGGGCTCCAATACCGCCAGTTGGCGCTCGGAAGTGCCGTCTGCACAGTCAACACTTGCTGCGGTGTTATTGGGGTTCAGTAACGTCAGCTGTTCCCCTGCTGTGTTCACGGCAATTTCTCCTGCTCTGTCCATATTCACTGTGCTACTTATTTAAAACTTGCTCCAATTACACCTCTGGCTCCTCTCTGTTTTCATTCTTATCCCTGGCTCCAACACCGCCAGTTGGCGCTCGGAAGTGCTGTCTGCACAGTCAACACTTGCTGCCGTGTTATTGGGGTTCGGTAACGTCAGCTGTTCCCCTGCTGTGCGGACGGCAATTTCTCCTGCTTTGTCCACATCCACTGTACTACACATTTTAAAGTTGCTCCAATTACACCTCTGGCTCCTCTGTTTTCATTCTTATCCCTGGGCTCCAGCACCGCCAGTTGGCGCTCGGAAGTGCTGTCTGCACAGTCAACACTTGCTGCCGTGTTATTGGGGTTCGGTAACGTCAGCTGTTCCCCTGCTGTGCGGACGGCAATTTCTCCTGCTTTGTCCACATCCACTGTACTACACATTTTAAAGTTGCTCCAATTACACCTCTGGCTCCTCTGTTTTCATTCTTATCCCTGGGCTCCAACACCGCCAGTTGGCGCTCAGAAGTGCCGTCTGCACAGTCAACACTTGCTGCGGTGTTACTGGGGTTCAGTAACGTCAGCTGTTCCCCTGCTGTGTTCACGGCAATTTCTCCTGCTCTGTCCATATTCACTGTGCTACTTATTTAAAACTTGCTCCAATTACACCTCTGACTCCTCTCTGTTTTCATTCTTATCCCTGGGCTCCAACACCGCCAGTTGGCGCTCGGAAGTGCCGTCTGCACAGTCAACACTTGCTGCAGTGTTATTGGGGTTCAGTAACGTCAGCTGATCCCCAGCTGTGTGTCCGGCAAATTCTCCTGCTTTGTCCACATCCACTGTACTACGGATTTAAAACCTCCTCCAAATACACCTCTGGCTCCTCCGTTTTTAGTATTTACCCTGGGCTCCAATACCGCTAGTTGCTGCTCAGAAGTGCCGTCTGCACAGTCAACGCTTGCTCCAGTGTTATTGGGGTTCAGTAACGTCAGCTGATCCCCAGCTGTGTGTCCGGCAAATTCTCCTGCTTTGTCCACATCCACTGTACTACGGATTTAAAACCTCCTCCAAATACACCTCTGGCTCCTCCGTTTTTAGTATTTACCCTGGGCTCCAATACCGCTAGTTGCTGCTCAGAAGTGCCGTCTGCACAGTCAACGCTTGCTCCAGTGTTATTGGGGTTCAGTAACGTCAGCTGATCCCCAGCTGTGTGTCCGGCAAATTCTCCTGCTTTGTCCACATCCACTGTACTACGGATTTAAAACCTCCTCCAAATACACCTCTGGCTCCTCCGTTTTTAGTATTTACCCTGGGCTCCAATACCGCTAGTTGCTGCTCAGAAGTGCCGTCTGCACAGTCAACGCTTGCTCCAGTGTTATTGGGGTTCAGTAACGTCAGCTGGTCCCCAGCTGTGTGTCCGGCAAATTCTCCTGCTTTGTCCACATCCACTGTACTACGGATTTAAAACCTCCTCCAAATACACCTCTGGCTCCTCTGTTTTTAGTATTTACCCTGGGCTCCAGCACCGCCAGCTGGTTCTCGGCAGTTCCATTGGCTCTTGTACCTTCTGCTACCCATCCGGGTTCCAGTACCGTCAGCTGGTTCTCGGCAGTGACTTTGGCACGGGTACTCCCTCCTGCCCAGCCTGGTTCCAGCACGCCAGCTGTTTCCGGGTAGTGTCAACGTCACTTTGCCTCCAATGCGTTGTCCTGTCGTGTTGCGGTCGGGTTAGCCGACTCTATGGTGCCTCCAGTTTAGGTGACTCCTATGTGGGCTGCGGGATCTGGCAATGAAGGCTGGTTCCATAGTGCCAATAGGACAAGCACCCCCTGTAGGACTGTGGGTTTTGGTAACTGCGGCCGGCTCGCGGCCTTGAACTTTTTTTTACATGGGTACCTTCCGCTACCCATCCGGGTTCCAGTACCGTCAGCTGGTTCTCGGCAGTGCCTTTGGATTAGGTGCCTCCTTCTCGGTATCCAAGTTCCACCAACGTCTGCTGGTCCTTGGTAGTGCTTTCTGGCACAGGTACCTCCTGCTTAGTAACCGAGTTCCAGTAACATCAGCTGGTCCTCGGTAGTTCCATTGGCTCTTGTACCTTCTGCTACCCATCCGGGTTCCAGTACCGTCAGCTGGTTCTCGGCAGTGTCTTTGGCATGGGTACTCCCTCCTGCCCAGCCTGGTTCCAGCACGCCAGCTGTTTCCGGGTAGTGTCAACGTCACTTTGCCTCCAATGCGTTGTCCTGTCGTGTTGCGGTCGGGTTAGCCGACTCTATGGTGCCTGCAGTTTAGGTGACTCCTATGTGGGCTGCGGGATCTGGCAATGAAGGCTGGTTCCATAGTGCCAATAGGACAAGCACCCCCTGTAGGACTGTGGGTTTTGGTAACTGCGGCCGGCTCGCGGCCTTGAACTTTTTTTTACATGGGTACCTTCCGCTACCCATCCGGGTTCCAGTACCGTCAGCTGGTTCTCGGCAGTGCCTTTGGATTAGGTGCCTCCTTCTCGGTATCCAAGTTCCACCAACGTCTGCTGGTCCTTGGTAGTGCTTTCTGGCACAGGTACCTCCTGCTTAGTAACCGAGTTCCAGTAACATCAGCTGGTCCTCGGTAGTTCCATTGGCTCTTGTACCTTCTGCTACCCATCCGGGTTCCAGTACCGTCAGCTGGTTCTCGGCAGTGTCTTTGGCACGGGTACTCCCTCCTGCCCAGCCTGGTTCCAGCACGCCAGCTGTTTCCGGGTAGTGTCAGCGTCACTTTGCCTCCAATGCGTTGTCCTGTCGTGTTGCGGTCGGGTTAGCCGACTCTATGGTGCCTGCAGTTTAGGTGACTCCTATGTGGGCTGCGGGATCTGGCAATGAAGGCTGGTTCCATAGTGCCAATAGGACAAGCACCCCCTGTAGGACTGTGGGTTTTGGTAACTGCGGCCAGCTCGCGGCCTTGAACTTTTTTTTACATGGGTACCTTCCGCTACCCATCCGGGTTCCAGTACCGTCAGCTGGTTCTCGGCAGTGCCTTTGGATTAGGTGCCTCCTTCTCGGTATCCAAGTTCCACCAACGTCTGCTGGTCCTTGGTAGTGCTTTCTGGCACAGGTACCTCCTGCTTAGTAACCGAGTTCCAGTAACATCAGCTGGTCCTCGGTAGTTCCATTGGCTCTTGTACCTTCTGCTACCCATCCGGGTTCCAGTACCGTCAGCTGGTCCTCGGTAGTTCCTCAGCCTTCTTGTACTTTCTGCTACATTTCCAAGTTCAAGCTTTTTGAAATGGTTCTTGGTAATCACTCTGGATCTCCCTGACGAGGACCCTGAAGACGAGGACCCTGAAGACCAACCCGAAGAAGACGAGGACCCCGAAGACGACGACCCTGAAGACGAGGACCCTGAAGACCACCCCGAAGAAGACGAGGACCCTGAAGACGAGGACCCTGAAGACCACCCCGAAGAAGACGAGGACCCTGAAGACCACCCCGAAGAAGACGAGGACCCTGAAGACCACCCCGAAGAAGACGAGGACCCCGAAGACGAGGACCCAGAAGACCAACCCGAAGAAGACGAGGACCCCGAAGACGAGGACCCGGAAGACGACCACCCTGAAGACCACCCTGAAGAAGACCAAGAAGATGACCCTGAAGAAGTTGACCAAGAGGACAAAGAAGAGAAGACAAGTACCAAGATACAGAAGAACAAGAGACAGAAAACCAAGAAGCAGAAATACAAGAAGCTGCAGAACATTAAGCATAAGATTAAAATTCAGAGCAAAAGATAATATCTAAATTATAAGCAGAATATGACTAAGCAGTGTATGGGGGTGAGTCCGTTCCTCCTCGTGGTGCCCCTGGAAAAGACCTGCTGCTGCAGGCCAAACTGAACGCGGACAAATCCTGTTGTGAATCTTTTGTGACGGGCAGAACGAAAGGTGTAATGTCCAACCTTTTATAGATAACAACTACAGGAATGCCTGTCACAAATAAGAATATGATGAAGAAGAAGAATATGAAGAAGATGAAGAAGTAGAATATGAAGAATGTAAAAAAAAGAATAATACGAAGAAGGTGAAGAAGAAGAAGGTGAAGAAGAAGTGGATGAAAAAGATGCTGAGGATGATGAAGTAGAAAGTGTGGGAGAAGTAAAAAAGAAGGTGAAGAGCATGGAAGTAGTGAAACATAAATATCTGACAAAATATAAAAATACTTAACATAGTTAATATTTCCGTAACTCAGAACATCTTAAAAAAATAGTAATTCCTGCTATTCCATTTGACTGGGCTAAACCTCTATGCCTTTATTGTCTCCCCCACCTCCCCCAATACATTCTACATTATTCTTAGTTGTTTTCCTTCATGTAGAATTAACCTACAAGGAAAGAAAGGGTTTATTTTAATTCCGATATTTATGTCCCATTGACTTGCATTGGTTTCCGGTATCGGAATCGGCGATATCCGATGCTTTTTCGGTATCGGTCCGATCCAATCCGATCCGATATTTCCCAATATCGGAAGGTATCGCTCAACACTAGTCATGACCAAAGCACATAATGCTACCACATAGTGACAAATAATGCTAAAATAATAAAAATGTAAAAAACTCAGTATATTGGGTCAGTGTACAGGTTATACAGTGATCACCAGTGACATTATACACCGGAGCTCTGTATATAGTGTACAGGTTATACAGTCATCACCAGTGACATTATACACAGAAGCTCTGTATATAGTGTCAGTGTGTGTGTATAGGTAATACACATACTCACCAGTGATGTCTCTAGGTGAAGTTCTTTATCTGCTGACCGATATATCACATCTTCTATGCAGGACTTATCTATGCAGAAAATAACATAGTTAGCTATAACTGATCACTTCCAGAGCACAATCCACACTTTTCCCAAGATTTCTACACTGCATGAAATGACAAAAAAGCAACATAGTGCCGCACTACACAGTAACAGTGCTCCAGTGTCATTCTGTGCCTGCTCATCTGTCAGCAGACATATTTGTCTGATGGCAAAGATGTGGCAGAGCTGAAGACAGAAGACCCATGGATTACGTCAGAGCGAGGATTTTTTTTTATATTAAAGATAGAGTCCCTTAGGCTACGTTCCCACGCGGAGTAATAGCCGCATATTCCTGCTTTTATGCGGCGCTGTAGAGCGCTCGCGTAAAAGCAGTGCCAAAGAAAGCTGGAAACGGCTTCCAGCAAAAGCTATGGCTTTTACTGAAAAGCGTTCAGACGCCGCGTTTTGCCACGTATTTTTGCGCGGGCGCTTTCACTGCAAAAGCGGCCGTGCAAAAAGAATTGACATGCCAATTCTTGGCGTTTTTTTCGGCACGATTTCCCTATAGGCTACATGTTAACATGGCTTTGGGAAAAGCGCGCTGAGAAAAGCGCAACGTCGGCATGTAGTAGCGATTTTTTGCGCCGCGTATGAAAGTAGCCTAAATGTGTTTTGTGTTTTATTTTTAATAATAAAAAAATTTCTGTGTTTTTTTTCTGTTTACTAGAAATTCATGGTGGCCATATCTAATTTGGCGTGACAACATGAATATCGGGCTTAGTATCAGCTGATAATACAAAGCTGGCCTGGTACTAACCCTATTATTACCCAGGGTACTCACCATCAGGGCCGCTAGAAGAGCCAGCTAAAGCGCCTGGAAATTTTCAAGGGTGGCTGCGGGCTGCGATTTTCAGCGTGGGGGGCCAAGAACACTTGGGCCTTACCATGCTGAGAATCCCAGCCCCCAGCTGCCTTGTTTTATCTGGCTGGTGATCAACATATGGCAGGAGCACACACCTTTTTCTAAAAAAAAATATTTTAAATAAGTTTAAAACAAATATTCGGCTTCTCTGTCTTTTGATCGCCAGCCAAGGTAAAGCCAGGCAGCTGGGGGTGGCAGGCTGTAGCTGTCCGCTTTACCTGCGGTGAGAATCAAAAATTCTGCAGAGTGCTACATCATGTTTTTAAAAATGATTTCTTTTCACACTTCTATATGTCACAGACCCAACAGCCAATCACAGATGCTGTCAAAGAGGATGGGCGTCTGTGACTGGCTGTTCGAGTAATGTACAATCAGCCCATACATTCTAGTATGGTACTATGTATGGGCTACTTTCAGGTTACTCAAGCAGCCAATCACAGACGCCCATTTTCTGTGTCAGCGTCTGTGATTAGCTGTTGGGCCTGTCACACATATAGAAGTGTGAAAATAAATAAATAATAAAACAAAAATGACATAGCGCTCCGCAGAATTTTTGATTCTCAGCGCAGATAAAGCAGACAGCTATGGGTTGCCACTTCTAGCTGCCTGGTGATCAAAAGTCAGGAAAGCCCAATGTTTTTTTTTAATTATTTAAAAAAATAATACAAAAAAAAATGCGTGGGCTCCCGCCATATTTTGATCGCCAGCCTGGTAAAAAACCAGGCAGCTGGGGTCTGGGATTCTCAGCATGGTAAGGCCCAAGCATTCTGGGCCCCCCACGCTGAAAACGGCAGCCCGCAGCCACCCCTGGAATTGGTGCATACATCGTAGCGCCATTTCCAGGCACTTTATCCGGCTCTTCCAACGGCCCTGGTGGGGGTGGCACGCTGGGTAATAATGGGGTCAGTACCAGCTTTGTATTATCAGCTGGCACTAAGCCTGAAATTCATGGCGTCACGCCAAACTAGACATGGCCACCATGAATTTCTAGTAAACAGAAAAAAAAACAACAACACAGAAATTTTTTTTTAATAAAAATAAAACACAAAACACATGTAGGGACTCCATCTTTAACCACTTCGCACCAGAGCCTGTTTTTGCCTTCGTGACCGGGCCAATTTTTTCAATTCTGACCAAGGTCACTTTATGAAGTAATTACTCTGGAACGCTTCAACGTATTCCCCTGATTCTGAGATTATTTTTTCGTGACATATTGTACTTCATGATACTGGTAAAATTTCTTCGATATAACTTACGTTTATTTGTGAAAAAATCGGAAATTTGGCAAAAATTTTGAAAATTTTCCAATTTTCCAACTTTGAATTTTCATGAGCTTAAATCAGAGAGATGTGTCACACAAAATAGTTAATAAATAACATTTCCCACATGTCTACTTTACATCAGCACAATTTTGGAACCAAAATTTTTTTTTGTTAGGGAGCTATAAGGGTTAAAAGTTGACCAGCGATTTCTCATTTTTTGAACAAAATTTACAAAAACATTTTTTTAGGGACCACATCATATTTGAAGTCACTTTGAGGGGTCTTTATGACAGAAAATACCAAAAAGTGACACCATTCTAAAAACTGCACCCCTCAAGGTGCTCAAAACCACATTCAAGAACTTTATTAACCCTTCAGGTGCTTCACAGGAATTTTTGGAATGTGGAAGAAAAAAATTAATATTTAACTTTTTTCACAAAAATGTTACTTTAGACCCAATTTTTTCTATTTTCACAGCGGTAACAGGAAAAAATGGACCCCAAATTTTTTTGTGCAATTTCTCTTGAGCGTGCTGATACCCCATATGTGAGGGAAAACCACTGTTTGGGCGCACTGCAGGGTTCGGAAGGGAAGGAGCGCCATTAGACTTTTTGAATATAAAATTTGTCTGAATAATTAGCAGACGCCATGTTGCGTTTGGAGAGCTCCTGATGTGCCTAAACAGTGGAAACCCCCCACAAGTGACACCATTTTGGAAACTAGACCCCTTAGGGAACTTATCTAGATGTATGTTGAGCACCTTGAACCCCAAGGTGCTTCACAGAAGTTTATAATATTGAGCTGTAAAAATAAAATTTTCACATTTTTCCCACAAAAACATTTTTCATCCCTTAATTTTGCATTATCATAAGGGTAATGGGAAAAATTGCACTATGAAATTTGTTGTGCAATTTCTCCTGAACTCGCTGATACCCCATATGTGGAGGCAAACCACTGTTTGGGCGCACGGCAGGGTTTGAAAGGGAAGGAGCGCCATTTGACTTTTTGAATGTAAAATTTGTCTGAATAATTAGAGGACGCCATGTTGCGTTTGGAGAGCTTCTGAAGTGCCTAAACAGTGGAAACCTCCCACAAGTGACACCATTTTGGAAACTAGACCCCTTAGGGAACTTATCTAGATGTGTGGTGAGCACCTTGAACCCCAAGGTGCTTCACAGAAGTTTATAATATTGAGCTGTAAAAATAAAATTTTCTAATTTTTCCCACAAAACCGTTTTTCATCCCTTAATTTTGCATTATCATAAGGGTAACAGAATAAATTGCACCATGAAATTTGTTGTGCAATTTCTCCTGAGTACGCCGATACCCCATATGTGGGGGAAAACCACTGCTTTGGTGTACGGCAGGGTTCGGAAGAGAAAGGAGCGCTATGTTGGCTGGGATAGGTGGCTGACACCATGTCACATTTGAAGAGTCGCTGACATGCCAAAACAGCAGAAACCCCCACAAGTGACCCCATTTTGTAAACTACACCTCTCAAGGAATTCATCTAGGGAAGTAGTGAATATTTTTTAATTTTTTATTTTATACAATTGGGCAGTGAAAAAAGCATAATTATATTTTTACCACAAAAAAATGTTTTACCCTCAGATTTTACATTTTCACACAGGGCATGGTGCCGAAATGTGTCACACAATTTCTTCTAAAAGTGGCAATACCCCATATGTGGCTGTATCGTACCGCTCAACCATACGGCGAGATCTGGGGGGGACGGAGTGCTATTTGACAATTGGAGAACAAATTATTGTAGAATAGGCATTTGGATTTGGGAGCACAAAATTTTCTGAATTTCTTTTGGGGGGCAAGGGCCATTTCGCTTTTCCAGAGACTTTCTGCTACCAGTAACTTGGAAGTCCCTTATACTTTTAACAGATGACAGACCTGAGTGGGGACTAGCTTTTTTTGAGGACTGAGTTGAAGCTTTTATTGGGAACATTTTATGTAACATTTATCCGGCGCTCTAGGCCGAGCACTTACATCGGGGTTTCCATCTAAATTTCCAAGTGATATAATTCAGATGAAACCCCTGCGGGATCCATTCACTGTAATGAGGCAGCAGAGTTACTCTGGACTCCGTCTGGCCTCTGTTTAGCGGTGTCCTTTTTTTCAGAAGTGCACAAAACGGCCAACCGCACTTTTATGCACGCCTAAAACAAATGACACCGTGGGATCCCAGGCTAGACGGCGTCCACAGTGGTCTATATCTGCCTCATTACAGGGAATCTTCCGTCATGGGTTCTGGCTGAATCACGTATTTCAGAGATTTACACGGAAACTCTGGTGTAAGTGCTCAGCGCAGAGCGCAGGATAAATGTGAGCAGAGCCTTACTGCGATCTTTCGGAGACATAATAAACAAATCAGTAGCAGGTGAAGAATTGGTTATATTTATTTTTTACGCCACTCCTCGTGCGGTATAAGTGATGAGATTACTTTATTCTTCGGGTCGGTGCGATTACAGAGATACCAGATTTATATCGGGTTTTTATGACTCACAGCTGTCACACACTAAAAGACGCTTTTTTTTGCAAAATCTAGTTTTTGCATCACCATATTTTGAGATCTATAATTTTTCCATATTTCGGCCGACAGTCATGTGATGGCTTGTTTTTTGCAGGACGAGTTGACATTTTTATTGGTACTATTTTTGGGTACGTGACATTTTTTGATCGCTTTCTATTCCGTTTTTTGGGAGGTAAAATTAACAAAAACCAATTCAGGAATTGTTCTTTGAGGTTTTTTTTATGCCGTTCTGCGTGTGGTAAAAGTGATCAGGCAGCGTTATTCTTCGGGTCAGTACATTTACAGCGATACTACACTTACTGTATATTTTTTTATGTTTTGGCGCTTTTACACAATAAAACAAATTTATAGAAAAAAATATTTTTTTTGCATTGCTTTATTCTGAGCACTATAACTTTTTTATTTTTCGACTGATGGAACTGTATGGCGGCTTGTTTTTTGCGGAACAAGATGACGTTTTCAGCGGTACCATTTTTTTTTCTATTTTGCTTTCTGATCGCATTTTTTTCCACTTTTTGTTTGGCGATATGAGGAAAAAGCATATTTTTTTTCTCCGTTTTTTATTTATTTTTATTACGGTGTGCACAGAAGGAGTTAATTAGTGTGACAGTTTTATAGCTCGGGTTGTTTTGGACGCGGCGATACCAAATATGTGTTCTTTTTTTGGTTTTGTAAAAATATACGGATTTATTGGTTTAATATTTTGTTTATTTATTTTTATTTATTTTGTGATTTTTTTTTTTAACAGTTTAAAAACTTTTTTTTTTTTACTTTTTTTTACATTTTTACTTAGTCCCTGTATGGGACATTAATTTTTATTTTTCTGATCACTGATCTCATGTAATGTAATAGACATATATTACATTACATTACATGAGATCTTCCCTGTTTCAGGCAGAGTCTCCTGTCTGGCTCAGCTTGCAGGCTGAGCCAGACAGGACACCATATATGGCAGAGCTGGAGGCGGTCATGTGACCTCCAGCTGCCATAGCAACCCCAGGTCCTGAAAGGAATCGGAGGTCTTCGGAGGTAAGTAAGACGACCCCCTCTCCTCCTGCTGTCTCCTATATGCCGCGATCACTATAGATCGCAGCATATAGAAGACAGCAAAGGGTTAACATCACTGGGACCAGATCCAATCAGGTCCCGATGATGTTCCCTGTCAGAGCTAATGCTTTGCACCGGAATCGCAGCGCTTGCAGGACCCTGGGGGTCCTGAGCGCTGCGAGACCACCCACCGTTTTTAAACGTCCGCGCTGCACAGAGCCCAGGCAGCGCGGACGTTTATGTACAGTGGGCGGTCGGGAACCGGTTAATAAATAACAAAATCCTCGCCCTGACGTAATCCACGGATCTTCTGTCTCCAGCTCTGCTACATCTTTGCCATCAGACAAATATGCCTGCTGACAGAGATGAGCAGGCACAGAATGACACTAGAACACAGTTGTCAGAGAAGTGCTCAGCAGGCCTCCAGCCGCCGACCATGTTTTCCTGCGCGTTGCAAATAATGCATACTTTCAAATGCATGCCTATTTTTGCAATGCAAGTCTACGGTACATTGCGTCTGCGCTGATTTACAACGGATCCGTTGTAACGCACAGCATAAACGCAATGTTAACCCATCCTAACAGCAGCGAGAAGGGGAGATGGAGCCCTGGAGACCGCCTAGTCAGTCTACTGGTGGTACTATCATGACCATTGCCCAGTATGTACTGCCAGCCTCTGTGGTACTAGCATTCAAGCTCACATGGCATGTCCTGCCAGCCAGCCACTGGTGTTAGTACTAGCATGATAGTACCACACCACCAGTGACTGGGCAATGGGCATGCATGATGGTACCACCATTGGCTGGCAGGACAGGACATGCTGGGCATGATAGTGCACAGAGGCTGGCAGGACATACTAAGCATGATTCATGCCTAGTATGTCCTGCAAGCCTCTGTGGTACTATCATGCCCACCCGGCATGTCCTGCCAGCCAGCCACTGGTGGTAGTACTACTAGCATGATAGTACCACAAAGGGCCGGATCCAGGTTTTTCTGGGCCCCGGGCGAAAGAGTCTCAGTGGGCCCCTTTAACACATACCACGATTCATGATGCACAGATACTGTAGAGAAATAAAAGTATAGTACAATGCAAAGATTTCACTTCTTATATTATATGACTGATATATATTTTAAATTCTACAATAGCTCAGAAACCGGCGAATCGCTCCACAGAGTGTACTGGCCCCCCAAAAATGCTCCATACAGGATATTGGCCCCCAAATAACGCTCCATACAGGATACTGGCCCCCAAAAAAATCCTCCATACAGGATACTGGTCCCCATATAACGCTCCATACAGGATACTGGCCCCCCAAAAATGCTCCATACAGGATACTGGCCCCCATATAACGCTCCATTCAGGATAATGGCCCCATATAACGCTCCACACAGTATACTAGCCCCCATAAAATGCTCCATACAGGATACTGGCCCCCATATAAGGCTCCATACAGGATACTGGCCCCCATATAAAGCTCCATGCAGGCTGTCCCGTCCCCCCCTTATAATGCCCCATGCAGGCTGTCCCCCCCCCTTATAATGCCCCATGCAGGCTGTCCCCCCCCCATATAATGTCCCATGCAGGATGTCACCCCCCATATAATGCCCCTTGCAGGATGTCACTCCCCCCCCCATATAATGCCCTATGCAGGATGTCCCTCCCTCCCATATAATGACCCATGTAGGATGTCCCTTCCCCTCCATATAATGCCCCATGCAGAATGTCACTCATCATATAATGCACCATGAAAAATGTCACTCCCCCACATATAATGCCCCATGCAGGATATCACTCCCCCCCCATATAATGCCCCATGCAGAATGCCATCCCCCATATAATGCACCATGCAGGATGTCACTTCTCCCCCCCATATAATGCCCCATGCAGGATGTCACCCCGCAATATAAGCCCCATGCAGGATGTCACCCCCCCTTATAATGCCTCATGTAGGATGTCCCTTCCCCCCATATAATGCCCCATGCAGGATGTCACCCCCCATATAATGCCCCATGCATGCTGTCACCCCCCCCCCATATAATGCCCCATGCAGGCTGTCACCCCACCATATAATGCCCCATGCAGGATGTCCTCCCACCATATAATGCCCCATGCAGGATGTCCTCCCCCCATATAATGCCCCATGCAGGATGTCATCCCCCCATATAATGCCCCATGCAGGCTGTTACCCTCCCATATTATGCCCCATGCATGCTGTTAACCCACCCATATAAAGCCCCATGCAGGTTGTCACCCGCCCCCAATATAATGCCCCATGCAGGCTGTCACCCCCGCCCATATAATGCCCCATGCCTCCATACATAAAAAAAAAAAAAAAATCAAATATTCACCTCCCTCCTCCTCACCTGCTGCCGCTGCTCAGGTCTATACTCCTGCGTTGCCGGCGTATTCCCGCTCTGCGCTGCCTGTGATGGCTCAGGGGAGGACGCGGTGGAAAGTCGTCACCGCACCCTCTGACCTGAGACGTCACAGGGAGCGCAGACCAGGAAGACAGCGGATCTGCGGAGGCACGAGGAGAGGTAAGTATCCGGCTGCCGGGGCCCTGAACACGCTGCCTGGAGCGACGCCGGGTCCGTCAGCGCGTACAGGAAGCAGTCCCAGGGCGATGACGTCATCACCCTGAGACTGACCTCCTGCGCACGCTCCAGCAGTGTCGCGCTGCGCACAGGAGGTAGAAGGCCACTGCGGCAGCAGGCAGAGCAGGGAGATCGCTCTCCAGAGGGCCCATCACTAATCATATCGGCAGTGCTGCCGACATGATTAGCGAACCGGGGGGCCCTCTGTTCTCTGTACAGGGGGTGTAGGGGGCGGGGCTTGATGGAGACATTGGGGGCAGAATGGAGACATTGGGGGCAGAATGGAGGCAAAATGGAGACATGGGGGGCAGAATGGAGGCAAAATGGAGACATAGGGAGCGGGATGGAGACATGGGGGAGAGGATGGGGGCAAGCTTGAGACATGGGGGGCAGAATGGAGGCAAAATGGAGACATGGGGGACAGGATGAAGACCTTGTGAGGGGGGTCATGTTACTGTGCAAGGCGACACTAGGTTGCTTTATTTTCTTTATCTTGTGCAGTGTAGAAGCTGGGGAAAAATTGGGTTATGTGCTCTGGAAACTGTTCTTGATAACTGTGTTATCTTATGCAGAGACGAGTCCTGGCTGGAAGAAGTGATGGCAGTCTGCGCTGGATGAAGAGGAAAAGCAAAGATGAAGGACTTCAACTAGAAATGTCACCGGTGAGTCAATGTGTTATCTGTACATTTACACTATACACTGTGTACGTTGTACAGAGCTCCTGTGTATAATGGTACTTATGGTAATATTAGTTTTCTTTTTTTTATTAATAATCAGTATTGTATTCGGTCACTATGTGGTGGTAATATGTGATCTGGTCATAGTGTGGTGGTATTTGTCCCTTGTATGTGGTATTATTCGGTCACTATGTGGTGGTATTATGTGATCTGGTCATGGTGTGATGGTATTTGTCCCTTATACGTGGTATTATTGGTCATTTTAAAAAATATATGTAACACATTCCCATAAATAAAAATATACCTAAAAAGAATATTGGATATTATAAGAAATTTTTAATAGGTTAGCGTAGATTATGGCCCGGCCAGAAGAGTCTCCTTGTCGTGGTGGTGACTTAAAATATCTTTTGGCAAAAACAAAAGCTGCTGGCTATATATGTGATCTGCTGTTCAATGGGAAATGTTAATGTGTGATTGGTGAAGATGTGGTGCAGAAAGTAGAGTTTTTCCAGGAGTGGGCGGTGGGACTGTGGAACTTTTGAGGGATGGAGACAGAGCTGGGGTGGAGGTGGAGCTGGGATGGAGCCTGGCTGGAGTTTCAAGGGGGCCCAAAAATTTTGTCAGTATGGGGCCCCCAAATTACTGGTGGCAGCCCTGCATCTGATGGATGGCTCTAGGTTTGGTGAATGCCAGGAGAATGTGACCTGCCTGAATACATTGCAGGGCTGCCTCCAGGAATTTTAGGGCCCCATACAGCCAAAGTTTTTGGGCCCCCCTGAGACTTCACCCCAGGCTCCACACCAGCTCCACCCCTCGAACCTTCCACAGTGCCACCGCTCACTCTTGGAAAAACTCCACTTTCTGCACCACGTCCTCACCAATCACATATTAACAGTTCCATCGAATACCAGATCACCTACATAGCCAGCAGCTTTTGTTTTGGCCAAAAGATTTTTTTAAGCTGCCACCACGACAAGGAGATTCTTCTGCCCGGGCCCTACTCTACTCTAACCTATTAAACATTTCTTATTTTACCTAAAACTCTTTTTAAGTACAGTATATAGGAGCTCTGTGTATAGTATGTAATGCATAGTGTAAATGTACAGGTAACACACTGACTCACCGGTAACGTCTCTAGTTGAAGTCCTTCATCTTCGCTTTTCCTCTTCATCCAGCACAGACTGCCATCACTTCTTCCAGCAAGGACTCGTCTCTGCAGAAAGTAACACATAGTTATCTAGAGCAGTTTCCAGAGCACATTCCCTAATTTTTCACCAACTTCTACACTACACCAAATGAAGAAAAAAAGCGACATAGTGCCACCCTGCACAGGAACAGGGCCCCCTCCCCACTGAAAACAGCATTCTCAAAAATAAAATACATCACACTTGTAATAATATCCTTTTATTAGCCCCTACAGTAATAATGTAATAATGTCCCACATCCTGCTTCCATATGTACTCCATTCTGGACCCCATATGTCTTCATCTTGCCCTGATATGTTCTCCCATCCTGGCCCCATGTGACTTCATTCTCCCTGCATATTTCTCCATTCTGGCCCCCATGTGTTAGCGCGCATTCTGCCCCGCATGTCTCATCTCCCATTCTGCCCCCCATGTCTCATCTCCCATTTTTCCCCCCATATCTCATCTCCTATTTTGCCCCCCATGTCTCAGCTTCCATTCTGAACCCAATTCTCAGCTTCCATTCTGCCCCCCAGGTCTCATCTCCCATTCTGCCTCCCATTTCTCAGCTCCCATTCTGCCCCCCAATGTGTCAGCTCCCATTCTGCCCCCCAATGTGTCAGCTCCCATTCTGCCCCCCAATGTGTCAGCTCCCATTCTGCCCCCCAATGTGTCAGCTCCCATTCTGCCCCACAATGTGTCAACTCCCATTCTGCCCCCCATGTCTCCTCTCCCATTTTGCCCCCCGTGTCTCAGCTTCCATTCTGCCCCCCATGTGTCATTTACCATTCTGCCCCTATGTCTCAGCTTCCATTCTGCCTCCATTTCTCAGCTTCTATTCTGCCCCCCTTGTCTCAGCTCCCATTCTGCAACCATGTGTCATCTCCTATTCTGCCTCCCATGTCTCAGCTTCCATTCTGACCCCCATGTGCATGTGTTAGCTCTCATTCTGCCCCCCATGTGTTAGCTCTCATTCTGTCTACCCCCATGTGTTAGCTTTCATTCTGCCCCCTTGTCTCATATTCCATTCTGCCCCCTTGTCTCATATTCCATTCTGCCCCCTTGTCTCATATTCCATTCTGCCCCCATGTCTCATATTCCATTCTGCCCCCCATGTGTCATCTCCCATTCTGCCCCCCATGTGTCATCTCCCATTCTGCCCCCCATGTGTCATCTCCCATTCTGCCCCCCATGTGTCATCTCCCATTCTGCCCCCCATGTGTCATCTCCCATTCTGCCCCCCATATGTCATCTCCCATTCTGCCCCCCATGTGTCATCTCCCATTCTGCCCCCCATGTCTCAGCTTCCATTTTGAACCCAATTCTCAGGTTCCATTCTGCCCCCATTTCTCAGCTCCCATTCTGCCCCCCATGTGTCAGCTCCCATTCTGCCCCCTATGTGTCTTCTCCCATTCTGCCCCCTATGTGTCTTCTCCCATTCTGCCCCCATGTCTCAGCTCCCATTCTGAACCCAATTCTCAGCTTCCATTCTGCCCCCAATGCTCAGCTTCCATTCTGCCCCCCATGTCTCAGCTTCCATTCTGCCCCCATGTGTTAGCTCTCATTCTGCCCCCATGTGTTAACTCTAATTCTGCCCCCATGTCTCAGCTCCCATTCTGCCCCCAATGTTTCAGCTCCCATTCTGCCCCCAATGTTTCAGCTCCCATTCTGCCCCCCATGTTTAATCTCCCATTCTGCCCTGATGTCTCAGCTCCCATTCTGCCTCCACGTCTCCTCTACATTCTGCCCCCATTTTTTTGCTCCATCAAGCCCCCATGTGTCTACTCTCCATTTTGCCCCATGTGTCAGCTCCCATTCTGCCCCATGTGTCATCTCCCATTCTGCCCCCATGTCTCATTTCCCATTCTGCCAACCATGTGTCATCTCCCATTCTTCCCCCCATGTATCATCTCCCATTCTACCCCCCATGTCTCATCTCCCATTCTGCCCCCCATGTATCATCTCCCATTCTACCCCCCATGTGTCATCTCCCATTCTACCCCCCATGTGTCATCTCCCATTCTGCCCCCATGTCTTATCTCCCATTCTTCCCCCCGTCTAAGCTTCCGTTCTGCCCCCCATGTGTGAGCTCCCATTCTGAACCCCATGTGTCAGCTCCCATTCTTCCCCCCTGTCTAAGCTTCCATTCTGCCCCCCCCCATGTGTTAGCTCCCATTCTGAACCCCATGTGTCAGGTCCTATTCTGACCTTCATGTCTCATCTCCCATTCTGCCCCCATGTCTCATCTCCCACTCTGGTCCCATGTGTCATCTCCCATTCTGCCCCCCATGTATCATCTCCCATTCTGCCCCCCATGTCTCATCTTCCATTCTGCCCCCATGTGTGATTTCCCATTCTGCTTCCATGTCTCATCTCCCATTCTGACCCTAATGTCTCATCTCCCATTCTTCCCCGCTGTCTAATCTTCCATTCTGCCCCCCCATGTCTGAGCTCCCATTCTGATCCCCATGTGTCTCTTCTCCATTTTGCCCTATGTGTCAGCTCCCAATCTGCCCCATGTATCATCTCCCATTCTGCCCCCAAAATTGACTCCCATTCTGCCCCCAAAATTGACTCACATTCTGCCCCCCATGTCTCATCTCCCATTCTGCTTCCATGTCTCATTTCCCATTCTGACCCTCATGTCTCATCTCCCATTCTTCCCCCCATGTGTGATCTCCCATTCTGACCCCCATGTGTCAGCTCACATTCTGCCCCCATGTCTCATCTCCCATTCTGGCTCCCATGTCTCATCTCCCATTTTGCCCCATGTGTCATCTCCCATTCTGCCTCCCATGTCTCATCTCCCATTCTGGCTCCCATGTCTCATCTCCCATTCTGCCCCCCATGTGTCATCTCCCATTCTGCCCCCCATGTGTCATCTCCCATTCTGCCCCCCATGTCTCATCTCCCATTCTGCCCCCCATGTCTCATCTACCATTCTGCCCCCCATGTCTCATCTACCATTCTGCCCCCCATGTCTTATCTACCATTCTGCCCCCATGTCTCAGCTCTCATTCTGCCTCCACATCTCCTCTACATTCTGCCCCCATTTTTTTGCTCCATCCAGCCCCCATGTGTCTCCTCTCCATTTTGCCCCATGTGTTATCTCCCATTCTGCCCCCCATGTATCATCTCCCATTCTGCCCCCCATGTATCATCTCCCATTCTGCCCCCCATGTATCATCATCCATTCTGCTTCCATGTCTCAGCTCCCATTCTGCCCCCAATGTCTCATCTCCCATTCTGACCTCCATGCCTCATCTCCCATTCTTCCCCCTGTCTCAGCTTCCAATCTGCCCCCCCTCATGTGTTAGCTCCCATTCTGACCCCCATGTGTCAGCTCTCATTCTGCCCTCATGTCTCAGCTCCCATTCTGCCTCCTTGTCTCCTCTACATTCTGCCCCCATTTTTTTGCTCCATTCAGCTCCCATGTGTCTCCTCTCCATTTTGCCCCATGTATCATCTCCCATTCTGCCCCCATGTCTCATCTCCCATTCTGCCCCCATGTCTCATCTCCCATTCTGCCCCCATGTCTCATCTCCCATTCTGCCCCCATGTCTCATCTCCCATTCTGCCCCCATGTCTCATCTCCCATTCTGCCTACTATGTGCCATCTCCCATTCTGCCCCCATGTCTCATCTCCCATTCTGCCTACTATGTGCCATCTCCCACTCTGCCCCTATGTGTCATCTCCTATTCTGCTTCCATGTCTCATCTCCCATTCTGACCTTCTTGTCTCATCTCCCATTCTGCCCCCATGTCTCATCTCCCATTCTGCCTCCCTTGTCTCATCTCCCATTCTGGCTCCCATGTCTCATCTCCCAGATTTCCAGTGTGTAGTCCCAGTCAATGTATAGCAGTCATCACCAGACAATGCAGATCAGGCACTAGAATAGCTTACAGCCGTTGATCTTTGGGGATACAGTATATCACAAAAGTGAGTACACCCCTCACATTTTTGTAAATATTTTATTATATATTTTCATGGGACAACACTGAAGATATGACACTTTGATACAATGTAAAATAGTCAGTGTACAGCTTGTAAATTTGGTGTGCCCTCTAAATAACTCACACAGCCATTAATGTCTAAGCCACTGGCAACAAAAGTGAGTACACCCCTACTTGAAAATGGCCAAATTGTGCTCATAGTGTCAAAACTTTGTGTGGCCACCATTATTTTCGTTTTGATTTAAATTATTTATTTATCATGAATCAAAAAAGTAAAGACAAATCAGAGATACAACAATGGTGGAACAACATCTGGAAATAAGATATTACAGGAAGATCAAAAATTAGAAATCAAACAGAAGTGCCAGTTGAGTAGAGCTAAAGGTGAGGATTAGTTCCGACAAGAGGAAGAGAATTAAATAGATGATTCGTGGCCACCATTATTTTCAAGCAGTGCCTTAACTCTCTTGGGCATGCAGGTCACTAGAGCTTCACAGGTTGCCACTGGAATCCTCTTCCACTCCTCCATGATGACATCACGGAGCTGGTGGATGTTAGAGACTTTGCACTCCTCCACCTTCTGTTTGAGGATGCCCCACAAATGTTCAACAGGGTTTCGGTCTGGACACATGCTCGGCTAGTCCAGCACCATTTCCGGTGACTACCTCTTGAAGCTCATCAAGAGAATGCCAAGAGTGTGCAAAGCAGTCATCAAAGCAAAAGGTGGCTACTTTGAAGAACCTAGAGTATAAGACATATTTTCAGTTCTTTCACACTTTTTTGTTAAGTATATAATTCCACATAATTCATAGTTTTGATGCCTTCAGTGTGAATGTACAATTTTCATACTCATGAAAATACAGAACAATCTTTAAATGAGAAGGTGTGTCCAAACTTTTGGTCTATACTGTATATATACTACTATATATTACACAGGTATATTTGTGTACACATACATATTTATATATAGCAAGAGACAGTGCTATATATACTGTATATAAGCATTCGTGTGTTATATAGACAGAGGGGCTCAACATCATGTGCAGTTACATAAAGTTGCGCTATATATAAATCTATAGATATAGAGAGAGTCAAAATTGGAACATCACCATATCTTCAAAATATCGGGTGCAAGGCCCCCAAACAGATATCCATAAGTATAGACAGTATAGCAAAAAAACGGCAGGCAGCGCTCCAAAAGATCTTTGAAAAAATATGGACTTTATTAGCCCGGCGTGGCGACGTTTCGGTTGCGGTGCAGTGATCAAGCAGTGATGAAGGTTGTCTGCAACTGAAACATCGCCACACCGGGCTAATAAAGTCTATATTTTTTTTTGGAGAGCTGGCTGCCATTTTTTTGCTATAGATATAGAGAGATATATGGAAAAAATATCAGCAACCGGCCAAAAACCTTCAAATTAGGAAAAAATAGAATGGAAGCAGCACTTCACTGAAAATAAGTGATGCGCACTTTATTCCCCCATCTGATCTGGATGGATAATGTCGGCCTTTTTCACTTATTTCCACTGGAGCGCTGCTTCAACTCTTAACTTGCTCCATTTTTAGCCACGAGATGTAAATGTGGATCTTTATTCGCAGATATGGGTGATACATGCTGTGGTCACTCTGTAGCCTTCTCTCTGGCTCTACACACAGTATATATAGACAGGAGACCCTTTATATAGATTGTCCCCCTTTCTATTACAACCATTTGATAAATGAGCTCTTAGGGTCACTACACTGCTGACCAGAGGCGCTGCCTAGCAACCAGCCTCTGGGGGCGTGTCTCAGAGCACAGGACGCCGAGCCGCCAAACCCAAGATGGCCGCTCCCATAACTGTGATTCTCTTATTTGATAACGCAAGTAATTCTTCCAAAGGTAATTCTTCTGTGGGTTGTAGAGTCCGTCTCATGCTACTATGAGTGTGAAAACACAACCAGCATTCCAAAGTGACCAAAACATCAGCCAGAAAGCATTGGTACTGAGATGTGGTCTGTGGTCCCCGCCTGCAGAAGCACTCCTTTATTGAGGGTGTCTTGATAATTGCCAATAATTTCCATCTATTGTCTATTCCATTTGCACAACAGCATGTGAAATTGATTGTCAATCAGTGTTGCTTCCTAAATGGACAGTTTGATTTCACAGAAGTTTGATTTACTTGGAGTTATATTCTGTTGTTTAAGTGTTTTGGGTTTTTTTGCGCAGTGTATATTTTTTTAATTACTTTTTATTAGCTTTTTAGGGGCTCGTCATATTGTCAGAGTCCTAGCTTTTTCATCATTTTTCTGTAAACAGAACTGTATGAGGGCTTGTATTTTTGTAAAATGAGCTGCTGTTTTTATTGGTGTCATTTTGGAATACATATGACTTTTTGATCACTTTTTATCATTATTTTTATTTGGCCTCATGGAGAGATGGAAGTGAGTGATAATTCAGAGTTCGAGGCTGCAGGAAGATGCGCCCCTGACTCAGAACCATAAACCCATAGTTCTAGTAACAATACAACCTTAGTCAGTTAGAGGCACGAGTCAGCTGTGTACCCAACCCACTCCCACCTTGTATGACCCGGTCACAGCTCCTGAGCCCACTCCATGCACTCACAACCATCACCCGCTGTACATATACAGCTAAGTAAGATTCCCATAACACACGTAGGAACAGAAAACCCGGAGTTCTAGTAACAACACAACCTCATTCTCAGGAGGAAGCAATAACAACGTATAGGGAGGCTGTAGGAAGGAGCCGGTGAGTTTACGTGTTACATTGTAACTGTGCAGACTACTAGAGGCTCAAAACTTACTTATTGAGAAATTAATGTTTTATGTCACTGTAGACATTATAAGTAATAGGATATGAAAGTCATGACAGAATGTGCAGTGTTACCACCTTTCTATATATCACTTACTGGTAATAAATACAGAAATACACGAGGTACATGATGATGATGTTCAATAATTAATAATTTTATTTTTTTCTCCTATCAGTATGTTTTGAGTTGTGGGAGGAAACCGGAGTACCCGGAGGAAACCCACACAGACACGGGTAGAACATACAAACTCAGTGCAGATGGTGTCCCAGATTTACACCCAGGACCACCGTGCTGCTCGCCAACAGCGCTAATCACTGCGCCACCGTGCCGTCCTGTAGTATGATGGTCCTACATCTCCAAGCAGCATGCCACCAGATGAGGCATGGGGCAGCAACAGAGAATGCAGGAGGTCATGGTCTCTGATATGTAACAGAGTAGGTGGAAGAACTCTGGACAAGAGACCAATGGTAAAGCTCAGGGGTGGGATTCAAACAGACCCCGCCTGTTTTATTCAGACCACACCCAGGTCCATGCCTCCCTGACCCAGTAGTCAGGTATTGGGGGAAGGGAACTGCTTTACATTTCCATTGCTGTTATTTCTGCGGCTTTGAATGTTCTTCCACCTGTCGCTGATATAGGAGAAGCCACAGAACAGCCGCTGGTCCTCCGGGGTTATAGGTGGTTTCCGAGCTTCAGTGCGGGACATCACTTGCTGCAATTCAATTTGTTTGCTAGTTTGCATCACTGGGATCTATAGAAGAAAGACAAATCAGTCTGGTTAATTCATTAGGTATTTCATTATATTAGTCCCCTCCTTAGGGCACCTGTACAGATTGTGGATGAGCCGTGGTAACCATGTGCAGATTACCCCTAATCACCACGATCCTCCGGTACTTTTAGCTTGAGAACAAGTCAACTACTGGTGGTGCCTGGCAATCTGCGGTATGCACATCGGCTACAACTGCACCACTAGGCTGCGCTCACACGTTACAACCACATTGGTTTCTTTTGCCACAGTATCGACAAAAATGCATGCTTTTGTTGTGGTTTTCCCAAAAAAATGGCAAGAGCATTATGGCGCTTTTACCAAAAAAATGGACAGTGTGAACGCAGCCTAATGGATCCAAGTTTTTAACTAAGTGGCCGTCTGGAGAATTGGGGACAATAATTACACTTTTGAGAAATATGTAAAGGCCTGCCCATCCTGCCCCATGCTGTAATTCCACACGTTTACCAGCAGGGGAGGATAAACACATTCTGGCCTACACTATGTATGATTATTACTCATTATTTGAGTATTTCTTACACATATTGTCACATTACACAGACGAGGAGGTGACAGTATAATAAAATAATGCTGCGTACTTACAGGTGTCATTGTAAATGGTGGACGTAACCTTCCTGCCTCCAATTCCTCCCAGTTTATGGGCGAGAAGAATGGATGTCCTTTTAAATTGCTGCAAGCAACCTGTCTCTTCTCTGGTGATTTACACAAGAGCTGCAAATATATAAGAACCATTATTATATCACAAGTAGTCATATGAATAATCCCAGAAAAACATCAGTGTCACAAATGTATTCTCATTTTCTTATAGAAAGATGAATTTATTATAACAACTATTGCTAGAGAGAAGTAGGATAGGACAGGATAGGACAGGATAGTACAGGATAGGACAGGATAGGACAGGATAGGACAAGATAGGACAAGATAGTACAGGATAGGATAGTACAGTATAGGATAGGGCAGGACAGGACAGGATAGTACAGTACAGTACAGGATAGGAAAGAATAGTACAGGATAGGATAGGAAAGTACATTATAGGATAGGATAGGACAGGACAGTATAGGATAAGACTGGACAAGACAGGACAGGATAGTACAGGACAGGATAAGACATGACAGGATGGGATACGATAGGACAGGTTAAGATAGGATAGGATAGGCCGTCTGTAGTAGATCAGACGGGGGCCGATGCCCAATGATCATGATGATTAGCTGTTTGAAGAGGTTTTGGTGAGCTCCGCGGCCTCTTTATAGTATGAATAAGGCTGTACATAAGAACGCTGTACATATAGGAGGGGCTGTGCCGGGGGCTGCAGCGTTGTCCCAATCACTTGTATTGGATAAAGCTGAAATACCCAACACAATGGTGATGAAATGTTCAGCGTGTTATCACAACTCATGACAGTCCTATCTGTTCTGTGTCTCCAGATATAAGGGTCTAATTACTCACCCTCTCTATGATGTCCCTGATGTTAGAATCCATGGTGTTCGGATAGCGAGGTTTATCATGCTGCACTGAACGCTTAATCATTAGTCGATTCCGACCAGTATAGAACGGGTAAGATCCTGTGGCCATTTGGAAGACTGTGATCCCAAAAGAGAACAGGTCGACCATGTAATTAAAGGGCTGCTGACGATGCATCTGTGGAAAAATCAGATTAAAAGGATAAGTTAGTACATTTTCCATCCTGGGAGACAAAGCAACCGTGGCCAGATTTACCAGTAGTGTTCCTCCACTCCTAAGCCCCCATATACATTAGATAGATGTTGGCCAAAAGATCGTTGTTAGCTACCTCCCCCATAAACAGGAATGCACGGCTCGGGCGAGAGCTCCTTTGTTCTCGATGAGAAAGAAGCTGCTAGACTCCTCCGAAGAACAAAAGATCGGTCATTGGAAATCCGATGTGCCGTGGTTTTCTCCTCCCGGGTGAAGACTTGAGAGGTCCTCATACACATTAGACTGTTTGCTGAAACTTCTGATATTGGCAGGTTCGGCTGACTACGTCTTATATGTATGGGGGCCTTTACACAGTCCATCAATTAGACAGCGTTAGTAAATGAGGGCCGCTGTGGTGATGGGTCTGTGATTGCACAAGCTCCACAGTAAGTGAAGATCACAGGTGGATAATAAGATAAGAGATATCAGTAGTCACATAGTCACCTCAGGAGCCATATAGCCGGGAGTGCCGGCAAAGTCACTGATCTTCTGAGAGCCAAATACATTCATTGCAGCAAGGCCGAAATCAGCGATCTTCGCGTGTCCATCGCTGTCCAGAAGGATGTTGTCTGGTTTTAAATCCCTGAAAAAAGAAAGAAAAATAGTTCTGTGAATCAGACGTGGATCAGTTGTAGTGCTTGGGTTGCTGTGGGGGCGGCTGCACAGGACCACTCACTAAACACTGGGGGGCAGAGTTACTAATCCCGTCTTGTGTAGACGTATACCAGACTGTCTGAAAACACACCAAATTTCATCACAGTAAATTTGGAGCATCTTTAGTGACTTTTGTCTGACGTTACACCACCTATTGATCGGATTACTTAGTTCTGCCACATTTCACTATTTTACAAAGTAAACCTTCTCCTATGTATAAAAAAGAAATGACTTATTACCGGTGAATAATCCCCTGGCTGTGGAGAAACTCTAGTCCACTCAAGATTTCTGCTGCAAGGAACCTAAGAAGGAAGAAAAAAAATCCTATCAGCATTAATACTTCTATAGAACCACTAATAACTATGATGGGAGACAGCGGCCACAGATGTCACAGAGCTGCTGTTCTCTTACCTGGTCGTGCAGACATCCAGGGGGGCTCTGGAATTGATAAATGCAGTCAAGTCGCCACCACTCAGATATTCCATGGCATAAAATGCATAGTCCTGTGTGAAAGGAGGGAAGATGATGTTAAATAATGTGGATTTTATCCATCCTGATAACATTTACCATGGTTCTGGGAACTATACTGTATGTTCAGGAAAAAATGGCCCCATGATCTGCAAACTCTGGAGGCGTACGAGTTCAAGATTCAGTCAAAATCCACTAACGATAGTCATCAGTAATGGCGGCAAGGGCACACAGCAGATCTTTTCATTTGCACTGGCAAAGATTGGATTTGCACTCTAATGGAAGCAACTAAACATGATGGGGGGAAAGGGGGAATTTCTAGAAGGAAAGGAGTCTCTTACCACTGTCTGGAAGGTGCCATAGGCGTGTGTGAAGAATCTGCTCTCTCCAGTGATTTCCAGGACCTCTCTCTCTAAGCGGATGGCGTGTCTAGCGTTCTCCACCAATTCCCTCTTCTTGACCATCTTGATCGCCAGCTGATGTCCGCTGGTTTTATGTGTGGCCAGCATCACCTTGCCAAAGCTGCCCTCTCCAAGCTTCCTGGTAAAGGTGAAACTCTCCAGGGAAATACGGGTAGTCACTGGGTCTGAAACGCTGGTGGGTCTGAAACGCTTTCCTAGAAAGAAAAACAGAAGAACTAACAATTAATCTTACTGTCGCACTCGCATATAATGCTACAATAAATTGACAATTATTTTAACCCAGTCATGAACTTTGAACATGATGAAGCTGGATACCACCATGTTCCGGCCGGAGAGCCCCAAGTATAGAAGGTGGAGAGCTCTGATGTACATGGTAAGATGTACGGGATACGATTATGTCATTAGATTACATTTTGTAAAATAAATTAACACTATATAAAGCATGGATGTGGTCTGTGACTTAATGACTATAGACTTTACCTTCTGGAGCTTGGTAGATGGCTTTGTCATTCTCACGTCTTCTCTTTGTAGTGGTCTCAGTGTCAGATGTCCTCTTTCTCTTAAGTTGTTCTCTACAACTTAGATCTTCACCACTCTCATGATGTTTTTGAGAACTCCTTGTTTTAGCTGACCCGCTAAACCTTATTACAGAGGTATCATCCTTTCCACTCTCAGATTCCACCATTCTCCCTCTCTTATTTGGGGTTTCATCTGCCTTCTCAGGAGATGTGTTCCCTCTTTTTTTCCCCTTCTTAAGGGTCTTTTTCTGTAGAGGATGCCCAAAAGATGTTGTACAGGGATCTTCTGTCTTCTCAACAGGTACATCCTGTATAATGTCCTGAGAAGTTTCTCCTCTCTGAGAAAAACTCTCTTCCATGCATCTCTTTTTAGCGCTCCTCTTATTCTCCTCACCATACTTCCTTTTTCTTCCCATGATAAGTTAATATCAATGAAAAAGAATTTGCTAAGTACACAAAAGTCGTCCTCACTCTTCAACAGTTGAAGGTAAAGTAAGAAAAGTGACAGTGGAATCTTAACTTTACAATTCCATAGTATTGTGATATCATCGCCATTGTGACATCATCAGTCAGAGCGTAAGCGATGATGTCATCAACCGCTGAAGGTCTAAGTTTGACATAATCAGATGACCCAGTATGAGAAAAGTTTTGTTTTGCAGTGTAACATACCTTTTTTAAGATTCTACTGATGGGTCCTAAATGTTGTGCATCTAACTGTCCAAAAAACTATGAGCACCTAGAAAAAAAACAAGGACCGATGCACCAACAAATATAAAGTTTAATAAATAAATGTATCTTTATTAGATATACAAAATTGCTGGACATGATCTGATTAAAAACAACATATGCACAAAGACATATTAAAATAACAATCGGAGATGGAGGAACACAGCAGTGTTACAGAATATAGTAAGGAGGACACCAAATCGCCTAAATATAGCAGCAGAAATAATCAATTGTGACATTAGGGTACACGTAAAGATTGCAGATGGAAGAGGAACAGTGACTTCCCAAATAAATAAGTATAAGAGAAATAGTTCTGTGCTCCAGTATATGACACCACAACACAGGTCAAGACAAGTAAATCCCGGTGTTTTCAGGCCCATATTGCCCACGAGGTGAATGTTTCTGTGTCCTCCCCTCACCGTCCTGTTCACTAAACTAAGATGAATTTACCAACCTGATATTACGTCCCAGGACTCATCTAAAACCAAGTATCTCCCTTCATGGCAGCCATGTTCCCTACTGGCAGAGGTCCCTTTCATTAGGAGAATGCCCCCTGCTACACGGCAAACATCACTGAGGTCTCCAAAGTACCCAAAATATTAGGCAGGTGGTGTTCATGTTATGGCTGATGGGTGTATATCTGCAGTGATGTACATGAATGAAAATAGGAACTAATCCTTATATTTCACATTCTGCCTCCTACTGCCGCTATCCACAGCCCTGTGTTGTGTAGAGGCCACACTGACATTTCATCTACATACAAGAGTATATAAATCTCTACATTCTCCAGTGGGTTTTATACTGTGGTGTTTTGTCCACAGTGATGTAATACCCTGCAGTAGCCACAGGATGACGTAGTTTCATGGCTTTATCTCTCTATGGATGTAATGTTACAGTATTATTACTGCGAGGAAACAAGTAAAAAGAAATTGGCCAGCACTATGGATCACTTGGCTGCACTGGAAGAGCAACCATGTCATGTATATAATGGATCTCCCAGGATATACGATCACAAGGTCAGTGCTGGACACTCTGAAAGGTGTAGTCCACATACAGGATCTTCAGAGAAAAGACAAAAGCATGTCAGTCACCCTGGAAGTAAAATGCCCATATACTTTATTTCTGTGCAGCGGTGGATGGGATGTGCACACGGGCAACATGAAAAGGTATCGGCCGTTTCGCACTGTGACTAACGCTTCATCTGGCCCGAGTCTATCATGACATCAGTGTATGCCTTATATACGCCCTGCTACAAAGTGTCATGGTAGAAACTTATTCTGCTGCATTCGATAGAGGAAGGTCAAGTGGACAAAATATGAATTAGAAGAACACTCTCATGTCAAATTTAGCATTTAACCCCAGAGGTCCTAATGTGTTAGTATGGAGGATCCATTATGCTTCTTTTCTTAATAGGATCTTATGTCTGTCACCACCCCCGAGTGGTGATGGGACCTTTTCTAAACCTGCAAACTGTAATATATTAATTTTCCCTTCTTGGTGTTTATATGTTCGATTAAATGAGAAGAAAAAGCTCCTGTATTAATTGATTTAAAATGTTCCTTTTGTTTAGACCTGTAGGTTACGTATTGTTCTTCCTATATAAAACGCTCCTCATTCACAGAGCAGGACATAGACTATGATGTTTATTGGCATGAAATAAACTCATTACCCTGATGCGTTATGTTTCACAGTCTGATGTAGTTCGTTTTCGCATTATAATCACATATTGTGCAATTGCCCCATCTGTAATTTCCGCTTGGTGCGGATTTTTCTAACCAGGTGGTTTTCCTATCACTAAAGCGGCTCCTCACTAAAATGTATTTTTTTATTGCAATTGCGTTTCAGGCCACTACTTTATAATCTGGATAATTTTCAATTATATGCCAATAGTTTTATAAATAACTGATTTTATAGACGCAGGTAAGAGACGGTGTTTAACAGAAAAGCAAAAGTGATTTTCTATTCTTCTTTCTTCATCTTTAGAATATAAAAGGCAATTGGAGCTTACTCCATTCAGAGCTTCTGGGATTCATTTTTTGGGTACCATCTTTTTGTGAATCTTTCTTTTAATTATGTGTCCTGTTCCATGAAATTCTCCATAATATTATATATACATCGCATTCACAAGAAGTGACTGTATGGATTGGATTTTCTACATGTGGAGCATGTGCACTTTCTTATTGCAGGAAAGACTAGTTTCTGTAGTTTTTAGTAATGATTTCATTGGTAATTATAGAGGCTGAAATCTCTAATAATTCTATTCTGATATCACTAAACTTGCTAGTAAATTTCATATACATTTTTTCAATATTATTTAAATCATTAACAAACTGGTTAAATTGTGAGTCTGTACCAGAACATATCAGAAAAATGTCATCCACAAAACAGCAAAAAATACAAATAAATCTGATGAACGGATGACTATAGATTAAAATATAATTATTTTCAAAAACGGACATAAAATAGCGGTGCAAATACATGTGACGAGGAATCCTACCGCGGTGCCGAACTGCTGATGATGCCATTTATTATTGAATTTAATAGCATTAGCAGTAGGTATGAAATGTAATGCTTCGCTCATAAATACAATGAATTGTTCATTTGTATTTGGGTTAATCAGAATGTCTTGGACCGCATGGAGACCCCCGTCCTGGGGAATCCTGGTGTACAGACTTTTAGTATCAATGGAAGCCAAAAGGAAAACGGGTTGCCAAGTGAAGTCTTCCAAAGTGCTCAAGAAATAGTCCCTGTCCATTATATAGGACGGTACGTCACTGTACCTAATCATTATTAAGGGCCATAGGATTCTGCTGGCCAGGCACATTGGAGAATTTTAGTGTTAACTTTCTGAAAAAGTTTTTTTATATTACATACAGATTCCCAGAGCAGAGTTATTTTGATAACACCCAAAGTCCCAGGAAAATAATTAATGTTTTCTGAATGTTGTTCTGGAATCATTGGATGGTGTTACAGATCCGGGTGGTGGAACCTCTGTGCTGCGGTGCAAGGAGGGGCCAGTGGGGCGTGCCAAGTATCAACTCGTATCAACTCGGTCCGACCAAGGTCGCACGGTGGCTCAGTCGACTCCGTGAACCAGGGAGGAACCGAGCAGAGGGACCAGGTGCCACTTTGGGACTGACCTTGTATGAGAGCAGGTGAATCCCACGGGTCAGGAGGCAGGAACTGACCGGTACAACAGATGAGCTTCGGCTGGCAGGCTGACTGGTGGTCTGGGTAGACAAGCAGGCAGATAGTCAGGCGAGTGTTCCGGGTAGGCAAACTTGCGGCACAACAGGTAGCTGGCTGGTGCTTCCTGGTAAGCGGGCAGGCAGGCACGGCAGGTAACAGGCAGGTGCTTCCAGGTAAGTGGGCTGGCAGGCACGGCAGGTAACAGGCAGGTGCTTCCAGGTAAGCGGGCTGGCAGGCACAGCAGGTAACAGGCAGGTGCTTCCAGGTAAGCGGGCTGCCAGGCACAGCAGGTAACAGGCAGGTGCTTCCAGGTTAGCAGGTGGGCAGAGCCCATAGACAGACTGGCAGACTGGACTGTAGACAGACTGTCGGGCTGGAGAGTAGTTAGGCTGGCGGACTGGACTGAAGATCAGACTGGCGGACAGGACTGACTTGCAGAGGACCTGGGGGCTGAAGCAAAGTAAGAATCACAAAGCAACAACCTTGCACGGGCACCTCCATATTGGAGGAGGTGCCATTTATAGGGGAAGTCCTCCGGCCATTGGCCGGGGAATTTTTAGGACGGACCGCGCGATTAAGCAAAATTGAAGTAGGTCTTTCTTTTGAGTACCTATTGCATCGCCCCAGGAAGCATTTCTGACCCCCAGGTCACTGCTGTCAACAATGTGGTCAGAGGTATTAAGCCACTTTTACGGGCACACAATAAAACGTTCAAAAACGAAACTGAAACGGTTTTCCTGTGAAATATGTTAAGGAACTTCCTTTCCAGGGTAAAGACTTGTGTATAAGGTAAAATAAATAACCAAAAACAAAAATATTCCTCCACACCTTCGGCTATGTTCACAAGTAGCATTTTTTATGCGTTTTTGCACTTTTGTATTGCTTTCAACCGTGACAAATGCATTCACCGGGAAATGTCATTTTATCATTTTACAATCTTATCTTGCCATGTGCTGTGTGACACATGCATACAGTGCTGAAAAGACATGGGAACATCATGGGGAAGATACCTGGAAGCATCTCTGACACCCAGGTCACTGCCTAAAAGTGTGCCCATCAGAAGTGATCCTTGCCGCATCAGAAGATGCAGACTTGCAACTATCCCCATGCAAGTCCTTGTCCCAGGGCAGTGTTCAATTGTACCTCCCCCATTCCTTGCAATGCAAGCGCAAGTATGCAGCCTGCCACCCGACCACCCCCAGGCTGCAATACCATACTGCTAGCTTGCTTGCACTTAAAATTGGGCCTTTTAGGCATGTGGAGGCAGACGCCGGCCACCATGTCATGGCATCCCCAGCCACCCCGCGGCCGGGTGCCCACACACAGTCCCCAGCCACCTGGGGGTGGCCGGGTGTCCATAAACGGTCCCCAGCTGCCCCTATTTGAAGGACAGCCTAACCACAAACACGTGGACATATGAATGTGGCCAGGAATGGTCCATCTGACTGATGCCGTCACACTGGGTTAATATTGTGGAAGCCGGGACACAGTTGGACACTGGGATGCAACACTTCCTCCAGACATAGAGGATTGCGGGTCCTGGGTCAATCAGGCTTCAACACAAAGTTCAGAAGGTAGACAGCAGCAGTGGTGGGCCTCCTACACAACGAGTAAATTATTCATGATCATGAGGCCATCCATCTCCTTAGCTTTCTGTTCCTTGGAATGCAAGCGCATGTATGTAGTTGCGGCTAGGCCTGAGGTGGTCAGGGTTTTGGCGCATATCCTACCTCCTCTGAGGATTGCTGGATGTTTTCCTGCTACTATCCCAGTTCTATGACTCCCGTTAAAACAAAGCTTCAGGTGATGAATAATGGATGAGGTGGTGGCAAAGGAGAAAGAGCAGGAGGAACAGGGACCATTCACATCAATATCAGGCCAGTCAACCACACATGTCTTGTAGGATATGTTTCTGTACCAAAAGGAACGGTTCGGCTACACAGTTATAGGGCATAAAATGAGTGCAATGCCTACCAAAAATTTCGAGGCACTCCAGTGCCCCTTGGAAGTGACATGGAGGTAGAGGGCCTTAACTAAACCATTTTTTCCATTTATAGCAACTGGGTCTCCTGTACACTGTTGGCCTAAGCAGTGAATGGAAGGCTTTCCAAAAATTCTGAGAAACTGCAATGCACCTTGAAACAGACGTGGATTACAGCGTACTAAAAACCTCCTACCCATTATTGGGGAGTGGGTCTCCCTTAGTGTTCGCCTATGCATTGAAAAGCAAAAGCTGACTAAAATTAGGAGGAATTGCAATGTCCGTTGGAAGAGTCGTGGAGGTTAGAGTTAATTAAAAACAACATTTCAATGCCCCTTGGAAGAGCTGTGGAGTTCAGAGTGGTTTAACAAGATGCTTTTAATGCCCCTTGGAAGAGAGGTGGAGGTCACAGTAGCTTAACAAGATGGTTTTAAAGCCCCTTGGAAGAGACGTGGAGGTGACATGGAATAAAAACACAATATCAATGCCCCTTGGAAGAGTGGTGGAGGTCGCAGTTGCTTAACAAGACGGTTTTAAAGCCCCTTGGAAGAGACGTGGAGGTCACAGTGGAATAAAAAGACAATATCAATGCCCCTTGGAAGAGTGGTGGAGGTCGCAGTAGCTTAAAAAGACGGGTTTTATGCCCTTTGGAAAAGTGGTGGAGGTCGCAGTAGCTTAACAAGACGGTTTTAATGCCCCTTGGAAGAGACGTGGAGTTCAGAGTTGTTTAACAAGACGGTTTTAATGCCCCTTGGAAGAGACGTGGAGGTCACAGTAGCTTAACAAGATGGTTTTAATGCCCCTTGGAAGAGACGTGGAGGTCAGAGTGGTTTAACAAGACGGTTTTAATGCCCCTTGGAAGAGACGTGGAGGTCACGGTAGCTTAACAAGACGGTTTTAATGGCCCTTGGAAGAGACGTGGAGTTCAGAGTGGTTTAACAAGACTGTTTTAATGCCCCTTGGAAGAGTGGTGGAGGTCGCAGTAACTTAACAAGATGGTTTTAATGCCCCTTGGAAGAGACGTGGAGTTCAGAGTGGTTTAACAAGACGGTTTTAATGCCCCTTGGAAGAGACGTGGAGGTCAGAGTGGTTTAACAAGACGCTTTTAATGCCCCTTGGGAGAGTGGTGGAGGTCACAGTAGCTTAACAAGACTGTTTTAAAGACCCTTGGAAGAGACGTGGAGGTCAAAGTGGAATGAAAAGACAATATCAATTTATCTTGGAAGAGTGGTGGAGGTCACAGTAGCTTAGCAAGACTATTTTAATGCCCCTTACAAGAGACATGCAGTACAGCATATTCAAAACATTATTCCCATTATTGGGGAGTGGGTCTCCCATAGTCTTTGCCTATGCCTTCCAAGCAAAAGCTGCCAAAAATTAGGACGGAGGAACTTGCAGTGCTTCAACACGGACCACGGTCACCCTGGTGGTATAGTGGTGGTAGAGGCTGAGGATAAGGAGAAGAACAAAATACAGCCGAAATGAGGAAGCGTATACCCATGTGTGGATGTGAAGCGGTGCATGGGAATACACCTCCCGAAATGACACAGTGGATTTGACTTTATGTTACTCTGCTGTCATTTGGTGGTGATGAGAAGTCTGGCCCAATTCAGCCCTTGTTCATTTTGATAAGGGTCAGCTTGTCAGCATTGTCAGTTGACAGGCGAGTGCGCTTACCAGTTATAATTCCCCCAGCGGCACTAAAAACACGCTCCTTTAACACGCTAGCGGCAGAGCAGGCCAGGACCTCCAAGGCGTACAGAGCGAGTTCATTCCAAGTGTCCAGCTTGGATACCCAATAATTAAAAGGCACAGAGGATTCACGGAGGATGCTGGTAAGGTTGGCAAGGTACTCCCTCACCATCTTTTGAAACTTCCCACGCCTCAGGGCCTGTAAGTGGGGCGGGTCTCAGAAAACTGTCCCAGAATGTTGACAGTGTTCCCCTGCCTCTGCTGGATTGCAGTTGCTTCTCTCTCGCCTGTACGCCTTGGTTGGTCAACGAACTGTGACCTCTGCTGCTAGCGTGTTCAGATGGGAATTTTTTTAACAGTTCTGCAGCAAGGGCCTTCTGGTACTGCCACATTTTTGTAGACCCCTCCACCTCAGGAATAAGAGAGTGAAAGTTCTCCTTGTAGCGGGGGTCTAAAAGTGTCACCAACCAGTAATGACTGTCACCCAACATTTTGACAACGCGAGGGTCACGGTTAAGGCCTTGTAACATAAAGTCAGCCATGCGTGCCAGACTGGTAACGGGCAAGACTTCCGTGTCCTCACCAAGATGACGACTGACCATGCTCTCCTCCTCCTCCTCCTCCCCCCCTGTCCTCAGGCCACCCACGCTGAACCGATGGTATGACAGTTGTACAGGTACTACCATCTACAGCGCATGTTACCAGCTCCTGTTCTTCCTCCTCCTCTCCCTCATTGTCCCCCAATGCACGTTGGGATGAGATGAGGCTGGGCTGTGTGTAATCGCCCTTTACGGCTTCTTGATCCATCTCATCATACTCTGGCTGCAATGTCTCCTCTTTAATTCTCTGCAGAGAGCATTGCAAAAGACAGACAAGTGGGATGCTGACGCTAATGATGGCGTCATCACCACTCACCATCTTGGTGGACTCCTCAAAGTTTGTCAGGATGGTACATATGTCAGACATCCAGGTCCACTCCTGAGGTCTTATGTGTGGAGTCTGACCTGAATATCGACTGCCTTGTTGCGGCTGGTACTCCACAACTGCTCTCTTCTGCTCACAAATCCTTTGCAACATGTGGAGGGTAGAGTTCCAACGTGTGGGGACATCACACACCAGTCGGTGTGCCGGAAGCTGCAAACGCTGCTGCAGCATAGCAAGGGCGGCGGAAGCTGTAGCCGACTTGCGAAAATGAGCTGACAGGCGGATTACTTTGACGAGCAGATCTGGCAACTCGGGGTACGATTTAAGAAACCGCTGAACCACAAGGTTAAGCACATGAGCCAGGCATGGTACGTGTGTGATCTCGCCTTGCCTCAGAGCCGCCACCAGGTTACGGCCATTGTCACACACGACAATGCCTGGATGTAGGTTCAGCTGTGTCAGCCACAGATCTGCCTGCTCTTTCACAGCTGTCCACAACTCACAAGCAGTGTGAGGTTTATCACCTAACTTATGAGTTTCAGCACAACCTGTTGCCGTTTGGCTGAGGCAGTACTGCAGTGCTTCCAGCTTGTAACTGATGTGCTGATATGTGAGATGGAGGCTGAACATGAGGAGGAGGAGGAGGAGGATGCGTAGGAGCTGTACACTGTGGGGGCAACTCTGACTGACATAGGGCCCGCAATCCTCGGTGTGGGGAGGATGTGTTCCGTCCCAAGGTCCGACTGGGCACCCGGCTTGCACTATGTTTACCCAGTGTGCCGTCAGGGAGATGTACCGTCCCTGGCCACAAGCACTTGTCCACGTGTCCGTGATGTATTAGATGTATCTTACATGTGCCGTGTACTTCCAGCATAAATGTTACTCCTTGATTGGAGTATATTTCTGGCGTAAGCTTGGCTATGATTGGGTCACAGTTAACATTGATCTGTATTGGGCTCTTTTCTTTTTAACATATTTATTAATGACCTTGGCCAGAGCTTACAGAGTAGAATTTCAATATTTGAAGGCGATTTTTAAAATCTTTCATAATCTGCTTCATCCAATAAGCATTCAAGTTTATATAGCTTGGAGGTTGAAGCTCTGCATAAAAATGATGATATGGTCAAAATACTCACTTCTGCACCCAGAGCAGAAGATTTTGTTCAGTAACAAGATGGCGGTTATACTCAGACACTATGTGGTGATAATATATGGCCATTGTGTGGTGCTAATATCTGGTCATTGTGTGGTGCCATTTTTCCCCTTCAAATTGTTATGACTGGTTAATAAATTTTGGTATAGTGAACTTGTTCAGTAGCAATATGGTGATGATTGTTATTTGGTAACTCTCTGATTACTATTTAGAAGTTTTACCTAGAAAATGATCTTACTGCTGTGTTTTCTATGAGGTTTACATATTTTCTTTTTTCTAATGTAGGTAAGATAAACACATACCGTATTTTTCGGACTATAAGGCACACCGGACCATAAGACGCACCCCAAATTTTGGGGTGGAAAATAGGAAAAAAAATGTTTTTATAAAATGGTGGTCCGTCTTATAGTCTGAATAGGTATATAGGTATCTTACCTGGGGGGCGGTCCCTCAGGAGGTAGGGTCCCTCAAGAAGCCGGCGGAAGTGGAGGAATGCTGTGAACCCGGAGTGTTCCAGCAGCGGGGAGTTGCGGTGGTGGTGGAGCAGGATCGTAAGAAGCAGAAGCCTCCGTTCCCTCCCTCAGAAACCTGGCGGTGGCAGAAGAGGTGAGATGCTCGGGGCCGGTGTCTGGCTGTAGGCGATGAGGCAGAGTGAGGAGTGTGCGCTGCTTTTATGGTGTGTGCCGCCATCGATCCCACTCCACCACCACTGCAACTCCCCAGACATTCGGACCATAAGACGCACCCCTCATTTTCCTTCCAAATTTTGGGAGGGAAAAAGTGCGTATTATGGTCCAAAAAATACGGTATGTCTTTATAGGATGTAGAATTCTACAGAACCCTATACATCAGGCCAACATGCTTTTCTGGTCCAGATCCAAATTTTCATTGGGGCCCATTATTCCACTACGTATACATCCTAATGAATCAGCCCCATACTGTTTAACCCTTTAAGGACCGAGCCACTTTGTATATTAATGACCGAATCTCAATTTTCTAATCTGACATGCGTCACTTTTTGTGGTAATAACTCTGGAACACTTCAACATATTCCAGTGATTCTGAGGTCATTTTACGTGACACATTGTACTTCAGGATAGTAGTAAATCTAGGTCGATACGATTTGTGCTTATGTATGACAATATCTAAAATTTGACAAAAATGTGGAAAATGTGCAATTTTCGAACTTTTAATTTTGTTCTGCTTTTAAAACAGTCATACCACACAAAATAATTCATAAATAATATTCACCACATTTCTACTTTACATCAACATCATTCTTGAAATGACTTTTTTTTGCTAAATTATTGAAAAGGTTAAAAGTTTATCAGCAATTTTTCATTGTTTCATTGAAATTTAGAAAACCTTTATTTTTAGAACCGCTTCACTTTTGAAGTCGTCTAGATGTGAGAAAACTGGCAAAAAATGCCACATTTTAAAATCTGTATCCCTCTAAGTATTCAAAACCGCATTCAGAAAGTTTGATAACTATTTAGGCGCTTCACAGGAATAAATTCAACTTGGAAAAACCTGGAAAAAAAAAATGAAAATTTACATTTTCTTTACTAAAATGTCTCTTAAGCCCCACATTTTAAATTTTTGCAAATGTAAAAGGTGGAAATGGACACCACAGTTTGTTGTGAAATTTCTCCTGAGTAGAACAATACCCTATATGTGGTGGAAATAAAAAGAATTTTGAGAAAACTACTGTTTGGGCACATGCAGGGCTTGGAAGGGAATTAGCGCTGTATGATTTTTAGAGCGTAAATTTGTCTGCAATAGATTGCAGACGCCATGTTGCATGTGACCCGAATTTGGAGTCTATACCCCTCAAGGAATATATTGACGAGTGTGATGAACGTCTTGAACATACATGTGTTTCATAGAATTTTATAATATTTTTTAGCAGACAAGATAATCTTTTCAGGATTTCATATACAATTTTTTTATCTCGTTTTATTCCCCTCTTTGTTTGGCAGCAAAATGCAAAAGTTTTTGCCACTTTTTTTTTTTTTTTTTTACGGTGCTCACTTTAGGGGTTAAATTGAGTGACAGTTTCATACATCACATTGTTCCGCCCGCCACGATTCCAAATATCTGTACTTTTTTTCTTTATTTTTGTTTTTAAATAAATATGCACATTTATTGGTGTAATATTTTTTGTTCTTTGGTTATTTTTTTTTAAATCATTTTTATGATTTTTTTCTTAACTTTTTTTCCCTTTTTTTCTTAGTCCCTCTATGGAACTTTAACTTTTATTTGTCTGGTCACTGGTCTCATGCACTGTAACACACATGTATAGCAATTAGTGTTGAGCGAGTATGTTCTGTTAACCCTTTCGCCGAGTATGCTCGGGCCGAGCTCCGAGTATTTACAGCTGCTCGGTGATATGTTTGAATCGCTCCCGTGTGCATGATTTGCAACTGTTTGACAGTTTTAATACATGTGAGGAATGTCTATTTCTTACACATTCCTCACATGTAATAAAGCTGTCAAACAGTTGCAAATCATGCACACGGGAGCGATTCAAACATATCACCGAGCAGCTGTAAATACTCGGAGCTCGGCCCGAGCATACTCGGAACAGAACATACTCGCTCAACACCAATAGCAATGCATAAGACCTATCATATTAAACTGGCAGCCTACGGCTGGGTCTAACAGGCCACCGTACCTAGCAGACCAGGAGGTCATTGTTTGACCTCCGGGTACCATGACAACTTTCAACTCCTGGTGATTGTGTCGATGGGGTGCTGATGGTGGTGAGAGGGGGAGCCCTCTCCCTGTTACAACTTATAAATGCCGCGATCACTATGGATCGTGGCATCTGGAAGGTTAATCAGCCAGGGTCAGTTCTAGCACCGGCCATGGCTGTTACCACAGGAGCTCAGCTGTCAGATAAGCCGAGCTCCCGGTGCTGATCGTGCAGGGAAGTGATGGTGTTTCAGCACCTCTCGCCGATCTCATGGTTTGCATGGTTAGTCTTATACTCGCTCATGATGTGCCATATCCATCATTCATCGTTAAGGGCTTCATTTTGTCATAAGCAACGTCCTGACTGAAGCGTCAATGTTCTCCACAACCTCCTCCTGTCCTGACACAGAACCGTCCCTTTTGCTTTACAGGACGAAATAGCAGAACGCACAAGCCTTAACCCCATAGTGTCACAGACAGTTTTGGCCTCTATTTGTGTGATCCAGGAGTGATAATGTCTTTAGTAAAAGTGAGAGCATTTTATCCCAGGGCGAATGTAAACAGTTTGTTTTGGACAGATCAAATATGACAATAACAAATTTATATAGTTTACTGTTGTACAATTAATACGCTCATGGATAAAAAAAAATCTTCTGATTTTGGGTCATCAAATTCTGAGAGCTATAATTTTGCAATTTTCGGACAACTGAACTGTACGAGGGCTTATTGCTTGTGCTACTAGCTGTAGTTTACATTAGTGCCATTTTGTGGTACATGCGACTTTTTGATATATTTTTCTTTACAGTTTGGATGGAATCAATTCTATATTTTGATCATGGAATCTTTATTCAATATGATCACGACAATATCAAATTTATATACTGTAGATTTTTTTCTTATTTTTTGCTGCTTTTGCAGAAGAACTTGCATTAAAAAAATACTTATTTGTCACCATATTCTGATAATCATAACCTTTATTTCCCCACAGATTGGGCTGCATGAGGACTTGTTTTTTCTGGGACAATTTTGGGGTTTTTAAGGTTTTTTTTATCATCATTTATCATTATTTTGGTAGCAGGCAGGAGCAAAAAAGATTAAATCTGTGTTTGGTTTTAAATTTTAGTCTTTACAAAGAGTAACTGACATGTGTAAGAAAGTCCTTACCAAGAGCTGGAAGAGCTGGGAAAACAGTGTGGACAATTTCTTCTTTAAAGCAGAGAATGAAGTTTATTCAGAGGTACGCGGCAGAACAGTTCAGAATGCAGACAGGGAAAATGCACTGGCACTCGCAGGTGTCCAGATCAGCAACACAGCATTGGAATATCTGGTGGTGGTCTGACCATGGTGTGGATGTGTTGTGGCGATGGACTGGCCCCGAACAACAATATCAGAGCCTTTTTATACATGGCTTAAACAAAAGAACTACATATTGCGGCAAAAGGCGTATACAGTGGGTACGGAAAGTATTCAGACCCCTTTAAATTTTTCACTCTTTGTTTCATTGCAGCCGTTTGGGAAATTCTAAAATGTTAATTTTTTTTCTCATTAAAGTACACTCTGCACCCCATCTTGACTGAAAAAAAAACAGAAATGTAGAAATTTTTGCAAATTTATTAAAAAAGAAAAACTGAAATATCATATGGTCATAAGTATTCAGACCCTTTGCTCATATTTAAGTCACATGCTGTCCATTTCCTTGTGATCCTCCTTGATATGGTTCTACTCCTTCATTGGAGTCCAGCTGTGTTTAATTAAACTGATAGGACTTGATTTGGAAAGGCACACACCTGTCTATTTAAGACCTCACAGCTCACAGTGCATGTCAGACCAAATGAGAATCATGAGCTCAAAGGAGCTGCCCAAGGAGCTCAGAGACAGAATTGTTGCAAGGCACAGATCTGGCCAAGGATACAAAAGAATTTCTGCATTAGTCAAGGTTCCTAAGAGCACAGTGGCCTCCATAATCCTTAAATGGAAGAAGTTTGGGACCACCAGAAGTCTTCCTAGACCTGGCCATCCAGCCAAACTGAGCAATCGTGGGAGAAGAGCCTTGGCGAGAGAGTTAAAGAAGAACCACAAGATTACTGTGGCTGAGCTCCAGAGATGCAGTAGGGACATGGGAGAAAGTTCCACAAAGCCTCTCCTCAGTGCAAGACATATGAAAGCCCGCATTGAGTTTGCTCAAAAACACATGAAGGACTCACAGACTATGAGAAATAAGATTCTCTGGTCTGATGAGACGAAGATAGAACTTTTTGGTGATAATTCTAAGCGGTATGTGTGGAGAAAACCAGGCACTGCTCATCACCTGCCCAGTACAATCCCTACAGTGAAACCTGGTGGTGGCAGCATCATGCTATGGGGGTGTTTTTCAGCTGCATGGACAGGACGACTGGTTGCATTGAAGGAAACATGAATACGGCCAAGTGCAGAGATATCCTGGATGAAAATCTCTTCCAGAGTGCTCTGGGCCTCAGACTTGGCAGAAGGCTCACCTTCCAACAAGACAATGACCCTAAGCACACAGCTAAAATAACAAAGGAGTGGCTTTAGAACAACTCTGTGACCATTCTTGACTGGCCCAGCCAGAGCCCTGACCTAAACCCAATTGAGCATCTCTGGAGAGACCTGAAAATGGCTGTTCACCAATTTTCACCATCCAACCTGATGGAACTGGAGAGGCTCTGCAAGGAAGAATGGCAGAGGATTCCCAAATCCAGGTGTGAAAAACTTGTTGCATCATTCCCAAGAAGACTCATGGCTAAATACTTATGACCATGTGATATTTCAGTTTTTCTTTTTAAATACATTTGCAAACATTTTTACATTTATGTTTTTTTCAGTCAAGATGGGGTGCAGAGTGTACTTTAATGAGAAAAAAATCAACTATTTAGAATTTACCAAATGGCTGCAATGAAACAAAGAGTGAAAAATGTAAAGGGGTCTGAATACTTTCCGTACCCGCTGTACATGATAACCTCATACTGCAGGGAAAACATGCGTCTTAGAACAACAAATAATGCAACATGACAATATTTATGAGTATTTTTGCCAAACTCCATTACAATCCATGAATCCCCATGTCCTTCTTAACTAATGATGGTTTCCTCATAATTCCTCACATATTGCTAACTGTATTGTCCTAATTTCTTTACCACTATTACAATGACACTATTTTCTACCCTATAATGCCACTTATTTACTTTCACAATGACCTGCAGCTGCTCCAATTAACCTTTGTGTATGCTAACCGTACCTGCTAATGGCACTGACATCATTCCATGGCTCCATTGTGGCTAGAGCCGCAGAACATGCATCTCATTAGCTGCAAAACTCAAACTTTGCAAAAGATGGCTGCTAGGTTTAACATGGCTGTTCAGATTGTTAGGACTTCTCATTCTCTTACAACAAGTTAACTTTTTTTTGGGTCAATAAAATTATAGTGATAACAAAAATATATATATTTAATTATTTTTTACAGTTTTTTTACATGAAAAAAATATACACTGTTCAAAAAAATAAAGTGAACACTCAAATAACACATCCTAGATCTGAATGAATGAAATATTCTCATTGAATACTTTGTTCTGTACAAAGTCATGCTGAAGGATGTTGCAGGCAGTAGATCGCTCTTCATGGCGCCTCCAGACTCTGTCACGTCTGTCACATGTGCTCAGTGTGAACCTGCTTTCATCTGTGAAGAGCACAGGGCGCCAGTGGCGACTTTGCCAATCCTGGTGTTCTGTGGCAAATGCAAAGCGTCCTGCACGGTGTTGGGCTGTCAGCATAACCCCCATCTGTGGACGTCGGGCCCTCATACCACCCTCATGGAGTTGGTTTCTAACCGTTTGTGCAGACACATGCACATATGTGGCCTGTTGGAGGTCATTTTGCAGGGCTCTGGCCGTGCTCCTCCTGTTCCTCCTTGCACAAAGGCGGAGGTAGCGGTCCTGGTGCTGGGTTGTTGCCCTCCTACGGCCCCCTCCTCGTCTCCTGATGTACTGGCCTGTCTCCTGGTAGCGCCTCCAGCCTCTGGACACTACGCTAACAGACAGAGCAAACCTTCTTGCCACAGCTCGCATTGATGTGCCATCCTGGATAAGCTGCACTACCTGAGCATCTTCTGAGGGTTGTAGAGTCCGTCTCATGCTACTACGAGTGTGAAAGCACAACCAACATTCAAAAGTGACCAAAACATCAGCCAGAAAGCATTGGTACTGAGATGTGGTCTGTGGTCCCTACCTGCAGAACCACTTCTTTATTGAGGGTGTCTTGATAATTGCCAATAATTTCCATCTATTGTCTATTCCATTTGCATAACAGCATGTGAAATTGATTGTCAATCAGTGTTGCTTCCTAAATGGACAGTTTGATTTCACAGAAGTTTGATTTACTTGGAGTTATATTCTGTTGTTTAAGTGTTTTTTTGGTTTTTTTTGCGCAGTGTATATGATGTGCCCCCTGGGCCGTGGGGTACTCGGTGCCGGGCCGGTCGATGCAGGGGATGTCACAGTGGCATTGACCCGGTCCGTGATCCAGGGCGAACAATCAAAAGGGGTTATTTACAGGGGATTCATAGTTTTTATATAAAGTTTGTGACGCCAGCAAAAGGGAGCCGCCGCTGCGGAGCAGGTCCTCTGGAGCTGATGTTAGCACAGCAGAGTTGGTTTAGCTCTCCACAGGTAGAGCTTAGCTCCAGGGCATTGCAGGAATGTTATAGATGAAGTAGGTGTGTAGGGTGGTGCAGGGGATGATGGCGCAGTAAAAATTCACAGAGACAGTGGGGTGCAGTCTTCAGGGTTTTACTCACGATTTTTAGACTTCAAGTTACCAGGGCCAGGGTAACTTCCCACGTTGTCCTGTGTTTACTCAGGGAGGGGTTCAGCAAACCCCCAGGCAATTCCAGAGTACTTAACGGGACCCCGTTCTTTGTGTTCCCTCTGGCCATCTCCCTGCACCTCACACCCAGTGCCCCAAGCCAGTGACCGCGGACCTTGTCGGGCGACGTCTTCTCTGTCCCCTGGGTCCTCTATGGCCACCTTTTTGATGAGTTAGATGTGGCTTTTGGCTGCAGCACCTGAAATGCTGCACCCTCCGGTTGTCTAGTTGAGACTTGAAGAACTCTGCTAGTTAAAGGGCCAGTCCCCTCTCTGCGACCTGATCCTTCCACTCCTGGTGGGTTCGGGTGCACGGGTGGCATCCGCACTGCCTGTGCCCCTAGGATCCTTTCTGCTTTACTGGAGCCTTTCTTCTCACTCTACTCCTCTCTTCAGTCTGTCCTGGGCCTGTCTCACTAGGCTCTCCTCCTGAGCAGAGCTCCTGCTGAGCTCCTGCTCCACACTCTCTTCTCCTCTGACTGAACTTTCAGACTGACCTGACTTCACAAGATAGCTTCTCATTTTATATCCTCCTTTCAAGTGCTCCCCTAAGCTGCTTCCTCCACCCACACCCACTACATGGTTCCCCTTAATTTGGTTCCCCCCACTCCAGCCAGGGACAGGGCTCAGCAGGAGAGCGACGCATCTTGCCCCTCCTGCTGGTCTGGAGTAGTGTAGTGTTGGATGCAGGTGTTTGGGTCCCGAGCAGTACTCCCTCCTTACCTGAGAATGAGATACCACACCTGTGGGTGAGATGCAGTACCTCTGTGGTGACTGAACCCGCAGGGGCGCCACATATATTTTTTTAATTACTTTTTATTAGCTTTTTAGGGGCTCGTCATATTGTCAGAGTCCTAGCTTTTTCATTTTTCTGTAAACAGAACTGTATGAGGGCTTGTATTTTTGTAAAATGAGCTGTTGTTTTTATTGGTGCCATTTTGGAATACATATGACTTTTTGATCACTTTTTATCATTATTTTTATTTGGCCTCATGGAGAGATGGAAGTGAGTGATAATATCAGAGTTTGAGGCTGCAGGAAGATGCGCCCCTGACTCAGAACCATAAACCCATAGTTCTAGTAACAATACAACCTTAGTCAGTTAGAGGCACGAGTCAGCTGTGTACCCAACCCACTCCCGCCTTGTATGACCCAGTCTCAGCTCCTGAGCCCACTCCATGCACCCACAACCATCACCCGCTGTACATATACAGCTAAGTAAGATTCCCATAACACACGTAGGAACAGAAAACCCGGAGTTCTAGTAACAACACAACCTCATTCTCAGGAGGAAGCAATAACAACGTATAGGGAGGCTGTAGGAAGGAGCCGGTGAGTTTACGTGTTACATTGTAACTGTGCAGACTACTAGAGGCTCAAAACTTACTTATTGAGAAATTAATGTTTTATGTCACTGTAGACATTATAAGTAATAGGATATGAAAGTCATGACAGAATGTCCAGTGTTACCACCTTTCTATATATCACTTACTGGTAATGAATACAGAAACACACGAGGTACATGATGATGATGTTCAATAATTAATAATTTTATTTTTTTCTCCTATCAGTATGTTTTGAGTTGTGGGAGGAAACCGGAGTACCCGGAGGAAACCCACACAGACACGGGGAGAACATACAAACTCAGTGCAGATGGTGTCCCAGATTTACACCAGGACCACCGTGCTGCTCGCCAACAGCGCTAATCACTGCGCCACCGTGCCGTCCTGTAGTATGATGGTCCTACATCTCCAAGCAGCATGCCACCAGATGAGGTATGGGGCAGCAGAGAATGCAGGAGGTCATGGTCTCTGATATGTAACAGAGTAGATGGAAGAACTCTGGACAAGAGACCAATGGTAAAGCTCATGGGTGGGATTCAAACAGACCCCGCCTGTTTCTTCAGACCACACCCAGGTCCACGCCTCCCTGACCCAGTAGTCAGGTATTGGGGGGAGGGAACTGCTTTACATTTCCATTGCTGTTATTGCTGCGGCTTTGAATGTTCTTCCACCTGTCGCTGATATAGGAGAAGCCACAGAACAGCCGCTGGTCCTCCGGGGTTATAGGTGGTTTCCGAGCTTCAGTGCTGGACATCACTTGCTGCAATTCAATTTGTTTGCTAGTTTGCATCACTGGGATCTATAGAAGAAAAACAAATCAGTCTGGTTAATTCATTAGGTATTTCATTATATCAGTCCCCTCCATAGGGCACCTGTACAGATTGTGGATGAGCCGTGGTAACCATGTGCAGATTACCCCTAATCACCACCATCCACCGGTACTTTTAGCTTGAGAACAAGTCAACTACTGGTGGTGCCTGGCAATCTGCGGTATGCACATCGGCTACAACTGCACCACTAGGCTGCGCTCACACGTTACAACCACATTGGTTTCTTTTGCCACAGTATCGACAAAAATGCATACTTTTGTTGTGGTTTTCCAAAAAAAATGGCAAGAGCATTATGGCGCTTTCACCAAAAAAATGCACAGTGTGAAAGCAGCCTAATGGATCCAAGTTATTAAATAAGTGGCCTTCTGGAGAATTGGGGACAATAAATACACTTTTGAGAAATATGTAAAGGCCTGCCCATCCTGCCCCATGCTGTAATTCCACACGTTTACCAGCAGGGGAGGATAAACACATTCTGGCCTACACTATGTATGATTATTACTCATTATTTGAGTATTTCTTACACATATTGTCACATTACACAGACGAGGAGGTGACATTATAATAAAATAATGCTGCGTACTTACAGGTGTCATTGTAAATGGTGGACGTAACCTTCCTGCCTCCAATTCCTCCCAGTTTATGGGCGAGAAGAATGGATGTCCTTTTAAATTGCTGCAAGCAACCTGTCTCTTCTCTGGTGATTTACACAAGAGCTGCAAATATATAAGAACCATTATTATATCACAAGTAATAATATAAATAATCGCAGAAAAACATCAGTGTCACAAATGTATTCTCATTTTCTTATAGAAAGATGAATTTATTATAACAACCATTGCTAGAAAGAAATAGGATAGGATAGGACAGGATAGTACAGTACAGGATAGGACAGTACAGGATAGGATAGGGCAGGACAGGACAGTATAGTATAGGACAGGATAGTACAGTACAGGATAGGACATGATAGTACAGGATAGGAAAGAATAGTACAAGATAGGATAGGATAGTACAGCATAGGATAGGAAAGTACATTATAGGATAAGACAGGATAGGATAGGGCAGGACAGGACAGGATAGGATAGGACAGGATAAGACTGGACAAGACAGGACAGGATAGTACAGGACAGGATAAGACAGGACAGGATGGGATACGATAGGACAGGTTAAGATAGGACAGGATAGGCCGTCTGTAGTAGATCAGACGGGGGCCGATGCCCAATGATCATGATGATTAGCTGTTTGAAGAGATTTTGGTGAGCTCCGCAGCCTCTTTATAATATGAATAAGGCTGTACATAAGAACTCTGTACATATAGGAGGGGCTGTGCCGGGGGCTGCAGCGTTGTCCCAATCACTTGTATTGGATAAAGCTGAAATACCCAACACAACGGTGATGAAATATTCAGCGTGTTATCACAACTCATGACAGTCCTATCTGTTCTGTGTCTCCAGATATAAGTGTCTAATTACTCACTGTCTCTATGATGTCCCTGATGTTAGAATCCATGGTGTTCGGATAGCGAGGTTTATCATGCTGCACTGAACGCTTAATCCTTAGTCGATTCCGACCAGTATAGAACGGGTAAGATCCTGTGGCCATTTGGAAGACTGTGATCCCAAAAGAGAACAGGTCGACCGTGTAATTAAAGGGCTTCTGACGATGCATCTGTGGAAAAATCAGATTAAAATGATAAGTTAGTATATTTTCCATTCTGGGAGACAAAACAACTGTGGCCAGGTTTACCGGTAGTGTTCCTCCACTCCTAAGCCCCCATAAACATTACATAGGTGTTGGCCAAAAGATCGTTGTTAGCTACCTCCCCCATAAACAGGAATGCACGGCTCGGGCGAGAGCTCCTTTGTTCTCTATGAGAAAGAAGCTGCTAGACTCCTCCGAAGAACAAAAGATCGGTCATTGGAAATCCGATGTGCCGTGTTTTTCTCCTCCCGGGTGAAGACTTGAGAGGTCCTCATACACATTAGACCATTGGCTGAACCCTGTGATATTGGCAGGTTCGGCTGACTTTAGTCTTATATGTATAGGGGCCCTTACACAGTCCATTTATTAGACAGCATTAGTAAATGTGGGCCGCTGTGGTGATGGGTCTGTGATTGCACAAGCTCCACAGTAAGTGAAGATCACAGGTGGATAATAAGATATGAGATATCAGTAGTCACATAGTCACCTCAGGAGCCATATAGCCGGGAGTGCCGGCAAAGTCACTGATCTTCTGAGAGCCAAATACATTCATTGCAGCAAGGCCGAAATCAGCGATCTTAGCGTGTCCATCGCTGTCCAGAAGGATGTTGTCTGGTTTTAAATCCCTGAAAAAAGAAAGAAAAATAGTTCTGTGAATCAGACGTGGATCAGTTGTAGTGCTTGGGTTGCTGTGGGGGCGGCTGCACAGGACCACTCACTAAACACTGGGGGGCAGAGTTACTAATTCCGTCTTGTGTAGACGTATACCAGACTGTCTGAAAACACACCAAATTTCATCACAGTAAATTTGGAGCATCTTTAGTGACTTTTGTCTGACGTTACACCACCTATTATTCGGATTACTTAGTTCTGGCACATTTCACAATTTAACAAAGTAAACCTTCTCCTATGTATAAAAAAGAAATGACTTATTACCGGTGAATAATCCCCCGGCTGTGGAGAAACTCTAGTCCACTCAAGATTTCTGCTGCAAGGAACCTGAGAAGGAAGAAAAAAAATCCTATCAGCATTAATACTTCTATAGAACCACTAATAACTATGATGGGAGACAGCGGCCACAGATGTCACAGAGCTGCTGTTCTCTTACCTGGTCGTGCAGACATCCAGGGGGGCTCTGGAATTGATAAATGCAGTCAAGTCGCCACCACTCAGATATTCCATGGCATAAAATGCATAGTCCTGTGTGAAAGGAGGGAAGATGATGGTAAATGGTGGCTTTTTTACATCCTGATAACATTTACCATGGTTCAGGGAACTATACTGTATGTTCAGGAAAAAATGTCCCCATGATCTGCAAACTCTGGAGGCGTACGAGTTCAAGATTCAGTCAAAATCCACTAACGATAGTCATCAGTAATGGCGGCAAGGGCACACAGCAGATCTTTTCATTTGCACTGGCAAAGATTGGATTTGCACTCTAATGGAAGCAACTAAACATGATGGAGGGAAAGGGGGGATTTCTAGAAGGAAAAGAGTCTCTTACCGCTGTCTGGAAGGTGCCATAGGCGTGTGTGAAGAATCTGCTCTCTCCAGTGATTTCCAGGACCTCTCTCTCTAAGCGGATGGCGTCTCTAGCGTTCTCCACCAATTCCCTCTTCTTGACCATCTTGATCGCCAGCTGATGTCCGCTGGTTTTATGTGTGGCCAGCATCACCTTGCCAAAGCTGCCCTCTCCAAGCTTCCTGGTAAAGGTGAAACTCTCCAGGGAAATACGGGCAGTCACTGGGTCTGAAATGCTTGTGGTCTGTGCACCAATTACTCCTAGAAAGAAAAACATTAGAACTAACAATTAATCTTACTGTCGCACTCGCATTTAATGCTACAATAAATTGACAATTATTTTAACCCAGTCATGAACTTTGAACATGATGAAGCTGGATACCACCATGTTCCGGCCGGAGAGCCCCAAGTATAGAAGGTGGAGAGCTCTGATGTACATGGTAAGATGTACGGGATACGATTATGTCATTAGGTTACATTTTGTAAAATAAATGAACACTATATAAAACATGGATGTGGTCTGTGACTTAATGACTATAGAATTTACCTTCTGGAGCTTGGTAGATGGCTTTGTCATTCTCACGTCTTCTCTTTGTAGTGGTCTGAGTGTCAGATGTCCTCTTTCTCTTAAGTTGTTCTCTACAACTTAGATCTTCACCACTCTCTTGATGTTTGTGAGAGCTCCTGGTTTTAGCTGACCCGCTAAACCTTATTTCAGAGGTATCATCCTTTCCACTCTCAGATTCCACCATTCTCCCTCTCTTATTTGGGGCTTCATCTGCCTTCTCAGGAGATGTGTTCCCTCTTCTTTTCCCCTTCTTAAGGGTCTTTTTCTGTAGAGGATGCCCAAAAGATGTTGTACAGGGATCTTCTGTCTTCTCAACAGGTACATCCTGTACAATGTCCTGAGAAGTTTCTCCTCTCTGAGAAAAACTCTCTTCCATGCATCTCTTTTTAGTGCTCCTCTTATTCTCCTCACCACACTTCCTTTTACTTCCCATGATAAGTTAATATCAATGAAAAAGAATTTGCTAAGTATACAAAAGTCGTCCTCACTCTTCAACAGTTGAAGGTAAAGTAAGAAAAGTGATAGTGGAATCTTAACTTTACAATTCCATAGTATTGTGATATCATCGCCATTGTGACATCATCAGTCAGAGCGTAAGCGATGATGTCATCAACCGCTGAAGGTCTAAGTTTGACATAATCAGATAACCCAGTATGAGAAAAGTTTTGTTTTGCAGTGTAACATACCTTTTTTAAGATTCTACTGATGGGTCCTAAATGTTGTGCATCTAACTGTCCAAAAAACTATGAGCACCTAGAAAAAAAACAAGGACCGATGCACCAACAAATATAAAGTTTAATAAATAAATGTATCTTTATTAGATATACAAAATTGCTGGACATAATCTGATTAAAAACAACATATGCACAAAGACATATTAAAATAACAATCGGCGATGGAGGAACACAGCAGTGTTACAGAATATAGTAAGGAGGACACCAAATCGCCTAAATATAGCAGCAGAAATAATATATTGTAACATTAGGGTACACGTAAAGATTGCAGATGGAAGAGGAACAGTGATTTCCCAAATAAATAAGTATAAGAGAAATAGTTCTGTGCTCTAGTATATGACACCACAACACAGGTCAAGACAAGTAAATCCCGGTGTTTTCAGGCCCATATTGCCAACGAGGTGAATGTTTCTGTGTCCTCCCCTCACCGTCCTGTTCACTAAACTAAGGTGAATTTACCAACCTGATAATACGTCCCAGGACTCATCTAAAACTGAGTATCTCCCTTCATGGCAGCCATGTTCCCTACTGGCAGAGGTCCCTTTCATTAGGAGAATGCCCCCTGCTACACGGCAAACATCACTGAGGTCTCCAAAGTACCCAAAATATTAGGCAGGTGGTGTTCATGTTATGGCTGATGGGTGTATATCTGCAGTGATGTACATGAATGAAAATAGGAACTAATCCTTATATTTCACATTCTGCCTCCTACTGCCGCTATCCACAGCCCTGTGTTGTGTAGAGGCCACACTGACATTTCATCTACATACAAGAGTATATAAATCTCTACATTCTCCAGTGGGTTTTATACTGTGGTGTTTTGTCCACATTGATGTAATACCCTGCAGTAGCCACAGGATGATGTAGTTTCATGGCTTTATCTCTCTATGGATGTAATGTTACTGTATTATTACTGCGAGGAAAAAAGTAAAAAGAAATTGGCCAGCACTATGGATCACTTGGCTGCACTGGAAGAGCAACCATGTCATGTATATAATGGATCTCCCAGGACATACGACCACAAGGTCAGTGCTGGACACTCTGAAAGGTGTAGTCCACATACAGGATCTTCAAAGAAAAGATAAAAGCGTGTCAGTCACCCTGGAAGTAAAATGCCCATATACTTTATTTCTGTGCAGCGGTGGATGGGATGTGCACACAGGCAACATGAAAATGTATCGGCCGTTTCGCACTGTGACTAACGCTTCATCTGGCCCGAGTCTATCATGACATCAGTGTATGCCTTATATACGCCCTGCTACAAAGTGTCATGGTAGAAACTTATTCTGCTGCATTCGATAGAGGAAGGTCAAGTGGACAAAATATGAATTAGAAGAACACTCTCATGTCAAATTTAGCATTTAACCCCAGAGGTCCTAATGTGTTAGTATGGAGGATCCATTATGCTTCTTTTCTTAATAGGATCTTATGTCTGTCACCAGCCCCGAGTGGTGATGGGACCTTTTCTAAACCTGCAAACTGTAATATATTAATTTTCCCTTCTTGGTGTTTATATGTTCGATTAAATAAGGAGAAAAAGCTCCTGTATTAATTGAGTTAAAATGTTCCTTTTGTTTAGACCTGTAGGTTACGTATTGTTCTTCCTATATAAAACGCTCCTCATTCACAGAGCAGGACATAGACTATGATGTTTATTGGCATGAAATAAACTCATTACCCTGATGCGTTATGTTTCACAGTCTGATGTAGTTCGTTTTCGCATTATAATCACATATTGTGCAATTGCCCCATCTGTAATTTCCGTTTGGTGCGGATTTTTCTAACCAGGTGGTTTTCCTATCACTAAAGCGGCTCCTCACTAAAATGTATTTTTTTATTGCAATTGCGTTTCAGGCCACTACTTTATAATCTGGATAATTTTCAATTATATGCCAATAGTTTTATAAATAACTGATTTTATAGACGCAGGTAAGGGACGGTGTTTAACAGAAAAGCAAAAGTGATTTTCTATTCTTCTTTCTTCATCTTTAGAATATAAAAGGCAATTGGAGCTTACTCCATTCAGAGCTTCTGGGATTCATTTTTTGGGTACCATCTTTTTGTGAATCTTTCTTTTAATTATGTGTCCTGTTCCATGAAATTCTCCATAATATTATATATACATCACATTCACAAGAAGTGACTGTATGGATTGGATTTTCTACATGTGGAGCATGTGCACTTTCTTATTGCCGGAAAGACTAGTTTTCTGTAGTTTTTAGTAATGATTTCATTGGTAATTATAGAGGCTGAAATCTCTAATAATTCTATTCTGATATCACTAAACTTGCTAGTAAATTTCATATACATTTTTTTAACATTATTTAAATCATTAATAAACTGGTTAAATTGTGAGTCTGTACCAGAACATATCAGAAAAATGTCGTCCACAAAACAGCAAAAAATACAAATAAATCTGATGAACGGATGACTTTAGATTAAAATATAATTATTTTCAAAAACGGACATAAAATAGCGGTGCAAATACATGTGACGAAGAATCCTACCGCGGTGCCGAACTGCTGATGATGCCATTTATTATTGAATTTAATAGCATTAGCAGTAGGTATGAAATGTAATGCTTCGCTCATAAATACAATGAATTGTTCATTTGTATTTGGGTTAATCAGAATGTCTTGGACCGCATGGAGACCCCCGTCCTGGGGAATCCTGGTGTACAGACTTTTAATATCAATAGAAGCCAAAAGGAAAACGGGTTGCCAAGTGAAGTCTTCCAAAGTGCTTAAGAAATAGTCTGTGTCCATTATATAGGACGGTACGTCACTGTACCTAATCATTATTAAGGGCCATAGGATTCTGCTGGCCGGGCACATTGGAGAATTTTAATGTTAACTATCTGAAAAAGTTTTTTTATATTACATACAGATTCCCAGAGCAGAGTTATTTTGATAACACCCAAAGTCCCAGGAAAATAATTAATGTTTTCTGAATGTTGTTCTGGAATCGCTGAATGGATCATAGGCTAAGTTCACACAAGTGTATAAAAAATCTTCCGATTTTCATCCATTAAAAAAGAATGATTTTTCATCGTTATTGTCATCTGTATATTATCCGTATATTATCTGTACGTCCTTTTATACATCTGTATGGCATCTGTTTTATAAATCACCAGTTAAAAAAGTTTACAAGACCAACGTGTCTGTATAAATTAGATGCAAAACAGATGATCAGTATGGGATACCGATTCTTTTGCCCAGCCATAGGCCATAGCACTCGGACAATACACTGGTGTGAATGTACACATGGGAAGAGATATGATTTGATTTCTCTACAGTTAATATTCAGGCACTTGTGTTTTATTGAAAGAACTTTACTTGCACGCTCATTTATATTTTTTCATTATAAATGGAATAATTAATACAATAAAAATCATTATTTATTTTCTTCTCAAAACACAGAGATACAGGTTAAACGATTATATAAAATAGTATTTACCTGCTGCTATTATTTGAACCTGCTGGTAAATAACAATTTACACATGTGCTGCAGTCTAATTGGAAGTGCAGCTACAGGGAGAAAATGACGTTATATTCTCCCTGCAGCTTCTGCTTCCAGTCATTGGGGTAATGAATAGTCAGTGCTCACTACACAGTGAGGTCGCTGTAATCACTCCCTCCTGCTTGACTGATATCCTGCTCTGCACACACCCTGAATCAGGGTCAGACTGTGACTCAAACCCTACCAGGCCATAAACTATAACCCCACCCCAAACAAGGGGCAATGAATGGTTTAACAAATTTTGCTTTAGTTGTTCATGCCCCTTACCACTCCTTTGGAGGAGTCATCTGTTAATGATGCGGCAGTGCACATGACTGACCAGGACTCCATTCACACCGGGCACTTCAGAGCCCTGTCTTTCAGGATCAGTGGGGGTCCCAGTAGTTGAACAGTTATCTTCTACCCCATCGGATAGAGAATTGTTTCCAAAGTTAAAATTACCCTTTATGTTTGACGCGCCCCTGGGCCTGAGTCGTGTGGCATCGCGCGCACGGGGGCTTACCCGGAGCCGGATCAGATAGGGGTAGTAGTCTCGTGGCGGTGACCCGGTCCGTGCCCAGGGAGTCAAACTGAGTGGCAGTATTTAGCAGTAGATATTAGAATGTTCGACTACGCCACCCGTTGAATGCGGCGATGAAGCCGCCGCTGCAGGGCAGTCCACTGAGGCCGGTGTTATGGTTGTGCAGCGTAGATGGTATAACCCCCAACGGGAGGGGTATGGCCCCAGGGCAGCAGATGTGAATGATAGTGGTCGTGATGGTGCAGCAAGGAAGCTCAGAGACGTGTGGTGCAGTTTCAAGGCTTTTACTCACAGGTGTTGCTCCGGTCACTTCGGCCAAGGGTGACCACCCGAGCCGTGCTGCGTCCACCAGGTGCGGGACTCGGCCAACTCCCAGGCAGTTCCAGAGCGTGGTCCTGAGCTCCCCTCTCGTCCTTCCTACAGGCCGTCCTCACCAGGGACCCACCTATGTCCGGCTTCCTCGGGCCTTATGGGGCAAAACCTCTCTCCGGTTTTCCTGACCCTATGTGGCGTGCCTTCCTGGTGGATGTGGCGAGGGGTCGTGCCAAAGCTTGACCACGACCTCCGGTTTCTGGCTAAGGATGATTTGCCTCCACCAGCTTGGGATCCAGTACCCTTCTCTGCCAACCCCTCACCCGTTCTGGTTCACTCGTGGGATCTCAGGGTTCCCTCTGCTTGCGTCTCTGGGCCTTTCCTTGTGTTCCCTTTTCTTCCTCTCTCTGCTTCAGGCCTGGCTCTGGAGCTGGGCCCAGATGGAGCCACAGCTCCCCCCCTCAGCCCTCTCTGGCTGAGCTCCTCTCTGAACAGACTCTCCTCTGAACAGGACCTTGTCTAAAGATGGTGCCCACCTCTTATACTCCCTCTGACACCCGAGCCCAGGTGACTAGCACCCAATGGGCTCCTTCCTATGCCCAGAGTCCCTCCCCTGACTGCTCCTACACTACTGGGATGTTCCTCCCCCCCTCCCACTCCAGCCAGGGACAGACGCTGTCGTACCTGCACATCTATCTGGTGGGAGTACCGTTGTTCTGTCCCCCGGAAATGGGATGAGTGTAGTGCATGCAACTAGCTGAGCTCAGTTCCACCCTCCATCCTTACCCGGGAGTGGAATACCACACCTCTGGATCGAGGTGCAATACCCCTGTAGCAGCCGAGTCCTCGGGGTGCTACATGTTCAATATGTTTTATTAAACATTAATTAAACATTAATTATTGATTGTTAAACATTTTGCAAATCAAAAAATATATTGAATTTAAAGAAAACATAACAATATAGAAAATGTCCACAGTTCCAATGAGATCACCTCTTTCAATATCAATTCACATTGTAATACCTTGAACATCATATTGTTTATGTAATAATCAGCAATAAGAGGTTCTTATGTTGAGGTAACTTCTATATTATGTCTGAAGAAATCATATAAAGAGAAGAAAGAAAAAGAGAGAGAAAAGACATAGGGACAAGGGATGGGAGGGGGAGGAGGTCCTTATGCCCACGTAGCTGATTATGAGCACAATAACATAAATCTGTTGAAACTATTAAAACATAGTATGATAATTATGTGAATCCTGAAACAGAATCCAACCACTCCAAACCCTTCTGAATTTATCATTGGTTCCATTAAATTCTGCAGAAAGTTCTTCCATTCTACATAAATTCACCATTTCATTGTACCAATCCAATATACTAGGTGGGTTTTTAAGTTTCCAAAACCGCGGGATTACCGTCCTTGCCGTTGTAAAGCAAAATCGAAGTAGGTCTTTCTTTTAAGTACCTATTGAAGAAAGGAGAATTGACAGGAGAGCTATTTGGGGAGACCTTGTTACTCTGTTACCTGTGATACGTTGGTAATTATCGAATACCTTCTCCCAAAATGGTTTCATTCTAGAGCACTCCCACCAGATAGGAATCATGGAACCCACTTCACATTCACATCTCCAACACATTTCTGAAACTGTAGGGAACATTGCATGTCATTTAGATGGGTAGTGATACCATTGTGTAAGTATTTTATAGTTCTTCTCTTCTGCACTCCCAGCATTAGTGAGCGTGTGTGTGAAGAGGAACCCTTTTGCCCATTCAAGAGGGGACAAACTAATCCCCAAGTCCCTCTCCCATGCTCGCTGATATGCCAGCTTCTCCATTCCCTCCTCTCTACCCAATCCCTCACAGATCACAGAAATAGAGTGAGTCGGTCCATTTTCCTGAAGGAACATGTTCTCAAAGCAGGTGTAGTTTGGGAGCGAATTTACATTAGGGTTATGTGCTACTAGAAGGGATTGTATTTGCAAGTATTCAAACCATTTGATTTTCACATTTGGAGACTTTGTTTGTAAAGATACAAAAGAAGGTATCATACCATTTTCCAATATTTGAAACAATCAGGTGTCCTCCACTGCCCTCCGACCGAGGAAGGACCCCCGTAGATATCCGGGAAGAAAGGAAAGGTTATAAAATATTGATGTGAGTGGACTAATAGTTTTATCTGGAAACACTTTTTCCTCAGTGAATGTCATGTTCTAAGTGTTTCCCTAGTTAATTTGCACTTGACCAAGGTCACTGAGTCTTCTTGACACCATGGTAGATGTGGTAGAGGGACTTCTAAGCCTTCCTGTTCCACCCCCACCCATTGTTTAGTGTCTGCATAAAAGTGCCAATCTAGGATCCTCAGCAAGGCAGAGGCCTGAAAATATCTCTTGAAATTTGGAAGGCTTGCACCACACGTTGATTTATGACGAGAGAGTGTCTGTATGTTTATGCGAGGTTTAATCTTACACCAAATGAATTTAATCATAGCTAATCTTAGTCTACGAAAGAAACTATGGAGAGGAGAGATCGGGACTGTTTGAAAAATGTACAAGAAACGAGGTAAAATGTCAATTTTGATGGCGTTCATTCTTCCAAATCAAGATAGCTTCAATTTACCATATTTCAATAGATCTCTATATGTTCTATTCAGTAAAGCTTGATGGTTAAGCGCAAATAATTTATTAGGATCTGAGGGAATATGGACCCCTAAATATTTCAATGATTCTTTCTGCCATTTAAATGGAAATTTAGTCATAAGTTGTGAGACTTCAGTCTGTGGGAGAGATATGTTCAAGGCCTCTAGACTTTAAAATTACTGACTGATCCAAACCTATCAAATTCTTTTAGAGTCATTGGAAATGTTATTTGTGGTTGGGATATATAGAGAAGTAAATCATCTGCATACAGAGCTGCTTTATAAGACTTAGATCTCACCTTGTATCCATGAATATTGGGATTATTTCTGAGAGCATTGGCCAGATGCTCCATTACCACTACATATAGCAATGGAGATAGGGGGCACCCTTGTCTAGTTCCATTGTTAATTGCAAATGGAGCAGAAAGATAATTATTTACTCTCACTCTTGCTGTTGGGCTTTTATATAGTGCCATAATTTTCTGTAGGTAGCAAGGGCCCAAACCTATCTGTCTTAAAGCTTCCTCCATGAAACCCCAGTGAACTCCATCAAAAGCCTTCTCTGCGCCTATAGATAGAAGACTTAGTGGAGTAGACTCAATTCTTGCTATAGAAATAATGAGTAGTGTCTTAATAGTATTGTCCCTAGCTTCTCATCCTTTGACAAAGCCTACTTGATCATTATTAACTAAAGAGGGGAGTAAAGGAGCTAACCTATCGGCCCAGGATTTTTGAAAATAATTTAATATCTATATTTAATAAAGACATTGGTCTAAAATGAGCAATTATTGAGGGGTCTTTTCCTGGCTTGGGGAGAACATTAATATGTGCCTCTATAGATTGGGGGACAAATCCAGCATTTCCATCAATTGCATTAAATGTTTTAGCCATTATTGGAGTGAGTTGCTCTCTAAACTGTTTGTAAAATGCCGGCGTAAAGCCATCTGGGCCCGGGCATTTACATGATGGGGAGGCCCGTATCGCAGAATAAATTTTATTTATGGATATCACCTCTTCCAGAGTTTTCGTAAAATAACCCTTTAAACAATTTGTCAATAATTAATTTTTATTTGCCTAATGGATTGCAGACATAGAAAATAATAAACCCACCAATACTGACGCTCCCCAAGTCCAATGCCTCCCAGCCAACGAGCCAGAAGAAGTTGTATTGTGCAATGTATGTACACAGAATAAAAGCATTACCAAACAAAACTTAGGATAAAACAATGAGCAAATACCCTGCAGTAAGTAAAGAAATAATAGTAGTATTAATACATGTATATATGGGGGTCTAGCTAAGTATTTTGGTGAGGGATGAAGTATGTAGATGACTAAGATTAGACCCTTAGTCGAGGATCCCACTCTGCATATTCTCTCAAACCTAGTTGAAATAGAAACTCAGGTATATTGAAGTAAAGAGGAACCAAAGTGGTGAATTTGAAAGTAGTGATATCTGCTTCAACATGGAAGGAAAATTTAGATGAAAGGTCCTCAAAGGACTGGGAAAATTTGGATAAAAAGTCCTCAAAGGACTGGAGGGATCTAGACCTGTAATGAATTATCTCTACAAAAATATGCAGGATAAGGAGAAAGGATTACCAGCTTCATGAATAGTTCAAAAAATAGGTTTCTTTATTGTGAAAAAAGCTCTTTAAAAACAGATTTCATAGTCACATAGTGTAGCCAGGGCAACGCGTTTCGAACCCTAAAGATGCGTTCTTCGTCAAGACTGGCTTGCAAATGGCATACCCATGGTATATAAACCATTGTTCACCAATCACATACAAAATGGAAGTCACATGATACATAAATTTGCATACAAAAATATAAAACCAATTTGCAGAGTATATGCATAGTAAAAGCAATCACATGACAAAGAAGAAATCACATATGCATAGACAAGTTACTCGCTATAATGGAACAGTAGTTCCCTCCGTAAATTTAGTCCATTCGGTTGGCAAGTGTTCAGATGATACATCCAAAATGCTTCTCGATCGAGTGGGCGTCTCCTATTATCCCCGCCCCGAGGATCAAAGGTAAGTTTTTCAATGCCGAAGACCTGAAATGAGGATGTCTCTCTATTATGCTGCTCAATAAAATGTCAGGAGGCACAAGAAATGTTATGATTAGTGACATTAAAAATATCAGAAAGATGTTCTGCCACTCGCTGTTTTCATTTTCTTATAATGCATCCCACATATAACAGATCGCAGCTGGCACATCTTATGATGTAAACCACATAATTACTGTTGCAATTCAGATAGCTTTTTATATTGTGGGTTTCACTAGAATCAGCATTAGTGAAGTTTTTAGTGATTTTTACATAGTGACAAATGCCGCATCTGGTGTAACCACACTTGTAAAACCCTTTACAATTAAGCCAGGTATGCCGTTTTTGTAGATTATTTGGGCGACTAGATACCAATAGCCCCCCTATTGTTTGCGCTTTTTTTGCCACCACCAGAACTCCAGAATCAAGAATTTTAGACAATACAGTATCCTCATATAAAATGGGAAGATGTTTCAGTATTATATTTTTAATCAGTTGAAATTGTGAACTATATCAAAAGGAAATAACATTTCGATTTTTATGTGCTGTAATATCATTGCGATTAATCCTTGCCCTAGACAGATCAATTAGATCCAGTCTATTTTTACTGTCCACAATTTTTTCTGCTCTCTTTAACCCCTTAAGCCCCGAGGGTGGTTTGCACGTTAATGATCAGGCCAATTTTTACAATTCTGACCACTGTCACTTTATGAGGTAATTACTCTGGAACGCTTCAATGGATCCCCCTGATTCTGAGATTGTTTTTTTGTGACATATTGTACTTCATGATTGTGGAAAAATTTCTTCGATATCACTTGCATTTATTTGTGAAAAAAACGGAAATTTGGCGAAAATTTTGAAAATTTTGCAATTTTCAAAATTTTAATTTTTAAGTCCTGAAATCAGAGAGATATGTCACACAAAAGAGTTAATAAATAACATTTCCCACATGTCTACTTTACATCAGCACAATTTTGGAACCAAAATTTTTTTTTATTAGGGAGCTATAAGGGTTAAAAGTTGACCAGTGATTTCTCATTTTTCCAACAAAATTTACAAAACCATTTTTTTAGGGACCACATCACATTTGAAGTCACTTTGAGAGGTCTTTATGACAGAAAATACCCAAAAGTGACACAATTCTAAAAACTGCACTCCTCAAGGTGCTCAAAACCACATTCAAGAACTTTATTAACCCTTCAGGTGCTTCACAGGATTTTTTTGAATGTGGAAGAAAAAAATGAACATTTAACTTTTTTCACAAAAATGTTACTTTAGACCCAATTTTTTTTATTTTCACAGGGGTAACAAGAAAAAATGGACCCCAAAATTTGTTGTGCAATTTCCCCTGGGCACGCAGATACCCAATATTTGGGGAAAAAACACTGTTTGGGCGCACGGCAGGGCTCGAAAGGGAAGGAGCGCCATTTGACTTTTTGATTGTAAAATTTGCTTGAATAATTAGCGGACGCCATGTTGTGTTTGGAGAGCCCCTGTGTGCCCAAACTTTGGAGCTCCCCCACAAGTGACCCCATTTTGGAAACTAGACCCCCCAAGGCACCTTTCTAGATGCATAGTGAGCACTTGGAACCCCCAGGTGCTTCACAAATTGATTCGTAAAAATGAAAAAGTGAAAAAAAAAACACTTTTTCATTTTTACGAATCAATTTGTGAAGCACCTGGGGGTTCCAAGTGCTCACTATGCATCTAGATAGGTGCCTTGGGGGGTCTAGTTTCCAAAATGGGTTCACTTGTGGGGGAGCTCCAATGTTTGGGCACACAGGGACTCTCCAAATGCAACATGGTATCCGCTAACAAATTGAATGGAAAATCGGCTCAAATTGTTAGCGGACACCACGTTGCGTTTGGAGAGCCCCTCTGTGCCCAAACTTTGGAGCTCCCCCACAAGTGACCCCATTTTGGAAACTAGACCCCCCAAGACACCTTACTAGATGCATAGTGAGCACTTGGAACCCCCAGGTGCTTCACAAATTGATTTGTAAAAATGAAAAAGTGAAAAAAAAACACTTTTTCATTTTTATGAATCAATTTGTGAAGCACCTGGGGTTCCAAGTGCTCACTATGAATCTAGATAGGTGCCTTGGGGGGTCTAGTTTCCAAAATGGGGTCACTTGTGGGGGAGCTCCAAAGTTTGGGCACACAGGGGCTCTCCAAACGCAACATGGTGTCCGCTAACAATTTGAGCCGACAATTTGTTAGCGGATATCATGTTGCATTTGGAGAGTCCCTGTGTGCCTAAACATTGGAGCTCCCCCACAAGTGACCCCATTTTGGAAACTAGACCCCCCAAGGCACCTATCTAGATTCATAGTGAGCACTTGGAACCCCAGGTGCTTCACAAATTGATTCATAAAAATGAAAAAGTGTTTTTTTTTTCACTTTTTCATTTTTACGAATCAATTTGTGAAGCACCTGGGGGTTCCAAGTGCTCACTATGCATCTAGATAGGTGCCTTGGGGGGTCTAGTTTCCAAAATGCGGTCACTTGTGGGGGAGCTCCAATGTTTGGGCACACAGGGGCTCTCCAAACGCAACATGGCGTCCGCTAACAATTTGAGCCGATTTTCCATTCAATTCGTTAGCTGACACCATGTCGTGTTTGGAGAGCCCGTGATGTGCCTAAACAGTGGAGCTCCCCCACAAGTGTCCCCATTTTGGAAACTATACCCCTCAAGGATTTTATTAAGGTGTATAGTGAACATTTTGAACCCAGAGGTACGGCACAGAATTTGTTTACATTAGGTCATCATATTGAATAAGTTGTCATTATTCTTGAGCGCAAGTGCTCGCTACTTGAGTTTGCATCGGGTACTCAGGTATGCACCATGTACAGCGTGTGCTCGAGTGACATGCTCGAGTCCCTGCTCCGCATGTTTCACGGTTATTAGACACCCAAAAAAAAACATGCGGGGATCGCTCGTGCATGGCAGGCAATCCCCGTAAAGTTTTTTTGGCCGCGAAGCATATGGGGCAGAGACTCGAGCATGTCACTCAAATACCCACGATACTCAATGCATACCAGAGCACCCGATGCAAACTCAAGTAGCGAGCACTTGCGCTCAACACTAGTCACCATATCGTCATCTTTTTTTCTTACTTTTGAAAAAAATCCCAACCCCAGCCCTAACCCTAGCACAACCCTAACCATAGCACAACCCTAGCCCTAGCACAACCCTAGCCCCAGCACAACCCTAGCCCCAGCACAACCCTAGCCCCAAACCCAGCCCTAACCCTAGCCCAATCCTAACCCAAGAGTTTATTTTTGACGCCATTCCTTGTGCGGTATAAGTGATTAGACGACTTTATTCTTCAGGTCGGTGTGATTACAGCAATGCCAGAATCATATGGGGTTTTTATGACTGACAGCTGTCACACACTAAAAGACGCATTTTTTGTAAAATCTAGTTTTTGCATCGCCATATTTTGAGAGCTATAATTTTTCCAGATTTTGGCAGACAGTCATGTGACGGTTCGTTTTTTGCGGGATGACTTGACGTTGTTATTGGTGCCATTTTCAGGCACGTGACATTTTTTGATCGCTTTCTATTCCGATTTTTGGGAGGCAGAATAAACAAAAACCAACAATTCAGGAATTGTTGTTTTTTTTTTATTCTGTTCTGCGTGTGGTAAAATTGATGAGGTAGCTTTATTCTTCGGGTCAGTACGTTTACAGCGGTACCACATTTGTATCATTTTTCTATGTTTGGCGCTTATACACAATAAAAGCTATTTTATAGAAAAAAATATTTTTTAGCATCGCTTTATTCTGAGAGCTATAACTTTTTTATTTTTCGTCTGATTGAGCTGTATGGCGGCTTGTTTTTTGCGGGACGAGATGATGTTTTCAGCGGTACCATTTTTATTTATATGCGTCTTTTTGATCGCGTGTTATTCCACTTTTTGTTTGGCGGTATGGTGATAAAGCATTGTTTTTTGCTTCGTTTTTTTTGTTTTTTTTTTACCGTGTTCACTGAAGGGGTTAACTAGTAGGACAGTTTTATAGGTCAGGTTGTTCCGGACGCGGCGATACCAAATATGTGTACTTTTATTGTTTTTTTTTTGTTTTTTTTTATAATAATATTTATTGATGGGTACATTATATTTTTATTTTTGGTGGATTATTTTTTTTATTTTTTTTTTATATTTTTGCAATTTTTTTTTTTTTTTTTCTACTTTCAGACAGTTTATACACTTTATTACTTTGTCCCACTCTGGGACTTTCACTTTTTTTTCTCTGATCGCCTGCATGGCACAGGAATGGAGCACCATCCCTATGCCATGCAGGCTATCAGCGGTGCACAGTGTGAAGATTGTTTGGAGATGCACTGGGCATGTCCAAACAATCTTCCTGCTGTCTAGTGACCCGGATGTTGTCATGACGACATCGGGTCGTCATGGCAACACCCGGGAAGCCTTTGCAGACTGCGCTGGAAGCCGGAAGAGGAGGTGAGTATCGGCGATCACCTCCCCTTGCCCCCGCAATGCCGCGATCGACTTCGATCGACTTCGATCGCAGCATCGCAGGGGTTAATGTGCTGGGAACGGTGCAGGACCGCTCCCTGCACATAGTACCGGGTGTCAGCTGTGACAATCAGCTGACACGCGGCGGCGATCGCGCCCGCACAGCCTGTGTGCGCGCGCGATCGCGATGACGTACTAATACGGGTCTGGCTCTTAAGTCCCAGGGCACAGACGCGTATTAGTACGTCAGATGTTGTTAAGGGGTTAAAGACCAATCCGGATAACCCCTAGATTTCAATTTACTTTTACACCTGATGAATTCTTCATCCAATTTATTTGCATTGTTACAGTTACGTTTGATTCTTGTCAGTTCCCCCACATGTATAGCTTTTATAGTATGGCGCGAATGTCCGCTTTTGGCATGTAGAATGGTATTCCCAGATATGGGTCTGGAAAATGTGGAAGTAGTGATGGAGCCGTGAAGAATCCCCAATTTTAGATCAAGAAATGATATACACTTAGAATCAAAGGTGTAAGTGAAAGAAAGATTGAATTCATTGTTATTTAAATACTTGATGAATTCCGGTATGGCAGACGCATCCCCACTCCAGATGAAGATCAAATCATCTATGTATCTGCCATACCAGAAAACATCACGAGCCCATGGATTGGCGAAGGTGTACAATGCAACATATTCCCAATGGGACATTACCATATTTGCCAACGATGGGGAATAGCTAGATCCCATGGATACTCCTCTACATTGGAGATAAAATTCCTGATTGTACATAAAAAAATTATTAGTCATAAGATATTGTGTACAAGACAAAAGATAATTAATTAAATCCAAGGTATAATTACTATACTTATTAAGATGGAAATCCAATGCTTGCAGAGCGACATCATATGGTATACTTGTGTACAAAGACACTACATCACACCCTAACCATGTATATCCCTCCTGCCATGTGATATTTGTTAATTGGTCCACAACGTCTCTTGAATCTTTAAGAAAACCTGCAGATCTCTACACTAGCGGTTGAAATAATGTATCCATCCAATTACCAAGATGCTCTGTAACAGAATTAATATTAGAAATGATTGGTCTCATTGTGGGGGGATTGATGCCCTTGTGTGTCTTGGGTAGACCATATAAAAGTGGTAGCATGGGATGCTCAACAATGAGAAAGTCTTTTTGTTTAGCTGTAATAACCCCTAAAACAAAACCTTCGTTTATTATAGCATGGGTTGTTATTTTGTAATCTGTGGAGGGATTTGATGGAATTTTTGTGTAAGTAGTTGTATCAGACAAAAGCTCCAACATTTGGTTGTGATACATGTCTGCATCCATAACTACTACTAGTCCGCCTTTATCTGACATCTTAATAATGACATCCTCCATCCGTTTTAGTTCCTGTAATGCCTTCATTTGTTTTTTGCATAGATTTTTTTCTCAAAGTAATAAAAAGATGAAAGATGTCAATAAATTTGTAAGAAACCTGACGGTAAAAAGACATTTTTTTATCTGCACCTAACAATATAGATCATGACAAAATAACCAATGAATTTCGGACTCTTAATTTTCAGGAACAATCAGCATTACTACACCTTCAAGATTTGGAAACGGAAAATCGCTCTCCACAACCTAGCATCAATTCAGCAGAGTTTTTTTCAGGGCGGAATCTTTTTTTTTATCCTATACAATCGAGAACGGGAGCAATGGATAAATTCCAGGAAACTATTCAACGTGAACTAAAAAATCTCCATATGCAGGTGGAAAATAACAGCTCAAAAAGTAATTTGAACAAAAAACAAATGAAGGCATTACAGGAACTAAAACGGATGGAGGATGTCATTATTAAGATGTCAGATAAAGGCGGACTAGTAGTAGTTATGGATGCAGACATGTATCACAACCAAATGTTGGAGCTTTTGTCTGATACAACTACTTACACAAAAATTCCATTCCACAAGAATGTGGTTGTGTATTTGGATGACATTTTGATTTATTCACCAGATCTGGAGTCCCATTGGCAGAGTGTATGTGAAGTTTTGCAGTTATTGAGTGATAATTCACTCTTTGCTAAGCTGGAGAAATGTGAGTTCGCTGTGCAGAGAATTAGTTTTTTGGGCTACATTGTCTCCAGCGAGGGCTTTGAGATGGACCCTGTGAAGGTTCAGGCTGTGCAGGAATGGCCTAGGCCTATTGGTTTGAAATCTATACAGAGGTTTTTGGGTTTTGCCAATTATTACAGGAAATTCATTAAGAATTTTTCTGTAATTGTTAAACCTCTAACCGATCTCACCAGGAAAGGTGCGAATACGGTCCAGTGGACTACTGAAGCCATTGAAGCGTTTGAGTATCTCAAAGAGAGGTTCAGTTCTGCCCCTATCCTTATACCGCCTGATGAGAACAAAACTTTTTTGGTCGAGGTCGATGCTTCATCGGTGGGGGTCGGAGCAGTTTTGTCTCAGGAGAACAAGGGTGGAGTACATCCTTGTGCCTTCTTTTCGAAAAAAATTTCGGAAACCAAACTGAATTATGATGTTGGAAATCGGGAGTTCCTGGCTATTAAACTTGCGTTTGAACACTGGCGTCATTTTTTGAAAGGCGCTAGATTTCCTATTCAGGTTTTCACAGATCATAAGAATTTGATCTATCTGGATGCTGCCAAGCGCTTGAATGCCCGTCAAGCTAGGTGGGCACTTTTTTTTTCTCGGTTTCATTTTTCTGTTACCTATATCCCTGGTACTAAGAATGTTAAAGCCGATGCTTTATCTCGCAGCTTCTCTTCTACGGTCGGTGCCGAGGAGGAGGAGAGCATTTTGCAGAAAGGAGTTGTGGTGGCGGCATTGGACTCCGATTTGGAGAATGGGATTCTGAATGCTCAAGATGATGCTCCATCTAACACTCCCCATGGGAGGTTGTTTGTGCCTAGAGCCTTTAGGAGAGCTTTGTTTGTGGAGAGTCATGAGTCTCGGTTGGCAGGTCATCCAGGAGTTTCCGAGACCAAGAGACTTATCAGTGGCAGTTTTTGGTGGACTGGATGGCAGAAGGAAGTCATCAAGTGGGTGCGTCAGTGTACTGTGTGTGCCAGGTCAAAGGCTTCACATACTCCTGCTGCGTGGTTGCTTTGCCCTCTGGAGGTTCCTAGTGCGCCTTGGACGCATCTCTCTATGGATTTTATTACTGATCTTCCTGGGCCGGAGGGTTTTACTGTCATCTGGGTGGTCGTAGACTGTTTTAGTAAGATGTGTCATTTGATTCCATTCATTAAGTTGCCCTGCGCCAAGACACTCGCTAAGGCGTTTGTTAAGGAGATTGTCAAGCTCCATGGCGTTCCCACGTATATTGTTTCTGATAGAGGACCTCAGTTTGTGGCTCGCTTTTGGCGTGCTTTTTGTGACTGGTTGGGAGTTCATTTGTCATTTTCATCTGGTTATCATCCTGAGTCTAATGGACAGACTGAAAGAAAGAACCAGGATGTTGAACAGTTTTTGCGTTGTTTTGTGGCGGACAATCAAGAGGTGTGGTCTGAGTTTCTGCCTCTCGCAGAATTTGCTCTTAACAATCATACATCCTCCTCTGCTGGGTGTTCTCCTTTTTTTTGTTGCACTGGGAGACATCCGTCTTTTGGTTCGTTCTCCAAATTGGGGTCGGCGGTGCCGGAGGAGGAGAATTTTTCCGGTGATTTGGAGAGAGTTTGGACTAATGTACGTTGTAACCTGCAAGAGGCTAACAAGAAGTCCAAGAAGTATTTTAACAGGAAACGTAAAGAGGTTTTGTTTACTGTGGGTGACATGGTTTGGTTGTCCTCAAAGAACTTGCGGTTGATGATTTCCTCTAAAAAACTGGGTCCTAAGTTTGTGGGTCCATTTAAAGTGCTTCAGGTTGTTAACCCATCTGCTGTCAGGTTGGATGTCCCTACTTCCTGGAAGATTAATCCTGTGTTTCATGTTTCCTTGTTGAAAAAGGCTGACGTTTCTAATAGGGACGCCACTGTCACAGTTCCTCCTGTGGTGGAAGACGGTGAATATGAAATTTCTCGTATTTTGAATTCAAGATGGCATAGAGGGATATTACAGTATCTTGGTTCCTGGAAGGGTTTCGGTCCCGAAGACAACTCCTGGGTAAGGACGGATGATGTCTCCTAGGCTTGTTAAAGCTTTCCACAGGAGGTTTCCTGACTGCTGTACAAAGAAGAGGAGATGCCACACAGTGGTAGACATGACCATGATCTGATTTTGAGTTGTGTTGCTGCCGTCAATTTCTACATTAGGTAAGTTTTTCAAATGAAATGGAAAATGTCTGATGTTCACCCTCTGATCTGTGATCTATGTTCTGTTGTGAATAAAATGTGGCTATAAGAGATTTCCCAATCATTGCATTCTTGTTTTCTTTCCATTTTTACACACGGCCCCAACTTTTTGGGAATTGGGGCTGTAATTTATGGTCATGTTCACAATGTTCACAAAGATAAAACATGGATATATCCATTTTCCATCGGATTTGTAGATAAAACTCGCCCCTTTGAGTGAAAGTTTGTAAGGAAAATGCACAGCACTCGGATGCTATCCACGTCATTTGAGCGATGTCTGTCTTTTAGGGTTTAATGGGCAGGAGATGCTTGGAAACGCTAAAGGGACGTCACATAAATGTGTCACATACATTGACATGATGCAGATTTTAATTCTACATTGCAAACAATTTCTGCATGAAATCAGCAGAGACATTTATTTTCAGCGTGCAGATTACATTTTGTAAACTTCCATCCGCTTTCCTGCTGCTATAATACGCTGCGGCTTTTCCACAGAGAGAGGACCCTGGTCCACAACATTTTGCTTATTTTGTTGGGAATTGGGCCCTCCGGAGTATGGGAGCTGACACTGATCTGGGAGCTTTTATGCTGTTTGTGCAGTATTTGGGACATTAATCTATCAATTATTCGGCCAGGGTATAACAGTATTTTTAGGTAATGATTTGTATTGTACTAATATTTAAAACTGTAATACAATAAACTTTACGATGTGATGTCAGGACTATGGCACAGTTATTTGGCCGGTGTATTTCAGTATTGTACAGCACTATTATTTGGGGACTTTCTGACGTGTATTTATGGACTGTGGGGTAGAATTATTTTGTGCACTGTATTGCACTATTTTCCATAGAACTGTGTGGCTATATTATTTGGCCAGCATATGGTAGTAGTTTTTGGCACTATGGATACTATTATTCTGAAACTTTGTGTCATCATTTTGTGGACTGTACAATTCTGTTCATACTAATGTAATTGCTTCTATTTTTATAGTCTATGTAACATTTTGAACACCGTACGTGCGGTATTATTTTATGACAGAATTATTTGACCACTTTATGGAATTATTTTCTTATGGACTGTATGGTGCCATTATTTAGTTATTGTATCGTCATTTTTAGTAATGTGTTACTATTCTTTAGAGGTTTCATATGGTGGGTATTTAGGGATTGTTTGGTGGAATTAATTTGACCACTGTATGGCAGTATTATTGAGGCATTATAATAGGCCCATTGTGTGAATGTTGAAAGTATATCCAGTGGAGCCGTCACCACAGGGAGTCTCACATCTAGACCCAGGTGATGTGTTTGACCTGAGAAAAATACCTCCACTAGCTTTGGGGGGAGGGTGAGAGCAGTTCTGTCCATTCAGAGGGTTGATCCCAGTGAAGGAGAAAAGAAGCCACATGGTTAGAGCTGGTGGAATGTCGTTGAAGGGATAGTATCTAGTCTGAGGATCTGGACCATGGATGAATCGATGGCTTATGGCGTAGAGATCAGCTATCACCTGAGCTGAATAAATGTGCTACAGTTGTGGGATCCGTGATCCATTGTCTGGATTTGATACATTTTCTTAAAGGACTGTTGCTACTGGATACCTTTGCTTCTATCGTTTTATGTGTCATATGGAGAATCGTGGACTGTGACTACAGACTATACTTGCTGGAGATACGAAATATGTGGGCCAACCAAAAGTTGGGGGATAGTGATTATCGCTTGGCACAAATGCAGTGGAATTACCTCCCCGGGGAGGGGATCTTGTGGACTGAGACAATTGTATTTTGGACATTTACCTGGAATTGCTGTATTACCATGGATGTAAGGAATAAAATAGTGTTGCTTGTAGATGGTAAGCTTAGGAGCAGGGACCTCACTCCTCATGTAACAGTTTAAACTGTCTTACCTTGTATTGAACTTATTGTATGTACATGTCCCCGCTTAATTGTAAAGTGCTGCGGAATATGTTGGCGCTATAAAAATAAAAATCATTATTATTATTAACCTGCCTAAGTAATTATTGAAATGCACCATCTCAGATCTTCACAGTATGGACCCCAAAATAGTAAGGATAAAAACTACAGCAAACACTGCAAATAAAAAAACTAAGAAAGTTGGAAAGCAAAGAGGAAGCAATAGGACTATGTGACCCAGGACCTGGTGCAGCCATCTACTAATGTGCAGGACACCCTGGGGACAATGTCCTCCCCATCCATTAGAACTACAAGGTCCAGCAGACAAGCAACAGAGCACATCACTCCTTCCCTCCATGTCCCGCTGCCGACATTACCGCACATGGCCGCTAGATGGCGGGGCACCTCTGCTGTTGCAGCCAATACTAGCGTGCAGGTGAAGTCGCTGGCCACTAGGTGGCGGGGCATCTCTGCTGTTGCTTCCATTACAATTGCTGAGTGCAGTCGCTGGCCACTAGGTGGCGGCACACTTTTCCAGGCTGTAATGTTGAGTCTCCAGTCTGATATAACGCAGTGGATTGTGGGCAGCAGAGATGACAGCCGCCCTGTCTCCTCCACACTCCGCGGAGAGATCCTGTCAGTGAGCCGCCCTTCCTATCAGGGCGCCGGGGAGAGCCTGACCGCTGCCTCCATCCATCACCGGCCGCTGCTGCGGGCACAGGTAAGTAGCAGCCCCGTGCCCACAGCCCATGTCCCGGGCTGAGAAGCCTCCGGCTGCTGATTGCTGCTGGCAGAGGCGATGGCAGCCGGGACTGGCAGCAGGTGATGGGTCCTGTGTGATGTGCGCACATACTGGTCAGATGGGGGCGCAGCAGTGCCAGGGACGCTGGCAGGAGAAGATGCCCATAGCGTGTGGTGTCTGGGGTGATGGGGTGAGACTGGCACCTGCCCTGGTAACGCTGCCAGTGCCCGGGAGACTTGTGCCGCTCACTGTGCCCGGGGAGACTCGATCACCTGCTGATCTGCCAGTATTCTACAGCTGGGATTGGCTGTAAGAAGCGGATTGTAACCAAGTCCTAGTGATTAGCTGCAGCGTCGCTATGTGCCATTGTGATCGTTATATACAAGGGATTAGCTGCAGCGTCGCTATGTGCCATTGTGATCGTTATATACCAGGGATTAGCTGCAGCGTTGCTATGTGCCATTCTGTTCGTTACATTCCGGGTTACAATGTGACCCTATAAGATGTGAGTAGCCCCTGAGTAATAGACACGAGGAGGTGAAGGACCCTCCTGCTGTTCCTCCTGGCCCGGTGGCCGTGGCACATATGGACTTCCACTCCAGTGATGGGTATAAATGTTATTATATTATTTTCTGATAACTGAATATTTTATCAACTGTATTTTCTGCCGTTAATGTTAGTGCGGTCCCAGTGTGCTATGAGATATACCCCAGCACCTTCTCTCCTGCTGATCTCCCTCCCCTCAGTCCTCCGCCCTGCTGATATCCCCCCCTCCATTCCTCCGTGCTGCTGATATCCCCCCCTCCATTCCTCCGTGCTGCTGGTATACCCCCTCCTTCATTCCTCCGTGCTGCTGATATCCCCCCTCCATTCCTCCATGCTGCTGATATACCCCCTCCATTCCTCTGTGCTGCTGATATCCCCCCCTCCATTCCTCCGTGCTGCTGATATCCCCCCTCCATTCCTCCATGCTGCTGATATCCCCCCCTCCATTCCTCCGTGCTGCTGATATCCCCCCCACTCCATTCCTCCATGCTGCTGATATCCCCCCCACTCTATTCCTCCGTGCTGCTGATATCCCCCCACTCTATTCCTCTGTGCTGCTGATATCCTTCCCACTCCATTCCTCCGTGCTGCTGATACACCCCCCCACTCCATTCCTCCGTGCTGCTGATACCCCCCCCACTCCATTCCTCCGTGCTGCTGATATCCCTCCTCCATTCCTCCGTGCTGCTGATATTACCCCCCCTCCATTCCTCCCTCCTGCTGATATACCCCCCCCTCCATTCTTCCGTCCTGCTGGCCGGGTCCCCGCCTGTTTCTTCTCTTCTTCAATTGTTGGCTCGTGCCTGTCCCATCCAAGCAGTGGTGGTAGCAGGTATGGCCACTGACTTGGCTGCAGCAGTCACATGCCAACAGTACTGGGCAAGGAGCCTGGTGGGACCCGACCAGCAGCATGGAGGACTAGGGGGGGATCAGCAGGGGCTGTTCAGTATTTCCATCCCACACTCAGCCCATACCTACATATAGAATGTGATGTCTGCAGCCGATCTCTAGCTACTGATTGTCTGCAGCGGTCCTATGATCCACCACCAATAGAGAGGTTATTTCCCTGCCAGAGCGCTCAGCACATTGTGTATGGACTCCATAGAAAGTCTCTGGTCCTCACACCGCACTGTGTGCACGCTCCTGCAGCCGCTCACTGCTTCTGCTGCTCAGGGGTTTCTATAAAGTCTGCTGCATGATTGTTGGGGGTCTGAGGACCCCAACCCCTCAATCTGCAGGACGTTTAATCCCCTGCAACATATAAAGGAATCTTGTGAACTCCTCGGTGCACTTCACTATTGGGGGCGCTGTCCGGGATCGTCCTCACCCACTGGGATTCTGGCAATAATGAGAAGCGATAAATGACGGGTGAGGAAAATCCTGGAGAAAAGCTGCAAAGAGAAACCTTCAGGGTGTTTCCTACTGATTCTATAGAAATCCTTTTCTCCTCCAGTAACATAGTCTATTAGCCCCCATAGTGACCGCCTGGTGGTCAGGGGGTCCGGGGTGTTGTGCCCTGGTTGTCAGGGGGTCCGGGATGTTGTGGTCAGGGGGTCTGGTGTGTTGCACCTGTGGCCTCTGTACATTTATAAGGGTGGAGTCGCTGATATCAGCCACAATATAGTGAGACATAAAGATGGAGAAATGCTGGAGATCTCGGATCCACTGTGATCTCCTAGAAGAGATCTGCCGGTGACGCCCCAGAAACGATGACTGTTCGGAGCTCCGCACCTTGGATACGAGTGGGGTCTCATTCACACCTCCGTGATCTTCACGTGTGCAAGAAAAATGCTCCCGTGGTCCTCCGTGTTCTGGATATAAGTATAAGGGTCTGTGCACACCACGTCTTGTAGATGCCGGCGACCCGCTCAGCTTTACTACAGGAAGAAGCTGCAGAAACCGAGACAGGGAGAACTCCGAGCAGAAACCGCCTGGAGAAAGGAGCGGTCACTTCTAACCGCGTGGCCTCTTCATAAACGTGAAATGGTTAAAGGACTGACCATGTGCACAGCGAGGCGGATTACATTGCAGGGTATATGGTCATTCTATCTATTTATTGGGTGGTTGTTCTTCAGACGAGTTGTGGAGCGTACCGGCCTGATAAAGGCACTGTGTACACAGAGCCTAAACCTGCAGCGGGAATCATAGGGTCAGCCATGAATCTCTGCTTGTAGATCACATTGCGAATGCACAAGGGATTTATTAGTGTGAACTCCCGGTAACAATGCTCACACTCACTGGGTGGATGTGGACCAAGCCTGCTCATATTCACCACCTAACATGTATGGTGTTTCTTCATGTCTGGGAAGGAAAGATCAGGCATATTGGATATCAGCATGCCCAATCCTTTTCTTCTGAGAGAAGCTGTCACCAGAGGCGTCTGACAGCGGCTATCTCTCTGGTGAGAATAAATGCCCTCTTGGCTGTGGAGTGTGCCTGTGTATAGCGGGGGCAGGAGGAATAGTGACGGCTGGACAAGCTTTCTTATGGCGGCTATCCCATGACTATTTCCCGGAACAAACAGCGGTGGAATAAGTATTCATCACGTCACTACTATTCTAAGTAAATATATTTCTAAAGGTGCTATTGCCATGAAATTCTCACCAGATGTCGGTAACAGCCCATCCAATCCACACAGGCAAAGAAATCACCATAGATGTCCATAAATGAAGTTTTGTGTAATGAGAAATGACAATTTCTCAGCTGGAGGACTACGAGGCATCGAGTGATATCATTGCTACTAATGGAGACAAGTGTAGAGAATTCTGCTACTTCTGGGCTTAGGACCATTATGTGCAAAAAGTGTATGGTGTGTGTTAACAAAATAGGAATACCTCTTTAAAGGGGTTGTCCGAGCTTTTATACTTTTCAATGTGTGTGTATAAGTTGCAGAATGCTGAACCCTTGTAATATACTCACTGTCAGCATTCTGCACCGTTGCCTACATACTATACTTCAGCATGTGACCAGCCTCACTCCTGGTTTTGGAGGACCTGGTCACATCCTGACTAGTCTTTTCGTGTTCTGTTCGGAGACTAGTCATGAAGTCACAACTAACACCACACCCAGTTTCTGCCAGACCCTCCTCCTTCAGCCTCCTGTGCCTGCACACAGTGCAAGGCGGCAGTGGCATGTCACAGCTGGTTGCACTAACCAGTCCAATCAGCTGTTAGCAGAGACATACAGGTGAACTGAATGGTGGAACAAGGAACTGAAAGCTTCTTCCTCCACTGATCAATCTCAGGAAAGCCTGGAGGTCCTGTCACTGATGATGATGGTAAAACAGTCCTGCTGTAGGTGCAGCGCAAAATCACATTTTGCAAATGGGAAAGTAATCAGACCTAGGTATTTCCAGTAGCTGCAGAGCAGGTGACATTACTTTGACCGATGTCCTAATAGACCTTTCTTCAGTCAAGGTCTAATAGGAGCAGTAAGATGTCAGTCATGGGGGTCACTGTTAGGACCCCAACTTCTATAGAAACTCATCAGCACCGTAATCGTATCTCCCTCTCCTTCTGTCCAAACCATCTAGATGCTGTGGTTGCTACTGACGGTGGGGTATAAGGGGTTAAACTGCCAGGATCAGGAATAGCTCCTCCAGCAGCGGGACTGTGTAATACAGCTGTACGACTGCTGCAGATCTCATAGGTGCCCTGACGACACCTGCCTGATGAAAATGTGCACTATTGAGCGGGTGCTGGATCCTGACTGTGAAGTATATTTTCGATGCTTCTCGGGAACCAGTTATTCTTAATCTTTCAGCAGGTTAAGGGTAGAGAGTCTGATTCCAGTGATGTGTCAATTACTGGGTGTGTTTTGCTGTTTTAATACAATCAGTATTTTATCAGCAGGACGTTATCACTACAAGACTAGGTGTGTCGTGTCTCCTAGTCCAACCACACCACCATCACTGGTTAGCGGCTTTCTGTCAATATACAGTGTACATAGAAAGCTGCCAATCAATGGTGTGTTCGGGGTTATACAGGGCTCAACATCTGAGCTCTGCTACAGAGAAAAGTGTGATTCTATCACAATTGCTGCACCCAGTAAGTGGTACATCGCTGGAATCAGGGTCTCTGTCCCTACATCATGCTGCTGTCAGATTACATAGCAAAAACCTGCTGACAGATTCCCGTTAAGGCCCAGCTATAATATCACTGTAACACTATCATTAGATGTGAGCTCCCTATACCTGTATACCTGCTGCTGTGGTGCTGCACAAAAAGTTATTCACAAAACGAGCGTATACATGTATATCTATATCTCCTGAATGGTATTACTGCTAGATTTACTATAGATATACAGTACAGACCAAAAGTTGAATCTCATCAAGAGAATGCCAAGAGTGTGCAAAGCAGTCATCAAAGCAAAAGGTGGCTATTTTGAAGAACCTTGAATACAAGACATATTTTCAGTTGTTTCACACTTTTTTGTTAAGTATATAATTCCACATGTGTTAATTCATAGTTTTGATGCCTTCAGAGTGAATGTACAATTTTCATAGTCATGAAAATACAGAAAAATCTTTAAATGAGAAGGTGTGTCCAAACTTTTGGTCTGTACTGTAAATATGAGGTTCTTAGCGCACATTTTGAGCAAATTGTGCGAGCCCATCTGCCAACGACAAGGCGACCTCTTCAGATGGGTCCCTACACTAACCTAACACTAATTTATTTACTAACTGGAACTCGGCCTCACAAATATCTTATTATTACTACCATTTTTACGATTTATTAAAAATGTACCTTTTATTATTTACTTTGTTTATTAGTTTTATCATTTTTTTTTATTACTCTTGTGACTCTAATAATGGTATTACTAAAATCCCTATGTCGAAAGCTTTTGATCCAGAAGAAGGCAAAAACCCCAGGACACATTCAGCCAATTTGTGTCACTGGGGAAAAATTCCTTCTTGACCCCGAGAAAAGGCGATCAGTCCTAGGACCCTGGATCAAACCTAATTATGTTATTACTAGTTATCTAATTAATATTGCAGTGCTAATTATACTACTACTATAGTTATTATTATTTTATATATAGGGTTTTGTTCTTTTTATAGATATTATACTATTATTAATATCCCGCTATTTTATTACAGAACTATTCTAACTTTTAGATTAGGTTTTGTTCTTTTTATAGATTTTATATTTATTACTTACGTCCTGCTATCTTATAGTACTATTCTAACTTTTCTATGACTATTTCACTTTACACTACTGATTGAGGTACTACTATAATTATTTTAATTTAGTGTTTTGTTCTTTTTATAGATATAACTATTTTATATTCTTACTATTATTAATACTGCTATTTTATAACTATTATTCTAACTTTTCTATTATCATTAATACTACCCTATTCCTACACTGTTGATCCAGAAGAAGGCAAAAACCCCAGGACACATTCAGCCAATTTGTGTCACAGGGGAAAAATTCCTTCTTGACCCCGAGAAAAGGCGATCAGTCCTAGGACCCCGGATCACACTGCTATTCCACCTACTACTGTACTATTACTACGGATATTTTATTACTACTTTTATGACTTTCTTATTATCACTAATATAATTACTCTTGTTAGTCTAATACTGATCTATTCCCACTATATTACTATTCTCCTGCTATTATTATTACTGGTGTTTTTATACTTATGGGCCGGTAATGCCGCATCTGATGTTATCGGCAGAGAGGTCCCAGCAGGACGGTCCACAGGATGTTCTTCTTTCTTGTCATAGGGAAGACTTGGCTGACTTGGTGGTGGAAGTTGTGCGGCCTGGTCCTGCTTCTTCTTGTGCTGCTTCTCGGGAGCTTAATGTCCAGTTTGATCTTCTTTGCCGCCTTCTGCTCTTCTTTCTTGTCTTCCTCTTCATCCAGATAGTCCAGCATTTCTCTTAGAGCCATTTGTTCTTCTTCTTCCCGTTTCCTTTTCTCCCTGGCTTGGATGCTTATGGGTGGAGCGGGCCGTTCTTCTCTCCTTACAGTATACCTTCTTTGGGCTTCTGGGTTGGTTGGCATGAGGCGCTCCTTCTTGTAGAGGGGAGAAGGGAGAAGCTTCGTACAATACGCCAGTCTTCTCAGTATCTCCTCAGGGGGGACGTATCCGGGGCACATGGTGACTGCTGACATCTTCACTGACAATGTAGCCAAATCCTATAAAACATCAGGAATAGTCAGCAGGGGTTTTGACTATAAATTCTGGTGCAGGGGAAGGGCAACATTGGGAAATGTATAGGATACTGACTGCTACATATGTCGGCTCCATTACAGGGGGATTTTCAGTTGGAACAAGTTATCACTTATACCTGGGATAGGTGATGACTTATAGATCAGTGGGGTCCGTCCGCTGGGAACTCCAGCCGTCACCAGAACTTTTATCCCCGTTAGATGGTAGAGGAGGTGCATATGCTCCACCGCCGCTCCATTCACCCTCTCTGGGGCCTGCAGGAGCTGTACTCAACGTTCTCTGGCACCCTCGGTGGTTGGGCGAGGGTACTGCCGCTGCCTCCTAACAGGATAACAGGGCCCTGTTCTGGCGATTGGTGGTTCCCAGTGGTCGGACTCTGATCTTATCCCGCAGATAGGTGATAACTTGTTGGGAGCTCCCCTTTAGTATGTGGTATATATGGAGGATGGGGTATCGTGCAGAGTACTAGCAATACTACACTGCGGCCATCCTGTGTGCGCCGGGGCCGTTCCCCATGGAGGAGCAGAGCGGGGGGTAAATATCGGGATCTAGTCGCCGGATCCATCCAGATGGGAGATGTGACGAGTGCGGCCTCACCCCCTGATATCTCATCCTATTGTGTGTTGGGGAATAATAAGTTGGTGATGAGCAGATTTCTCAGGACGTCTTGGTTGTGGTCTGTGAGTGCGTGTGATGGGATGTGGCTCCTCCGTTATCTTATAGACGTCTTATACCTGGAATCTCGCGCTGACTGCAGGTGTCTGTCTTCACACTCGGATGAGATATAACAGACTGACTTCTTTTTTTTTTTTTTTTTCCAAATTCAAACTGAGCAATCCTATTGGTTGTTCAGAAATGCAGTTACCATGGTGACAGAAGTATCTGAAGATTTAAAGGGACCGGATGCTGTTATAGTGCTATAATACATTTTACTATAATGTTCCCCAAATACTGTATATTATGTGGCCCTGTGCAGATAATGTGGGGGCATATATAGCTCTCCATATATAGCTCTTCATATTTTACATAGATTCATTTAGAGGATCTGCAGAGATATTTTGGGGGAAAATAACTTATGGTAACAATTGAACGTGTATAAAGAAGGCTGGTTATCTATTAATGGTCATACGATTGCGGTTTATGTTCAATACAAATCTAAATATTAATCAGAAGTCACTGGGAGAGATTTATCAGCTAAATGACAGAATCCTGTAGTTCTGTGCAGCAAAATCTGTATTTCATGATTTGCTTCACATGTTTTAAACCCTTTCTGTGCCTTGTCTGACAAGAGGCGTGGCTTAGCTGAAAAGGGGTGTGGCTTATGTGAGAGGGGAGGGGCCTAACATTCTACTCCAGAAATTACACCAAAATTGTAGCTCACATTTCTGGCAGAAAATAAGTAACTAACTAACTAGATGGTGTAAATGTGGACAAGACAGTGTAAGAATGTGGCAGATGGATGAAATGGCCGCTGCGGGGGGAATGTGACGCCCCACACTGATTATTACCAGTTCTTGCAGCTGCAGCGCTTACTGAGCGGAGTCACTGGAGGTGACGGGTGGGCGACCCCTGAATAGAATAATGCTCCACATCGCCAGCATGGTCTATTCACTGGGAATCATTCACTATAATATCAGTCAGCATTAAACTGAAGGAAACTTCCCAGCACCTCCTAACAGCTGGAAGTAAGTGCCGGGTGCTGTGACTGCATTATACACCGTGTGCACTGAGGGATCAGCAAACATTGAGGAGCAGATGAGAGAATCTGGTAACATTTCAGTTTGCCAGCCATGATGAGTTTTCCACAATAAATTGATTTGTGGCAAAATATTGATGGGAAAATACGTGTATAACACATGGAGCTCTTCTCTAACTTTTTTTTATTCTCTTTTGAGTTTTTTAACACAAACTTAGTGTCCAAGTGATCTGAACCTATCTGACTAGAGGAAAACGGATGGTAACTATTAACTGCACTAACAGACTTTATAGGAAAAATCCAGCTCACCAGCAATGGAAATGCAGGAAATCCAGCGTCACAGTCATACAAAAATTTCTTTAACCCGTTTCTGGCATGAGGCGTAATAAGACATCCCTGTGCCCTGGGCCTTAATGACCAGGTACGTATTATTACACCTCGGCGATCGCGCCCGCACACATGCTGTGCTGGCGCGTTCATCTCCGAGTGTCAGCTGATTCTGACAGCTGACACCCAGTATTCTGTGCCAGGAGCAACCCGGCACATTAACCCCCAAAATGCTGCGATTTGAAGTGGATCGCAGCATTTCGGGAGCAGGCAGAGGTAAGACAGGCCCTCCTACCTTGGATCGGAGACCCCTCGCTGCCTCAGTGGGGTGGTCTTGTTTGTTGCCATGGTGACCCGATGTCTTCATGACTACATCCGGGTCACCAGGCACCAGCAAGTTTGTTAGATCATGTGCAGAGCACTAACTATCTAACTTGTGTCAGTGCAGAGCTTACAGCCTGCATAGCTTAGAGATGCTGCTGCATCCCTATGCTATACAAGCAATCAGCCTGCAAAAAAATGAAAGTCCCATAGTAGAACAAAGTAAAAAAGTGTCAGAAAGTAAAAAAAAAAATTGGAAAAATATAAAACAAAATGAAAAAATCTTAAAGAATAAAAATATATTATACCCATAAATAAATATTATTATGAAAAAAACAAAATGATAAAAGTAAACATATTTGGCATCACCACGTCCAGAACGACCTGACCTCTAAAACTGTCCCACTCATTAACCCATTTAGTGAACACGGTGTAAAAAAAAAATGCAAAAAACAGTGCTTTATCATCATACCGCCGAACACAAAATGGAATAAAACGCAATCAAAAAGACAAATGTAAATAAAAATGGTACCGCTGAAAACGTCATCTTGTCCCGCAAAAATGAAACCACCATACAGCTCCATCAGCTGAAAAATAAGTTATCGCTCTCAGAATAAAACGATGCAATAAAAATACAAAATATGTAAAGAATATTGTAGATATAATCCCATGTCAATCATTGTATCCTATTTGGCAGGGGATTATAAAGATCTACTGCATACAGTTGTAACTGGATACTTCTACAGCCAAGAAGGAGGAAGGGGGCCTGAGAGAGTGAGTGACAAATATTTCACTTAGCAGCTCCAAGCCAAGAAATTACACCCCCACCAGCTAGCGGTGGGCTTCAACAGGAAGACCCCCTGGAGATCCAAGCCATGCCGTTCCCTTTGTGTCAGACAATTATAATTCAATACCAAATTATGGAAATGCTATATGTCCTAGTTATTTATAAAATAGATTTTCAAGATCCCAAGAGAATGGGGAATGTCAGCCTTACTCCCAGCCCAGTCTAGCGCGTAGGGATGGGGAGATACTAGACACAGCCTTTTGAAGACCCGTAGGGTCACTGTCTTTAGTCTCCACGCGTAGCAGGGGCCCGCCTGGATCGTGATGACACCAGAACCGGCTCCCTAGGACCGTCCATTAAGGAAGTATAACCCATTTTCGTTTTTGGAGTTTATAGCTGAGGGAGGCCATGGGTGGAGATTTAGGTCCAGTCCAAGGGGTAGGAGGGGGAGTGACCCAGAGAGTTTAAAAGCTCCTGCAGTTCTAGCCCAGGGCTTTTTCTCTGGGAGGTTGCGACAACACATCATGTGAGGGAAGTCATCTCCACAGAGGGACCCACAAGCCTCTCATGTGGCAGCCCTCCCCCGCAAGCCAGGCTTTCCATCTGACTGGTAACTCACTCTTAATATCTGTTTTTATCTTTTGTACCACTACTATTGTGTTTGCATCTCTGACCATTATGTATTTATAATCCTTATGTATATAGGCGATGTGATGGCGATTAAATATATAGTTTAACTTTGGGCTGATCTTTTATCTCGATCCACGAATCCTCATGTCCATTGTACGGTCCAACTAACACGATACCGGGGCTGGTTTCTGGCCCGATAATTCCCGTTAATGGACCGGGGGGCTTATATCTAATAGAAACTGGTAGCAGCTCTACCAGGCTGACAAGGTTCTGTTTCACTGGGGCTAGTGGAAGGGGCCTCTCAGCCTGTCAGGGGTGTGAGCGAGTGTGGTGCCACGTCAGACACTGAGTGGGCAACCTCTTCTCACGCCCGGTATCTTCCTGTACCTGTGTGGACAGGGGTGTCTGTGTAGAACTGTACCAATCTGACATTACGCATCCTCGAGGGGGTGCGGAATGTCACGTTGGTGCAAAGGGCAGATCCATATCATGTGATCCATCAGACGTAACTGTGATGTCAGGCGGGTGGCGAGGTGTGGATCCTTCACATGTGGTGGCAGTGGTGGGATTCTGCGGGATCTCTCTGGTGCCATATCGCCAGAAAAAATTAACATACCGGCATGAGCTGAAACGACACACACATGCTGCTGCTCCCAACGCACGTTTCGCCATCTGGGCTTTGACTAGGGACAAGGAACAAAAAGGCAGAGTTGGTATTTAAGCCGGAGTCAGCCAAAAAGGGTGCAAAGTGCTATATAGCAAGCCGCGATTAGCTGGTAACAGAGAGAGGGATTGTCATGCATGACAACGTCACATCCGGTCCGCGTGACTCGACTCGCTTGAGCGCATCAATAGGGCAGAAGTGACGGCGGTATGCATTCAGCGTTGGAGCGCAAAACAAGATGGCGACTTCTGCGCTCCACGTTAGAACACAAGGGTCAAATTACAGCCGGCTGGGCTCAGCGCAATAAATATACAAGGAACCTCATGTCCTGAAACGTAAAACAGAAGTGTGAAAGGTGAATGAATGAATGTTAGTGACCTATTATGAATAAACAGTGTGTGGGGGGGGGGGTAAGCAAATGTGAAAAATGTAAGTAAGAAAGAAGAAAATAGAAAAAGAAATTAAGTAATGAGTATACAGTACAGACCAAAGTTTGGACACACCTTCTCATTTAAAGATTTTTCTGTATTTTTATGACTTTGAAAATTGTACATTCACACTGAAGGCATCAAAACTATGAATTAACACATGTGGAATTATATACTTAACAAAAAAGTGTGAAACAACTGAAAATATGTCTTATATTCTAGGTTCTTCAAAGTAGCCACCTTTTGCTTTGATGACTGCTTTGCACACCCTTGGCATTTTCTTGATGAGGTTCAAGAGGTAGTCACCAGAAATGGTCTTCCAACAATCTTGAAGGAGTTCCCAGAGATGCTTAGCACTTGTTGGCCCTTTTGCCATCACTCTGCGGTCCAGCTCACCCCAAACCATCTCGATTGGGTTCAGGTCTGGTGACTGTGGAGGCCAGGTCATCTGGCGTAGCACCCCATCACTCTCCTTCTTGGTCAAATAGCCCTTACACAGCCTGGAGGTGTGTTTGGGGTCATTCTCCTGTTGAAAAATAAATGATGGTCCAACTAAACGAAACCGGATGGAATAGCATGCCGCTTCAAGATGCTGTGGTAGCCATGCTGGTTCAAAATGCCTTCAATTTTGAATAAATCCCCAACAGTTTGACCAGCAAAGCACCCCCACACCATCACACCTCCTCCTCCATGCTTCACGGTGGGAACCAGGCATGTAGAGTCCATCCGTTCACCTTTTCTGCGTCGCACAAAGACACGGTGGTTGGAACCAAGGATCTCAAATTTGGACTCCTCAGACCAAAGCACAGATTTCCACTGGTCTAATGTCCATTCCTTGTGTTCTTTAGCCCAAACTTGTCTCTTCTGCTTGTTGCCTGTCCTTAGCAGTGGTTTCCTAGCAGCTATTTTACCATGAAGGCCTGCTGCACAAAGTCTCCTCTTAACAGTTGTTGTAGAGATGTGTCTGCTGCTAGAACTCTGTGTGGCATTGACCTGGTCTCTAATCTGAGCTGCTGTTAACATGGGATTTCTGAGGCTGGTGACTCGGATAAACTTATCCTCAGAAGCAGAGGTGACTCTTGGTCTTCCTTTCCTGGGGCGGTCCTCATGTGAGACAGTTTCTTTGTAGCGCTTGATGGTTTTTGCAACTGCACTTGGGGACACTTTCAAAGTTTTCCCAATTTTTCGGACTGACTGAGCTTCATTTCTTAAAATAATGATGGCCACTCGTTTTTCTTCACTTAGCTACTTTTTTCTTGCCATAATACAAATTCTAACACTCTATTCAGTAGGACTATCAGCTGTGTATCCACCTGACTTCTGCACAACACAACTGATGGTCCCAACCCCATTTATAAGGCAAGAAATCCCACTTATTAAACCTGACAGGGCACACCTGTGAAGTGAAAACCATTTCCGGTGCCTACCTCTTGAAGCTCATCAAGAGAATGCCAAGAGTGTGCAAAGCAGTCATCAGAGCAAAAGGTGGCTACTTTGAAGAACCTAGAATATAAGACATATTTTCAGTTGTTTCACACTTTTTTGTTAAGTATATAATTCCACATGTGTTAATTCATAGTTTTGATGCCTTCAGAGTGAATGTACAATTTTCATAGTCATGAAAATACAGAAAAATCTTTAAATGAGGTGTGTCCAAACTTTTGGTCTGTACAGTATATGATTGTGAACTAAAAGTAAACGACACAAAGTGAATAACAATTGATCATACTTTCCATACACTAATGAAAGTGCTACAGTGCATATATGAACAATAAAAAATGTGTATATAATTTATTTAAAACAATAATAAATATATAAGGATTGAGAGGAGCCACTAATTTTAAAAACCTCTATATCAAAAAAGCTATTGTATTAATATACAGCAGCCTGTCACTGGTATTTATTCAGATAAGTATGATGAACATAACTCCGGAATGTGAAGACCAATTCCTCGTTGGCGAAATATCATCAATTCAGATGCATTTTTATTGTGTAAAAGCGCCAAAACATAAAAAAACTATATAAATGTAGTATAGCAGTAAATGTACTGACCCGAAGAATAAAGCGACCTTATCAATTTTACCACACGTGGAACAGCATAAGAAAAGTAAAAACAATTCCTGAATTGTTGGTTTTTGTTTGTTCTGCCTCCCAAAAATAGGAGTAGAAAGCGATCAAAAAATGTCATGTGCCCGAAAATGATACCAATAAAACCGTCAACTTGTCCCGCAAAAAACAAGCCCTTACATGACTCTCTCAGCCGAAATATGGAAAAATTATAGCTATCAAAATATGGGGATGCAAAAACTAGTCTTTGCAAAAAAAAGCGTCTTTTATGAATATGAATATGAATCTGGTATCGTTGTAATCGCACCAACCCGAAGAATAAAGTCGTCTAATCACTTATACCACACGAGGAACAGCGTAAAAAATAAGCTCTAGCATTAGAGTTACGGTTAGACCACGGCCTCATTATCAGTATTCGGTCAGTATTTTTTCTCAGGAGTGGGAACCAAAGCCAGGAGTGGGTGATAAATGCAGAGTTGGTGACTTGTTTCTATTATACCTTTTCTCTGATTGTTCCTCTCCTGGTTTTGTCTCCCACTCCTGAGAAAAAATACTGACCAGATACTGATAATGGGGCCCTGGCCTTAGGGTTGTTTTAGGGTTAGGGTTGTGTTGACGTTGGGATTTTTTCAAAAGTAAAGAAAAAAAAAAATGATGACGATATGGTGACTAGTCTTGAGCACAAGTGCTCGCTACTTGAGTATGCGTCGGGTGCCGGGTATGCACTGAGTATCGCAGGTGCTCAAGTGACATGCTCGAGTCTCTGCCCCATATGTTTCACGGCTGTTATACAGCCAAAAGAAAAAAACACATGGGGATTGCCTGCTATGCATCGGCAATCCCTGCATGTTTTTTTTGTTGTTTTTTTGAGTGTCTAAAAACCGTGAAACATGCGAGGCGGGGACTCGAGCATGTCACTCGAGCCCCCGCGATACTTGTTTCATACCTGAGTACCTGATGCAAACTCAAGTAGCGAGCACTTGCGCTTAAGACTAATGACAACATATTCAATATGATGACATAATGTTATCAAACTCTGTGTTCTGTGTCGTACCTCTGGGTTCAAAATGTTCACTATACCCTGTGACAAAGTCACTGGCAAAGTACTGGAGGGAAGATGTGTAGCACTGAGATTAGGAGCTCCAGTAATTAAATATAGGAAAAAGGTTCCAGCACACGAAGGGGTTACTCAGCCATCTTTAGTTCTAAGGTGGTTAAACACATGTAGAAAGGAAGGAGGTCAGAGGATAAAATCCCAGCCTTTTAGAGCATATGTGTGTAGGGTGGGTTTGGAGGTGAAAGCTCTGAGCTGTTTTGTCATGTGAAGGAAAGACAAACCTTGAGTTGTTTGTTCCTGAAGCGGGCGGTTACTCGTAGCTACAAGGACTGTGCCATACGTTATGTTTTGTTTTTTCCGGTTAGGCCAGGAAGGCCGTGTTTGTTTTTGCTGTGGTTTATGCAGCATTCTTAATAAACCCAGCGAAGATTTAAAGAGACAATTGTAGCACCCTGAGGATTCGGCTGCTACAGGGGTATTGCACCTCAACCCAGAGGTGTGGTATTCCACTCCCGGGTAAGGATGGAGTATGGAACTGAGCTCAGTAGGCTGCATGCACTACATACATCCCATTTCCGGGGGACAGAACAACGGTACTCCCACCAGTATATGTGCAGGTACGACTGCGTCTGTCCCTGGCTGGAGTGGGAGGGGGGTGGAACATCCCAGTAGTGTAGGGGCAGATAGGGGGAGTAGTCTGGGTAAATGTAGGAGCTCATTGGGTGCTGGTCACCTGAGCTCACACATAGAGGGAGTATATAAGGTGGGCACCATCTTAGGACAGAGTCAGTCAGTCAGTCAGCGAGTCAGCAGTACTCCAGGAGAGGAGAAGGAAGAGGGACCCAGAGGCGCAGGACGAGAGGGGACCCCAAGAGCCCGTATGAGAGCTGATAAGGGTGAAGGGTCGGCAAAAGGGTACCGGATCCCAAGCTGGCAGAGGCCAAAGCACACCTTAGCCAGGAACCGGAGGTCGTGGGCAGGATCTGCCACGACCCTCACCAAATCCACCAGAATGGCACACCGAGCATAGGGTCAGGGAAGCCAGAGAAGGTTCAACCACCAAGAGACCCGAGGGAGCCGGACACAGGTGGATCCCTGGTGGGAACGGCCAGAAGAAGGGAGAGTCAGAAAGGAGCTCAGGACCATACTCAGGAATTGCCCGGGAGTTGGCCGAGTCCAGGACCTGGTGGACGCAGCACGGCTTGGGTGGTCACTGCTGTACAGAGTGACCCGAGCAACACCAGTGAGTAAAAACCCTGAACTGCATTTCATGCCTCTGAGTCTCCTTGCTGCACCTTCACAACCACCATCCTCCACGTCTGAACCCCTGAGGCTATACCCCTCCCGTTGGGGGTTATACTACCACAGCTGCACACACACCACCAGCCTCAGCGGACCATCCTGCAGCGGCGGCCTTTTGACCGCAAATCAACGGGTGGCGTAGTCGACACTAAAAACATCTACAAGGACTGCCGCACACTGAGTTTGACACCCTGGGCACGGACCGGGTCACAGCCACTCGGAGACTACAACCCCCATCTGATCCGGCTCCGGGTATCCCTAACAACATGGCCCAGGGGGCGCGTCAACTTTGGCGTAGTCGGCAGGATAACGTGCCCGCAACCACCGGGTACTGCGTGCCTGAAGAAAAGTTCGTATTTACCTCAAAAAGAAGTCTCCCGCCGATTCCGGAGGGTCCCCGCCATCGGACGCCATCTCGGATCGGTTCCCGCCGTTTGCCCGCCATCTGCGGTCTTTTCCCGCCGTCCACGGAGTTTCCCGCCACTGGGAGACGATTCCCGCCATCTGAGAAGATTTCCCGCCCTGGCAGAGCGGACGCCATTATGGGCGTGCCAGAGGGTGGCAAGAGGCCACCTCCCATCGTGGGCCAGGACCAAGAATGGCGCCAAAAACGAAGACCGCCCCCACCAGCAGAGACTGTGATGCTTGAGATGTCCATCAGCGTGAGGGAACTGCCCCTGGGGCTGACAATCACCAAGTTGCCCCGGGACCACCCTCAGTGTGGGCGGACCGAGAACAAAGGAGAGAAGATGGGTGCAGCCTGGAGGAGTCTGGAGGAGAGTCCAGAGAGAACACACCCGGAGATGGAGGGAGAGTCAGGCAGCACCGACCCAGTGGTCAGGAGCCTGTTGCAGGTCGCCACTCCAGAAGGCCTGCTGGAGATCCTGGCGCAGCTCCCCGGAGATCGGGAGCGTGCACAGACCGCGCTGGAGGGCCTAGCACGAAGGATGGCCCGGGTGCAGCAGGAAACACTGGCGGAGTGGACCCGAGAGATGGCCCGGCAGGCCGGAGCCCGCCAGCGAAGCATGCCACCCGCAGCGAGGAGCAAGTCCACCTCTGAGGACGGCGAAGGATGGACGACGGCCGGAGACGACGCCGCGGAGGGAGCCGAAGAGATGAAGGCAGGTAATGGGGACGACAACATCCCGTGCCCAGAAGCCGTAAACCTGCCCCAGCTCCCCGTCGCAGAGCCCGAAGCCCCATTCACCGTTCCCGTAGCCGCTGCGTCATCGCTCCAAGCTAGGCCTCAAGCGGCCGGAGCCGCGGCCACGCCCCCTGTGACGTCACGGGCCTCAATTCTGAGCGCGGCCAAACAGGAAGCGCCATCGACCTGGTCACAGGGCCGAGTACCCCGGGCGCAGCAGTACCAACAGCGCCCTATACCACAGCCGAGCCACCGGCCTGGTCGCTGGGCCAAGTAACCCCGGGCGCCGCCGTCTTCACGGTGCCCTTCACCTTCAGGGTGCCCCAGGCCTGGTCGCAAGGCCTGGTGAACCCGGGCGCCGCTACCACCACCGCGCCCTCAACGTCCACAGCGCCACACCTGGGTGAAGACCTGTTTGCCCAGCAGACTTGCCCGGATGGGCAGCCCCCTGTGTGGCCACCGGAGTACCACCATCCCCGACTCCGGAAAGAAAGACCCATGGATGAGCCCCTGATCCCGGCTCCGGCGCCCGCCAAGATCACCCCACTCTCGTTGGAGGAAGCTCAGTTCGAGTGGGACTTTACCGGTGAGGACCTGATGGGATTCACCGAGGAGACCCGGGCAGCCGCAGCCCAGCGTGCGGAGTGCTGCCGGCAACAGTTGGAGGTTTTTACTAAGGAGCGACGAGAGAGGCGGGTCCGCGAGGAGCGGCTCCAAGTGAAGAGCGCCGAGCAGAAGAGCCGAGCCCGCAGAAACCCCCGTGCTGCCCACGGTCCCCGTGCCAGCGGGACTGTAATAAAATTCCAGTTGGAGCACGGGTGGGGTTTCATCCGGGACCACAAGACCCCCGGCGACGTCTTTGTCACCCGCAGAGACGTTGAAAGTCATCTGGCGGAGGGACACAGAGGCCGTGACCTATACCTGGGTGATGAGGTCACCTTCACCCGGCATCAGTGCGCCAAGGGCCCGTATGCCCTGCATGTGCATAGACTGACTGAGGAGGAGCTACGGGGTGAGGAGGATCAAGAGGACCCGGACGGGTCTAAAGATTACCCTCAGCCAAGAGCACACCGCCACTGATGAACTGTAAATAGAATATGTAAATAGTTACCCGTGTGGGTACAAAAACTGCTGCTACCAAAGTGTAGTCCCCGTCGGGACCAGCAAGTGAATACCCGTGTGTCCCTATCCCCTAACAGGCTGAGGACTGTGAACAGCCATTCCTTAATCCCACTGGCCGAGGACTGAGAGCGGCCACCTCCCCTTTTGTACATAGTTGCGCATTTTAAGGCGCCCCCTACCGGTTTTATAGGAAACTGTTGTTTTTCTACAAGAGACTGTGGCACTTTACCCGGTCACAAGTTGCACCGTGGCCGGAGGAACAAGAAAAAGTTTATCGCTGCTGATAATGTTTATAGTGTTTTATATGTTTATGTTTTGAAAAAAAATTGTATGTTTTTGGATGTTTATTCTTTTACAGCCCGAGGACGTGCTGTGATTTACCAGGGGGGAATGTAGCACCCTGAGGATTCGGCTGCTACAGGGGTATTGCACCTCAACCCAGAGGTGTGGTATTCCACTCCCGGGTAAGGATGGAGTATGGAACTGAGCTCAGTAGGCTGCATGCACTACATACATCCCATTTCCGGGGGACAGAACAACGGCACTCCCACCAGTATATGTGCAGGTACGACTGCGTCTGTCCCTGGCTGGAGTGGGAGGGGGGTGGAACATCCCAGTAGTGTAGGGGCAGATAGGGGGAGTAGTCTGGGTAAATGTAGGAGCTCATTGGGTGCTGGTCACCTGAGCTCACACATAGAGGGAGTATATAAGGTGGGCACCATCTTAGGACAGAGTCAGTCAGTCAGTCAGCGAGTCAGCAGTACTCCAGGAGAGGAGAAGGAAGAGGGACCCAGAGGCGCAGGACGAGAGGGGACCCCAAGAGCCCGTATGAGAGCTGATAAGGGTGAAGGGTCGGCAAAAGGGTACCGGATCCCAAGCTGGCAGAGGCCAAAGCACACCTTAGCCAGGAACCGGAGGTCGTGGGCAGGATCTGCCACGACCCTCACCAAATCCACCAGAATGGCACACCGAGAATAGGGTCAGGGAAGCCAGAGAAGGTTCAACCACCAAGAGACCCGAGGGAGCCGGACACAGGTGGATCCCTGGTGGGAACGGCCAGAAGAAGGGAGAGTCAGAAAGGAGCTCAGGACCATACTCAGGAATTGCCCGGGAGTTGGCCGAGTCCAGGACCTGGTGGACGCAGCACGGCTTGGGTGGTCACTGCTGTACAGAGTGACCCGAGCAACACCAGTGAGTAAAAACCCTGAACTGCATTTCATGCCTCTGAGTCTCCTTGCTGCACCTTCACAACCACCATCCTCCACGTCTGACCCCCTGAGGCTATACCCCTCCCGTTGGGGGTTATACTACCACAGCTGCACACACACCACCAGCCTCAGCGGACCATCCTGCAGCGGCGGCCTTTTGACCGCAAATCAACGGGTGGCGTAGTCGACACTAAAAACATCTACAAGGACTGCCGCACACTGAGTTTGACACCCTGGGCACGGACCGGGTCACAGCCACTCGGAGACTACAACCCCCATCTGATCCGGCTCCGGGTATCCCTAACAACATGGCCCAGGGGGCGCGTCACAATGTTCCTGTGTACCGCTATATGCAACCAAGTGAGCCGATCTACAACAACCCCTTGATAAAATCCTTGGGGGGTCTAGTTTCCAAAATGGGGTCACTTGTGGGGAATGTCCACTGTTTAGGTGCATCAGGGGCTCTCCAAATGCGACATGGCGTCCGCTCTCGATTCCTGCCAATTTTGCATTCAAAAAGTCACACAGTGCTCCTTCCCTTCTGAACCCTGCCGTGCGCGCAAACAGTGGTTTTTCCCCACATATCAGGTATTGGCGTACTCAGGAGAAATTGCACAACAAGTTTTGGGGTCCATTTTCTCCTCTTACCCTTGTGAAAATAAAAAATTTGGGGCTAAAAGATCATTTTTGTGAAAAATGTTAAATGTTCATTTTTTTCTTCCACATTCCAAAAATTCCTGTGAAGCACCTGAAGGGTTAATAAACTTCCTGAATGCTGTTTTGAGCACCTTGAGGGGTGCAGTTTTTAGAATGCACTCACTGTTGGGTATTTCTGTCATATAGTCACTTCCACCTCCTATCCACGATCTGTCACAAACTCTCGCAACCCTTCAAACCTTATTCCCATCCGCCCAGCCCCCGCCTCCCCAGTCCCACTAACAGGATCTCTATGCAATGCTCGCTCCGTGTGCAACAAACTTTCCTACATCCATGATCTTTTCATTACTAACAAACTCTTCTTCATCGGCATCACCGATACCTGGCTCACCACCTCTGACACGGCATCCCCAGCTGCACTTTCGTACGGTGGATTCCATCTTTCTCACACACCCCGCTCCAATTTCAAGCATGGTGGAGGAGTAGGTTTTCTCCTGTCAGGCAACTGCTCCTTCACCCATATCCCACTGCCACCCTCCATTACTCTCCCCTCCTTTGAAGTACACTGTGTGCTCATCTACTCCCCCCTCCAACTGGCCGTCGTTTACCGCTCCCCAGGACTAGCCACCACCTTCTTTGACCACTTCAACACCTGGCTGCTTAATTTCCTTTCGGATGACATCCCCACTATCATCATGGGTGACTTCAACATCCCCATTGACACTTCCCACTCATCTGTCTCGAAGCTTCTATTCCTCACTTCCTCCTTCAGCCTTGCTCAATGGTCTTCAGCCCCCACTCACAAAGATGGCCACACACTGGACCTCATCTTCACCCTCCTCTGTTCCCTATCTAACCTCTCAAGCTCACCTCTCCCTCTTTCTGACCACAACTTACATTCTCTTACCTCTCCTCTCCAGGTACACAAGCCACACTCCACAAACTTGCACACCCTCACAGAAATCTCAAACACCTTGACCTACACTCAATCTCTGAATCCCTTCTCCCTCTCACAGGCATAAGTTCATTACACAATGCAAATGCTCCTGCCACTTTATATAACACCTCAATAGCTGCAGCTCTCAAATCGGTCGCCCCCTCACACGTATCACAGCTCGCCCATTCAACCGGCAACCCTGGCACACCAACCTGACTAAAGAACTGCGAAGGGCCTCCAGGGTTGCTGAGTGGAAATGGAAAAGGTCCCACTCCAACGAGCACTTCATTGCATTCTAACAGTCCCTCACTACCTTCAAGTCCACACTTACTGCAGCAAAACAAACATACCTCTCATATCATCCCTGTCTCACAACCCTAAACAGCTATTCAAAACTTTCAGTTCTCTCCTCTGTCCCCCAGCGCCTCCTTCATCTCCTCTCATCTCAGCCGAAGACTTTGCCACATTCTTCAAGCAGAAGGTTGACACTATCAGACATATCTTTTGACTAAAGTCCCCACAGCCCCTCCTCACACCTACTCAACCATCCTCCTCCAAAACCAGCTTCTCCACCATTACAGACAATCAACTCTCCTCTTTACTCTCCAAATCACACCTCACCACCTGCAAACTTGACCCAGTCCCATCCCACCTCATCCCTAACCTTAACACTATTCTCATCCCAACCCTAACCCACCTTTTCAACCTGTCACTAACAACTGGTGTCTTCCCCTCATGTTTCAAACATGCCTCGATCACACCCATCCTCAAAAAGCCATCCCTTGACCCATCCTCTCTGTCTAGCTATCGCCGCATATCACTTCTCCCCTATGACTCAAAACTACTGGAACAACACGTCCATTCTGAACTGTCCTCCCACCTCTCCTCTTTGACCGCCTCCAATCTGGCTTCCGACCGCACCACTCCACTGAAACTTCCCTGACTAAAGTCACCAACGACTTACTAACTGCCAAATCCAAGCAACACTACTCTGTCCTCCTCCTCCTGGACCTGTCATCTGCCTTTGACACAGTCGACCATTCCCTCTTACTACAGACTCTCATCTCTTGGCATCATGGACTTGGCCCTATCTTGAATCTCTTCATACCTAACTGACCGGACATTCAGTGTCTGCCACTCACACACCACCTCCTCATCTCGCCCCCTCTCTGTCAGTGTCCCCCAAGGTTCAGTCCTAGGACCCCTGCTCTTCTCCATCTACACATTCGGCCTGGGACAGCTCATAGGGTCCCATGGCTTTCAGTATCACCTCTATGCTGATGACACACAGATCTACCTCTCTGGATCCGATTTCTCCTTCCTACTAACCAAAATCACACAATGTCTGTCCGCTATTTTATCCTTCTTCTCTGACAGGTTTCTAAAACTTAACATAGACAAAACTGAATTCATCATTTTTCCACTGTCTCACTCAACCCCCCCAACTGACCTATCCATCAAAGTCAATGGCTGCCCAATCTCCCTAGTCCCGCAAGCCCGCTGCCTCAGGGTAACCCTGGACTCTAACCTCTCCTTTAAACCACATATCCAAGCCCTTTCCACTTCCTTCCGACTCCAACTCAAAAAATATCTCCCGGATCCGCACATTCCTCAACCACGAATCTGCAAAAACACTAGTGCATGCCCTCATCATCTCCTGCCTTGACTACTGCAACCTCTTGCTCTGTGGCCTCCCTTCTACCACTCGCACACCTCCAATCTATCCTAAACTCTGCTGCCCGACTAATCCACGTGTCCCCCGCCTCTCCTCTCTGTCAATCCCTTCACTGGCTCCCCATTGCCCAGAGACTCCAGTGTAGGGCCAGCAATGGCAGCCCTGGGAGCAGCAGTACAGTATATCACTATAACCATAGTGAGCATCCAGGAGATGTGTGGCTGGCATGGCCGTGCTGTTTCTGTGGCAGAAGCCACATGATATAAAGACAAAGTAGCACTCTGTAGTGCTAAAGCATGGAAACATGAAATACATGGAATTTGAATGTCATTACTGCTTTAGATAATAAGAAAAAATGGAGATGTTTAGCACATAATTTGGCCAATTCATGCAAACCCAGCAGCCAACGACAAGGCACTTTCCGGTTTGCTGGGAACTGATCTAATGTGAATCCTCTGCTAGGCTAAAGCCTGCATTTATGGGTAGCTAGGATCCTGCTGCAGTTAAATCCGCCACAGGCTGGAGGGTGGAGCGCTCGGTCAGAGAGACAATATACAAATAGCAAAAAACTGTCACTTCCAAATCAGAAAACTGGTGTGTACAAGTCCACTCTGGAGCGGGGCTGCGCCCACTAGTCGGGTTCTGCCCGGGAGTATGTATAATGCATATATCACCGCCGTCCCCGGGTCAGAAACCAGCGACTCCGCACAGTGCACAGTCTCTGCGCTGGAGGATTTATAAGTCTGCAGTTACACAGTGACCCGACAACCCCTTACAGCAGGGGTCTCAAACTCGGCTTGGTATATGGGCCGCACACGGAAAAAAATTTAATTTGGGGAGGCGCATTCTTTGCAGGACAAAGTGACATTTTTAGTGATACCATTTTTTTCTATACACCTTCTAAACATTTTTGCTGTTTTATTTTTTATAGCTTGAGTCTTTGTGGATGTGGCGATAATAAAACATGCACTTTTTTTGTTTACTTTAGTTTATACAGTACAGACCAAAAGTTTGGACACACCTTCTCATTTAAAGATTTTTCTGTATTTTCATGACTATGAAAATTGTACATTCACACTGAAAGCATCAAAACTATGAATTAACACATGTGGAATTATATACTTAACAAAAAAGTGTGAAACAACTGAAAATATGTCTTATATTCTTGGTTCTTCAAAGTAGCCACCTTTTGCTTTGATGACTGCGTTGCACTCTCTTGGCATTCTCTTGATGAGCTTCAAGAGGTAGTCACCGGAAATGGTTTTCACTTCACAGGTGTGCCCTGTCAGGTTTAATAAGTGGGATTTCTTTCCTTATAAATGGGGTTGGGACCGTCAGTTGTGTTGTGCAGAAGTCAGGTGGATACACAGCTGATAGTCCTACTGAATAGACTGTTAGAATTTGTATTATGGCAAGAAAAAAGCAGCTAAGTAAAGAAATACGAGTGGCCATCATTACTTTAAGAAATGAAGGTCAGTCAGTGCGAAAAATTGGGCAAACTTTGAAACTGTTCCCAAGTGCAGTTGCAAAAACCATCAAGATCTACAAAGAAACTGTCTCACATGAGGACCGCCCCAGGAAAGGAAGACCAAGAGTCACCTCTGCTTCTGAGGATAAGTTTATCCGAGTCACCAGCCTCATAAATCGCAGGTTAACAGCAGCTCAGATTAGAGACCAGGTCAATGCCACACAGAGTTCTAGCAGCAGACACATCTCTACAACAACTGTTAAGAGGAGACTTTGTGCAGCCGGCCTTCATGGTAAAATAGCTGCTAGGAAACCACTACTAAGGACAGACAACATGCAGAAGAGACTTGTTTGGGCTAAAGAACACAAGGAATGGACATTAGACCAGTGGAAATCTGTGCTTTGGTCTGATGAGTCCAAATTTGAGATCTTTGGTTTCAACCACCGTGTCTTTGTGCGACGCAGAAAAGGTGAACGGATGGACTCTACATGCCTGGTTCCCACCGTGAAGCATGGAGGAGGAGGAGGTGTGATGGTGTGGGGGTGCTTTGCTGGTGACACTGTTGGGGATTTATTCAAAATTGAAGGCATACTGAAGCAGCATGGCTACCACAGCATCTTGCAGCGGCATGCTATTCCATCCAGTTTGCGTTTAGTTGGACCATCATTTATTTTTCAACAGGACAATGACCCCAAACACACCTCCAGGCTGTGTAAGAGCTATTTGACCAAGAAGGAGAGTGATGGGGTGCTACGCCAGATGACCTGGCCTCCACAGTCACCAGACCTGAACCCAATCAACATGGTTTGGGGTGAGCTGGACCGCAGAGTGAAGGCAAAAGGGCCAACAAGTGCTAAGCATCTCTGGTAACTCCTTCAAGATTATTGGAAGACCATTTCCGGTGACTACCTCTTGAAGCTCATCAAGAGAATGCCAAGAGTGTGCAAAGCAGTCATCAAAGCAAAAGGTGGCTACTTTGAAGAACCTAGAATATAAGACATATTTTCAGTTGTTTCACACTTTTTTGTTAAGTATATAATTCCACATGTGTTAATTCATAGTTTTGATGCCTTCAGTGTGAATGTACAATTTTCATAGTCATGAAAATACAGAAAAATCTTTAAATGAGAAGGTGTGTCCAAACTTTTGGTCTGTACTGTATATAGAGCAGCATTTTTAGTGGCAAAATATTTTTTCATGCTTTATTTTGAAGTTTTTGTACCAAAATCTAGTAGTAACGTGCCCCACCCTGGTCTGCGTCTTGTAATGTCCCCCATCTTTGTCCCCATCGTGTTGTAATATTCCATGCTGGGCCCCATATTGTCGTAATGTCACATACCGGTCCCCATATTGTAGATATGTCCTCATCTTGTAGCAATGCCCCATCCTGGTCCCCATCTTGTTGTAATGTCCCCATCTTCTAGGAATGTCCCCATCCTGGTCCCCCTCTTGTAGTACTGTCCCCAGCCTGGTCCCCATGTTTTAGGACTGTCCCCAGCCTGGTCCCCATGTTTTAGGACTGTCCCCAGCCTGGTCTCCATGTTTTAGGACTGTCCCCAGCCTGGTCCTCATCTTTTAGGACTGTCCCCAGCCTGGTCCCCATCTGTTAGGACTGTCCCCAGCCTGGTCCCCATGTTTTAGGACTGTCCCCAGCCTGGTCCCCATCTGTTAGGACTGTCCCCAGCCTGGTCCCCATGTTTTAGGACTGTCCCCAGCCTGGTCCCCAACATTTTAGGACTGTCCCCAGCCTGGTCCCCACCTTTTTAGGACTGTCCCCAGCCTGGTCCCCACCGTTTTTAGGACTGTCCCCAGCCTGGTCCCCACCGTTTTAGGACTGTCCCCAGCCTGTTCCCCACCGTTTTAGGACTGTCCCCAGCCTGGTCCCCACCGTTTTAGGGCTGTCCCCAGCCTGGTCCCCACCGTTTTAGGGCTGTCCCCAGCCTGGTCCACACCGTTTTAGGGCTGTGCTCAGCCTGGTCCCCACCGTTTTAGGGCTGTCCCCAGCCTGGTCCCCACCGTTTTAGGACTGTCCCCACCGTTTTAGGGCTGTCCCCAGCCTGGTCCCCACCGTTTTAGGGCTGTCCCCAGCCTGGTCCCCACCGTTTTAGGACTGTCCCAGCCTGGTCCCCACCGTTTTAGGACTGTCCCCAGCCTGTTCCCCACCGTTTTAGGACTGTCCCCAGCCTGGTCCCCATCTTGGAGGACTGTCCCCAGCCTGGTCCCCACCGTTTTAGGGCTGTCCCCAGCCTGGTCCCCACCGTTTTAGGGCTGTCCCCAGCCTGGTCCCCATCTTGGAGGACTGTCCCCAGCCTGGTCCCCACCGCATTAGGGCTGTCCCCAGCCTGGTCCCCACCATTTTAGGGCTGTCCCCAGCCTGGTCCCCACCGTTTTAGGGCTGTCCCCAGCCTGGTCCCCACCGTTTTAGGACTGTCCCCAGCCTGGTCCCCACCGTTTTAGGGCTGTCCCCAGCCTGGTCCCCACCGTTTTAGGGCTGTCCCCAGCCTGGTCCCCACCGTTTTAGGACTGTCCCCAGCCTGGTCCCCATCTTGGAGGACTGTCCCCAGCCTGGTCCCCACCGTTTTAGGACTGTCCCCAGCCTGGTCCCCATCTGTTAGGACTGTCCCCAGCCTGGTCCCCATCTGTTAGGACTGTCCCCAGCCTGGTCCCCATCTGTTAGGACTGTCCCCATCTATTAGGACTGTCCCCAGCCTGGTCCCCATCTTGGAGGACTGTCCCCAGCCTGGTCCCCATCTTGGAGGACTGTCCCTTATGCCGTTCTACACATACAAGAGAAAAAAAAGATTCTTCTCACCTGTCCTCCGTTCCCTCGGCGTCTTTTCTGCACCTGTGGCCCGCAGGCACCATAGACCCCGATCCAGGAGCTGCCGGCAGCTGCGCTTCAGTTCAGTGTACTGCCGCGCAGAGACCGGCTCTCTGTACAGCAATACCAGTGGCAGCCGCCGGCCTATCAGAGGCCAGCAGCTGACATCTGCGCGTGTCAGTGACGTCATACACTGCTGCGCTGGGACGCAGATGTCAGCTGCTGGCCTCTGATAGGCCGGCGGCTGCCACTGGTATTGCTGTGCAGAGCAGTACATTGAACTGAAGCGCAGCTGCCGGCAGCTTCTGGACCGGGCCGCCATCGGGGTCTATGGTGCCTGCGGGCCGCGTGTTTGAGACCCCTGCCTTACAGCAAGCCAACCATTTGCTTTGTGTGTAATACCAGGGTGAATCCAAGGTTATGTAATGATTTGTACTCACAGAACTATAATAAAATAATATATTTGTCACTTAGTTGATTTTCTTATAGAATGATCAGACTCGCAGAATTGCAAGAAATCAGTTCTGCAGTTTTGTAGGAAAGACTTTGCCCATAAACCAAAAGACTTTGCTAAAACATCTGAAAAGAATTCTGCCACCATCCCTTTCTTTTAGGAAGGATAATGGCCGTTCTCTTTCTTCCCTTTCAGAAGGCGTTTAATGTGTCCAGCGACTGCTCTGCACTTATACCGCTGGCAAACACCGCAATGAGGATCGACGTCCAGGAAAGTCAGGCGCGCGGCTTACTACGTCTGGGGAGGCGCAAAGAAGTGCTGGAGAGCGCAGAACTGCTGGGAATGGAATTGGAGACATTATAGGAAACATTATTTGTCCAACTTGAGAAGAAAAAGTTGCTTTATTATGTTTAAAAGTAAAAATGGATGAAACTTACCTTTTTTTTAACTAGAGCATAATAGTATGGAAAAGTTGTCATATTTGCATTGGTCCAGGATCTCCTTCTGCCAGTGACACCTATGTGGGAATGGAGCTGCCAACACCTGGGACCAGCGCTGATATAGTGTTGTGGGAAAACGCTGCAAAGTCAGAATGCTTTAAAAAATAAGTGTTGTGTAGGGGGGCATGTCCGGCAGCCATTGGGTGCGTATGTGTCCAAGGGGGCTCCGAGCTACACAGAGGGCTCATCCCGGCATGGGGGGCCATCAGTGTGACTCCTCTTGGTTACAAGAAGCTTATGGGCCCATTTTCAGATGAGTTTGGCTGTGCTCCATTAGCATGGCCTACGCGATGCTCAGAGTTGCGGCCTCACTTGAGCTGAGGTGGGAGACCAGAGGACCTTGTCTGCCATTGTCCTGTTACGAATGGGCCCCAGACTGTGAGACCCGACTCAGAAACACATGGCCCCTTAGCAGCGCTTCACTAATTGGTACTGTCCCTTACCACAAGATGGCGTAGTTGGCCCAGACCAAGGGTGCAGTTGTAGGTAGACATTGTTCCCCCTGATACCATCACCTATTTACCAGCGCTCAGAGGGAGAGCGAGAGGAGACTGAGGAGCAGGGCACAGATACGCCCTCACAGACATTATCGGGCGCACTTACAGTCTGATGTCAGCCATACCAGTGCAAGTGGCAGTATCTCTCATTAGTCAGCACATGTAATATGCAGGTTCTGTTATGTCTGACCTTATTCTGAGCACAGTACTCTGCTGCCCTCATGTGGTGAATGTGAAAACTGAAACATCTCTGCACATATAAATAAAAATGATTATTGTATCATAGCACCAACATATTCTGCAGCACTTTCCAATTAAGTAAGGACCTATACAGACAATAAAAACAATACAATGTAACACATTTTATCCGTTACAGGAGGAGTGAGGGCCCTGCTCGCAAGCTTACAATTTATATACTGAACTCTCTCAGTATCTTAAGCTGTGCAAAGCCCCCCGCTCTCATTGTCTGATGCCGGTGACATCTGCAGCATTAACTCTGGCTTTGTGGGGTCCGTCCTTTTCAGGCTCATTATAGCTCATTTGCTAATTCTACTTTGGCTACATGAATCCAGTTCTCTATGAATTTGTCTGTCGCCCCTCCCCCATCAGATCCTCTTGTTTGTGTGTCTGGAGTAGATCATTAGTGATCCGGTCTCCTTGGGAAACTGTGCGATCTCCTTTTCCGTTGGATTCTATCCTTCTCTTCCTGCCCCTCTTGGAGTTGTACACCCCCGGTAGCACACCGGACACTTACCTTATTCTGTGACAGAGACCACCTACTACACGGCTCATTAGAAGGGGAGATGTAGTGTCCGTCCTTTGCTCGGCTTCACCTGCATCCGGCTATTGCTAACCCGGGCTGTGGAGTCAGTAAGCCAAACCTCCGACTCCTCCATTTCCAGGCCTCCGACTCCCTCATACACGGCTCATGTGTAAGTGATAAATTTACTGTAGCACAGATTCATCTCAGCTAAAAGTCTAGACCCTTAGATCAGGAATAGGACAGACATTTATAGGACATTTCATAACTTTACCAAATTCTTGTGAAAAAAATATTCCCCACAAACTACTGTACCCAATTTATTATATATTTTAGGAGTCTGAGTTGATCCATTTTATACGGATTCCACCAAAATGGGCTTCATCTCACAACAGAACAGCAGATAAGCTGCAACTTGTTAGGGTGCTTTCACCTTGCATTCTGTGTCCCCATCGGGGCATACTTCCGAAGTTCCCCAAAAAACAGGGTCCAGGCGTATTCACTGACTGGACATAGTAGACTGGGTCTGGGTGTCTGTCTCCGGGAGGCGTATACTGAACGTTCTCTCAGTTTGCATCATTGCAGTCTATGGCCCCTTTGGCACATACTCCTAGACCTTGTTTTGTGGGGGTATTTCAGACATATTCCCAAGTATCCACAGCTCTTTTTAGGGAATGTACTGATCTCCACCTATGGCCGGGATAGTTTCTCGGCTATGTACATTGCAGAGGGCATATCACATCCCTCCATCCTTTGCCCCTTGGGTCTGCACCTTACACCTTCATTGCAAAATTCTTCAACTGTAGGGACAGAGACTTTCTTCTTTGCTTGTCTCGAAAAGACCATATGTAGTTTGAGAATACTCGCTCAGTTCTGTCAAATTCCTGAAGGAACTCAACCTTATATACTCCATGTTCTCTCTGTCTCGCCTGAAGGTCATTGCTGACAACCAGTCTGACTTCTTTGAAATCCCACTGGAGGCGTTTTCACGTTATCTGTCTTCAGGTGGGCTTACTATTCAGTCTTTTGTACATATGCCGGGGAGTTTCTATCCTAGTCATGCGCACCCTAAATTGTACCCTTTACAACATTGAAATTTATATAAAGAAGGTATGTGTGTATTCTTGTACTGTACGGAACTTGTGTGTCCTATTACCCATCTGGATATTTATATACCCCCTCCATTTATACCAGTCGTCATGCACAAAGCTGTTGCTTTCATGCTACTATATAGTTCCCCACTAGTAATCTGGCTCCAGTATTTTAACTGTACTCGTGGTATAAATAGGGAGCGGTCCCGGCTGTTGAGCCCTGACACTGATGTGGACTCCTCTGTAATATTGCAGTGTATGGGGACTGGGTCTGGTGCTCTTCCATCTCATCGTCTAGGACACACTCCTGTTATCCTTTCACTCATGACTGCCTCTCCCACATAGAATAAGAAAGCACAGCAGCACTCTGTAAGGACCAAGACATATGCAAACGCTAAGAAAATAAGATCTAAACTGCACTATTGCTAAATAAAATGTACTTAGAAAAAATCAAGGTTCTTAGCTCATAAATTGGCCAATTCATGTGTGCCCATCAACCACGGCAAGGTGACCTCCGCATGATGGGTAACTATTTTCCTAAACATGCCTCTCTTGGGCTATAAGCCTACAATTTTAAGTGGGCAGTTAGAAAGCAACACTAATTAAAAGCACTCTTGGGTTGATGGGTGGAGTGCAGAGTCAGAAAAGGAGGCAGTCAAAACCTCCATGGTAAACTGCAAGAAAACAAAAAACCTGACCACCACCTCTTGGCCCTTACAGAGTGCTGCTGTTCTTTCTTATTTTATGTTATGCAGTCATTGCAGCGTGCACCTGTTCACACTATATGGAGGCTGTTAGGGATCCGGGTGGTGGAACCTCTGTGCTGCGGTGCAAGGAGGGACCAGAGGGGCGTAACTAGGTATCAACTCGGACTGACCAAGGTCGCACGGCGGCTCACTCGACTCCGTGAACCAGGGAAGGACCGAGCAGAGGGACCAATTGCTACTCTGGGCCAGTCCTTGTATGAGAGCAGGTGACTCCCATGGGTCAGAAGGCAGGGACTGACCGGTACAGCAGATGAGCACGGCAGGCAGACTGATGGGTGATCCGGGTAGACGGACTGGCGGACACCACAGGTAACTGGCAGGAGCCTCTGGGTAGGCTGGCTGGTAGGCACGGCAGGTAACTGGTACGTTCTCCGGGTAGGCAGGCAAGCCTGGCCCATAGACAGACTGGCGGGTTTGGACCGTAGGCAGACCGTCGGGCTGGAGAGTGTACTTGCCTGGCGGAGTGGACTGGTAGTCAGGCTGGCGGACTGGACTGGTAGTCAGGCTGGCGGACTGGACTGGTAGTCAGGCTGGCGGACTGGACAGGTAGTCAGGCTAGCAGCGGGACCTGAGGGCTGAAGCAGAGTTTAGAACACCGAGCTACAACCTTGCACAGGCACCTCCATTTTGGAGGAGGTTCCTTTTATATGATAAGACCTCCGGCCATTGGCCGGGAACTCCTTAGGACGGCGCGTGCGGCCCCTTTTAAGAGGGAGGGAGCGCGCGCCCTAAGCACAGTGCCCGGGAAGCTGCACGCGCCGGCAGCAGCAGCAGGAGAGCCGGAAGGTGCCGGGCCGTGAGCTCGGCGGTAAGGGGGACGGCGTCGACGCCGATGCTACAGAGGTTCTGGTCAGGTTTTTGTTTTCTTGCCTCTCCCACATAGATCTTGCCCTGGTGCCGGACTCTGCCTTGGCTGCAGTCATTTTCTATTATTACCTCTGTCACTCCATCCCAGATCTTACTCCTCTCCCTGTTCCCCTCTTGGGAGGGTCCATTTCCAAGGCCACTGTGACATATAAATCCATCTTGTGTCTCTCTCCTTCTCCTTTTTTTTTATTTCAAAATAACAATGAGGACCGTATAATACAACAGGTATGGGATACTTTTGAAGCATTTGCTCATGATATCCTGGCTCCTGTTGTGAGGGATGTGGAGATGACTGAGGTATCACACAGGAGCTCCAGTACCTGTGGAGCATAATTCCCAGTGGCCGGCAGCCTTACTTGTTACACTCCCTCTGCTTAGAGATGATGAGCAACATGGTCCTTTTATGTATGACAGGAATACTAAATGGGGACAAATGTGGTAAACTACTTACCTATATGGCAAATCGTTACTGTGACCCCATGGTAATCAGGGCACTTAGGGGCGAGGAGAGGAGAACTAGAGGGGACCCTAAACATGTTCTGTCGGAGTTTGATAATTTTTACCAATCTTTATTCCTCATACAGGCCTGTTTATTACTTCAGTTTGATGTAAAAATTCTAGATAAAGTATTGGAAATTCCTCTGCGTTCATATATTCGGCAAATTATTCATTGTGACCAAACTGACATTGTGCCAGGAAAGTCGACAACCCTCAACCTCCAGCATTTTTATTTATTTTTCTCTAAGGAGGACACGTTATGGTCTCACTTGATGCCAATAAAGCCTTCAGCTCTATTGAATGGTCTGTTCTTTGGGCGACCAAGCGTTGGATGGGCTTTCGGCCAGTGATTACTAAATGGGAGAAGCTCCTATACGCGGACACTGTGGTGCGTATATGCTTCCCCCTGATCCAGGGCGCGCAGCAGGGATGTCCGCTGTCCCCAATGCTGTGACTGTAGTGGAGCCACTGGCCGCCCTTATCCGCTCCACCCCAGAGATTCAGGGGTTTATCCAGGCCCCAACACACAGCAAACTTAGTCTCTACGCAGACAGCACTTTCCTGTACCTGCAAGGTGCTAACGTGTCAGTACCAGCAGCGCTGAATGTGATTGATGAGTGCGGCCTCTTCTCAGGTCAAAAAATCAACTGGGATAAGTCTTTTGTCTTCCCTGTAGACCTGAAAGTCCCCTCCAGACAAGCCTCCCTCCTATCTTTGATATGGGTTTCAAAGTTCTCTTATCTAGGAGTCCAAGTATCTACATATTTAGGTGAATTCGCTACACAGCTTCGCTCTTTTGTTGATTATAAAAGCTAAGATAAGGAGATAAGAGAAGTTACTCCTGTCGGTCGCGGCTCACATCAGGTTATATCCCCAATATATGTGAACTTCAATACCTTCAATAAGCGTAACTCCATCTTTTCCTCATTCATTTTGCAGGGTCACAGAACTGGGATCCATCGCCCGGTCCTGTAATATGCTCGGGTGAGGGGGTGGCTTTATCGGACCCTAGACTGTATTATTGGGCGTATTATTATCCTTTTGCGCATTATTGGTTTGTTCAGCTTTCTTGTATATGTAGGTGGAACAGGGATGACTTCCTGACAGCCCTTGTGGCCATTGTTTGACCCTATGACCCAGAGATTAAACACCCTTTGCACATACTTTTTTGCTCCTCCAAGAGCATACATGGAAAGCTCTGGCCCGCAGGGTGATTTATATTTGGCTTGCGGCACCAGAACCTCCACCCCTATGTGGGGCCCATTACCCTGTATGGAGGACTATGTGGGGCACATTATACTGTATACTGATTGGCTCACGACTTTGTCCAAGGTTTTCATTTTGGCCCTCTGTGTGTTTGAGTTTGACATCCCTGTTCTAGAGGGCCCCTTCAATACATAACTGATTTTCATGCAGGCTATATCAATCTAGACCATGGTATGGAAACTTTTCTGTGCTCCTTTTTCTCACAATCATACCCCTCTCTGGCATAGCAGCACTCTTATTGAATTATTAGATTTGGAGTGAGGGCCTTTATGGGAAAGGGCAGGCTCGGTTTACCTGGGTCAGGTCTATGTGGCTGGTGACCCATTTCATGTTCTGAAGTGAAATCTTCTTTACCCTTCCATTTCCTACAGCTTAGACAAACTAATTCCTAGCTATTCCGAGAGAGCGGCTCAACTCTGTATCCTACGTTGCACATATTACACCACAGCCAGGATGAGTAGGGTCCAGCCCCAGTTCCTGGATGTATGCCTCATGTGCCGCAAGGGCCGGGGGACGTTCCTCCACCTTCTGTGACACTGTCCAGAGATTTGGGCTTACTGGCCAAGTTGGTTAGATTCCTACATGACAGTATGGAGAAGCCTGTCGCAGAGGACCCTGTAACCTGCCTTTTGGTTCTTGACCTTGAGGCGTGCCTGGGTCACTCCTAACTGCCTGCACTCTTTTGGGGCTGGTGGAAGGGTGAGAGCGTCGATCCTCATATCTGGTGGCAGAGTTTGTGGTATGGTGGAGTGTTCGTCATTTTTTTCCTTCTTACTGTTCCTCGGTCTCACCCCCGGCCCATTCTCTGTTTCCGGGCCCCCAGTGGGAGCAGTTTATTTTTATTTTTTTATTATTAAAATTGTTTGATCCCAGGCCTTCATAATGTACAATCTCATGGCAGTGCACTTGGTATACGTGATATTTTCTTTGCACATCGGTCCCTCCTAGTTGTACACTGCATGTTCGGTTGACTTGTTCTTTTGTTGTACTGTAGTATGTACTTCATTCTGTATTTTCTTAATGACATTGCCTGGATCGTTGTCGTCCGGCTGCAGAATGATTTTGGCACCAGTCAGACACCTCCGTAATGGTACTGAATGGTGGATAAGAATCTGCCTGTATTTCTCAACATCGAGGACACCAAGAAATGGGCAACGTTAAGTGCTGTAGATGCAATGGTCAACCAAGGAAACGTAGTGCAGCAGATGAAAGATATATCAGGATTACTTCCCTTCAGTGTTGGAATATGTCCAGCAGTGTCATCAGCTCTAAGCTCCGTTTGTTTGTTTAGTTAAATGTCCATTTATTATGCCATACCTCTGTCTTTTTTTGTGCATATATTTGTGTTTCTTCAGATATTTTGTTATACCATGCCTGAGGAAGAGACCTAAGAAGTCCTGAAAGCTTGCTTTGTAACATCATTTATTTTATTATTTTTGTTAGCCATTAAAAGATATCATAACTACAAGATTATCTTGTTTTTTCCTACTGAGAGCAATCTTTTTTTTTTTTTTTTAATTAGCTAACAAGTAGAGATGAGCGAACATTTCAATGTTCGGTTCGGAAATGTTCATAGAATATTTAGACATTCGCCGAACATTTCCGAACACCATACTGTTCAATGGGGGGGGGACGACAAAAAAAAAGCATATGCAACACCTTCACTCTGGCCCAAAAGCTGTCAAAACACATCAAATTAAGGGTGTAGACACCAGGAAAGTGGGTCAATTGATGCCAGAGTACAAATACTATATTTATTATTACTATTGCAGCGACATTTATTCCGTGGTGCTTTGCATGTGAAAAGGGGTCACCGACTGGTACAAGAGGAGAGCGGACCCTGCCTGCGAGGGTGCACAAACAATCTGCAAGGGATGGTTGAGGATACAGTAGGTCAGGGTACAGCTGGTTGTGCAAAAGTACGCTGGAGTGAGGGTTACCACATATTGTACGCTTGTCAGAAGAAGTGGATCTTCAGCTTCTTTTTCAAGGTTTCCATGGTAGGCGACAGTCTGATGTGTTGGGGTACAGCGTTATCACAGTAGGGGAGATGCATGGAACAAATCTGGTGAGAGCCTAAATCACGGTAAGCTTCCAAGAGCTCACAACTGAGCAGATAAACCCCTGCACCAATTAATATGAAGGTGAAAGGCTTCTAATGACTGCAGGAGTGGGAGGAATCAAACACTTCTGGCTCCTCTCTGTGACGGTAAACCCATAACACCTTGCAAGCTTCAACACAATGTTCACAAGGTAGACAGCAGTGGTGGTCGGTCTCCTACACAACGAGCTAACTCCATGATGATAGAGGACAACATCTGCAAGTAGTTTGTATGTTCTCCCCGTGTTTGTGGGGGTTTACTTCAGGTTCTCCGGTTACCTCCTCAGTGAAAAAGCAGCCATACAGCAGTGTTCACAGTTCAAAAAATTAGGGACTGACACCACCATTTGCGTGGCCAACAGTTTGGAGATGGTGGAGTTCGACCTCTTAGCTTTGTCATGTGTGGGAGGAAATTTGTAAGAAGTAAGGGGCAGACCTAGCACCACACTAAATATAAATTATGTATTTGTGCCAATGTCACCATGAATGCAAACAAGCATAAGAAAAAGACAAGGGGGATTGGGACAAATCCAGGGCACCAAATACAATTAATAAATAGATATAAAGACACTAATGTACAAAAATATGCAAAATTTTATTAGTCTCAAAGCACACTACATAGGACATTATTAAAAAACATGATAAAAACATACACAGGACAAAGAAGGAAAAAAAATCCACCCAGACAAAAGAAAAATAATCAATAGATATGTCAAAGATGTATTACACAACTGTGCAAGATAAATGTACTTCAATAACAATGGTACATAATTCCAAATATCGCTAAAATATATATGGCATGTTATAGATAAATCAATTGGTAAGAGAGCATAGTGGAAAATATCTATGCTCCACTATCGAGCCCACAAATAAATGAAGTATAAAGCAATATAGGAATAAGGAGAGTACCAGAAAATAAAGATGCACAGAGAAAAGGAAAGAGTATAAATAACCTACGCGTTACGCCAAATGCTTATGAAGCCATAAGCATATTTGGAATTATGTACCATTGTTATTGAAGTACATTTATCTTGCACAGTTGTGTAATACATCTTTGACATATCTATTGATTATTTTTCTTTTGTCTGGGTGGATTTTTTTCCTTCTTTGTCCTGTGTATGTTTTTTATCATGTTTTTTAATAATGTCCTATGTAGTGTGCTTTGAGACTAATAAAATTTTGCATATTTTTGTACATTAGTGTCTTTATATCTATTTATTAATTGTATTTGGTGCCCTGGATTTGTCCCAATCCCCCTTGTCTTTTTCTTATGTGTGGGAGGAAACAATCTTTTACGTGACCACAAATGCGGGACTGAGGGCTGGCTGTGGTGCTGATAGAGGGCGGAGTATGGTGAAACGGACAAACTGCTGGACCGTGAGTGAGGTGCAAGCACAGATGTAACGGTGGATTGAGAAACGTGGTGTGCTCAGTGAAACAAACACAGCAGGCATGTCTGCTTCTGATACAGCTGACAGGCTCTCTTTCACCCTGACTGGAGCGGGTACAGAACTAGAAGTTCTGCGTTGGGAGACCTGCGTGACAATACTTGGCACGGTAACAGAGGAGGAGGAAGAAGCAGCTGATGCGGTTGATGAGGCAGCTGATGGTTGTTGAGGTCCGCATTTTAGCGCGGTAAGATTACCAGCGTAACACATGTTGTGTGCGCATGTGAAGGTTCATGCATGTAGTAGTCAAATCATTAGCACTTTTTCCCTCTACTGAGTTTTTTATCGCAAACTTTGCAGATAACGCGATCTGGCTCATCCTTTGCGGTCTCAAAAAAAAAAGCCCAGACTAGGCAACCTTTGCCGCCCCTGCGAGCTGCAGACCAGCGGCCGCTTTCAGTCACTGCCACGGTTGTTGCGAAGGATGCAGTGCTCCTCGTGTTTGCATTACTTTGTGTCTGCGCCATAGGACACAACGTAACCTTCTCGTCTTCCTCCTCCACCTCCTCAGATGAGCTACTCAGCTGCGTACCTCTGGGTTCACACCAAGTTGGATGAACAACCTCATCATCCCATGTGCTATCCCATTCCTCACCTTCAGAGTCACCCTCCTCTTCTTCTTGCCCCGACCGCACAGTACAGTCGAGGGTCACGGAACTACTCTTACTCAACTCCCCCCTCCCCCCCTGTATGGAGAACAATATCTGTCCCAAACAATTTTAAGCGGAGATGTAGCCTGCTTTATATACCAATTTTGAGTTTATCAGGTCTGTGCACCCCTTTTGTGGAGAAAAATATCGGCACCAAAAAATTTATTTCACTAGAGTATAACTATTGTAAAGGAGACCAAAACCTCTTCGAATACAGCCAACCCAGCACATCGAGATTGTTATGCACACGCCCGGACTGACTGGCGTGTGCGGGTGTTGTGGTTCCACTGGACCATGAACCGGAGAGTGCCTGGAGGGGCGTGACTAAGTATCTGGCCGATCCGACCAAGATGGCACGACGGCATACGACGCCAGTGCACCAGGGAGAAACCGGGCAGAGGGACCAGGTGCTACTCCAGGTCAAACTCCGGACACGGGGGTTGACCCACACAGGGATTACTGGAACAGGCTGGTTAGGCTGGCGCACAGACTGGAGGGTATAGGCAGGCACGACTGGTATGCAGGCAGGCGGGTAAAGGCAAGCGCAGCTAGAGTGCAGACAGGGAGGCACTAGCAGGTAGGAACACAGGCGGGATAGGACCCAGTACACACTGGGACTCAGGAACAATACAGGCAGAGGGGTACAGGCAAGCACAGCTAGAGTGCAGACAGGGAGGCACTAGCAGGTAGGAACACAGGCGGGATAGGACCCAGTACACACTGGGACTCAGGAACAGGCAGGTTAGGCTGGCACAGACTGGTGGATGTAAGCAAACACGGCAGGTATGCAGATGGGTGGATACAGGCGAGTATGCAGGCAGGGAGGTACTGGCCGAAAGGACGGGCTGGAGCACAGAAAGGTTAAGACCCAGTACAGACTGGGTCACAGAACCGCAGATGCGGTAGACAACCACAGCAGAGAGGGAACGCCCGAAGCGGTGGGTAAGAACAGAGCAGGACGGGGCTGCAGGAGCAGCGAGGGCAAGAACAGAGCAGGACGGGGCTGCAGGAGCAGCGAGCACAAGCAGGGCAGGACAGGACTGCCGGAGCAGCGGGCAGAAGCAGGGCAGGACAGGACTGCCGGAGCAGCGGGCAGAAGCAGGGCAGGACAGGACTGCCGGAGCAGCGGGCAGAAGCAGGGCAGGACAGGACTGCCGGAGCAGCGGGCAGAAGCAGGGCAGGACAGGACTGCCGGAGCAGCGGGCAGAAGCAGGGCAGGACAGGACTGCCGGAGCAGCGGGCAGAAGCAGGGCAGGACAGGACTGCCGGAGCAGTGAGCAAAAGGGTCAGAGCGGAGCAAGGCTGCCGGAGCAGTGAGCAAAAGGGTCAGAGCGGAGCAAGGCTGCGGAGCAGTGATCAAGGAGTCAGAGCAGGCTAGAACCGCCGGAGCAGTAAGCAAAGGAGTCAGAGCAGACTAGAACCGCCGGAGCGGTGAGCAAAGGAGTCAGAGCAGGCTAGAACCGCCGGAGCGGTGAGAAAAGGAGTCAGAGCAGGCTAGAACCGCCGGAGCGGTGAGCAAAGGAGTCAGAGCAGGCTAGGCTGAGTATGGGGGACAGGGCTCTGTTCACACGGAACAGACAGGAAGGGAAAGGCAGAGCCAGACACCCACAGGGTACTAGCAGAGAAGTAGCGAGTGGACCACAAACTCACAAACGGGAGTACAGAGACAACAAGCAGGAGTTAGGTACGAGTTCAGACTCTGCAGAAAAAGGAAGGGAACGGACATAGAGGCAAAACAGGTAAAGGATAGGAGAGAGTTCAGACTGGAACTGAGTGTACGGAGGAGACCGACACTGCAGCGGAATACAGGAGCGGGTCTGGGAATACGGCCCCCAGAGAGGCAGGACGAACAGGCAAGGAGCGTGTTCAGACAGGACAGACAAGATACAGGAGCGGGTCTAGGTAATCAGCCCCTAGAAGGCGGGAGGAACAGGCTAGGAGCGTGTTCAGACAGGTCAGACAAGATACAGGAACGGGTCTAGGTAATCGGCCCCTAGAAGGCAGGAGGAACAGGCTAGGAGCGTGTTCAGACAGGCCTGGAAATACAGCCTCCAGGATAGGCAGACAAGAGAACACAGAACGGGACCTGGCACCTTCAGAGTGCAAGCACACACTGAATGAAACACTATGCTCAGGCAGGAATAGATGGGAGCAGCTGAGCTATATACCAGGTGACAGACAGCAATAGGCTGAGGACGCACAAGGGGTGTGACCCACAGCAGGTACAAAAAGCAGGAAGTGATCGGGCGCCGCCCTTAAGCAGCAGAAACAGACACAAACAGACAGCATGGAGGGAAGCCAGAGAGACATTCTGGACTGGAGATCAAGTGCGCGCTCTTGCACAGTGGGAGATGGACCACCATGCAAGGACGCCGCCAGGTATGTTACAGTACCCCCCCCCTTACGCCCCCTCTTCTTCAGGCCTGCCAGAATCTTCCGCAGGGAATTCGAGGACCAGTCGTTCACTTCAAGGAGATCACTTCCACTGTCCACAGGAAAAACTGATCTCATCTGGTTAGCTAGGATGCTACCTCCTATCCAGCCATCCTCAGCAACAGACGAAACGGGTGGAGTACCAGGAACAGCACACAAGGAAGTCTCTCTCCACATATTTTCAGGTGGCACCCCAGAGGGTACAGGAGACAACTGGAAGTCCTTCACCGGGTTGGAGGGGGACAGAGACTTGGAGGTAATCTCTGCTTCGAGGTACATCTTGTCAAGCTCACAGGAAGAAATAAACGGGTTATCAGGTACATAATGAGGAAAAGTCACTGTCTCTTTGTTATCTGGTGGTACCCCGGAGGATTCAGGAAACAACTGGAGGTCCTCCGCCGGGTCAGAAGAGTGCAGAGGCTCAGAGAAAACATCTGCTTCAGAGTACACTAGGTCGGACTCACTGGACGAAGCAGGCGAGGTATCGGGTACCGAGTATAGGAAAGTCTCTGTCCATTCACCACCAGGTGGCACCCCGAAGGGTTCTGGAGACAACTGGCGGTCCTCCGCCTGGTCAGAAGGGTGTAGAGACTCACGGGTAACCTCTGCTTCAGAGTACACTAGGTTGGACTCACTGGACGAAGCGAGCGAGGTATCAGGTACAGAGAAAAGGAGAGTCTCTGTCCTTTCGCTACCAGGTAGCACCCCGAAGGGTTCTGGAGACAACTGGAGGTCCTCCGCCTGGTCGGAGGGGTGTAGAGACTCGGGAGTAACCTCTGCTTCGGAGTACACTAGGTTGGACTCACTGGACGAAGCGAGCGAGGTATCAGGTACAGAGTATAGGAGAGTCTCTGTCCTTTCGCTACCAGGTAGCACCCCGAAGGGTTCTGGAGACAACTGGAGGTCCTCCGCCTGGTCGGAGGGGTGTAGAGACTCGGGGGTAACTACCACTTTGGGGTACCGATTGTCAGGCTCACAGGACGAAGCGGACAAAGTATCGAGTACCGAGTGTAGAGAAGTCTCTCTCCATTTGTCATCGAGTGGTATCCCGGAGGATTCAGGAGGCAACAGGGGGTCCTCCGCCAGGTAGTAGAGGTGCACAGACTCAGAGGTAACCACAGCTTTGGAGCATGCTTGGACATGCACACCGGTTAAAGTGGGTGAAGCATCTGATGCCGGGTGCAGGAAGTTCTCCTGTGTGGAGTCTGGATGGGCAGAAGTCTCTTCGGGCAGGAGAACCGGAGCACTACCCACGCACATTACCCGTTGGGGCTTCTCCGGGATACAGGGAGATGAAGCTTCAGTAGGGACTTCAAGGTTGGGGTCAGGAGGTCTCAGGGAGGACAGACCCTGGCGTGACGGCTTGCCTCTACGTCTAGCACGTCTGGACTGCCTCTTGAGGTTGGGAGATGTATTCCGGAAAGCGTAGTCACCCTGTGAAGATTCTGGGTGGACAGTAGTCTCATTGGGCTGGAGGACTATTGCGCTACCCACACACATTACCCATCGGGGCTGCTCCGGGATATTGGGAGGTGAAGCTTCAGCAGGAGCCTCCGGGTTAGGATCATCGAAGACCATTAGAAAGGCCACCAGGAAGGCCATTAGGTCCAGGAGGATCGGATCCTGTGTTTCATATAGGGGGTTGATCCATTCCAAGGCATCACCTGCCAGGTAAGACATAATGAATGCCACCTTAACCCGATCGGTGGGAAAACATAGAGGGTAGAACTTGAAGTGTAGCATGCATTGCTCCACAAATGCACGACTTTGTCTTGGATCCCCATAGTAACGTGGCGGATCCGCAGGAACGAGAGCAGATAGATCCATCTGGACGGGTGCGTAATTCGCCTGGAACTCAGCTGAGAAAAAAAAAATAAATAAATTTTATTTATTTATTTTTAATGCATGTATTCGCTGGAAAACTTCTCAGAGAGCGAAGGCCGTGGGGCTCAACGGGAACCATGGCCTGAGCATGCTGTTATGCACACGCCCGGACTGACTGGCGTGTGCGGGTGTTGTGGTTCCACTGGACCATGAACCGGAGAGTGCCTGGAGGGGCGTGACTAAGTATCTGGCCGATCCGACCAAGATGGCACGACGGCATACGACGCCAGTGCACCAGGGAGAAACCGGGCAGAGGGACCAGGTGCTACTCCAGGTCAAACTCCGGACACGGGGGTTGACCCACACAGGGATTACTGGAACAGGCTGGTTAGGCTGGCGCACAGACTGGAGGGTATAGGCAGGCACGACTGGTATGCAGGCAGGCGGGTAAAGGCAAGCGCAGCTAGAGTGCAGACAGGGAGGCACTAGCAGGTAGGAACACAGGCGGGATAGGACCCAGTACACACTGGGACTCAGGAACAATACAGGCAGAGGGGTACAGGCAAGCACAGCTAGAGTGCAGACAGGGAGGCACTAGCAGGTAGGAACACAGGCGGGATAGGACCCAGTACACACTGGGACTCAGGAACAGGCAGGTTAGGCTGGCACAGACTGGTGGATGTAAGCAAACACGGCAGGTATGCAGATGGGTGGATACAGGCGAGTATGCAGGCAGGGAGGTACTGGCCGAAAGGACGGACTGGAGCACAGAAAGGTTAAGACCCAGTACAGACTGGGTCACAGAACCGCAGATGCGGTAGACAACCACAGCAGAGAGGGAACGCCCGAAGCGGTGGGTAAGAACAGAGCAGGACGGGGCTGCAGGAGCAGCGAGGGCAAGAACAGAGCAGGACGGGGCTGCAGGAGCAGCGAGCACAAGCAGGGCAGGACAGGACTGCCGGAGCAGCGGGCAGAAGCAGGGCAGGACAGGACTGCCGGAGCAGCGGGCAGAAGCAGGGCAGGACAGGACTGCCGGAGCAGCGGGCAGAAGCAGGGCAGGACAGGACTGCCGGAGCAGCGGGCAGAAGCAGGGCAGGACAGGACTGCCGGAGCAGCGGGCAGAAGCAGGGCAGGACAGGACTGCCGGAGCAGCGGGCAGAAGCAGGGCAGGACAGGACTGCCGGAGCAGTGAGCAAAAGGGTCAGAGCAGAGCAAGGCTGCCGGAGCAGTGAGCAAAAGGGTCAGAGTGGAGCAAGGCTGCGGAGCAGTGAGCAAGGAGTCAGAGCAGGCTAGAACCGCCGGAGCGGTAAGCAAAGGAGTCAGAGCAGACTAGAACCGCCGGAGCGGTGAGCAAAGGAGTCAGAGCAGGCTAGAACCGCCGGAGCGGTGAGCAAAGGAGTCAGAGCAGGCTAGAACCGCCGGAGCGGTGAGCAAAGGAGTCAGAGCAGGCTAGGCTGAGTATGGGGGACAGGGCTCTGTTCACACGGAACAGACAGGAAGGGAAAGGCAGAGCCAGACACCCACAGGGTACTAGCAGAGAAGTAGCGAGTGGACCACAAACTCACAAACGGGAGTACAGAGACAACAAGCAGGAGTTAGGTACGAGTTCAGACTCTGCAGAAAAAGGAAGGGAACGGACATAGAGGCAAAACAGGTAAAGGATAGGAGAGAGTTCAGACTGGAACTGAGTGTACGGAGGAGACCGACACTGCAGCGGAATACAGGAGCGGGTCTGGGAATACGGCCCCCAGAGAGGCAGGACGAACAGGCAAGGAGCGTGTTCAGACAGGACAGACAAGATACAGGAGCGGGTCTAGGTAATCAGCCCCTAGAAGGCGGGAGGAACAGGCTAGGAGCGTGTTCAGACAGGTCAGACAAGATACAGGAACGGGTCTAGGTAATCGGCCCCTAGAAGGCAGGAGGAACAGGCTAGGAGCGTGTTCAGACAGGCCTGGAAATACAGCCTCCAGGATAGGCAGACAAGAGAACACAGAACGGGACCTGGCACCTTCAGAGTGCAAGCACACACTGAATGAAACACTATGCTCAGGCAGGAATAGATGGGAGCAGCTGAGCTATATACCAGGTGACAGACAGCAATAGGCTGAGGACGCACAAGGGGTGTGACCCACAGCAGGTACAAAAAGCAGGAAGTGATCGGGCGCCGCCCTTAAGCAGCAGAAACAGACACAAACAGACAGCATGGAGGGAAGCCAGAGAGACATTCTGGACTGGAGATCAAGTGCGCGCTCTTGCACAGTGGGAGATGGACCACCATGCAAGGACGCCGCCAGGTATGTTACAGAGATCCAATCAGGAATGTTCACATTTCCCTAAATTAGGGCCTAAAACCACCGAAGTGGCATCAATTTCACTACAGTAGAAATTGTAGAATTAGAAAGGACACCTCTTCCCCTACAGCCAACCCAGTAGATGGAGATCTAATCAGGATTCCCCACATTTCCAAAAATTAGGGCCTAAAACCTGCAGCAGCAGCAAGAGCAGGCACACAACCCACATCACAGACGCAATTCCGCAAGATCAATGCAGCAAACTAAAAACTACAACATCGCCTACTCTGTACAGTCTGCAGTTATGGTGCAAAAGTCCTTGGAGATCCATGACTTGTTCATCTTGATGAAAGTTAGGCGGTCAACACTTTCACGGGACAGCCGGCTGCGCTTATCCGTCGGGACACGACCAGCAGCGCTGAAGACACGTTCTGAGGGAATGCTGGCTGTCGGGCATGATAAAACCTCCAAGGCGTGACAGGCGAGCTCAGGCCATTGATCCATTTTTGAAGACCAAAATGTAAAAGGGTTAAAATCCTCCCTGATAGTATTCATATTGAGCTCTAGATACTCCTCCACCATCCTCTCCAGTCGTTTACCATGTGTCAAACTTGTACTCTGTTGTGCTGGTGCATGAACTGGTCTAAAAAATGTGTGAAAGGACTCAGAAATTGCTTCTGCCACTTACGCTGCTGCTGCTAATGTTTTGGCGTTGACAAACTGACGTGCTGGAGGTTGAAAGACTACAGCTGCGACGCACACTCTGTGCCTCACTCCTATCTTGGGGAAAAGCTCTATTAAGGTTGCTTAAAAGCTTGTTTCGAAACTCCAACATTAGCAGGTCCCTTTCCAGGGCGGGAAGCATCTGGCAAAATTTAGTCTTATAACGTGGATCTAACAAGAGTGGCAACCCAGTAGTCAGCATTATTTTGAATCCTAACTATACGGGAATCATGTTGCATATAGTGCATCAAGAAGGCACTTGTATGTCAGGCTCTTCCAGGTGGTCCAAAGCCAGGCTCTGTTGCTGGCTGCGTAACACTGATGCTTTTTTCCTCCGTCCCCTCCTGCAAACCACGTTCAACAGAGAGGGGATGATTATCCTCTTCATCCTCTGACAGCTACTCGCCCATCACCTCTTCCTCCTCCTCCTCCATTTGTTCCTCGGCTCTTGCACCTTCACTAACAGTATGTCTGGTGTCACCAAACCCCTCGATCGCCGGAATCCACCGTCACTTGGCATCCGCCTGTGTGACGATAGTCTGGAACTTTGAGACATTCTTATCCCTTCCGCATCCTCCTCTTCTTCTGGGACAACCACCTCGTGCTGCACACTATTCAAATTCTGCTCCAGCATGTGTATGACCGGAATAGTGACGCTGATGATGGCATCGTCAGCGCTAACTATTTTAACCCCTTTCTGACCTTGTCAGTAATAGTACGTAGCTGTGCCCTGGGACTTATGGACCAGCTACGTATTATTACGCGCGCTGCGATCGCGCCCGCACACAAGCGGGGCGATCGCCGCCGAGTGTCAGCTGATTGTCACAGCTGACACCCGGTGCTATGTGCTGGGAGCGGTCCCGCACCGCTCCCAGCACATTATCCCCCGCAATGCTGCGATCGAAGTCGATCACAGCATTGCGGTGGCAAGGGGGGAGGTGATCGGTATAATCGCCTCTCCTGCCGGCGTCCAGCGATGTCTGCGGCGGCTTCCGGATGTTGCCATGACGATCCGATGTCATCATGACAACATCCGGGTCACCAGGAGGCAGGACGTTCCTTTGGTCATGCGCAGTGTGCGACCAAAGTAATGTCTCCCCGGTGTGCAGCGCTGACAGGCTGCATGACAAAGAGAGTTGCTGCTCTCTATGCCATGCAGCCGATCAGGCAGCAAAAAGTGAAAGTCCCATAGTGGGACAATGTGTAAAAGTAAAAAAAAAAAGTAGAAAAGTGAAAAAAAAAAATGTAAAAAAAATTGTAAAAATATTAAAAAAAAAAGAAAAAAAAAATCCCCAAAAAATAAAAATATATTGAACCCATAATATTTATTTATTATAAAAAAAAAAATAAACCAATAAAAGTACACATATTTGGCATCGCCGCGTCCGGAACGACCTGACCTATAAAACTGTCCCACTAGTTAACCCCTTTAGTGAAGACAGTAAAAAAAAAAAAACGAAGCAAAAAACAATGCTTTATCATCATACTGTCAAACAAAAAATGGAATAACACGCGATCAAAAAGACGAATGTAAATAAAAATGGTACCGCTAAAAACGTCATCTTGTCCCGCAAAAAACAAGCCACCACACAGCAACATTGTCCGAAAAAAAAAAAAGTTATAGCTCTCAGAATAAAGCGACACAAAAAAATATTTTTTCTAGAAAATCGTTTTTATTGTGTAAAAGCGGCAAAACATAAAAAAAACTATATAAAAAATGCACTGACCCGAAGAATAACGCTGCATTATCAATTTTACCACACGCAGAATGGCATAAAAAAAACGCAAAAAAACAATTCCTGAATTGTTACTTTTTGTTTATTCTGCCTCCCAAAAATCAGAATAGAAAAAAAATGTCACGTGCCTTGAAATGGTACCAATAAAAAAACCTCAACTTGTCCTGCAAAAAACAAGAAATCACATGACTCTGTCGGCCAAAATATGGAAAAATTATAGCTCTCAAAATATGGTGATGCAAACACTAGTCTGTGCAAAAAAAAGCGTCTTTTAGTGTGTGACCGCTGTCAGTCATAAAAACCCGATATGAATCTGGTATTGCTGTAATCACACCGACCCGAAGAATAAAGTAATCTAATCACTTGTACCACGCGAGGAATGGTGTAAAAAAATAAACACTAGGGTTACGGATGTGCTAGGGTTAGGGTTGGGGTTGTATTAGGGTGGGGGCTAGGGTTGTTTTTTTTTCAAAAGTAAAGAAAAAAAAAAAGATAATATGGCGACCAGTGTTGACCCAAGTGCTCGCTACTTGAGTTTGCATCGGGTACTCGGGTATGCACTGAGTATCGCGGGTGCTCGAGTGACATGCTCGAGTCTCCGCCCCATATGCTTCGCGGCCAAAAAAAAACGTTGCTGGGGTCGCCTGCCATGCACGAGCGATCCCCGCATGTTTTTTTTGGATGTCTAACAACCGTGAAACATGCGGGGCGGGGACTCGAGCATGTCATTCGAGCACCCGCGATACTTGGTGCATACTCGAGTACCCGATGCAAACTCAAGTAGCGAGCACTTGTGCTCAAGACTAATGACAACTTATTTAATATGTTGACCTAATGTTATCAAATTCTGTCGTACCTTTGGGTTCAAAATGTACACTATACCCCTTGATAAAATTCTTGAGGGGTCTAGTTTCCAAAATGGGGTCACTTGTGGGGGGTTTTCACTATTTCGGCACATCAGGGGCTCCCGAAATGCGACATGGCGTCCGCTCTTGATTCCAGGCAATTTTGCGTTCAAAAAGTCACACAGTGCTCCTTCCTTTCTGAACCCTGATGTGCGCCCAAACAGTGTATTTTCCCGACATATGGGGTATTGGCGCACTCAGGAGAAATTGCACAACAGTTTTTAGGTTCCATTTTCTCCTCTTACCCTTGTGGAACTAAAAAAAATTGGGGCATTTTTGTGGAAAAAGTTTGATTTTTTTTATTTTCACGGCTTCATGTTCTAAACTTCTGTGAAGCACCTGGGGGTTAAGGGTGCTCACCACACATCTAGATAAGTTCCCTCAGGGGTCTAGTTTCCAAAATGGTGTCACTTGTGGGGGTTTTCCACTGTTTAGGCACATCATGGGCACATCCGCTAATTATTCAAGCAAATTTTACATTCAAAAAGTCAAATGGCACTCCTTCCCTTCCGAACCCTGCCGTGCGCCCAAACAGTGGTTTTCCCACACATATGGGGTATTGGCTTACTCAGGAGAGAATGCACAACAAGTTAGATGGTGCAATTTCTCCTGTTACCCTTATGAAAATGCAAAAATGGGGGCTGAAAAACATTTTCGTGGGAAAAATGTGAAAATGTTATTTACATTGCTCCATGTTATAAACTTCTGTGAAGCACCTGGGGGTTCAAGATGCTCACCACACATCTAGATAAGTTCCCTGAGGGGTCCAGTTTCCAAAATGGTATCACTTTCCACTGTTTAGGCACATCAGGGGCTCTCCAAACGCAACATGGCGTCCGCTAATTATTCAAGCAAATTTTACATTCAAAAAGTCAAATGGCGCTCCTTCCCTTCTGAGCCCTGCTGTGCGCCCAGTGTTTTTTCCCCACGTATGGGGTATCTGCGTACTCAGGGGAAATTGCACAACAAATTTTGGGGTCCATTTTTTCCTGTTACCCCTGCAAAAATAAAAAAATTGGGGTCTAAAGTAACATTTTTGTGAAAAAAGTTAAATGTTCAGTTTTTTCTTCCCCATTCCAAAAATTCCTGTGGAGCACGTGAAGGGTTAATAAACTTTTTGAATGTGGTTTTGAGCACCTTGAGGGGTGCAGTTTTTAGAATGGTGTCATTTTTGGGTATTTTCTGTCATAAAGGCCCCTAAAAAAAAAATGGTTTTGTAAATTTTGTTGGAAAAATGAGAAATCGCTGATCAACTTTTAACCCTTATAGCGCACTAATAAAAAAAAAATTGGGTTCCAAAATTGTGCTGATGTAAAGTAGACATGTGGGAAATGTTATTTATTAACTATTTTGTGTAACATATCTCTCTGATTTACCGGAATAAAAATTCAAATTTTGAAAATTGTGAAATTTTCAAAATTTTCGCCAAATTTTAAATTTTTTCCACAAATAAACGCAAGTGATATTGAAGAAATTTTACCACTATCATGAAGTACAATATGTCACGAAAAAACAGTCTCTCATAATCAGCGGGATCTGTTGAAGCATTTCAGAGTAATTACCTCCTAAAGTGACAGTGGTCAGAATTGTAAACATTGGCCTGGTCATTAACGTGCAAACCACCCTCGGGGGTAAAGGGGTTAATAATAGCCATTTCAAAACTGTGCAGAAGGGTGCAGAGGTCCTTAATCTGTTCCCACTCCGTAAACGTGATACGCCCCACGTCCGTACTGCGTTGGCACAGGCTATACGACATGACATACTGCGTCAGGGCTCGTTGCTGCTGCCACAGTTGCTGCAACATGTGCAGAGTGGAATTCCACCGCGTTGGCACATCACTATCAACTTGTTAACTGTCATGGAGAAAGACCTCTGTATCAATGCAAGTCGATGACATGAGGGGTGCGAACGGCGGAAGTGAGCACACAGCTTCCGGACTTTCTGAAGCAGCTCATCCAGGCCGGGATAGTGGCGGAGAAATCGCTGTACCACCAGGTTGAGGACGTGAGCCATCCAAAGCACGTGTGTGGGTTCGCCTTGGCGTAGAGCCGCAAACAGGTTCGCACCGTTATCGTACATGGCTTACCTGGCTCCAGGTTCAGCGGAGACGGCTATTGCTGAAACTGAGCCTGGAGAGCTGTCCACAACTCTTCAGCTGTATGACTGCGATCTTCAAGGCATATTAATTTGAAGACTGCCTGATTGCTGTGCTGCGCAGTATGGAGGTGGTGTGAATTTGCTCTGCACTGTTGGAACGCGTGTCTCGTTAAGGCAGAGGTTGATTGCCAAGTGAAGCACAGTGGATGGTCCATGCAATTTAGCAAATGGAGTTAGGGATTTAGTCAGGATTGATGGCTAATTATCTGCCTGTATTTTTCAGCATTAAGGACTCCATCATACAATTCCATCAGGGAGGCGTCTGATTGCCTCCAACATTATTCTGCAGCAGCAAAACGACCACAAATATACAGCCAATGTCATTAAGAACTGTAAATGGCAAAAAGAAGAAAAAGGAGTCCTGGAAGTGATGATATGTCCCCACAGAGCCCTGATCTCAACATCAAGTTTGTCTGGGATTACATGAAGAGACAGAAGGTTTTGTGAAAGCCTACATAGGATCTGTGGTTAGATCTCCAAGATGTTCGGAACAATCTCCCTGTCGAGTTCCTTCAAAACTGTGTAAGTGCATCCAGAAGAATTGATGCTTTGATGATGTATTGTGTTCATTCTCTTTGTATTTTGTTAATTGATAAAAATAGACACTTCTACTTTTTAAACCATTTTCACTGTGCAGCATTTCTCCACACCTGCCGGTCTAGTTGATTGGAGGGGTTTCGGTCCTGAGGAACGGTCTTGGGAGCCTGCCGACAACATCGTTCTCCCCCCTCTTCCCCCCTGCGATTTTTGAGCAGTTTCTCCGTCGGGTTGGCCTAAAGAACAGTGGGGCGTCAGGGGGGTGCTGTCACAGCAGTAACTCACGTGCCTCCTCAGCGTCGTCCTACTCTCCATCGTCAGCCTTCGGCGTCTCCCCCCATCAGGGCGGCTCGCTGAGGTTTGCCTCTTGCAGCTCTCCTCTGCACAGCTGCAACAGCATGGTGTTTTCCATTTGGCCTTAGGGGGCGTGGCCGGTCTCTGCAGGAATTTAACCCTGCTTTGTCCTGCAGAGATCAGGAGTGGTACCTGGCGACTACCTGCGGCCAAGACTATCCTCGCCACCAGAGGCTCTAGTGAAAACCAGTTAGTTGCTTAGTCACGCCACTCCAGGGTCAGCCCGGCCCCAGGAGCAGTGGGTCCACACCCAGCCGTGTTACAGGAAGTTTCATCAGTTTTTATTTTAAGTACATTAAGACAACTTTTTCTGTTGAACAACTTCCTTTGTAGAGAAGCTGTCACTTGACATAAATGTGTAATTTTTTCCGTTCTCATGAATCTGCTTCATTTTGTTTTTCTTTCCTGTGCCCCTTAGTTTCTAAAATATGGCACTTTACGCCTTGTGTAAAGTAGTCTTTTTAGCCAACTCGGAGTGGTCTTTAACCCCTTACTGGCCAGGGGTTATTAGTACACCCCAGGCCATCACTCCCGGTTCCGCACTGGCTCCGGCGCTGAGCCCGCACTGAACCAGGCACATGTCAACTGATTCTTACAGCTGACATGTGGCTGCAACAGCCGTTGGTGGAATTGCGATCCACCCGCAGCTGTTAACCACTTAAATGCCGCTATCAATCTCCGACAGCGGCATTAGCCCCGCCCATCGGTGACCTGTCACGTGATCGCGGGTTACCGATGCGTGGGCATGGCAACCCGGGGTCTGCAGCAGACCCCTGTGGTTGTCATGTCTTGCTTGCTATTAGCGCCACCGAGTGGTTGGCGCTCATAGCACATGAGCATTTCTGCTACATAGAGGCAATCTGCTCATCGCCTTTCTGAAGCCGAGCCGATCAGGTAACTGCAGCTTCTGGTCTCCTGTGGAGACTATTGAAGAGGCAGAAAGTGGAAAAAAATGTTTTTAAAAATATGAAAAAGGTAAAACAATATATAAAAGTTTAAATCGCCCCCTTTCGCCCCATTCAAAATAAAATAATAATAAAGAAAAAACACATATTTGGTATTGCTGCGTTCAGAATCGCCCATTCTATCAATATAAAAAAAAGAATTAATCCGATCGGTAAACGGCGTAACGAGAAAATTCTAGACGCCAGAATTATGTTTTTTGGTCGTCACAACATTGAAATAAAATGAAATAACGGGTGATCAGCTCGACACACAAAAAATAAGCCCTCACTTGGCCCCAGATCCCGAAAAATGGAGACTCTACGGGTCTCGGAAAATGGCGCCATTTTTAGCAAACTTTGGATTTTTTTTTCACCACTTAAATAAAAAAGAACCTATACATGTTTGGTGTCTACAAACTCGTAATGACCTGGAGAATCATAATTGCAGGTCAGTTATAGCATTCAGTGAACCTGGTAAAAAAAAAACAACCGTGGAATTGCATTTTTTGTTGCAATTTCACCGCGCTTGGAATTTTTTTCCCCGTTCTCCAGTACACGATATGGTAAAACCAGTGATGGCGTTTAAAAGTACAACTTGTCCCGCAAAAAATAAGCCCTCACATGGCAATATTGACCTAAAAATAAAAAGGCTATGGGTCTGGGAAGAAGGGGAGCAAACAATGAAGATGCAAAAATGGAAAATGCTCCGGTCATTAAGGGGTTAAAAAGCCTCCCATGTAGAGGAGTTTTGTATCACTACCACTTAGCTAAAGGGAGAAGATTAATATATAAGTAAGAGGAGTGGAGTGGCCGATGGAAAAGGGAATAAAACCAATCCCAGATTCAGAAGAACAGCGGCATTTACACCAAATAAATGTTACAGATTTATGACAAGTGACAGATCCTATTTAATGTGATTGTTTCTGTGACAAAACAGACATTTTCTGCTGTTCTATAACTCCTTTCCATATAAATGTATTGTGGGCTCTAGATGGTGCCGTGTATGCTATCATTGTAATCTCCATTACTGGATAGAATTAGAGAAGAAAGACTAAGGCCAGAAGCTGTGACAAAAAATTATCAAAAGTGACTGCAGATTTTATTTGTATTTTTTTTAGAAAAAAGGAGTTAATAACAGCGACCACCTGACTGGGGTCTTACATCTTCAAGCAACTATTCCCAATCATCCGGGGAATCTACAAGAAGAAATGTCTTGTTTGCAGCCACTGATTTCTCTGCCTCCATTCAGTCCACAGTTGTGGATTTGTCCGGCTGAATCTTCCATGAGGCTTTTCCTCCATCACTGACTGCGAGGATCCATCACAGAACTGCCATAGATTCAGCTTATGTGCTCAGACATCACTGGGAGCCCCCCAGCAATGTATACATGACATTGCCAGAACAGACCACCCCACTGTATCCAGAGCTGATCACTCCGTACTAGGACCCTGTAATAGAAGTGGACGGCCCCCACACACAGGGGGCAGCTGTGGACGTGGTCCTGTGCCGGCTTCATTAGGGCAAGGTATATAGAGGATCTCATCTGTACCGAGAAGCCGGACGAGCAGTCCTGCAGCAGAAGTGACCGAACACTGCGGGGGTCAGTACCTAGGACCACCTCTTGGGAGGAGGACGATGTTTTAATGCATTATAAAAACTTAGGACACTATAGTCCTGATTGATCAATGCAATTATGCCAGAATTCTGGTGTAAATCACTTTGAAAAGTCACAATTTTTGTGCATTGTTGAGTTGATCAAAAATGTTGTGACTTTTGGTGTTTTCACGTCAGTTTTGCCCAGCTTCACCAAAATGGGCAGAGTTGGGGCAGGATGGAAGTGTGGCACCACAGCTTGTCTAATTCATAGCGAACTGTGGCTTCCCTTACACCAGAAATCTTACTCCAGTCCATGACTGGAGCAAGATTTGTGGCAAGGTGCACGCACCACTTGTCAGAAGCGCATAATTCATGCGCCACTTAATGAATCTGGACTGTCTGACTCCAGCACGCTCCCTCATCAAGAGCAGCTTGAATATGGCCAGTCTTAATGAATCCCTGTCCTAAGTGCTTTATTAGTTAAAGAATAACCGTTGTTTTAATTTTTGTTTTGTAAATTAATATTACACATGATAATAAGTAATTTTATAATCTTATCAGAGAAGTCGTCTTTTTCCTGCTGGATTGATCTTTCAGTCTCAATTCGCGGTAACATCTGTAAAATCTGTATTCAGTGAAGACAAACTTTCCTATTAGTGAGATAGATGACAGTTAGTGCTATTAATACTCTTTACAGAAGGAAGGGGGAGGAGCTAGTGGAAGGGGGAGGAGCTAGCAGAAGGGGGAGGAGCTAGCGGAAGGCACAGACCTTCTGCTGCAAGTTCTCCTGAAACCACAGTTACTTCTCCATGGAAGATTGCAGCTGGTGTTTATACATAGAATCCTAGAACATTAGAATTGGAGGAACCTTCAGGGTCCTAGTGTCCAACCCCTGCTCAATGCAGGATTCACTAAACCATCTCAGACAAATGTCTGTCCAGCCTCTGTTTGAAGACTTCCATTGAAGGAGAATTCACCACCTCTCGTGGCAGCCTGTTCCATTGAAGAACGCACCAAATCTGCAGCGTGTGCACACAGCCTTGTTGTTCTTTTGGTCACAGGCAGGTCTTTGCACAGTCCTGAATGATAAGTACAGCACATACACGCTAAGGCTATGTGCACACGTAGCAGATTTGATGCAGAGCGTTTTTGCCTCTCTCTGGCGGAAGAAAACGCATGCAGATTTACATGCAGATTTACATGCAGATTTACATGCATTTTTTCTGCCAGACAGAAGTGTTTTTCCAGCATTTTTTCAGCGTTTTCGCATGCGTTTTTTCAAGCACTTTTCCAAGTGATTTTGAGCATCACTTGGAAAAGTGCTTGACAAGTTGGTCACACAATATAAATCCATGCAACCGGCATGGATTTATATTGTGTGACCAACTTAGATGCTTTAAATGCTGCATCTATAGTAAAAAAAAAAAAGAATTAAAAAGTTAAAAATAAAAAACAAACCTGTATACTCACCTCTCCAGTCTCCTCCCGGCGGCGTTCTCTCTCTTCAGCGTCCCGCGGTATACTGGCAGGACCTGCGGTGACGTCATTTAGTCAGCTGATGGTCACGCGACCATCACCTGACCTCTGACGTCAGCGGTCACGTGACCATCAGCTGACTAGATGACGTCACCGCAGGTCCTGCAAGTATACCGCGGGACGCTGAAGAGAGAGGATCGCCCCCGGGAGCAGACCGGAGAGGTGAGTATACAGGGTTTTTTATTTTTAACTTATTTATTTCTTTTTTTCACCGCTTGGTAGCCGGGATGAAGAGGAGTTGTAGTCTCTTCTTCATCCTGGGTACCACACGCACCCCGATTACGCTGCAAATTCTCGGCCATTAAATTTAATTGAAACGCAGCAAATCCACATATACCTGCGGGGTTGCTGCTTTTCAATGGCCGCGAATTTGCGGCGTAATCGCGGTAGAAATGGTCATGCTGCGTTTTGCAACGCAATGTGAATTCGGCGCGCTAATTAGCGCATCATGTGCACAGCACATCCGAATTCACATTGCTTTGCATGGCAGACGGTTTTACAAGCGTTTTCATGGGCACATAGCCTAAGAGCGGGGAGCGGCTCTAGTGTCACCTGCTGGGATGGCACAATCACTGTCACCAGGATACAGGGGACATTATCAGAAAGGAGGAGATGACGTCTCTTCCCTCTCGCCTATCAGAGAATAGATTGCTGGATACGGGGGGCCTTATCCTCCTCTATTACACATCACTCAGTTCCTAAAGGGAATGATTTGACCATAATACAATATATTTGAGTGGGGCCAGTGCTCCAGTTTTATGTTCATAATGTTGAATGGAGATTGATCAGTTCCAGTGTGTCTGAACAGGGTCCGAGCCCACATCTCCTGAGCTCAGGCTTTACACTGAGCATCACTGTCACGGACGTCAGATGAGAAGGGCATGGAGCACGATGTGGATGGTTGCCTCCGTATCCGCCATTACCTGGACTGCTAGCTTTACCTGGACACTCTGGATCAGCTCCTCCGTCTTGTCGAGACCTCTAAGGGCCAGTTCACACAAGCAGATAAAATATCATTCAGAGTTTCATCCAGAAAAGTGGGAGAATTCTTTTCTCACTTGTCGTCCATGTGCAGTCCAGATCTAATCTGGCTTTTTAACCATTTACAGTTTCCAGGGCTACAGGATTGCAATGTATCTGTATAAAGCAGATTTTTTTCTGTACCCATAGACTTGAATGGGTGAATCTTGTCTGACGGATGAAACGAGGACATGCTGCCATTTTCTTTCTTTATTTTTTGCTCACACACAGATTCAATCAGTGACAAAAAAGAAAAAGACTCATCTGCACTTTCCCATTGAATAGCATTGGTCTGAGTGCTGTCCATTTGTTCCACAGACAACTTTCCTACTGAAAATACATTCGTGTGAACGAGTCCTAAGAAAGACATTGTAATTGGTTATTAGATGTTGACTGAAGTTTGGCTCTGAAAATGCAGGGCTCTTAAAGACGTTCTCTAATACTTTAATGCAGATGATTTATGCATAAAATAGGTCGTCTATATCAGATGGTTGTAGGTCCGACTCTTGGCTCCCCACCAATAAGTTGTTTATAGCTCTGGCAACGGCCGGATGTAACTTGTGCACAGAGCGCACCCCAGTGGCCACTGCCTGGTGCTGCAGATCACCTCCGGTACTCCTCAATAGCTGGTCTGCACCCGGCAGCGGCCGCAGTGTACGGAGCGGTTTTGTTCCACTTTGAACATTGCCTGCATCTTGCCAGAGGTGATGACAGCTGATCATCGGGGGGCCGATGGTTGGACCCCCACCTATCTTATATTAATGACCTATCCAGTGGAGTATAAAAGTGTTTGATAACTCCTTTTAAAATCTTGTTTCCATACCATTGTCTTATACAGCGTGTATCTGTGTTCTTTCTGTAACCAGATCGGCCTGACCTCTGATGGTTCTTCTAGGCCTCTATTACAGCTCTTACAGCCCCAGCATGCATCATTTGTGCTGGAGAGGAATATGAAGATGCAGGAGCAAATAGAAGAACAATTAGGAAAGCTTGGATTATTAGAAGAGCAAAAAATGCTCATAGTGGAGGTGAGCCTATTATTATTATTTTATTTTTTTTTTAACTTTCATTTTTATATTTTTTTATTTTTAGGACATTTGTTTCCTCTCTTCAGAAAATAACAGTAGATAAGATTGATTAAAGCTTCTGGAAAGGTGTTCAATAACGTCTGATCAGGTGGCTGGTTTGTAATGGTTGTCCTATCTTACCAATCCCTCTCTCCTGCGGTGAATGTGACATTGTGGGATGAATATATATATATGTATATGTATATGTGAAAAGTTGTTTTCCCCTTCCTGATTTCTCATTCTTTTGCATGTTTGTCACACTTAAATATTTCAGATCTCAAAACAAATTTTAATATTAGACAAAGATAACACAAGTAAACACAAAATGCAGTTTTTAAATGAAGATCCTAATTATTAAGGGAAAAAAAAATCCAAACCTACAGGGCCCTGTGTGAAAAAGTGATTGCCCTCTAAACCTAATAACTGGTTGAAGCACCCTCAGCAACAACAACTGCAATCAAGTGTTTGGGATAATTGGCAATGAGTCTTTTACAACACTCTGGAGGAATTTTTGCCCACTCATCTTTGCAAAATTGTTGTAATTTAGCCACATTGGAGGGTTTCCGAGCATGAACCGCTTTCTTAAGGTCAGGACTTTGACTAAGGCTGTGTGCCCACGATGCGTTTTTGGTGCGTATTTTGGTGCATATTTGCAGCGCGTAAACGCTACAGAAACGAATTGCATACCTTATCCCATGACTTCCTATGACATTCTGCAAGTTCTGTGCACATGGTCCGTATTTTTTCTGCGCAGATTTTACTCGCAGAAAAAATACGGACATGACCAATTCTTGTGCATTTCTGCATGCGTATTTGCCTATACAATGCATTGGAAAAACGCATGGCAAATACGCATGCAAATACTAAGGAAAATTTCTGCTTCATTTCTGCATCGTGGGCACTAAGCTTAAGCCACTGCAAAGTCTTAATTTTGTTTTCCTTAAGCCATTCAGAGGTGGACTTACTGCTGTGTTTTGGATCATTGTCCTGCTGCATAACCCAAGTGCACTTCAGCTTGAGGTCATGAACAGATTGCCGGACATTCTCTTTCAGGATTTTTTGTTTAACCAGCAGAATTCATGGTTCCATTTACCACAGTAAGTCTTCCAGGTCCTGAAGCAGCAAAACAGTCCCAGACCATCACAATACCGCCACCATATTTTACTGTTGGTATGATGTTCCTTTTTTGAAATGCAGTCATACTTCTACGCCAGATGTAATGGGACATACACCTTCCAAAAAGTTCAACTTTTGTCTTGTCAATCCACACAGTATTCTCCCCAAAGTCTTGGCGATCATCAAGATTTTTTCTGCCAAAACTGAGATGAGCCTTTATGTTCTTATTCCTCAGCAGTGGTTTTCGTCTTGGAACTCTGCTATGAGTGTCATTTTTGCCCAGTCTCTTTCTTATGGTGGAGTCATGAACACTGACCTTAACGGAGGCAAGTGAGACCTGCAGTTCTCTGGATGTTGTTGTGGGGTCTTTTGTGACCTCTTGAATGAGTCTTTGCTGCGCTCTTGGGTTAATTTTGATCAGCCGGCCACGCCTAGGAAAGTTCACAAAACCACAGTTAATTTATGTTTTAAGGAGGGAGGGGGATCACTTTTTCACTCAGGGCCCTGTAGGTTTGGATTTCCTTTTCCCTTAATAATAAAAACCTTCCTTTTAAAAACTGCATTAAGTGTTTCCTTGTGTTATCTTTGTCTAATATTTAAATTTGTTTTGTGATCTGAAACATTTAAGTGTGACAAATATGCAAGGAAAGGGGCAAACACTTTTTCACACCAGTGTACGTATATGTGTGTGTGTGTGTGTGTGTATATATATATATATATATATATATATATATATATATATATATATATGCATATGTGTATATCTAATATATATAATCGTCTTATCCCGTCTGTCTGTCCAGGAAATCCCGCGTCGCTGATTGGTCCGGCCGCGGCCAATCAGCGACGCGGGTTTTCAGAAAAAGATGGCGGCCGTTAGCGGCTCATCTGCCGGACGGAGGTCAGCGGCGATGCAGCCGGGAGATGAGCAGCGCTAGCCGCTCATCTCCTGTCTGCTGGCAGCACAAGTACCCCGACGGGCGGCGCCGCTGACCTCCATGCGGCTACCGTCGGGAGATCAGCGGCGATGCAGCGGGAGATGAGCGGCGCTAGCCACTCATCTCTCGGCTGCTAGCAGCATAAGTACCCCAACCTGTGGCACCGCTGACCCCCATGCGGCTACCGTCGGGAGATCAGCGGCTTGGGCCGCTGATCTCCTGACGGCAAGTGTGAAGGGAGGGACGGCGCCGCTGCCCGGTCCTCAGTAATACGGTTCGCCAATCAGCGATATTGGCGCCAAATTTAAACACCGCTGTGCTGATTGGTCGCGCCCCCCGGCCACGACCAGTCAGCGATATTGGCGCCAAATTTAAACACCGCTGTGCTGATTGGTCGCGCCCCCCGGCCACGACCAGTCAGCGATATTGGCGCCAAATTTAAACACCGCTGTGCTGATTGCGCCCGGTGTACCGCATACATATTCTAGAAAACCCGATGCGTTTGAATCGGGCCACCATCTAGTGTATATATATATATATACAGTACAGACCAAAAGTTTGGACACACCTTCTCATTTAAAGATTGTTCTGTATTTTCATAACTTTGAAAATTGTACATTCACACTGAAGTCATCAAAACTATGAATTAACACATGTGGAATTATATACTTAACAGAAAAGTGTGAAACAACTGAAAATCTGTCTTATATTCTAGGTTCTTCAAAGTAGCCACCTTTTGCTTTGATGACTGCTTTGCACACTCTTGGCATTCTCTTGATGAGCTTCAAGAGGTAGTCACTGGAAATGGTTTAAACTTCACAGATGTGCCCTGTCAGGTTTAATAAGTGGGATTTCTTGCCTTATAAATGGGGTTGGGACCATCAGTTGTGTTGTGCAGAAGTCAGGTGGATACACAGCTGATAGTCCTACTGAATAGACTGTTAGCTGCTTTTTTCTTGCCATAATACAAATTCAAAGTAAAGAAAAACGAGTGGCCATCATTATTTTAAGAAATGAAGGTCAGTCAGTCTGAAAAATTGGGCAAACTTTGAAAATGTCCCCAAGTGCAGTTGGAAAAACCATCAAACGCTACAAAGAAACTGTCTCACATGAGGACCGCCCCAGGAAAGGAAGACCAAGAGTCACCTCTGCTTCTGAGGATAAGTTTATCCGAGTCACCAGCTTCAGAAATTTCAGGTTAACAGCAGCTCAGATTAGAGAGCAGATCAATGCCACACAGAGTTCTAGCAGCAGACACATCTCTACAACAACTGTTAAGAGGAGACTTTGTGCAGTAGGCCTTCATGGTAAAATAGCTAATAGGAAACCACTGCTAAGGACAGGCGACAAGCAGAAGAGACTTGTTTGGCCTAAAGAACACAAGGAATGGACATTAGACCAGTGGAAATCTGTGCTTTGGTCTGATGAGTCCAAATTTGAGATCTTTGGTTCCAACCACCGTGTCTTTGTGCGAAGCAGAAAAGGTGAACGGATGGACTCTACATGCCTGGTTCCCACCGTGAAGCATGGAGGAGGAGGTGTGATGGTGTGGGGGGCTTTGCTGGTGACACTGTTGGGGATTTATTCAAAATTGAAGGCATACTGAGCCAGCATGGCTACCACAGCATCTTGCAGCGGCATGCTATTCCATCCGGTTTTCGTTTAGTTGGACCATCATTTATTTTTCAACAGGACAATGACCCCAAACACACCTCCAGGCTGTGTAAGGGCTATTTGACCAAGAAGGAGAGTGATGGGGTGCTACGCCAGATGACCTGGCCTCCACAGTCACCAGACCTGAACCCAATCGAGATGGTTTGGAGTGAGCTGGACCGCAGAGTGAAGGCAAAAGGGCCAACAAATGCTAAGCATCTCCAGGAACTCCTTCAAGATTGTTGGAAGACCATTTCCGGTGACTACCTCTTGAAGCTCATCAAGAGAATGCCAAGAGTGTGCAAAGCAGTCATCAAAGCAAAAGGTGGCTACTTTGAAGAACCTAGAATATAAGACATATTTTCAGTTGTTTCACACTTTTTTGTTAAGTATATAATTCCACATGTGTTAATTCATAGTTTTGATGCTTTCAGTGTGAATGTACAATTTTCATAGTCATGAAAATACAGAAAAATCTTTAAATGAGAAGATATGTCCAAACTTTTGGTCTGTACTGTACACACACACCACACACACACACCACACACACCACACACACACACACACCGCACACATACGCGCACACACACGAGCACACACACGCGCGCACACACACGCACACGTGTGTGTGTATGTGTGTGTGTATATATATAATTTTCCAAGTGCCAATTGAAACATGTGTTCACTTTGCACTTGCATTTCTTTTAATCTCCCCACTGTCTGCCAAGTTACCTACATTATAGATCCAAACAGAATGTTAGATTCCTCTGCTGAGGCTGTTTCACGTAAGGACACGGGACGTGGTCCCCAGCATGGGACACCCATTCAGGGCCGGCATAAGGGCAGGCAGACTAGACATCTGCCTGGGGCCCCCAGCCCGTGGCGTGCCGCTATAGGGCCTGTGAGTTCGTCCCCCCGCATCGCGCATTGAACTGTATCGGCAGCGGGGGAATGACTGTGCCTGCAGAGTGGAGCTGCTGAGACGCTCTGCAGAGCATGGAGCAGCTGGAGAACGAGGATGAGTATTGTATGTATTTGTTTTTTTATACGTGGTGACCATAATACTGCAGAACTGGGGGGCTGCATTATACTGTATGGAGTGGCTGAATTATACTCTATGGGGGGGCAGAATTATACTTTATCGTGGACTATGGGTTGCATTCTATTATATGTACTATATGTTTGGCTGCATTAAACTATAGGGAGGCTGCATTATACTCTATTAAGGACTAAGGAGAATGCATTATACTATATGAAGGACTATGGGGAGTGCATTATACTATATGAAGGACTATGGGGAGTGCATTATACTATATGAAGGACTATGGGGAGTGCATTATACTATATGGAGGGCTATGGGGAGTGCATTATATTATAGGGAGGGCTATGGGGAGTGCATTATACTATAGGGAGGGCTATGGGGAGTGCATTATACTATACTGAAGGCTATAGGGAGTATATTATACTATATGGAGGGCTATGGTGAGTGTATTATACTATATGTGTGGCGCCCCTGAGGGTTCGGTCGCCACAAGAGGGGATACTGCAGCCTGTCAGCAGGTGTAGTGTCTCCTCACCCAGGTAAGGAAGGTGCACTGGTCAGGACCCTGTCTTGCATCCAACACTACACACTACTGACCTATGGGAGGCAAGTATGCACCATAGCGCTGCCTCAGCAGGATCACGAGTGGGGGGAACCAAAAGTTAGGGGAACCATGTAGTGGGTGAAGGGTGTAGAACACACTTTTAGTTTGCACACATAGTTTCATATATAATAGCCAGCCATCTTAAGCACAAGGTTCTTGATTCTTGGTTCTTGGCTCCTGTTCTTTGATTGTGGTCTTTGCAGCTGACAGTGGCCTTGTGTAGGAGCCTGCAGTGTGCTGAAGATGCACAGTCCTCGTGCTCTGACCTTGACACGAGGAGCGGGTACGAGTTAACAGAGTCTCTACCCCGGTCAAGTTCCCTTGCTTAAGAAGGTCGGGAGCTATAGTGTAGCTCCATAGCAAAAGGATCCCAGGAGGATGCAGACGGAGCGGTATACGCCACCTGTCCTCGCTATACTGGCCCAGCCAGAAGGACTCCTGCTGCAAGAGGGGTACCGGCCCCCGATATCTGACTTTGTCACTTTAGGTCTCCGTCAGAGAAGCCCGGTGGGCTACAGTGGATCCCGTCGCGGGACGGACGCAACAGCAATTGCCGCCGTGCCCCAAATCTGTGGAAAGTCCAGAGGGATACCCAGCCTTTAGTCTACACACGGACAGGAGAGGTCCAAAAAGGGGAGAGTTAGGAACACTCTGAGGGTCCTGATCCAGGCACCTGAAGGACTTGGGTGCGCTGAGCCCTCATCCCTGGTGGCCGCAGTCATCCGTGAGGAGCAGGTAGAAGCCTTGCGGCTGAGCTAAAAGAACTGTGAGTAAAAGACCTGAAAGACTATCCTTATGGCCTATGGTTCCTTTATTTCTGCGCTGCACCACACCGCACCCGAGTGACCCAGGACTACTCTCCCCATCCTCCTGTTACTTCTGCCCTGAGACACAGCTCCGCCTGTGGGGAGTTATATCATCGCAAGCTGCCACAACTCCCGGCCTCAGAGGACTGCTAGCAGCGCTGGTGGCGCATCACCAGACACCGCAGGTGGCGTAGTCGATAATACCACTCAACCCTGAAAGCCCTTACATCCTTTTCAATGTGACGGCCCTGGGCACGGAACGGGTCCGGTCCACGACTGCATCCCCCCTAACATCTGACCCGGTTCCGAGTACCCCCACCATCTTTTCCCAGGGCAGGGCTGCGAGCGTCACACATATGGAGGACTATGAGGTGCATTATACTAATATGGAGGACTATGGGGAGTGCATTGTACTATATGGAGGGCTATGGGGAGTGCATTATACTATTTGGAGGAATATGGGCCACATTATACAATATGGAGCGCTGTGTGGCACATTATACAATATGGAGGACTATGGGGAGTACATTATACTATAGGCAGGGCTATAGGGAGTGCATCATACTATATGGAGGGCTATGGGGCAGTGTATTATACTATATGGAGGGCTATGGGGCAGTGTACTATACTATATAGAGGGCTATGGGGAGTGTATTATACTATATGGAGGACTATGGGGAATGTATTATACTATATTGAGGAATATGGGCCACATTATACAAAATGGAGGGCTGGGGGGCACATTATACAATATGGAGGACTATGGGCAGTGCATTATACTATAGGTAGTGTATTATACTATATGGAGGGCTATGGGGCAGTGTATTATACTATATGGAGGACTATGAGGTGCATTATACTATATAGAAGGCTATGGGGAATATATTATACTATATTGAGTAATATGGGCCACATTATACAATATGAAGGGCTGTGGGGCACATTGTACAATATGAAAGACTATGGGGCGTGCATTATACTATATGGAGGCCTATGGGGCAGTGTATTATACTATATGGAGGGCTATGGGGCAGTGTATTATACACTGTGTGCAGAAATATTAGGCAAGTTGTATATTAAAGGATTATTTTTATTATTGATCAACAACTAAGTTCTCAATCAACCGAAAAGACTCATAAATATCCAAACTTAATATTTTTGGAAGTTGGAGTGGGTTTTTTTTAGATGTGGCTATCTTAGGAGGATATCTATTTGTGCAGGTAACTATTACTGTGCAGAATTATTAGGCAACTTAATAAAAACCAAATATAATCCCATCTCACTTGTTTATTTTCACCAGGTAAACCAATATCCGTGCTCAAAATTTAGAAATAAACATTTCTGACACGCAAAAACAAAAACCAAAAAATTAGTGATCAATATAGCCACCTTTCTTTATGATGACACTCAACAGCCTTCCATCCATAGATTCTGTCAGTTGCTTGATCTGTTTTTGATCAACATTGCGTGCAGCAGTCACCACAGCCTCCCAGACACTGTTCCGAGAGGTGTACTGTTTTTCCTCCCTGTAGATCTCACATTTTATGATGGACCACAGGTTCTCTATGGGGTTCAGATCAGGTGAACAAGGGGGCCATGTCATTATTTTTTCTTCTTTTAGACCTTTACGGGCCAGCCACGCTGTGGAGTAGTTGGATGCATGTGATGGAGCATTGTCCTGCATGAAAATCATGTTTTTCTTGAACGATACCGACTTCTTCCTTACCACTGCTTGAAGAAGTTGTCTTCCAGAAACTGGCAATAGGTCTGGGAGTTGAGCTTCACTCCATCCTCAACCCTAAAAGGTCCCACAAGTTCATCTTTGATGATACCAGCACATACCAGTACCCCACCTCCACCTTGCTGGCGCCGGAGTGGAGCTCTCTGCCCTTTACTGATCCAGCCTCTGGCCCATCCATCTGGCCCATCAAGAGTCACGCTCATTTCATCAGTCCATAACACCTTTGAAAAATCAGTCTTAAGATATTTCTTGACCCATTATTGACGTTTTATTTTATGTTTCTTGTTCATAGGTGGTCGTTTTTCAGCCTTCCTTACCTTGGCCATGTCCCTGAGTATCGCACACCTTGTGCTTTTTGATACTCCAGTAACGTTGCAGCTCTGAAATATGGCAAAACTGGTGGCGAATGGCATCTTGGCAGCTTCACGCTTGATTTTCCTCAATTCATGGGCAGTTATTTTGCGCCTTTTTTGGCCAACACGCTTCTTGCGACCCTGTTGACTATTTGCCATGAAACGCTTGATTGTTCGGTGATCACGCTTCAAAAGTTTGGAAATTTCAAGACTGCTGCATCCATCTGCAAGACATCTCACAATTTTGGACTTTTCAGAGCCCGTCAAATCTCTCTTCTGACCCATTTTGCCAAAGGAAAGGAAGTCGCCTAATAATTAAGCACACCTTATATAGGGCGTTGATGTCATTAGTCAACACCACTCCTCATTACAGAGATGCACATCACCAGATTTACTTAATTGGTAGTTGGCTCCCAAGCCTATGCAGCTTGAAGTAGGACAACATGTATAAAAAGTATCAAAGTGATCAAAATACGCATTTGCCTAATAATTCTGCACGCGGTGTACTATATGGAGGGCTATGGGGCAGGGTATTATACTATATAGAGGGCTATGGGGAGTGTATTATACTATATGGAAGACTATGGGTAATGTATTATACTCTATTGAGGAATATGGGCCACATTATACAATATGGAGGGCTGGGGGGCACATTATACAATATGGAGGACTATGGGGAGTGCATTATACTATATGGAGGACTACGGGGAGTATATTATACTATATGGAGGGCTATGGGGAGTGTATTATACTTTATGGAGGACTATGGGGAGTGCATTATACTATATGGAGGGCTATGAGGAGTGTATTATACTATATGGAGTACTATGAGGTGCATTATACTATGTGGAGGGCTATGGGGAGTGTATTATACTATTTGGAGGAATATGAGCCATATTATACAATATGGAGCTCTGTGGGGCACATTATACAATATTGAAGACTTTTGGGAGTGCATTATACTATAGGGAGTGTATTATACTATAGGGAGTGTATTATACTATATGGAGGGCTATGAGGCAGTGTATTATACTATATGGAGGGCTATGGGGCAGTGTATTATACTATATGGAGGGCTATGAGGCAGTGTATTATACTATATGGAGGGCTATGAGGCAGTGTATGATACTATATGGAGGGCTATGGGGCAGTGTATGATACTATATGGAGGGCTATGGGGCAGTGTATGATACTATATGGAGGGCTATGGGGCAGTGTATGATACTATATGGAGGGCTATGGGGCAGTGTATGTAACTATATGGAGGGCTATGGGGCAGTGTATCATACTATATGGAGGGCTATGGGGCAGTGCATGATACTATATGGAGGGCTATGGGGCAGTGTATGATACTATATGGAGGGCTATGGAGCAGTGTATTATACTATATGGAGGGCTATGGGGCAGTGTATTATACTATATGGAGGACTATGAGGTGCATTATACTATATAGAAGGCTATGGGGAATATATTATACTATATTGAGTAATATGGGCCACATTATACAATATGGAGTGCTGTGGGGCACATTGTACAATATGAAAGACTATGGGGCGTGCATTATACTATATGGAGGGCTATTAGGTGCATTATACTATATGGAGAACTATGAGGTGCATTATACTATATAGAAGGCTATGGGGAATATATTATACTATTTGGAGGAATATGGGCCACATTATACAATATGGAGAGCTGTGGGGCACATTATACAATATGGAGGGCTATGGGGAGTGCATTATACTATATGGAGGGCTATCGGGAGTGTATTATACTATATGGAGGACTATAGGCCTCATTATACAATATGGGGGGCTGTGGGGCACATTATAAAATATGGAGGACTATGGCATGTATTATACTAAACAAGCAAAATGCTGCCTATTCATCGAGTAATTGGATTGTTTATGCCAGAACAAAAATCCTTGTTCTCAGCAGCACATCGGCCGGTAACATGATGCTGTATGGGGACAGATTGATCTATTAGTGATTGTTCTGTATCCATCATTCTTCCTCAGCTGGTGTAAAGAGGTCGGGAAACAAGCGTCGAACGGCTTCAGTATTGTGGATTGCGCTCGTTTAGCGGCCTGAACTCAGCGCATGTAAATACAAGCTAAATGTTTGTGTGGTGCTGTATGTCAGCATTTGGGACCCCACTTTAAACTTTTCCCCAGGGCCCCACTTTATCTAAAATCGGCCCTGCACCCATTTAAATGGTTCCCGTACGCTGCACAGACTGGGAGAGAGAGGGGAGACTATTTGTGGCTTATGTAGTGGTGCTCAGTTTTGTGGACATCGGAGGGAAAGTTTTCTTTTAATTTATGAAATTCAATTCATGTGCTAAATTTAAAAAAATAATATTAGTAACAATTCAACTTTATTTTAGTCCTTAGGTTATGGGTGAGGATCTTTTGGCAGAAAGAACAGAGGAAGGACAAACGGACACAAAAACCACTCAGACATTGGCCTCTTACATAATGCCGTCTGACGCCGAGTTCAGAGTCCAATGGTTTCAGAAAGCGACCACTTTCCTAATGAGCAGCGAGTAAAGATGATCAGCTCTCCGCCATCACTGACTGTCTGCCAACTGGAGCTTGTCCATCTCTAATCATTCCTGCTCAATGGGGGCCACAATATTTTTACTTCACAGTAATCCCTGACATCTTTTCGGAGTATATTTTATACATAGTGATCTTTATACGGCTGGAGCACTTACAGTAGCAAGTCAGATGGCATGCAGGTAGCGTTGTGCGAGATCCAGTATGCCGTCCTGCTTCTATCATTAGAGGGTCCTGCTAGAGAACAGCGGCCACACTATTATACTGTGTCCAGAGTTACAGGAGTCTGTCAGATGTGGACTGCTACGTTGCAAAAAATGCTTAATAAGTTATTTTTTTTCAAACTGGATTGATATGCAAAATATTTTTAATAAAATCATTTTCTTATACTTGCAGGGTTTCTGTTTATTCAGTAATGTTGTAGCTGTTTGCTCTCACGCTGTGGATGATTGTAAATGAATACAGTTTCCTACATAATCATTGCAGCGGATCAGTTAAAAACGGGTGCCGTATGTGTTGTACCCAGGACCGGCATCACCACCCGGGCAAGTGCCTGGGCCCTGAGCGAGCAGGGGGCCCACTCACCCTCTGGGACACCAGCGCGCTATGGGGCCCATGAGTCGGCGGGGCCTGATGCCAGCGAATGGGCACTTGCACTGGGCCTTTCCCAGTGCTTTAAACTGTTTGCAATACTTACCTCTCCCTGTTCCTCTGCTGCTCCTCTGTCTTCTGCGTCTTCTTACTCTGTGACATCTCAGGGCAGAGGGCGCGATGACGTCACTACAGAGCGCCCTCTGCTGATCAGTCCCAGTGCAGAGAGTCGGAAGACGCTGATGAGACAGGTCTGCTTCCAGCAAAGAGCGGTGAGTATTTGATTTTTTTTTTTTTTTTATGTAAGGAGTATTATATGGGGCTCATTATATATGGAGTATTATATAGGGCCCATTATCTATGGAGCATTATATGGGGCCTATTCTTTATCGAGCAATATATTGGGCCCACTATTTATGGAGCAATATATAGGGCCCATACTGTATGGAGCAATATATGGGGCCCATACTGTATGGAGCAATATATGAGGCTCATTTTACTTTATGGAGCAACATATGGGGCTCATTATACTGTATGGCGCATTATGTGCGGTCCATTATTCTGTATGAAGCAATATATGGTGTCCATAATACTGTATGGAGGACCATGTGGTGTCCATAATACTGTATGGAGGACCATGTGGTGCCCATAATACTGTATGGAGTATATTCTGCCACCGATGTACGTGGGGCGAGATGTGTCTGAGGGATGTGACACGGATCTCTGTATAAGCAGTGGCATATAGCGTCAACTCACTGACCTGAATAGATGAAAACTACCGCACTCCTGAGGTGATGGTGGTGCCCAGGTAGGGTTACAAGCCCGTAGTCATGTAGAGAAGTAACCTGGCACTCAGAAGACTCATGGGTTCTTTTATAGTTTTTAATAAAGTAGTGCAGAAAAATAAACAACAGACGTTTCGGTCACATTAGACCTTCATCGGTGTACTACAAAAATAAAAATGGCAGTAAGTATCATATAGACATGTATAAATAATACAGATGTGACCAAACATGATCAAATCAAACCAATTAGTCATGAAAAAGTGCTTAAAGGGAGTACAACATGGGAAAAAAAGGATGGGAAGGGGAGGAGGATTAGGAGAGGGAATGGTGGCAGATCCTGAAATCTTATAGAAAGGAACCTACCAGTTAGCAGAAGTGGGTATATTAAAGCAGTAGCTTATTAGGTTCTGTAAGCTGTGGGGATAAAAATAAAGGCATAAATGCCATGGACCAAGGCTATTACTAGTATGGAGAGTGAGGGGATTGTCCCTATGAAGTTACCTGTAGATGTGTGGTAGCCGGACACGTTGTCCACCGTTTGTCAGGAGGTGCTATGAGGGACTGAGGACCTTATGGGTCTTAAGTAGGTAGTGGAGAGGGTTAAAGGTCACTCTCTGGGCTGATCATTGGTAGCAGTGGGATTAGAGCGCGCATATAACAATCAGAAGGATCTGAGAAGCGGAAGTAGCGTCATTTGACGTTCTTTAAGGTCCTACAACGAGAAGGGCCGGTCAGGTGACCGGAAGTGACGCACGAGTGCGTTCCACGCTATGTTGTATGCGTTCCACTGCATAAGAGTAGCGCTGGAGACAGTTTGGTAGGATGGAGGGATGTAATAGGATCAGGATAGGAGTCCAGGAGGGTAGGGGATCAGGAGGGAGGAACCGCCGAAGGAGACGAGAGGTAGAGATTGGGGAAAGGAGTTACGCCACTGTACTAATCTTGAACTACATTGTGCCACACTCTCTAAATACGTCAGAGTCCAACGTATTCCAAGGGGACTTAGAGTCCCATTACGCCCTACACTTTTCTATGACCAAGAGGACTATTGCATAAAGTTTGAACTTATTTTAAACAAATGCTTGTTTGATCTCATGACTTTAACGATTGAATTCTTACAGAAGGAAATCATGGCATCCAAAGAACAGATTTCTAGCATTGAAACTCAACTAGCATCCACGATCTCCATAGAAGAATTGAATTCTCTAAAGACCAAGGTAAATCAGAACCTGGAACAACACCGACGGGATACTGAAAAAAGGAAACGACTGAAATTCATCCGTGACGCAGAGGACTACCAGAAGGATCGCGTATACAAATGGCGCGACTTCTCCAGCACACGACGTGGTCTGGGACAACCGGGTCACTCCTCCACCGACCTTTCCTCTTCTGGCTCGGAATTGGACAGACCAAATCACCCATCCACCTCTACTCATTATTTAGGTTTTCGGAAGAAGTACAACCGAAAAAGAGGAGGACGAGGAGAGGCGGTACCAACAGTTGGCGACAGGAGCTTCGTCAGGGTTACACGCTCCCAGGTATGACCCCATTAGTTGTGAACATTTCGTCACGATCCCTCAGCATAGCGGAACTATCGGTGTTACAGAAAGGCCTGTCTTTCTGCCCGTCTTACAAGTGTAATACTTTTGGTTTAGAGATGGATTTACAAAGGTTTTTCAGATCTATTAGACTCAAGGCTCACTTTTCTCAGGAGGTTATTCCCAATACCACTACACCTATCATTAATCCAGTCAGCATCACAGCGGCTAGCCTAGGATTAAAGAATAAAAGTACTTATCGACCCCCCCAGAACTACCATGCTGCAGAAACTTTCATCGATTTTATTAAACAATCTTTCCAAAAATTACGATCAGATATTGATTTAGGCCGGTTACATTACCAACAGAATCTGTCCTCTTTGGACAGACAAGCACTAAAAACACTCCAATCTGATTCTTCCATTATCATCAAATCAGCGGACAAGGGCGGGGCGATAGTAGTAATGGACAAATCCACCTATCTGAATGAGATTCATAGACAACTAGACGACAACTCAGTTTATGAGAGACTTACACACGACCCCACCTCCACTATTAAGGAGGCTATCTCCAAAACCCTGGAACATCATTGCCTTAAGGGAACAAATGACAACAAAACCCGTGAATTCTTAACCAATACCTTCCCAATTACTCCAGTGTTTTATACCTTACCGAAAATTCACAAGAATCTCGAAAACCCCCCGGGCTGTCCGATAGTCGCTGACACTAATTCCATTCTATCATCTTTAGCGATTTTCTTGGAAAAAATATTGACCCCTTTGGTTAAACACTATTATTAAAGAAATCGCACAGATCCACCCAGAATCCTTATTAGTCACATTTGATGTCAATAACCTATATACCTCCATCCCACATGAGAAAGGGATCACTTGTGTAAAAAACCTACTGGCTATTTCCCATACACCACCAGAGATCAACCGCCTCTGCCTAGATCTTTTAACCTTGGTCCTATCTAAAAATTTCTTCTTATTCCAAGACACTTTTTACCTACAGAAACAGGGTACCGCAATGGGGTCTAATGTAGCCCCCCCCGTATGCTAACTGCTACATGTCAAGATTTGAGGAAGAGGTAGTATACACAAATCCACTATTCAAGACCCACTCTAGGTTATGGAAGTGATACATAGATGACATTTTCTGCATTTGGACAGGGCCCATGGAGACTTTGACACAATTTTTTGAAATTCTGAACTCATCCTGGGATGGCCTTGGTTTCACCATGTCTTCCAGTAGACAATCTATTCATTTCCTTGATACCACCATCATCAAAGATGAGCTGGGCTTCCTCTCTACTGACTTGTATGTGAAACCCACAGACAGAAATAGTCTTCTACACTACACGAGCCTTCACCCGAAATCCATCTTTACCTCAGTACCCAGATCCCAATTCCACCGGGTTCAACGCATTGTTAGTAACCCCTCTACACAGGATGTCAGGATCACTGAGATGAGGGAAAAAATTCTTAACATGGCTGGTGGATAACCTCTGTCATCTCGAGCCTTAGAGCCCACTACAAGCACTCGTCTTACTTCTAACAAACGCATACCATTCGTCCATACTTACCATCCTATGGTTTCAATATTACATAAAAAGATCAGGCAACACTGGAACATATTGAAAACAGCTTATCCAGCAGTTCCAGAATTTAAGGTCCCGTTCTTACCATGTTATAAAAGATCCACCAACCTCTGTGACCAACTCGTCCACTCAGACATCGGTACCACTAACACTCAACCAAGACAGAGATTCCTATCCACACCGAAACATTGGACTTTTCCATGTTTACAATGTCACCAATGCAATAACATTATCCGAGGAGATACTATCTATCACCCACAATCAGGCAAACAGTATAAAATTAGGGATTATTTCACATGCAACTCTTCTTACGTGGTTTACTTTTCAAAATGCCCTTGTGGCCTGATTTATGTGGGGGAGACTACTCAGTGTATCAAAGATAGGATCTCTAAGCGTAAATCAACAATATGTTGTAAAAATTTACTCTTACCAGTTCCCTTACATTTTGTGACAGACGGTCATCTGGTGTCACAACTCAAATTCCAGGTGATTGAACATGTCCCCCCTCCCAGACGGGGAGGAGACCGAATCCGTTTGTTAAAACGCAGGGAGTCTTTTTGGATCCATGAGCTACAATCACTATCCCCTAAAGGACTCAATAAAGAATATGATCTTAGCTCATTCACTTAGTTATCAATTAGCTCATGCAATCATATTGAACATGGGCTTAACTATGGCATTTAACAGGGACCTTTGATTTTCTACATATGATACCGTTTATCCAAGGGACTACTAACTCAGTTGTCATTATCATATTGACCTATATGGGATACCCTGTTATTGTAATCATTACTCTGATTCTCTGATGTCTTGAAATATGCGATGCCTTGCTGATATGATCTATATTATTCTATGCTGGTTTAATGATGCATACTATGATCATGTTATTTATACCCTTTTTCTCATTTTCTTTAGATCCCATCCTAATTGGTGTTCCTCCCTCCTGATCCCCTACCCTCCTGGACTCCTATCCTGATCCTATCACATCCCTCCATCCTACCAAACTGTCTCCAGCGCTACTCTTATGCAGTGGAACGCATACAACATAGCGTGGAACGCAATTGCGCGTCACTTCCGGTCACGTGACCGGCCCTTCTCGTTGTAGGACCTTAAAGAACGTCAAATGATGCTACTTCCGCTCCTCAGGTCCTTCTGATTGTTATATGCGCGCTCTAATCCCACTGCTACCAATGATCAGCCCAGAGAGTGACTTTTAACCCTCTCCACTACCTACTTAAGACCCATAAGGTCCTCAGTCCCTCATAGCACCTCCTGACAAACGGTGGACACCGTGACCGGCTACCATACATCTACAGGTAACTTCATAGGGACAATCCCCTCACTCTTCATACTAGTAATAGCCTTGGACCATGGCATTTATGCCTTTATTTTTATCCCCACAGCTTACAGAACCTAATAGGCTACTGCTTTAATATACCTGACGCGCCCCTGGGCCTGCTGTGTCGCGCAGCGTCTCGCGCACGGGGGCTTACCCGGAACCGGATCAGATGAGGGTTGTAGTCTCCGAGTGGCGGGGACCCGGTCCGTGCCCAGGGAGTCAGACTCAGTGTGTGGCAGTCTTGATAGATGTTATTTGAGTGTCGACTACGCCACCCGTTGATTTGCAGCTATGGAGCTGCCGCTGCAGGGCAGACCGCTGAGGCCGGTGTAGAATTGTGCAGCGTGATAGTATAACCCCCAACGGGAGGGGTATGGCCTCAGGGCAGCCGACGTGGAAGATGGGGGTAGCAGGAACCACTCAGAGACGGTGCGGTGTAATTCAGGGTCTTTACTGGTAACAACGATAGACCCTCCCGGAGTACTTGCTAGCGAACGGGGCCTGGTCAGTCCTTGAGCAGATGGGATCTCCCCTGGCCAGGCGGAGTTGTAGGCCTCCCAAACTAACTGTACTCTTCTGGCTACCTTGCTAGAAGCGGATATAAGTAGCCCACGTCCCTGGGTGTACCGTGTGGTGCTCACCCGTATGGCCGGTGACTCGGGGCCTTCTATTGGCTTCCGCTCCACGATGGCGGTGCTGGTCCCACACGTGTGACCGTGCCTTCGGGTTTCTGGGCCTGAGGACCTGAAATCCCCTGCCGGTCAGCTTCTGCTGCTGGGTAAGAGTTAGTCCCCACAGCCTCGGACGCCGGGTCCGGTAAGAAAGCTTCTCAGTCAGGGCGAGCTCTGCAGCTGCCAGCCCCTGACTCGTAGTAGTATTGCTCCCACTGAGCTCCTGCTGTTTCTTCCTATGACTGTTTCTTGTCTCTACTCTCCTTGACTCCTCACCCTGCTTCAGCCCCGGGTTTATATAGGGGAAGTTCTTCCCCTCCCAAGACTGGGCAGGAGGTGTGGCATGCACAGGATCCCTGACCAAAGGACCTCCCACCTGCTCTCAGACATAACATCTCTATCACTGTGGCAACCAGACCCCTGGGGTGTCACATTCCCCCCTAGTGAAATTTACTACTCCGGGACTAAACATATTTTAGAAAAACATAACAAGATAAAAACAATAATAATACAATAAGAAAAACATATAAAGATGGTTACGGCATGTCCGTAACCGGGTGCAGTCTTTGAAGAAAAGCAAGGTGTCCATTTCACCAAAACAGGGAGACGTAACCAGGTAGGGGTTTGTCCTACCCCGAGTCCTTAACAGTCTTTAGTCCGTCCTGGGTTACGCTCCAACTACGTACAAGGATTCCCGGTAAATCCGCCAAGGACTCCTACAAATAACTAGAAACACAAAATTATACACAAGCAACAATACACAGGTAAACATAAATAAAACAATTTATACACTTCAAATCCTCCACCGTGCGGGTAACTGGCCTCTAGTGGCCCTAGTGGACCTACGGAGCTGACTGCCTAGCCCTGAACTACAGGGTGTAGGAGCTGTCAAGGGTAAACTGGGCAGCTGTCTACCGGCTCTTTGGCTCACTAGGGATATGGCAGGCTCACTGCAAGCAGAGGGTTGATCCTCCTGGTCTGCGGGTGTGGGGTCTTCTGCCTCCTGGACCGGCTGTTCTTCCAGCTCTACCTGTTGCTCCGTAGGTGCTTGGGATGCTGGTTGGAGGAAGGTGAGTACGGGTACCACAACTGCACCATTGACTTGAGTCCAAGACCGAGGGAAGTCCCCGAGCACAGTACTAACCATATCTTCCCTTTCCTCTACGGGTCGATGGTCTTCTTGTTCCTCTTCAGGGTTCCTCAGTTGTTCGGGACACTTCTTCAGGTGGTCCCGGGATACAATAGCTGTGGTTTCCCCTCCGTCTTTACTGATGGTACAAACCTTCGGGTTCTCGTGGCTTGAGGGCAGTACGGTGTACGGGTCCTTTTCCCACTGGTCGTCCAACTTGTGGAGCCGTCTCTTCCTCTTCAAGACCTGCTCTCCGGGTACCAGGGGAACAGCGGGAGCATACTGGTTGTAAGTTTTCTCTTGTCTTTCCCTAGCCTGACAGAGACTTCGCTCCACGCTCTCCTGTATTCTCCGGTACTGCTGCTGCCTCTCTGTGTCCCAGTTTGTTTCTGGTGAAGTGTCCTCGGGTGTCAGGACTCCCATTTCCAGGTCAACAGGTAACTTACCAGGTCTTGCCCTCATTAGGTAAGCCGGGGTACAGTTGGTGGAACCTACCGGGATGTGGTTGTATAGGTCCACCAGATCGGGCAACTTCTCAGGCCACAGACTGCGTTCTTCCAGGGGCAACGTTTTTAAAAGATCCATTACCACCTGGTTCATTTTCTCACAAAGTCCATTAGTTTGCGGATGGTAGGGTGTCGTCCTTATCTTCCGGCAGCCATACAGATTGCAGAATTCCTGGAAGACCTCCGCTTCAAAGGCAGGTCCCTGGTCCGTCAGCACTTGGTCCGGGTACCCGTGTGCTGCTGGAAGGCTCTAGCTGCTGTTTGAGCCGTTAAGTCCTTGACGGGGACGACAACCAAGAACCGGGAGTAATGATCCACGATGGTTAACGCGTAGACGTAGCCACTTCTGCTTGGGGTCAGTTTTACATGATCCAAGGCTACCAGTTCCAACGGTTGCCGGGTGACGATGGACTGCAGGGGAGTCTTCTGGCTGGCACGGTCCTTCCTTCTCAGGTTGCACGGGCCACAGTCTCTGCACCACTTCTCAATGGTTTCCCTCATGCCTACCCAGTGGAATCGCTCGCGCAGCAGGAACTCCAGCTTCTTCCACCCGAAGTGTCCAGCTCCATCGTGGTATGCCTCCATCACCATGGCTGCGTCTCTTCGTGGCACCACTACTTGCCAGAGTAGTTCATGCGTCCGGGAGTTAACCATTCTGCGGCACAACTTCCCCTTGTAAAGGAACAGTCGACTCTTCTCTGCCCATAGTTGTTTGGCTTCCTCCGGAGCGTCTGGTTCAAGGCAAGCCTCCGGGCGAGTCAGCATCTCCTTCACCAGTCGGACGGCAGGGTCGCTGTCTTGCGTTTCCGCCCAGTTGTAGTGAGGTAAGGGGTTCAACGTAGCAGCCTGCTTACTCCTTACCCGGTGGGAATACTGGATAGTCCCATGACGGTGGAACGCAGGGAGTTCAACTTCTTCCAGTCCCTCCGGATCTTCTCCTTCGTCCGGCAGGTTGGGCATCCTGGACAGGGCATCCGCGTTGGTATTGGAGCGTCCGGCCCGGTATTTGATTGTGAACTCGTAGTTGGACAGACGGGCCATCCACCTCTGCTCCAGGGCACCGAGTCTTGCCGTGTCCAGGTGTGTCAACGGGTTGTTATCCGTGTACACGGTGAACCGGGAAGAAGCGAGGTAATGCTTAAAGCGCTCGGTGACTGCCCATACTACGGCCAGGAACTCTAGCTTAAATGAGCTGTAATTCTCGGGGGTCCTTTCGGTGGGTCGCAGTTTTCGGCTGGCGTAGGCGATTACTCGTTCCTTCCCCTGCTGGATCTGGGACAGTACGGCTCCTAGCCCGATGTTACTGGCGTCGGTGTAGAGGATAAAGGGCTGGCTATAATCCGGGTACGCCAGGATTTCGTCCCCCGTGAGGGCCATCTTCAGCTGGCGGAAGGACTCTTCTTCCAGCTCCTCCCATTTGAAGGGCGGCTTCTGGTTCTTGGCCTTCCGGGACTGGCCTATCAGGAGGTCCTGCATAGGTGCTGCCTTTTTGGTGAAACCGGGAATAAACCTTCGGTAGTAGCCTACCAACCCGAGGAACTGCCGCACTTCTTTTACGCTGGAGGGGCTTGGCCATTCCTTAATTGCGGTGATCTTATCAGGGTCGGGAGCCACTCCGTCAGCGCTCACCACGTGTCCCAGGTACTGCACCTTTGGTTTCAGGAGGTGACACTTGGAGGGTTTCACCTTTAGGCCGTAACTCGCCAGAGCTTCGAACACTTCCGCCAGGTGTTTCAGGTGGTCCTCATACGTCTTGGAATATACGATGACATCGTCCAGGTACAACAGGACCGTCTCGAAGTTTCTGTGGCCCAGACAACACTCCATTAGTCGTTGGAAGGTTCCTGGTGCGTTGCAGAGTCCGAACGGCATGCAGGTGAACTCGCTAAGTCCCATCGGGGTGGTGAATGCAGTCTTCTCCCGGTCCGCCTCTGCTACAGGAACCTGCCAGTACCCGCTAGTGAGATCCAAGGTAGAGAAGAAGTTAGCAGATCTTAAAGCAGCCAATGACTCCTCTATCCTTGGTAAGGGGTACGCATCCTTGTGTGTGATACGGTTGATTTTCCGGTAATCTACACACATCCTCATGGTGTTGTCTTTTTTTCTGACTAAGACTAGTGGAGCTGCCCAGGGGCTACAGCTATCCCTGATCACCCCAGCCTCCTTCATGTCTCTAAGCATCCCCTTGGCGTGTTGGTAGTGGGCAGGGGGTACGGGTCGATACCTCTCTTTTATAGGAGGATGGTCTCCCGTGGGGATGTGGTGTTCTACCCCCTTGACTCGCCCGAAGTCTAACAGGTGTTTACTGAACACTCTCTCGTACTCCTGAACCACCCGATAGACTCCTTGTTTCTGGTGTGAGGGAGTGGAGTCAGTACCCAGATGTAGTTGCTGACACCAGTCCTCCATGTTTTTCTTAGAGCCGTTACCTTCCTCCGGGTGAGATGGAGGCAAGGGTTCCACAGATTGTATAGAATTTTGGTTAATGGTATATAACTTGGCTAGCGTGGCATACCGGGGCAGGTACACTTCCCTCTCCCCGATATTTATTATGCGAACGGGCACCCTCCCATGGCGTACATCAACCACCCCCCGTGCTGTCAAAATGGTGGGCCTACTGTCTGAGTAAACTGGTTCTACCATTGCCTGGTAATCCCTACCTCTCAGACCAATAGCTGCCCGGCACCAAATCATCATTTCACTTTTTGGGGGCATGGCAATAGGAAAAGGGTCACACATTCTTACGCTACCAATCTCACCGCCGGAGAGTTCCACCTGTTGCCGTCGCATCAGTGCCCGGATCTCTTTCTGGAGCACCCGCTGCTCGCCGGAGCTGGCGTTCTTGGCAACCTGCTGTAAAAGGAAAATCACCTCTGCAAGACAATTTTCAATTGCATTAGTTCCTAGAGTTATTTTTGGGTGACTCTCATGTTTGTCAATATCTACAATGATCAGTCCCTGTGCTGCCAGTTCGACTCTACCGATTTTGATGGTCACCTCTTTAAATCCGATCTGTGGCACGGGCTGGCCATTGCTGGCGATGATACTCAAGTCGTCGTCAGGGTAGCGGGTAATATCCGAGTCATTCCAGTACTGCTTAAAGAGCACGTACGGGATGGTGGTGACCTGTGACCCAGTGTCCAGTAGGGCACTCATGGGAATGCCATCCAGTACCACAGGCAAGACTGGACGTCCTCCCACATATCTGTCGCGCCAGTTCGATGGGCCTGGTGATCTTTTTCCTGGGGGTTGGCCCTCTACCCCAGGTTGTGCCCGTTTAAAGAACAGTACCTTGCCATATGTCCGGGTTGATTGCAGCGGCGGCAGATGGGTTGTCCGTCCTCGTTGTATCGGTCGCTGGGTCTTCCTCTGGCCGGTGGGGTCCTCCTTGGTCGACGCCACGGGATGTCCTCCGGTCCGGATGCCAGCTGGATCTTCCCTGGGGTGGAAACCTGTAAAGACTGCACAGTTCGGGTTAGCGCAGCAACGCTCTTAGCTAGCTCTTGGACCTGATGGTGTAGGTCTGGAGCCGGGTCATTGTCCAAAGCCTGCGCATCAGCTCCCACAGGCCCTGCCGACAAGGGCGCCGCCTCCTGGTGGTAAGTAATAGCTGGGCGCCTGTGGGTCATAACGCCACCCGGTGCCGGTTCTCGGAGCACCCGGATGGCTCTGTCCTTGAACTGTGCAAAGCCCAGATGGGGATCCTGTAAGGCCATCGCCCGCAACTGGGTTCGGTGGGCATTACAATACAGTCCCTCTATAAATTGTTCAGTCAACAGCCTGTCCTCATTTCCCACTCCATCAGGGTCGGTCTGCTTAATGGCCCTCAGGGCCTCTTGTAGGTTTAGTGCATAGTCCCTTATACTCTCATGCGCTCGCTGCTTGCACCCGTAGAATCTAAGCTTAATCTCGGCTGAGGTGCGGGTATCAAAGGTATCCTTCAGCCGGGTTAGTATCCCTGCGACAGTCTTCTTCCCAGGTGGCCAGGATTTTACTTCCCTTTTAGCTGCCCCGGTTAGTTGGGCCACCAGGATGCTCACTTTTTGCTCTTCTGTGAGGGGGTACACCTGGAAGAGGCTATCCAGCTTTTCTCTAAAGTCATGCAGGGTATGTGACTCCCCTGAGTACTGGGGTAGCCAAGCTGCTCCCGGGATATAGGGCATGGTGAAGGGCATAACTGCAGCAGCGGTGGCGCTGGCGGGGGTTGAGGCAGTGAAGCTCTCCTCCGTATCCGACATCTTCCTCCCCCCTAGTGGACCGTGGCCTACCTTGCGATGATCCTGTTCCGTAGGCCGCGGCTCCGCAGTAGATCGTCAGGGTTGAGGACCTTCCGTCGCGCTCCGGTGACGTAGGCGTCTGCTGGGCTCCTTCCAGGACCTTACGCAACGTCCGGACGTGAGGCGGGGCTTCAGTTCTCGCGCGCTTTCGAAGTCCACGCCCCTCTTCTTCCCGCGCGGCGTCCTCAAGATGGCGTCCAATGGCGGGAAAACTCCACGGATGGCGGGAAGAAGGCCGAAGATGGCGCCGGATGGCGGGAAAACTTCGCGGATGGCGGGAAGAAGGCAGAAGATGGCGCCGGATGGCGGGAAACCTCACCACTGGTAAGTTTGAACAGTCTTTGCTTTTCAGGCACGCAGTACCCGGTGGTTGCGGGCACGAAATCCTGCCGACTACGCCAAAGTTGACGCGCCCCTGGGCCTGCTGTGTCGCGCAGCGTCTCGCGCACGGGGGCTTACCTGGAACCGGATCAGATGAGGGTTGTAGTCTCCGAGTGGCGGGGACCCGGTCCGTGCCCAGGGAGTCAGACTCAGTGTGTGGCAGTCTTGATAGATGTTATTTGAGTGTCGACTACGCCACCCGTTGATTTGCAGCTATGGAGCTGCCGCTGCAGGGCAGACCGCTGAGGCCGGTGTAGAATTGTGCAGCGTGATAGTATAACCCCCAACGGGAGGGGTATGGCCTCAGGGCAGCCGACGTGGAAGATGGGGGTAGCAGGAACCACTCAGAGACGGTGCGGTGTAATTCAGGGTCTTTACTGGTAACAACGATAGACCCTCCCGGAGTACTTGCTAGCGAACGGGGCCTGGTCAGTCCTTGAGCAGATGGGATCTCCCCTGGCCAGGCGGAGTTGTAGGCCTCCCAAACTGACTGTACTCTTCTGGCTACCTTGCTAGAAGCGGATATAAGTAGCCCACGTCCCTGAGTGTACCGTGTGGTGCTCACCCGTATGGCCGGTGACTCGGGGCCTTCTATTGGCTTCCGCTCCACGATGGCGGTGCTGGTCCCACACGTGTGACCGTGCCTTCGGGTTTCTGGGCCTGAGGACCTGAAATCCCCTGCCGGTCGGCTTCTGCTGCTGGGTAAGAGTTAGTCCCCACAGCCTCGGACGCCGGGTCCGGTAAGAAAGCTTATCAGTCAGGGCGAGCTCTGCAGCTGCCAGCCCCTGACTCGTAGTAGTATTGCTCCCACTGAGCTCCTGCTGTTTCTTCCTATGACTGTTTCTTGTCTCTACTCTCCTTGACTCCTCACCCTGCTTCAGCCCCGGGTTTATATAGGGGAAGTTCTTCCCCTCCCAAGACTGGGCAGGAGGTGTGGCATGCACAGGATCCCTGACCAAAGGACCTCCCACCTGCTCTCAGACATAACATCTCTATCACTGTGGCAACCAGATCCCTGGGGTGTCACATACCCACTTCTGCTAACTGGTAGGTTCCTTTTTATAAGATTTCAGGATCTGCCACCATTCCCTCTCCTAATCCTCCTCCCCTTCCCATCCTTTTTTTCCCATGTTGTACTCCCTTTAAGCACTTTTTCATGACTAATTGGTTTGATTTGATCATGTTTGGTCACATCTGTATTATTTATACATGTCTATATGATACTTACTGCCATTTTTATTTTTGTAGTACACCGATGAAGGTCTAATGTGACCGAAACGTCTGTTGTTTATTTTTCTGCACTACTTTATTAAAAACTATAAAAGAACCCATGAGTCTTCTGAGTGCCAGGTTACTTCTCTACTAACTCACTGACCTGCGCTCCTGTTCCTCATGAACTGCACGTGGTAATCCGGAATGATGATGCAGTGATGAATTCAACAGATTTATTTACAATTCTTGATGAGCTGAGATGAGGGAAAGTGAAGGATGAGGAAAGGGTAGGAATTGTAGGTATTAGAAGCGCCAGGTAAAGTGGTAACAAGAGAATCCTTTCTCCAGTCCTGCAGCATGAGTAGTCAAGATGGATGTGAAGAAGAAGAAGGAAGTGCTGAACAGGAGATAGGAGGAGTTACAGACCGAAGGGGTTTGTGGGTAAAACACAAGAATAATACATGTTATAACATACAGTATTATAACTACGGCCAGTAGATGGCAGCAAAGTACAACAATACAATAATCATGTAACATTAGGTAATGCCCCAAATGTCTGAAAGTATTTTCAAATAAAAAGCTGGACAGCACACTCCCCGTCTGAAATCCCTGGATTTCACTATATTAACAGTCTTGAGGTGGGGGTGTTTTCCTGAAGTACTGAGGGATACCTCAACCTGAAAGACAAACAATGCATGCAATGCAACAATAACATATAACAAACGAGGTAGACGAATGTCTATAACAGTTCCTGAAGCAATCCAAAGGATGCCCATCTTCAGATTGGAGAAGCCGCACTAGGCCAAACTGTCTCCAACCCAATTGTAATCCAGTGGTTACAGTTCCTGGTTGCAATCAGATGAGTGTTTTTAGCAGTCCAAAAGTTTCTTGAAAGTTCCAAGTTCAAGTTCCAGATGTGTTGGCGCAAACAAGCCTTGTCCATCTGGAGAAGTGTTCAAATTGCTGTCAGCCCAAGCCAACCTTCTCTTTGGTAATGGGGGTGCTGACATCAGGACGGATCTCTGGGTCAACGTCTGGATCCTGAAGACTGAAGCTGTCTTCAACAGCAGTCTCTTCACACTGGCCGCAAAGGAACCCCGGTCCTTTTAACCAAGAAGAGTTTGCGAGGGCACCAACAGACACTGGCCTAGTAGCAATGTCAGCAGGGTTAAGATGTGATGGAACATACTTCCATTGCTCAGGTTTAGAGGATTTCCTGATCCTTTCAACGCGGTTACTGACATAGACATAGAAGCGTTTTGTCTGGTTGTATATGTAGCCCAGAACAACCTTGCTGTCTGTGTAGAATCTTGTGTCATCCACGTGAATAGGTAGTTCATTCTGTATGAAGTCTGCAATGTCGATGGCTAGTACAGCTCCACAGAGCTCAAGTCTGGGTATGGTGTGTTCAGGTTTAGGAGCCAGTTTAGCCTTTCCAAATAGAAATCCAACATGGGCTTCATTGTTAGAGTCTATAACCTTCAAATAGGCAACAGCTGCAATTGTTAGAACCCTCCTGTTAGTTTTTGCTATCTTGTGTTTTGCGGTCACGTGACCAGCTGCCTATATATTCCAGCTCCGCCCTTCTGGCTTTGCTGGACTTCAGTGTTTTTTTGCCTGTCTCTCTAGCCAGGTGCTTCGGTGCCTATCTGTCTAGTTTGCTTGGTCCTCTGGGACCTCTAGTACTTTTTGTCAGTTTGTCTATTTGCTCTGCAACAACTTCTGTTAAGAGGTGTCCCATTTTTGTCCCAGTCCTTAGTTCTTTTAGGGACCCCTCCCTTTATTCTATATGTCTCTGTTCAGACTAGCCGAGGATGAAGGCGGGTCTGTTCACAAGGAACAGGCTGCCCGCTACATTGTAGGGATTCAGCTTAGTCTTACTGTAGGGACAGCTTTTCCCATTCTTTCCTTAGTTTATGTTACAGATCATAACTTCGGACTCCAAGATTAAGTCTTGGAGTCCGAAGTGCTATGATAAATGTTGTAATGGTCGCATTGCGGCTGTGGAAAAAGGGGAATTACCTGTACCTATTCAAGATTTTTGGAGGGTTTTTTCGGAGGAGGAGTCGCAAGTTTTACCTCCTCATAGGGATTATGATTGCACCATTGAGTTTGTTCCAGGTGCTACTCTTCCCAAAAGTCGCTTGTTTAACCAGACTATCCCTGAAAGAAAGGCATTGGAGGAGTACATACAGACTAGCCTGGCTGCTGGTCACATTAGACCTTCTAAGTCGCCTGTGGCAGTCGGATTCTTCTTTGTTAAAAAAAAGGACGGCGGTTTGCGTCCATGTCTGGATTTTCGTGAAATTAATAAGAGTACCATATGCAATTCCTACCCATTGCCGTTAATTCCTGATTTGTTTAACCAGTTAGTGGGGGCCAAGTGGTTCTCAAAAATTGATCTCCGAGGGGCATACAATTTGTTACATGTGAAGGAGGGTGATGAATGGAAAACTGCTTTTAACACTCCGGTAGGTCATTTTGAGTATCTGGTTATGCCTTTTGGTCTTACCAATGCAACTGCATTTTTTCAGAATCTTATTAACGACATCCTCAGACCTTTGATTGGTAAGAATGTGGTTGTGTATTTGGATGACATTTTGATTTATTCACCAGGTCTGGAGTCCCATTGGCAGAGTGTATGTGAAGTTTTGCAGTTATTGAGTGATAATTCACTTTTTGCTAAGCTGGAGAAATGTGAGTTCCCTGTGCAGAAAATTAGTTTTTTGGGCTACATTGTCTCCAGCGAGGGCTTTGAGATGGACTCTGTGAAGGTTAAGGCTGTGCAGGAATGGCCTAGGCCTATTGGTTTGAAATCTATACAGAGGTTTTTGGGTTTTGCCAATTATTACAGGAAATTCATTAAGAATTTTTCTGTAATTGTTAAACCTCTAACCGATCTCACCAGGAAAGGTGCGAATACGACCCAGTGGACTACTGAGGCCATTGAAGCGTTTGAGTATCTCAAAGAGAGGTTCAGTTCTGCCCCTATCCTTATACAGCCTGATGAGACCAAACCTTTTTTGGTCGAGGTCGATGCTTCATCAGTGGGGGTCGGAGCAGTTTTGTCTCAGGAGAACAAGGGTGGAGTACATCCTTGTGCCTTCTTTTCGAAAAAAAATTCGGAAACCAAACTGAATTATGATGTTGGAAATCGGGAGTTTCTGGCTATTAAACTTGCGTTTGAACACTGGCATCATTTTTTGGAAGGCGCTAGATTTCCTATTCAGGTTTTCACAGATCATAAGAATTTGATCTATCTGGATGCTGCCAAGCGCTTGAATGCCCATCAAGCTAGGTGGGCACTTTTTTTTTCTCGGTTTCATTTTTCTGTTACCTATATCCCTGGTACTAAGAATGTTAAAGCCGATGCTTTATCTCGCAACTTCTCTCCTACGGTCGGTGCCGAGGAGCAGGAGAGCATTTTGCAGAAAGGAGTTGTGGTGGCGGCATTGGACTCCGATTTGGAGAATGGGATTCTGAATGCTCAAGATGATGCTCCATCTAACACTCCCCATGGGAGGTTGTTCGTGCCTAGAGCCTTTAGGAAAGATTTGTTTGTGGAGTGTCATGAGTCTCGGTTGGCAGGTCATCCAGGAGTTTCGGAGACCAAGAGACTTATCAGTCGCAGTTTTTGGTGGCCTGGATGGCAGAAGGAAGTCATCAAGTGGGTGCGTCAGTGTACTGTGTGTGCCAGGTCAAAGGCTTCACATACTCCTGCTGCGGGGTTGCTTTGCCCTCTGGAGGTTCCTAGTGCGCCTTGGACGCATCTCTCTATGGATTTTATTACTGATCTTCCTGTGTCTGAGGGTTTTACTGTCATCTGGGTGGTCGTAGACCGTTTTAGTAAGATGTGTCATTTGGTTCCATTCATTAAGTTGCCCTGCGCCAAGACACTCGCTAAGGCGTTTGTTAAGGAGATTGTCAAGCTCCATGGCGTTCCCACGGATATTGTTTGTGATAGAGGACCTCAGTTTGTGGCTCGCTTTTGGCGTGCTTTTTGTGACTGGTTGGGAGTTCATTTGTCATTTTCGTCTGGTTATCATCCTGAGTCTAATGGACTGGTTAATCTGTAGGACCTTACACAGCTCCTTCATTACCTTGCTCATGAGTAGGGTCCCTTGATCGGTTAGTATTTCCTTCGGCAGACCGGTCCTGGTGAATATATTGACAAGTTCTCTGGCTATGTACTTAGTCGATGAGTTCCTTAGCGGTACCGCTTCTGGATACCAGGTCACATAGTCCATGACCACCAAAATGTATTGGTGGCCCCGGACTGATTTGACTAAGGGCCCCACTAGGTCCATTGCAATCCTCTCAAATGGGACCTCTATCACAGGTAGTGGGATTAGTGGGCTACGGAAGTGGGAAGACGGAGTGGTTAACTGGCAGGTGGGGCAGGACCTACAATAGTTTAGAATTTCTCGGTAACACCCTGGCCAATAAAACCTTCTCAACATCCTCTCCTGAGTTTTCTCGACCCCTAGGTGTCCCCCCAGAACATGTGAATGGGTCATATCTAATACCCTCCGTCGGTAGGGCCCCGGCACTAACAGCTGTTCCACTATCTCACCGCCCCTTAGTTTGGCCACCCGATAGAACAACTCCCCCTGAACTGCAAAGTGGGGGAACCTGGTGTCGGCCCCCGGCTCTTGAGCAACCCCATTACATACAGTAACCTGGTCAAACGCCCCCTTTAAGGTCAGGTCCCGAACTTGAGCAGTCCCAAAGTTCTCTCTGGACACATCTAATTCAGGAAGCTCGGCCTCGTCGGTCACCATCTCACCCTCATTGCCAGCAAGGATGCACAGTGGGAACTCATCCACTTGAGACTTCATCGGGGGTTCTTACCTAGGGACCAAGCTTTGGCCCATGCTACATAGTCCGGTTCCCTTTCCCCACAAGTCCCAAAACGAAGAAAAATCACATCCCAGTAATACGGGATATATCAGGTCCTTTACCACCCTGACCTCGTGGGACTGGGCACCACACTCTTTTACCACTGTCACTGTGGCCACGGGGTAGTGCTTGGCATCCTCATAGATTTACCGAACGCCCACGGATTTGGTAGGGACCAACTGGTGGGGAAGGGTAGATCTGATTAAGGCCACCAGACTCCCAGAGTCCAACAACAAAAAACAGGGATCCAGCAACAAACATCCAAATGAGAATCTGAATGTGTATTAAAACTTCATGTTTATTAGAATTCCTTTAAAATCATGCTGTTAAAATTGTGGATCCAAGGGATTACGCGTTTCGAGCAAAAATATCTTTAGTCATAACCATGTCTCAGACAAATATGGTGCCAGAACCTCTGCCCACTGATCTGGTGGAAGTCAATCCCGATCAGCCATCCTCTCAAAGACTGTCAGAAAGGCTTCTACATCATCCCAGGGGTCATCTTCTGCATGGCCCATCTTACCGCCTTCCTGACGTGTGAGTCATCAGTCGGCCCAGGGGGTGGGGCGGTTGCTCTACCCTGGATGGCATCCGCCAGAAACTGTATCTTCTTTTGCTGCTCCCGCTGGTGCTGCTGCTGCGCCTTTGGCTGCAACTGTTGCAGCAAGTTTGGTCGTCTCCTGTTGAGCTTGTTGCTGCTGTAGCTCCCGGTGCTGCTGTAATTGCTGTAGGTGCTGCTGGTGTTGCTGCGCTTGGCTCTGGACTAAATGCTTAATAAGCTCCTCCATGTTTCCGGACATCTGTGGCTGGCTGACGGCCTTCACCCAGGACATCCACCATTCTCTATGGCAGGTACAAGTGTTCCTGGAATCTTGCCCGTATTCTCCACCAATTGTGGTAAAGCGACTTGCTAGGCTTTCCAGAGGCAGACACAGGACACACGGTTCGGGTTAACTTCCTGCTGGTTTATTGTATGGCATAAACTCCAGCAGCGTTCCACAAAAATAAACAGGCCCTCTCTGGGTTAACGGGAAAACAAAAGATAAAGTATAGCAGAGTCCATTAGTGAGGCTTTGCCCACTCAAAGCAGCACAGTGAAGTGCCCCAAACACCAGTCCTTTGGTGTTGCTCTCTGGCAAACACAGCCTGGAAAATTCACTCTCCAGACCACACACTACAGAAAAAAAAACAGTGACTGAGCATTTAAGCTTGCTCAGCTACACCCTGAGGGGACATAGGGTGAATGACCTCCCATCCTCTTTGCCATTCACATATAACCACACCCTTTAGGAATTAACCCCCAACATATAACATGCTGGAGGAAAGTTTGTAGGTTTCAGTTCACACAAGCTAGCAGCCGGAGTGACACATACCTCCTCTTGCATATAACACCAGTGACTGTCACAGGGTGCAGAATACTGTTTAAGGGAACTTTGTGGGGACAATACTGTGTAAGGGGGCTGTGTGAGCATATCGTTCTGTGAGGACATAATACTGTGTAGTGAGGCTTTGTGGGGATGTCATTCTAGGTGCCGGGCCGGGTGGTACATCATATTGTATTAGTAACTGTTGATCAAAATACAAGGGCTGAATAACAGGAGCAGTATGATTTCCGCTTTATATACAATTGATAAAAATCAGTACATTTTATGGTTTGGAGTAGCTGCTACAGGTAAGAATGCATGCTACAAGAAGCCCTATTGTATGACAATTGAAAAGCACTACAATGATAAATAAGTGCTACAGCTCATAAGTCTAATAGATGAGATACAAGGGCGGCAGTAGAAGCATTTACCTCACTGCCCACTAATGAATAAAACCAAATATTGCCGAATAAGGCTCATTTGGATATGAAAAGGTATCTATTGTGATCCAAATAGTTTTCTATCTATAGAGACTGGAGAGACGGCTGAACACCGGGATGACCAGTGTAGTTGTACATAGAAGCAGTTTTCTCTTGCTACGTATAGCATAATCCCTTTTATCCAATTTCCTGATAAATAAGCCCTCATAATAAAGTGAATAGTGTATACCGAGTAGGATTATATTGAGGACTCACTATTGGTGGTGATTTATTCTGAAGAATAATATATTAGACAAATAAGCCCTCGATACACAATTGCCATAACAGAAGCACAAGCACTTTAATAGTTATGGCTCATAGAACCCAGCGCTGAATTATCAGAAACATCCAGTACTGTGTGATTTTAAGTGTGTGTTATCTTTTCCGTTATTATATCTAATAATCAAAATAAAAGTTATGTTTTATATTTCGGTCTTTATTAAGGGATCTCTATTTGCCTTTGGCAATTTGTGTGTACATGAAGTAAACCCTAAGCCGACCTTTGAACAGAGTTTTTGTGTGTCTGATCCACACAATGTTACTCCACATTATGAGCTAAAGAGGAGTTAAAAATGAGCAATTGCTGCCTATTTGCTTCTGTGCTGATCTGACACATGGGCCCATCAGGTAAAGTGATGGAAGGAAGTTTTCTCTCCTCATGTTGAAAAATGACATTTTCTGCCACCTATTGATGAGAGAAAAAAAGTGATGAAGATTTACAAACTTCTAACATTAGTCAGTGAAAAACATACAGAACAAGGATGCAAATGTATCTTTTTTTTGACAATCCAATCATTTGAATGGGCCAGTTTTATCTGCAAATCAGATTACAATCAAACATGTCTCAAATTTCTTTTGTGAACCATCAGCATCAGAAAAGGTCCATAGACTATAATTATTACGTTTTTATAAGCAAAGAAAAGGAACACAATGCAAACTCTAAAATCAGACATTTAAATGGATGAGTTTGGTGGGCAAACAGGGTCTGACTGGAGCACCGGGACACTGGACGATTATCCGGTGGGCCAGGATCCTTGGCAGGACCCTGAGCAGGACGTAGAGGGGGCCCACTGGTTTCAACTGAATGTGCATCCGAGGACATTTCATTAATGATCAGTATTGTAATATTCGGTCACTATGTTGCAATATCTGGTCCGGTCATGGTGTGGTATTTATCCCTGTATGTGTTATTATTTGGTCACTATGTGGTGTGGACATGGTGTGGTGGTATTTCTCCCTTGTATGTGGAATTATTTGGTCGCTATATGTTGGTAATATCTGGTCTGGTCATGGTGTGGCGATATTTCTCCCTTTTACAGTATGTGGTATTGTTCGGTCACTATGTGGTGGCCATATGTGGTCTGCTCACGGTGTGACGGTAGTTCTCCCTTCTATGTGGAATAATTTGGTCTCTATATGCTGGTAAAATCTGGTCTGGTCATGGTGTGGCGATATTTGTCCCTTATACAATATGTGGTATTATTCGGTCACTATGTGGTGGTAATATGTGGTCTGGTCACGGTGTGGCTGTATTTCTCCCTTCTACGTGGGATTATTCTCCCTTGAATGTGGTATTATTGGTCTTGAAAAAGTGGATTGTGTAGTGTATAGCAGTCAATTGTTCTCTCAGATATTAATTAGGAGAATAATCTTTATTTAGATTTGTGATTAAATACTTGGAACAAGATGCATTTACAGAAAATCTACTGTGAAAACAAGTAATCACCTTTCCAAAGGATAAGTGATAAGGTATTGATTGGTGGGGGTCTGACTGCCGGGACCCGCACCGATTGGTAGAATGTGGAGCTTTTATCCCCACTAGACTGGAGCAGCATGTGCGACTTCACCACTGATCCATTCATTCCCTCAATGGCTGCGAGCGCTGCTCTTGTTTTTTTCTGGAAGCCCCAAAGAGAATAAATGGATCTGCGGTCAGACGTCCCACCTGCCGCTGCATTTTAAAATGGGGATAAAAGTGTCCTGTCAGGGATAAAACTTCCCAATTCTGATCAGTGCGGTTTCCAATGGTCGGACCCAAACGATCATTAAGTTATCACCAATCCTGAGGAGCCCATGGATCGGTGATAACTTGTTTTCACCAAAGAAGCCCTTTAATGCAAACTACCGTAATTGTACATCCCAGTTGTGCTGTGCGCACAGTAGATGTGCAGGAGCCGCCTGTGTTTTACAGTCGAGGTTCCACTATAACGGGGATAAAGGCTAACAGGTATCTGCATCTAGCTGTAGGGTGGGCCCCAGTCTCCCCAGTCCGACGCTGTGGGCAAATATAACCTGTCTGGGCAATTGTAGCCAATTTTGCTGCAAAAAAAGAAAAGTCTTTTTACCTTTTTAACCATAACTTTCAATGTCTTGGATAAATGTGTAACCCTTTATTAAATTCTGCCTTTATTCTGGGGATCTCATGGTAGTAGAGCATACCAGAGGTTGACTATATTTTATTTTTTATTTATTTATTTTTTACAGAAAGATCCAGGTAAAGAAAAAAAAAAAAGTAAAAAAAAATGGAAACCAAAAGAAAATAAACAGACCACACCTTTTTGGTAAATTGTTATACTTTGAGCAGCCCCATGATATAAGCTGGTGCAGGTCACTAATCAGACAAATCCACATGAATGAGTGTAAGAAGTGAATGCAGCACTCACCGCTATAATAAAACATTGTATTCCATAATTAATAACCATCAGCTTCTCACAGAGGGAGGTCGGCGAGTGGTAGATACAGTGCATTGTGAAAGGATTTGGCCCCCTTGAACTTTTCTACCTTTTGCCACATTTCTGGCTTCAAACATAAAGATATAAAATTCAAATTTTTTTGGGAAGAATCAACAAGTGGGAATGAAATCTATTGGATATTTTAAACTTTTTAAAAAAAATAAAAAATGAAAAGTGGGGCGTGCAATATTATTCGGCCCCTTTACTTTCAGTTCAGCAAACTCACTCCAGAAGTTCAGTGAGGATCTCTGAATGATCCAATGTTGTCCTAAATGACTGGTAACGATAACTAGAATCCACTGATCCAATGTTGTCCTAAATGACTGGTAACGATAACTAGAATCCACCTGTGTGTGATCAAGTCTCCTATAAATGCACCTGCTGTGTGATAGTCTCAGGGTTCTGTTTCAAGTGCAGAGAGCATCATGAAGACCAAGGAACACACCAGGCAGGTCTGAGATACTGTTGTGGCGAAGTTCAAAGCCGGATTTGGATACAAAAAGATTTCCCAAGTTTTAAACATTTCAAGGAGCACTGTGCAAGCGATAATATTGAAATGGAAGGAGTATCAGACCAATGCAAATCTACCAAGACCCGGCCGTCCCTCTAAACCAGTTTTTCCCAAACTCCAGTCCTCACGGACCCCCACAGGTCGTGTTTTCAGTATTCCCTTAGTATTGCATAGGTGATGGAAGTATCATCAAGGCATCAGGAATTATCTCACCTGTGCAATACTATGGAAATCCTGAAAACATGACCTGTGGGGTCTGTGAGGACTGGAGTATGGGAAACACTGCTCTAAACTTTCATCTCGAACAAGGAGAAGACTGATCAGAGATGCAGCCAAAAGGCCCATGATCACTCTGGATGAACTGCAGAGATCTAGAGCTGAGGTGGGATAGTCTGTACATAGGACAACAATCAGTTGTACACTGCACAAATCTGGGCTTTATGGAAGAATGGCAAGAAGAAAGCCATTTCTCAAAGATATCCATAAACAGTCTCGTTTGAAGTTTGCCACAAGCCACCTGGGAGACACACCAAACATGTAGAATAAGGTGCTCTGGTCAGATTAAACCAAAATCGAACTTTTTGGCCACAATGCAAAACAATATGTTTGGCGTAAAAGCAACACAGCTCATCACCCTCAAAACACCATCCCCACTGTCGAACATGGTGGTGGCCGCATCATGGTTTGGGCCTGCTTATCTTCAGCAGGGACAGAGAAGATGGTTAAAATTGATGGGAAGATGGATGGAGCCAAATACAGGACCATTCTGGAAGAAAACCTGTTGGAGTCTGCAAAAGACCTGAGACTGGGAAGAAGATTTATCTTCCAACAAGGCAATGATCCCAAACATAAAGCAAACTCTACAATGGAATGGTTAGAAAATAAACGTATCCAGGTGTTAGAATGGCCAAGTCAAAGTCCAGACCTGAATCCAATCGAGAATCAGTGGAAAGAGCTGAAAACTGCTGTTCACAAACGCCCTCCATCCAACCTCAATGAGCTCGAGCTGTTTTGCAAGGAAGAATGGGCAAGAATTTCAGCCTCTCGATGTGCAAAACTGATAGAGACATACCCCAAGCGACTTGCAGCTGTAATCGCAGCAAAAGGTGGCACTATAAAAGTATTAACTCAAGGGGGCCGAATAATATTGCACGCCCCACTTTTCAATTTGTTAAAAAAGTTTAAAATAGCAAATAAATTTCGTTCCACTTCACGATTGTGTCCCACTAGTTGTTGATTCTTCCCCAGAAAAATAGAATTTTATATCTTTACTAGATGGTGGCACGATTCTAACGCATCGGGTATTCTAGAATATGTATGCGGCCGACCGGGCGCAATCAGCAGAACGTTGTTTAAATTTGGCGCCAAAATCGCTGATTGGTCGCGGCCGGCAACCGCGACTAATCAGCAAAACGGTGTTTAAATTTGGCGGCAATATCGGTGATTAGTCACGGGTGGCGGCCGCGACCAATCAGCGAACTGTGTTAGTGAGGACGGGAGAGCTTGTTTAAATTTGGCGATAAAATAGACCAATCAGCAGAGCGTTGTTTACATTTTCCGGCAATCTCGCTGATTGGTCTTGGCCGGCCGGCGGCCGGGACCAATGAGCAGAGCGGTGTTTAAATTTGGCGCCAAAATCGCTGATTGGTAGCAGTCGCCGGCGGCCGCGACCAATCAGCAGAGCGTTGTTTAAGCTTGGCGCCAATCTCGCTGATTGGTCGCGGCTGGCGGCCACGACGAATCAGCACAGCGGTGTTTACATTTGCCGCCCATCTCGCTGATTGGTCTTGGCCGGCCGGCGGCCGCGACCAATGAGCAGAGCGGCGTTTAAATTTGCCGCCGATATCGCTGATTGGTCGCGGTGGCCGGCCAAGATTAATCAGCAGAGCGGCGTTTAAATTTGCCGCCCATCTCGCTCATTGGTCGCGGTGGCTGGCTGCGATTAATCAGCACAGCGGCGTTTAAATTTGCCGCCCATCTCGCTGATTGGTCGCGGTTGGCCACCGCGACCAATCAGCAGAGCGGCATTTAAATTTGCCGCCCATCTCGCTGATTGGTCGCGGCCGGCCACCGCGACCAATCAGCGTCGTATTAGTGTGGGCCCGGGAGCGGCGCTGCTTGTGCGGCTCTTTCTGCTGCGAGAAGCCGGGAGATGAGCGGCTACTCGCAGCAGAAGCATCCCGACCGGCGGCGCCGCTCCCCGGTCCTCCGTTCACACTTGCTGTCGGGAGATCAGCGGGCCGAGCCGCTGATCTTCCGACGTTAGCCGCATGGAGGTCAGCGGCGCCGGTCGGGGTAGTTGTGCTGCTAGCGCCGCTCATCTCCCCGCTGCATCGTCGCTGACCTCCGTCCGCCAGATGAGCCGCTAACGGCCGCCATCCTTTTTCAGAAATCCCGCGGCGCTGATTGGCCGCTGCCGGACCAATGAGCGACGCGGGATTTCCAGGACGGACAGACAGACGAGATAAGACAATTATATAGTAGATGTTTGAAGCCAGAAATGTGGCAAAAGGTAGAAAAGTTTAAGGGGGCCAAATCCTTTCACAATGCAGTGTATAGGCGACGGCAGTACTGTGTATTTGCAGGATTCCAGGCCAGTATCTGCCACCCGCTGTATTTCCCATGTGAGAAGCTCTGATATTTTATTACAGGGAAACTGTCATCAGGTTTTTGCTATGTAATCTAAAAGCAACAAGTCGGGGCAGAGGACCTTATCCCAGCGATGTGTCACTTGCTGGTCTGCATGATGGCATTTTGATATAATCCCTCTTGTCTGCTGCAGATCTAGCAGTTCCCTGAATTCACAGATTATGTAGAGACCAATGCGGGAAAGTTACCCCAAATGTTATAGAAGTCAGCATTGGATTTTCTGCTTTCAGATCACCTCACAGACCAATGTAAGTTAAGGGACAAGTTCAGATGACGGTTTATCCCACTGTTTTTTGAAAGAAATTTGCCATTAAAACTCATGCATACAGTACAAAAAGAAATAGATGCCACAACCAGGGCCGGCTCCAGGATTTCATGGGCCCCGGGCAAAAGTCTCAGTGGGCCCCTTTCACACCTACCACGATTCATGATGCACAGAAATATAGCTATAGTACAATGCTAAAGATTTCACTGACTTCTCACATTACATGAGTGATATCTATTGTAAAGTCTACAAGAGCTCAGAAACCGGCGAATCCTCCCAGCGCACAGTGCAGACAATATAGTCCTCTATACAGTATTATGGGCCCCACGTAGTCCTCCATATACAGTATTATGGGCACCACGTGGTCCTCCATATACAGTATTATGGGCACCACATGGTCCTCCACACAGTATTATGGGCACCACATGGTCCTCCACACAGTATTATGGGCACCACATGGTCCTCCATACAGTATTATGGGCACCACATGGTCCTCCATACAGTATTGTGGACACCACATGGTCCTCCATACAGTATTATGGACACCACATGGTCCTCTATACAGTATTATGGACACCACATGGTCCTCCATACAGTATTATGGACACCACATGGTCCTCCATACAATATTATGGACACCACATGGTCCTCCATATAGTATTATGGGCAGCACATGGTCCTGCATCCAGTACTATGGGCACCATATATTGCTCCATACAGAATAATGGACCGCATATAATGCTCCATACAGTATGATCCCCATATATTGCTCCATTCAGTATAATGGACCCCATATATTGCTCCATAAAGTAAAATGAGCCCCATATATTGCTCCATACAAAATGGGTACCATATAATGCTCCATACAGAATAATGGAGCCCAAATATTGCTCCATACAGTATGGGCCCCATATATTGCTCCACACAGTATGGGCCCTATATATTGCTCCATAAATAGTGGGCCCAATATATTGCTCCATAAAGAATAGGCCCCATATAATGCTCCATAGATAATGGGCCCTATATAATACTCCATACATAATGGGCCCCATATATTGTTCAATAGATAATGAGCCCCATATAATACTCCTTACATAAAAAAAAAAATCAAATACTCACCGCTCCTTGCTGGAAGCAGGCCTGTCTCATCAGCGTCTTCCGACTCTCTGCACTGGGACTGCTCAGCAGAGGGCGCTCTGTAGTGACGTCATCGCGCCCTCTGCCCTGAGATGTCACAGAGTAAGAAGACGCAGAAGACAGAGGAGCAGCAGAGGAACAGGGAGAGGTAAGTATTGCAAACAGTTTAAAGCACTGAGGAAGACCCAGTGCAAGTGCCCATTCGCTGGCATCAGGCCCCGCCGACTCATGGGCCCCATAGCGCGCTGGTGTCCCAGAGGGTGAGTGGGCCCCCTGCTCGCTCAGGGCCCAGGCTCTTGCCTGGGTGGTGATGCCGGCCCTGGGTACAACACATACGGCACCCGTTTTTAACTGATCCGCTGCAATGATTATGTAGGAAACTGTATTCATTTACAATCATCCACAGCGTGAGAGAAAACAGCTACAACATTACTGAATAAACAGAAACCCTGCAAGTATAAGAAAATGATTTTATTAAAAATATTTTGCATATCAATCCAGTTTGAAAAAAAATAACTTATTAAGTATTTTTTGCAACGTAGCAGTCCACATCTGACAGACTCTTGTAACTCTGGACACAGTATAATAGTGTGGCCGCTGTTCTCTAGCAGGACCCTCTAATGATAGAAGCAGGACGGCATACTGTATCTTGCACAACGCTACCTGCATGCCATCTGATTTGCTAAGTGCTCCAGCCGTATAAATATCACTATGTATACAATATACTCCGAAAAGATGTCAGGGATTACTGTGAAGTAAAAATATTGTCGCCCCCATTGAGCAGGAATGATTAGAGATGGACAAGCTCCAGTTGGCAGACAGTCAGTGATGGCGGAGAGCTGATCATCTTTACTCGCTGCTCAGTAGGAAAGTGGTCGCTTTCTGAAACCATTTGACTCTGAACTCGGCGTCAGACGGCATTATGTAAGAGGCCAATGTCTGAGTGGTTTTTGTGTCCGTTTGTCCTTCCTCTGTTCTTTCTGCCAAAAGATCCTCACCCATAACCCAAGGACTAAAATAAAGTTGAATTGTTACTAATATTATTTTTGTAAATTTAGGACATGAATTGAATTTCATAAATTAAAAGAAAACTTTCCCTCCGATGTCCACAAAACTGAGCGCCACTACATAAGCCACAAATAGTCTCCCCTCTCTCTCCCAGTCTGTGCAGCGTACGGGAACCATTTAAATGGGTGCAGGGCCGATTTTAGATAAAGTGGGGCCCTGGGGAAAAGTTTAAAGTGGGGTCCCAAATGCTGACATACAGCACCACACAAACATTTAGCTTGTATTTACATGCGCTGAGATCAGGCCGCTAAACGAGCGCAATCCACAATACTGAAGCCGTTCGACGCTTGTTTCCCGACCTCTTTACACCAGCTGAGGAAGAATGATGGATACAGAACAATCACTAATAGATCAATCTGTCCCCATACAGCATCATGTTATCCACCGGGCGATGTGCTGCTGAGAACAAGGATTTTTGTTCTGGCATAAACAATCCAATTACTCGATGAATAGGCAGCATTTTGCTTGTTTAGTATAATACATGCCATAGTTCTCCATATTTTATAATGTGCCCCAGAGCCCCCCATATTGTATAATGAGGCCCATAGTCCTCCATATAGTATAATACACTCCCGATAGCCCTCCATATAGTATAATGCACTCCCCATAACCCTCTATATAGTATAATATACTCCCCATAGTCCTCAATATAGTATAATGCACTCCCCATAACCCTCTATATAGTATAATATACTCCCCATAGTCCTCAATATAGTATAATGCACTCCCCATAACCCTCTATATAGTATAATATACTCCCCATAGTCCTCCATATTGTATAATGTGCCCCACAGCCCTCCATATTGTATAATGTGGCCCATATTCCTCCAAATAGTATAATACACTCCCCATAGCTCTCTATATAGTATAATGCACCTCATAGTTCTCCATATAGTATAATGCACCTCATAGTCCTCCATATACACTGTGTTCCAAATTATTATGCAAATAATATTTTCTCAGATTTTCCCAAATTACCTATATGAATTGCAGTCATTGTAATTTTCCAGTCAGATAACTATTAGAGTACAATTGAAAGGTTTTTGTACAAACTGCCTATGATAACAGTATATTTTAAAAAAAATAAAACACTCAAACTGCTCTCAAAATGCATGTTCCAAATTATTATGCACAGCAGAGTTGTCAACCTTTTCATTTTAATAAAGAACAAAAAAAATGGTCATTTTTGAAATTATAAGCATTAGCAGGTTATTACAAACTGAAATCAAACAGTTTTCAACTCAAAACTTTATTCTAGGTGATGTTACATTTGCACATAGGACCCCTTGTTCGAAAGGAGCTTCTGAACTCTCTCATTCATTGAATAAGTTTGTCCCGGTTTATACCCACAGCAGCCAGAGATGCAGATGTGTTATGTGCAGCATGAGACGGGGCATTATCATGCATGAAAATGATCTTGCTGCGGAATGCACGGTTCTTCTTCTTGAACCATGGCAGGAAGTACTGTTTGAGAAACTCAACATACATTATGGAGTTCATCTTTACCCCTTCAGGGATCCTAAAAGGGCCGACAATCTCTCTCCCCATGATTCCAGCCCAAAACATTACTCCGTCTCCTCCTTGTTGGTGCCGTAGCCGTGTTTGCATGGGGTGTCCATCAACCAGCCATCCTCCATTCCATCCATCTGGACCATCGAGATCATTTCATGCATGATAATGAACCCGTCTCATGCTGCACATAACACATCTGCATCTCTGGCTGCTATGGGCATAAAAGGGGACAAATTTATGGTGTGACCCCCATGCTCCCCTGACCTCAACCCCATTGAAAACCTCTGGAGCATCATCAAAAGGAGTGTCTATGATGGCGGGAGGCAGTTCACATCTAAGCAACAGCTCTGTTAGCGTATTCTGTCCTCATGCAAACAATTGAAGCAGAAACCATCCAAAACCTGACAAATTCAATGAATGAGAGAGTTCAGAAGCTCCTTTCGAACAAGGGGTCCTATGTGCAAATATTACATCACCTAGAATAAAGTTTTGAGTTGAAAACTGTTTGATTTCAGTTTGTAATAACCTGCTAATGCTTATAATTTCAAAAATGACCATTTTTTTGTTCTTTATTAAAATGAAAAGGTTGAAAACTCTGCTGTGCATAATAATTTGGAACATGCATTTTGAGTGCAGTTTGAGTGTTTTATTTTTTAAAAAATATACTGTTATCATAGGCAGATTGTACAAAAACCTTTCAATTGTACTCTAATAGTTATTTGACTGGAAAATTACAATGACTGCCATTCATATAGGCAATTTGGGAAAATCTGAGAAAATATTATTTGCATAATAATTTGGAACACAGTGTAGTATAATGCACCTCATAGCCCTCCATATAGTATAATATACTCCCCATAGTACTTCATATAGTATAATGCACTCCCCATAGTCTTTCATATTGTATAATGTGCCCCACAGCACTCCATATTGTATAATGTGGCCCATATTCCTCAATATAGTAATTACATTCCCCATAGCCCTCCATATAGTATAATGCACCTGATAGTCCTCCATATAGTATAGTACACTCCCCATAGCCCTCCATATAGTATAATACACTGCCCCATAGCCCTCCATATAGTATAATACACTGCCCCATAACCCTCCATATAGTATAATATACTGCCCCATAGCCCTCCATATAGTATAATACACTCCCTATAGTATAATGCACTCCCCAAAGTCTTCAATATTGTATAATGTGCCCCACAGAGCTCCATATTGTATAATGTGACCCATATTCCTCCAAATAGTATAATACACTCCCCGTAGCCCTCCACATTGTATAATACAACTCATAGTCCTCCATATAGTATAATGAACCTCATAGTCCGCCATATAGTGTAGTACACTCCCCATAGCCCTCCATATAGTATAATACACTGCCCCATAGCCCTCCATATAGTATAATACACTGCCCCATAACCCTCCATATAGTATAATATACTGCCCCATAGCCCTCCATATAGTATAATACACTCCCTATAGTATAATGCACTCCCCAAAGTCTTCAATATTGTATAATGTGCCCCACAGAGCTCCATATTGTATAATGTGACCCATATTCCTCCAAATAGTATAATACAATCCCCGTAGCCCTCCACATAATATAATGCACCTCATAGTCCTCCATATAGTATAATGAACCTCATAGTCCGCCATATAGTATAATACACTCCCCATACCCCTCTAAATAGTATAATGCACTCCCCAAAGTCCTCCATATAGTATAATATACGGCCCATAGTCCTCCATATAGTATAATGCACTCCCAATAGTCCTCCATATAGTATAATGTGGCCCACAGCCCTCCATATTGTATGATGTGGCCCATATTCCTCAATATAGTATAATACATTCCCCATAGTCCTCCATATAGTATAATACACTTCCCATAGCCCTCTGTATAGTATAATACACTGCCCCACAGCCCTCCATATAGTATAATACACTGCCCCATAGCGCTCCATATAGTATAATGCACTCCCTATAGCCCTCCCTATAGTATAATGTACTCCCCATAGTCCTCCATATTGTATAATGTGCCCCACAGCGCTCAATATTGTATAATGTGGCCCATATTCCTCCAAATAGTATAATACACTCCCCATAGCCCTCCACATAGTATAATGCACCTCATAGTCCTCCATATAGTATAATGAACCTCATAGTCCGCCATATAGTATAATAAACTCCCCATAGCCCTCCATATAGTATAATGCACCTCATAGCCCTCCATATAGTATAATACACTCCCCATAGCCCTCCATATAGTATAATACACTCCCCATAGCCCTCCATATAGTATAATGCACCTCATTGTCCTCCATATAGTATAATGCACCTCATTGTCCTCCATATAGTATAATGCACTCCCCATAGCCCTCCATATAGTATAATGCACCTCATAGTCCTCCATATAGTATAATACACTCCCCATAGCCCTCCATATAGTATAATATACTCCCCATAGTCCTCCATATAGTATAATGCACTCCCAATAGCCATCCATATAGTATAATGCCACTCCCTATAGCCCTCCCTATAGTATAATGCACTCCCCATAGCCCTCCCTTTAGTATAATGCACTCTCCATAGTCCTTCATAGTGTATAATGCACTCCCCATAGTCCTTCATATAGTATAATGCATTCTCCTCAGTCCTTAATAGAGTATAATGCAGCCTCCCTATAGTATAATGCAGCCAAACATATAGTACATATAATATAATGCAACCCATAGTCCTCGATAAAGTATAATTCGGCCCCAACCATAGAGTATAATGCAGCCCCCCAGTTCTGCAGTATTATGGTCACCACGTATAAAAAACAAATACATACAATACTCACCTCTCCTCGTTCTCCAGCTGCTCCATGCTCTGCAGAGCGTCTCAGCAGCTCCACTCTGCAGGCACAGTCATTCCCCCGCTACCGATACAGTTCAATGCGCGATGCGGGGGGAACTCACGGGCCCTATAGCGGCACGCCACGGGCTGGAGGCCCCAGGCAGATGCCTAGTCTGCCTGCCCTAACGCTGGCCCTGAATGGGTGTGTCATGCTGGGGACGTGTTTTTCTGCTTTTTTTCTTGCCATAGTACAAATTCTATTCAGTAGGACTATCAGCTGTGTATCCACCAGACTTCTGCACAACACAACTGATGGTCCCAACCCCATTTATAAGGCAAGAAATCCCACTTATTAAACCTGACAGGGCACACCTGTGAAGTGAAAACCATTTCCGATGACTACCTCTTGAAGTTCATCAAGAGAATGCCAAGAGTGTGCAAAGCAGTCATCAAAGCAAAAGGTGGCTACTTTGAAGAACCTATAATATAAGACATATTTTCAGTTGTTTCACACTTTTTTGTTAAGTATATAATTCCACATGTGTTAATTCATAGTTTTGATGCCTTCAGTGTGAATGTACAATTTTCATAGTCATTGAAAATACAGAAAAATCTTTAAATGAGAAGGTGTGTCCAAACTTTTGGTCTGTTACTGTATATATCCAGGATGTGTGATCAAGGGGTGCCATACATACCAGAATGGGGGATCAAGGGGTGTCATGCATACCAGGATGGGTGATCAAGGGATGCCATGCATACCAGGATGGGGGATCAAGGGGTGCCATGCATACCAGGATGGGGGATCAAGGGGTGCCATGAAAACTAGGATGGGGATCAGGGGGTGCCATGCATACCAGGATGGTAGATCAAAGGGGTGCCATGAATACCAGGATGGGGGATCAATGGGTGCCATGCATTCCAGGATGGGGATGAGGGCCACGTATACCAAGATGGGATGGGGGCCACATATACCAGGAAGGAGGGACCATACATACCAGGATGGAGGATATTAACAGAATTAGGGGACATTACCCCAATACCAATGTCAGCAGCAGACTCCTATTAGACAAAGATAGCACAAGTATACACAAAATGCAGTTTTTAAAAGGAAGGTTTTTATGATTAAGGGAAAAGGAAATCCAAACCTACAGGGCCCTGTGTGAAAAAAGTGATGCCCCTCCCTCCTTAAAACATAAATGAACTGTGATTTGTCACATCTTTGGGAAGCTGAGTTCAATTTCCGTAGCCCCACACAGCCCTGTTTACTGCCACACGTGTTCTCAATCAAGAAATCACTTAAATAGGACATGCCTGACAAAGTGAAGTAGAACAAAAGATCCTCTAAAGCTAGAGATCATGCTGCGATCCAAAGAAATTCAGGACCAAATGAGAAACAAAGTAATTGAGATCTATCAGTCTGGAAAAAGTTCTAAAGCCATTTCTAAAGATTTGGGACTCCAGCGAACCACAGTGGGAGTCATTATCCACAATAGGCGAAAATATGGAACAATGGTGAACTTTCCTAGGCGTGGCCGGCTGATCAAAATTACCCCAAGAGCGCAGCAACGACTCATCCAAGAGGTTACAAAAGACCCCACAACAACATCCAGAGAACTGCAGGTCTCACTTGCCTCAGTTAAGGACAGTGTTCATGACTACACCATAAGAAAGAGACTGGGCAAAAATGACACGCATAGCAGAGTTCCAAGACAAAAAACACTGCTGAGCAATAAGAACAAAGGCTCATGTCAGTTTTGGCAGAAAACATCTTGATGATTGCCAAGACTTTTGGGAGAATACTCTGTGGACTGACAAGACAAAAGTTGAACTTTTTGGAAGGTGTATGTCCCATTACATCTGGCGTAGAAGTAACACTGCATTTCAAAAAAGGAACATCATACCAACCGTAAAATATGGTGGCAGTAGCGTGATTGTCTGGGACTGTTATGCTGCTTCAGGACCTGGAAGACTTGCTGTGGTAAATGGAACCATGAATTCTGCTGGTTAACCAAAAAATCCTGAAAGAGAATGTCCGGCCATCTGTTCATGACCTCAAGCTGAAGTGCACTTGGGTTATGCAGCAGGACAATGATCCAAAACACAGCAGTAAGTCCACCTCTGAATGGCTTAAGGAAAACAAAATTAAGACTTTGCAGTGGCTTTGGATTCAGGGAGTTTGGAAGGGAGGACTTAGGACTGAATTGCTGACTGTATTTCATTCTTTCTTTACTTTACTTTTTGCTTAATTAATCCACCTGACCTACTTATCTGATTCCCCCGTCCATACTTGATACTTAACTGATCTCCCGCCGATATCTAATTGATACACTTGCACATCCCTAATTGATCCCCGTCCATACACCTATATATAAATAATTGTGTTTTGTACTTGTATATATATACTGACTGTATCCCCATATTTAGAATGACGTCCATTTTGGCCGGAGCTGTGCAGTGTACATCTTGCGCAATGTATGCATTCCGTGAGCAACCGCTCGAGGATCCATACTGCTGCGAGAGATGTGAGCATATCGTGCACTTGGAAGCCCAAATTCTGGATCTAAGTGCTCAGATAGCGGTACTGAGGAGCATCGACAACATGGAACGGAGTTTGCTGCTCACCGAGCAGACACTCAATGGGTCAATACTGGGGGTGGAGCATAGAGGGGAAGTGCAGGCTGAACAGGCAGGGAGCTGGATAACAGTTAGGAGGGATAGAGGGAAGAAGTATAGGAAGGCTGGTTCAGAACCGGCATTATTGGAGCACGACAGATCCTCTGACCGCCGGGGGAGTGTATGCTCCAGTAATGAGGGGGAGGGGGGAAGTGTAGGGCAGGCAAGACAGGTTCTGGTAGTGGGTGACTCTATTATTAGGGGGACAGACAGGGCAATCTGTCACAAAGACCGGGATCGCCGAACGGTGTGCTGCCTCCCTGGCGCTCGAGTCCGGCACATCGCGGATCGGGTAGACAGGTTACTGGGTGGGGCTGGCGAAGACCCAGCGGTCAAGGTCCACATCGGCACCAATGACAAAGTGAGTGGTAGATGGAGGGTCCTTAAAAATGATTTCAGGGACCTAGGTAGGAAGCTTAGGGCAAGGACCTCCAAGGTAGTTTTCTCAGAAATACTACCAATCCCGCGAGCCACACAGGAGCGCCAACGGGAAGTTAGGGAGGTGAATAAGTGGCTAAAGAGTTGGTGCAAGGCAGAAGGGTTTGGGTTCATGGAGAACTGGGCCGACTTCGCGGTCGGCTACAGGCTCTACCGTAGGGACGGGCTGCACCTCAATGGGGAGGGTGCAGCGGTGCTGGGGAAGAAGATGGCTAATAGGTTGGAGGAGTTTTTAAACTAGAGACGGGGGGGGGAACAAAGGAAATAGGTGGGATGTGAGGCAAGCAAGGGGGAAGGGGAGAAGTGAATATAATGAGGGTGGAGAGGGGGGGTGGGGATAGTACAGTTAGATCGTTAGAGAAGAATAGGATGCTAAATAACCCCAAAGTTTTATCTTGCATGCTGACCAACGCAAGAAGCCTGACCAATAAGGCGGATGAGCTGCAGGCGCTGATATCGGAGGAGAGGTATGACATCGTAGGTATAACAGAGACTTGGCTAGACGATAGCTACGACTGGGCGGTAAATTTATTAGATTATAGTTTATTTAGAAGGGACCGGAAACAGGGGAAAGGCGGAGGAGTCTGCTTATATGTAAAGTCATGTCTAAAACCCAGACTAAGGGAAGATATAGGAGAGGGAGAAGAGGGGGTCGAGTCCATGTGGGTAGAGATAGAGGGAACTAAAAATAATAATAAAATATTACTGGGGGTCTGCTATAAGCCACCAAATATAACAGAGGAGAATGAGAATCTGCTATTAGGACAAATAGACAAAGTAGCAAAACATAATGAAGTGATTGTAATGGGGGATTTCAACTACCCGGATATTGACTGGGAAACAGAAACCTGTAGATCTCAGAAAGGAAAAAGGTTCTTGACAAATATTAAGGATAATTATCTCTCCCAACTAGTGCAGGAACCAACGAGAGGGAAGGCCGTGTTGGACTTAATATTGACTAATAGGCCTGATAGAATAACTGAGGTACAGATAGGGGGGCACATAGGTAATAGCGACCATAATATTATCGACTTCAAAATGCCCTTCAGTAGGGTTATCAATAAGGGAACAACAAAAACATTAAACTTTAGGAGGGCGAAGTTTGATCAGCTGAAAGAAAACCTTCAACTTATAGACTGGGACAAAGTTCTTAATCAAAGGAATACGAATAGTAAATGGGAAACCTTCAAAAGAATTCTGAATACTCAGTGCGAGAGGTATATACCGTATGGGAATAAAAGGGCCAGAAATAAGAGGAAACCAATATGGTTGAACAAGAACGTAAAAGGGGCGTTAAATAGCAAAAAAGAGGCATTCAAGAGATTAAAACAGGAAAAACAGTAAGGAGGCACTAATGTGTTACAAGGAAAAAACGAGAACCTGTAAAAAACAAATAAAAATAGCGAAGGAGGAAACAGAGAAACGTATTGCTAGGGAAAGTAGATCAAATCCCAAACTGTTCTTTACGTATATAAATAGTAAAAGGATTAAATCGGATAATATTGGACCGATAAAAAGTGAGGAAGGCAAAATCATAGAGAAAGATGAGGATAAAGCTAATCTATTAAATAATTTTTTTTCGACAACTTTCACAAAGGAAATAGAACTAACAGGAGAAATGAGAAGTGACAAACTTAATCCTCCACTAAGTATGACAAATCTAACCCAAGTTGGGGTACAGAAACGCCTCAGTAACATTAAAATAAACAAATCACCAGGACCTGATGGCATACACCCACGGGTACTAAGGGAACTAAGTAATGTGATAGACAGACCGTTATATCTTATATTTAAGGACTCTGTTGAGACTGGGTCTGTACCACTTGATTGGCGACAGGCGAATGTAGTGCCAATATTCAAAAAGGGAGCGAAAAGTGACGCCGGAAACTATCGGCCGGTGAGTCTGACGTCCGTTGTGGGCAAAATTTTTGAAAGCTTCATTAAAGAGGCAATTACGGAGCATCTTGATGCTAATAATCTTTTAATCCCGAACCAACATGGATTCATGTGGAGTCGCTCCTGCCAAACAAACCTGATTGACTTCTACGAGGAGGTTAGCTCTCGAGTAGATCAGGGGGAACCAGTGGATGTCGTGTATCTCGACTTCTCAAAAGCGTTCGATAGCGTGCCACATAATAGGTTGGTATACAAAATGAGAATGATGGGGCTGGGGGAAAATGTCTGCAAGTGGGTAGCTAACTGGCTAAAGGATAGAAGGCAGAGGGTGGTTATAAATGGAATATACTCAGATTGGGTAAGCGTCACTAGTGGGGTACCACAGGGGTCTGTACTAGGCCCAATGTTATTTAATATCTTTATTAACGACATAGTCAATGGGATAAATAGTAAAATATCAATATTTGCAGATGACACAAAGTTATGTAAAACAATTAATACAAAAGAGGACAGTGCAGACCTACAGAGGGATTTGGATAAGCTGAGTAGGTGGAGCATTAAATGGCAAATGAGGTTTAACGAGGAGAAATGTAAGGTCATACATATGGGAAGGAAAAATGGAAGTCACCAGTACTCACTGAATGGGAAATCATTGGGGAATTCAGAGATGGAGAAGGACTTGGGCATCTTGATTGATAGCAAACTAAATTGGAGTGCCCAAAGTCAGGCCGCTGCTGTAAGGGCAAACAGGGTAATGGGATGTATCAGAAGAGGTATAGCTGCAAAGGATGAGAACATTGTTCTTCCACTGTACAAAGCACTGGTCAGACCACACTTGGAATACTGTGCTCAGTTATGGGCCCCAATATATAGAAAGGATATAAATGAGCTTGAAAAGGTACAAAGGAGGGCAACAAAATTAATAAAGGGAATGGGGGGACTGCAATACCCAGAGAGGTTGGCAAAACTAGGACTATTCAGCCTGGAAAAGAGAAGGTTGAGGGAGGACATAATAAATGTGTACAAATATGTTAGGGGACAGTATAGAGACCTTGCCCGGGATTTGTTCAAAAGGAGGGATATTACGGTAACAAGAGGGCACTCACTAAGACTGGAAGAGAAAAGGTTTCAGCACCAGCATAGGAAGGGGTTCTTTACGGTAAGAGCAGTGAGAATATGGAATTCACTGAGTGAGGAGACGGTAATGTCGGATTCACTAAACCAGTTCAAGCGGGGACTGGATGCATTTCTAGATACCAGGCAGATTTCAGCATATACTTAAAAATAAAATAAAATAGTAGGTTGATACAGGGATTTATTCTGACTGCTGGTTTCAGAGTCGGGAGGGAATTTTTCCTCAGGTGAAGATTGACCAAATCATTTGGGGTTTTTGCCCTCCTCTGGATCAACTTTAGCAATTACAGAACTAACAGGTCGAACTTGATGGACGCAAGTCTTTATTCGGCTTTACAAACTATGTTACTATATGTTACTATGGCTTAGTCAAAGTCCTGACCTTAAGAAAGAGGTTCATGCTCGGAAACCCTCCAATGTGGCTAAATTACAACAATTTTGCAAAGATGAGTGGGCAAAAATTCCTCCAGAGTGTTGTAAAAGACTCATTGCCAATTATCCCAAACACTTGATTGTAGTTGTTGTTGCTGAGGGTGCTTCAACCAGTTATTAGGTTTAGAGGGCAATCACTTTTTCACACAGGGCCCTGTAGGTTTGGATTTCTTTTTCCCTTAATAATTAGGATCTTCATTTAAAAACTGCATTTTGTGTTTACTTGTGTTATCTTTGTCTAATATTAAAATTTGTTTTGAGGTTTTGAGATCTGAAATATTTAAGTATGACAAACATGCAAAAGAATGAGAAATCAGGAAGGGGCAAATAACTTTTCACACATACACATATACATATATATATATATTCATCCCACAATGTCACATTCACCGCAGGAGAGAGGGATTGGTAAGATGGGACAACCATTACAAACCAGCCACCTGATCAGACGTTATTGAACACCTTTCCAGAAGCTTTAATCAATCTTATCTACTGTTATTTTCTGAAGAGAGGAAACAAATGTCCTAAAAATAAAAAAATATAAAAATGAAAGTTAAAAAGAAAAAATAATAATAATAGGCTCACCTCCACTATGAGCATTTTTTGCTCTTCTAATAATCCAAGCTTTCCTAATTGTTCTTCTATTTGCTCCTGCGTCTTCATATTCCTCTCCAGCACAAATGATGCATGCTGGGGCTGTAAGAGCTGTAATAGAGGCCTAGAAGAACCATCAGAGGTCAGGCCGATCTGGTTACAGCAAGAACACAGATACACGCTGTATAAGACAATGGGATGGAAACAAGATTTTAAAAGGAGTTATCAAACACTTTTATACTCCACTGGATAGGTCATTAATATAAGATAGGTGGGGGTCCAACCATCGGCCCCCCGATGATCAGCTGTCATCACCTCTGGCAAGATGCAGGCAATGTTCAAAGTGGAAGAAAACCGCTCCGTACACTGCGGCCGCTGCCGGGTGCAGACCAGCTATTGAGGAGTACCGGAGGTGATCTGCAGCACCAGGCAGTGGCCACTGGGGTGCGCTCTGTGCACAAGTTACATCCGGCCGTTGCCAGAGCTATAAACAACTTATTGGTGGGGAGCCAAGAGTCGGACCTACAACCATCTGATATAGACGACCTATTTTATGCATAAATCATCTACATTAAAGTATTAGAGAACGTCTTTAAGAGCCCTGCATTTTCAGAGCCAAACTTCAGTCAACATCTAATAACCAATTACAATGTCTTTCTTAGGACTCGTTCACACGAATGTATTTTCAGTAGGAAAGTTGTCTGTGGAACAAATGGACAGCACTCAGACCAATGCTATTCAATGGGAAAGTGCAGAGGAGTCTTTTTTTTTTTTTGTCACTGATCGAATCTGTGTGTGAGCAAAAAATAAATAGAGAAAATGGCAGCATGTCCTCGTTTCATCCGTCAGACAAGATTCACCCATTCAAGTCTATGGGTACAGAAAAAAATCTGCTTTATACAGATACATTGCAATCCTGTAGCCCTGGAAACTGTAAATGGTTAAAAAGCCAGATTAGATCTGGACTGCACATGGACGACAAGTGAGAAAAGAATTCTCGCACTTTTCTGGATGAAACTCTGAATGATATTTTATCTGCTTGTGTGAACAGGCCCTTAGAGGTCTCGACAAGACGGAGGAGCTGATCCAGAGTGTCCAGGTAAAGCTAGCAGTCCAGGTAATGGCGGATACGGAGGCAACCATCCACATCGTGCTCCATGCCCGTCTAATCTGACGTCCGTGACAGTGATGCTCAGTGTAAAGCCTGAGCTCAGGAGATGTGGGCTCGGACCCTGTTCAGACACACTGGAACTGATCAATCTCCATTCAACATTATGAACATAAAACTGGAGCACTGGCCCCACTCAAATATATTGTATTATGCTCAAATCATTCCCTTTAGGAACTGAGTGATGTGTAATAGAGGAGGATAAGGCCCCCCGTATACAGCAATCTATTCTCTGATAGGCGAGAGGGAAGAGACGTCATCTCCTCCTTTCTGATAATGTCCCCTGTATCCTGGTGACAGTGATTGTGCCATCCCAGCAGGTGACACTAGAGCCGCTCCCCGCTCTTAGGCTATGTGCCCATGAAAACGCTTGTAAAACCGTCTGCCATGCAAAGCAATGTGAATTCGGATGTGCTGTGCACATGATGCGCTAATTAGCGCGCAGAATTCGCATTGCGTTGCAAAACGCAGCATGACCATTTCTACCGCGATTATGCCGCAAATTCGCGGCCATTGAAAAGCAGCAACCCCGCAGGTATATGTGGATTTGCTGCGTTTCAATTAAATTCAATGGCCGAGAATTTGCAGCGTAATCGGGGTGCGTGTGGTACCCAGGATGAAGAAGAGACTACAACTCCTCTTCATCCCGGCTACCAAGCGGTGAAAAAAAGAAATAAATAAAAATAAAAAAAACCTGTATACTCACCTCTCCGGTCTGCTCCCGGCGGCGATCCTCTCTCCTCGGCGTCCAGCGGTGTACTTGCAGGACCTGCAGTGATGTCATCTAGTCAGGTGATGGTCACGCGACCGCTGACGTCAGAGGTCAGGTGATGGTCGCGTGACCATCAGCTGACTAGATGACGTCACCGCAGATCCTGCCAGTATACCGCGGGACGCTGAAGAGAGAGAACGCCGCCGGGAGGAGACTGGAGAGGTGAGTATACAGGTTTTTTTTTTACTTTTAACTTTTTCATTCTTTTTTTTTTTTTTACTATAGATGCAGCATTTAAAGCATCTAAGTTGGTCACACAATATAAATCCATGCCGGTTTCATGGATTTATATTGTGTGACCAACTTGTCAAGCACTTTTCCAAGTTATGCTCAAAATCACTTGGAAAAGTGCTTGAAAAAACGCATGCGAAAACGCTGAAAAAATGCTGAAAAAACACTTCTCTCTGGCAGAAAAAATGCATGTAAATCTGCATGTAAATCTGCATGTAAATCTGCATGTAAATCTGCCAGAGAGAGGCAAAAACACTCTGCATCAAATCTGCTACGTGGGCACATAGCCTTAGCGTGTATGTGCTGTACTTATCATTCAGGACTGTGCAAAGACCTGCCTGTGACCAAAAGAACAACAAGGCTGTGTGCACACGCTGCAGATTTGGTGCGTTCTTCAATGGAACAGGCTGCCACGAGAGGTGGTGAATTCTCCTTCAATGGAAGTCTTCAAACAGAGGCTGGACAGACATTTGTCTGAGATGGTTTAGTGAATCCTGCATTGAGCAGGGGTTGGACACTAGGACCCTGGAGGTTCCTCCAATTCTAATGTTCTAGGATTCTATGTATAAACACCAGCTGCAATCTTCCATGGAGAAGTAACTGTGGTTTCAGGAGAACTTGCAGCAGAAGGTCTGTGCCTTCCGCTAGCTCCTCCCCCTTCTGCTAGCTCCTCCCCCTTCCTTCTGTAAAGAGTATTAATAGCACTAACTGTCATCTATCTCACTAATAGGAAAGTTTGTCTTCACTGAATACAGATTTTACAGATGTTACCGCGAATTGAGACTGAAAGATCAATCCAGCAGGAAAAAGAAGACTTCTCTGATAAGATTATAAAATTACTTATTTTCATGTGTAATATTAATTTACAAAACAAAAATTAAAACAACGGTTATTCTTTAACTAATAAAGCACTTAGGACAGGGATTCATTAAGACTGGCCATATTCAAGCTGCTCTTGATGAGGGAGCGTGCTGGAGTCAGACGGTCCAGATTCATTAAGTGGCGCATGAATTATGCGCTTCTGACAAGTGGTGCGTGCACCTTGCCACAAATCTTACTCCAGTCACGGACTGGAGTAAGATTTCGGGTGTAAGGGAAGCCACAGTTCACCATGAATTAGACAAGCTGTGGTGCCACACTTCCATCTTGCCCCAACTCTGCCCATTTTGGTGAAGCTGGGCAAAACTGACGTGAAAACACCAAAAGTCACAACATTTTTGATCAACTCAACAATGCACAAAAATTGGGACTTTTCAAAGTGATTTACACCAGAATTCTGGCATAATTGCATTGATCAATCAGGACTATAGTGTCCTAAGTTTTTATACTTCATTAAAACATCCTCCTCCTCCCAAGAGGTGGTCCTAGGTACTGACCCTCGCAGTGTTCGGTCACTTCTGCTGCAGGACGGCTCGTCCGGCTTCTCGGTACAGATGAGATCCTCTATATACCTTGCCCTAATGAAGCCGGCACAGGACCACATCCACAGCTGCCCCCTGTGTGTGGAGGCCGTCCACTTCTATTACAGGGTCCTAGTACGGAGCATCAGCTCTGGATACAGTGGGGTGGTCTGTTCTGGCAATGTCATGTATACATTGCTGGGGGGCTCCCAGTGATGTCTGAGCACATAAGCTGAATCTATGGCAGTTCTGTGATGGATCCTCGCAGTCAGTGATGGAGAGGAAAAGCCTCATGGAAGATTCAGCCGGACAAATCCACAACTGTGGACTGAATGGAGGCAGAGAAATCAGTGGCTGCAAACAAGACATTTCTTCTTGTAGATTCCCCGGATGATTGGGAATAGTTGCTTGAAGATGTAAGACCCCGGTCAGGTGGTCGCTGTTATTAACTCCTTTTGCCTAAAAAAAATACAAATAAAATCTGCAGTCACTTTTGATAATTTTTTGGTCACAGCTTCGAGCCTTAGTCTTTCTTCTCTAATTCTATCCAGTAATGGAGATTACAATGATCGCATACACGGCACCATCTAGAGCCCACAATACATTTATATGGAAAGGAGTTATAGAACATCAGAAAATGTCTGTTTTGTCACAGAAACAATCACATTAAATAGGATCTGTCATAAATCTGTGACATTTATTTGGTGTAAATGCCGCTGTTCTTCTGAATCTGGGATTGGTTTTATTCCCTTTTCCATCGGCCACTCCACTCCTCTTACTTATATATTAATCTTCTCCCTTTAGCTAAGTGGTAGTGATACAAAACTCCTCTACATGGGAGGCTTTTTAACCCCTTAATGACCGGAGCATTTTCCATTTTTGCATCTTCATTGTTTGCTCCCCTTCTTCCCAGACCCATAGCCTTTTTATTTTTAGGTCAATATTGCCATGTGAGGGCTTATTTTTTGCGGGACAAGTTGTACTTTTAAACGCCATCACTGGTTTTACCATATCATGTACTGGAGAACGGGGAAAAAAATTCCAAGCGCGGTGAAATTGCAAAAAAAATGCAATTCCACGGTTGTTGTTTTTTTTACCACGTTCACTGAATGCTATAACTGACCTGCAATTATGATTCTCCAGGTCATTACGAGTTTGTAGACACCAAACATGTATAGGTTCTTTTTTATTTAAGTGGTGAAAAAAAAATCCAAAGTTTGCTAAAAATGGCGCCATTTTCCGAGACCCGTAGAGTCTCCATTTTTCGGGATCTGGGGCCAAGTGAGGGCTTATTTTTTGCGTGTCGAGCTGATCGCCCATTATTTCATTTTATTTCAATGTTGTGACGACCAAAAAACATAATTCTGGCGTCTAGAATTTTCTCGTTACGCCGTTTACCGATCGGATTAATTCTTTTTTTTATATTGATAGAATGGGCGATTCTGAACGCAGCAATACCAAATATGTGTTTTTTCTTTATTATTATTTTATTTTGAATGTGGCGAAAGGGGGCGAATTAAACTTTTATATATTGTTTTACCATTTTCATATTTTTAAAAACATTTTTTTCCACTTTCCGCATGCTTCAATAGTCTCCACAGGAGACCAGAAGCTGCAGATACCTGATCGGCTCGGCTTCAGAAAGGCGATGAGCAGATTGCCTCTATGTAGCAGAAATGCTCATGTGCTATGAGCGCCAACCACTAGGTGGCCCTCATAGCAAGCAAGACATGACAACCACAGGGGTCTGCTGCAGACCCCGGGTAGCCATGCCCACGCATCGGTAACCCGCGATCACGTGACAGGTCACCGATGGGCGGGGCTAATGCCGCTGGCCAGTAAGGGGTTAAAGACCACTCCGAGTTGGCTAAAAAGACTACTTTACACAAGGCGTAAAGTGCCATATTTTAGAAACGAAGGGGCACAGGAAAGAAAAACTAAATGACGCAGATTCATGAGAACGGAAAAAATTACACATTTATGTCAAGTGACAGCTTCTCTACAAAGGAAGTTGTTCAACAGAAAAAGTTGTCTTAATGTACTTAAAATAAAAACTGATGAAACTTCCTGTAACACGGCTGGGTGTGGACCCACTGCTCCTGGGGCCGGGCTGACCCTGGAGTGGCGTGACTAAGCAACTAACTGGTTTTCACTAGAGCCTCTGGTGGCGAGGATAGTCTTGGCCGCAGGTAGTCGCCAGGTACCACTCCTGATCTCTGCAGGACAAAGCAGGGTTAAATTCCTGCAGAGACCGGCCACGCCCCCTAAGGCCAAATGGAAAACACCATGCTGTTGCAGCTGTGCAGAGGAGAGCTGCAAGAGGCAAACCTCAGCGAGCCGACCTGATGGGAGGAGACGCTGAACACTGACGATGGAGAGTAGGACGACGCTGAGGAGGCACGTGAGTTACTGCTGTGGCAGCACCCCCCTGACGCCCCACTGTTCTTTAGGCCAACCCAACGGAGACACTGCTCAAAAATCACAGGGGGGAAGAGGGGGGAGAACGATGTTGTCGGCAGGCTCCCAAGACCTTTCCTCAGGACCGAAACCCCTCCAATCAACTAGACAGGCAGGTGTGGAGAAATGCTGCACAGTGAAAATGGTTTAAAAAGTAGAAGTGTCTATTTTTATCAATTAACAAAATACAAAGTGAATGAACACAATACATCATCAAAGCATCAATTCTTCTGGATGCACTTACACAGTTTTGAAGGAACTCGACAGGGAGATTGTTCTCAACATCTTGGAGATCTAACCACAGATCCTATGTAGGCTTTCACAAAACCTTCTGTCTCTTCATGTAATCCCAGACAAACTTGATGTTGAGATCAGGGCTCTGTGGGGACATATCATCACTTCCAGGACTCCTTTTTCTTCTTTATGCCATTTACAGTTCTTAATGACATTGGCTGTATATTTGTGGTCGTTTTGCTGCTGCAGAATAATGTTGGAGGCAATCAGACGCCTCCCTGATGGAATTGTATGATGGAGTCCTTAATGCTGAAAAATACAGGCAGATAATTAGCCATCAATCCTGACTAAATCCCTAACTCCATTTGCTAAATTGCATGGACCATCCACTGTGCTTCACTTGGCAATCAACCTCTGCCTTAACGAGACACGCGTTCCCACAGTGCAGAGCAAATTCACACCACCTCCATACTGCGCAGCACAGCAACCAGGCAGTCTTCAAATTAATATGCCTTGAAGATCGCAGTCATACAGCTGAAGAGTTGTGGACAGCTCTCCAGGCTCAGTTTCAGCAATAGCTGTCTCCGCTGAACCTGGAGCCAGGGAAGGCCATGTACGATAACGGTGCCAACCTGTTTGCGGCTCTACGCCAAGGCGAACCCACAAACGTGCTTTGCATGGCTCACGTCCTCAACCTGGTGGTACAGCGATTTCTCCGCCACTATCCCGGCCTGGATGAGCTGCTTCAGAAAGTCCGGAAGCTGTGTGCTCACTTCCGCCGTTCGCACCCCTCATGTCATCGACTTGCATTGATACAGAGGTCTTTCTCCATGACAGTTAACAGGTTGATAGTGATGTGCCAACGCGGTGGAATTCCACTCTGCACATGTTGCAGCGACTGTGGCAGCAGCAACGAGCCCTGACGCAGTATGTCATGTCGTATAGCCTGTGCCAACGCAGTACGGACGTGGGGCGTATCACGTTTACGGAGTGGGAACAGATTAAGGACCTCTGCACCCTTCTGCACAGTTTTGAATTGGCTATTATTAACCCCTTTACCCCCAGGGTGGTTTGCACTTTAATGACCAGGCCAATGTTTACAATTCTGACCACTGTCACTTTAGGAGGAAATTACTCTGAAATGCTTCAACGGATCCCACTGATTATGAGAATGTTTTTTCGTGACATATTGTACTTCATGATAGTGGTAAAATTTCTTCAATATCACTTGCGTTTATTTGTGAAAAAATTGGAAATTTGGCGAAAATTTAGAAAATTTCACAATTTTCAAAATTTTAATTTTTATTCCGTTAAATCAGAGAGATATGTTACACAAAATAGTTAATAAATAACATTTCCCACATGTCTACTTTACATCAGCATAATTTTGGAACCAAAATTTTTTTTTATTAGTGCGCTATAAGGGTTAAAATTTGATCAGCGATTTTTTTTTAGTTCCACAAGGGTAAGAGGAGAAAATGGAACCTAAAAACTGTTGTGCAATTTCTCCTGAGTGCACCAATACCCCATATGTGGGGAAAATACACTGTTTGGGCGCACGTCAGGGTTCAGAAGGGAAGAACCACTGTGTGACTTTTTGAACGCAAAATTGCCTGGAATCAAGAGCGGACGCCATGTCACATTTCGGGAGTCCCCGTCTCATGCTGCACATAACACATCTGCATCTCTGGCTGCTGTGGGCATAAAAGGGGACAAACTTATGGTGTGGCACCCATGCTCCCCTGACCTCAACCCCATTGAGAACCTCTGGAGCATCATCAAAAGGAGTGTCTATGATGGCGGGAGGCAGTTCACATCTAAGCAACAGCTCTGGGAGGGTATTCTGTCCTCATGCAAAACAATTAAAGCAGAAACCATCCAAAACCTGACAAATTCAATGGACGAGAGAGTTCAGAAGCTCCTTTCGAACAAGGGGTCCTATGTGCAAATGTAACATCACCTAGAATAAAGTTTTGAGTTGAAAACTGTTTGATTTTAGTTTGTAATAACCTGCTAATGCTTATAATTTCAAAAATGACCATTTTTTTGTTCTTTATTAAAATGAAAAGGTTGAAAACTCTGCTGTGTATAATCATTTGGAACATGCATTTTGAGTGCAGTTTGAGTTTTTTATTTTTTTAAAAATATACTGTTATCATAGGCAGTTTGTACAAAAACCTTTCAATTGTACTCTAATAGTTATTTGACTGGAAAATTACAATGACTGCCATTCATATAGGCAATTTAGGAAAATCTAAGAAAATATTATTTGCATAATAATTTGGAACACAGTGTATTCGGAGAGCTATAACTTTTTTTTTTCGGACAATGTTGCTGTGTGGTGGCTTGTGTTTTTGCGGGACAAGATGACGTTTTTAGCGGTACCATTTTTATTTACATTCGTCTTTTTGATCGCGTCTTATTTCATTTTTTGTTTGGCGGTATGATGATAAAGCATTATTTTTTGCTTCGTTTTTTTTTTTTTTTCTATGTTCACTAAAGGGGTTAACTAGTGGGACAGTTTTATAGGTCAGGTCATTCCGGACGCAGCGCTGCCAAATATGTGTACTTTTATTGGTTTATTTTTTTTTTCATAATAAATAAATATTAGGGGTTCAATATATTTTTATTTTTTGGGGATTATTTTTTTCTTTTTTATATTTTTACAATTTTTTTTTTATTTTTTTAATTTTTTTCACTTTTCTACTTTTTTTTTTTACTTTTACACATTGTCCCACTATGGGACTTTCACTTTTTGCAGCCTGATCGGCTGCATGGCATAGGGAGCAGCAGCTCTCTTTGTCATGCAGCCTGTCAGCGCTGCACACCGGGGAGACATTACTTTGGTCGCGCACTGCGCATGACCAAAGGAACGTCCTGCCTCCTGGTTACCCGGATGTTGTCATGATGACATCGGATCGTCATGGCAACATCCGGAAGCCGCCGCAGACATCGCTGGACGCCGTCAGGAGAGGCGAGTATATCGATCACCTCCCCCCTTGCCACCGCAATGTGCCGGGTGTCAGCTGTGCACATAGCACCGGGTGTCAGCTGTGACAATCAGCTGACACCCGGCGGCGATCGCCCCGCTTGTGTGCGGGCGCGATCGCAGCGCGCGTAATAATACGTAGCTGGTCCATAAGTCCCAGGGCACAGCTACGTACTATTACTGACAAGGTCGGAAAGGGGTTAAAATAGTTAGCGCTGACGATGCCATCTTCAGCATCACTATTCCGGTCATACACATGCTGGAGCAGAATTTGAATAGTGTGCAGCACGAGGTGGTTGTCCCAGAAGAAGAGGAGGATGCGGAAGGGATAAGAATGTCTCAAAGTTCCAGACTATCGTCACACAGGCGGATGCCAAGTGACGGTGGATTCCGTCGATCGAGGGGTTTGGTGACACCAGACATACTGTTAGTGAAGGTGCAAGAGCCGAGGAACAAATGGAGGAGGAGGAGGAAGAGGTGATGGGCGAGTAGCTGTCAGAGGATGAAGAGGATAATCATCCCCTCTCTGTTGAACGTGGTTTGCAGGAGGGGACTGAGGAAAAAAGCATTAGTGTTACGCAGCCAGCAACAGAGCCTGGCTTTGGACCACCTGGAAGAGCCTGACATACAAGTGCCTTCTTGATGCACTATATGCAACATGATTCCCGTATAGTTAGGATTCGAAATAATACTGACTACTGGTTTGCCACTCTTGTTAGATCCACGTTATAAGACTAAATTTTGCCTGATGCTTCCCGCCCTGGAAAGGGACCTGCTAATGTTGGAGTTTCGAAACAAGCTTTTAAGCAACCTTAATAGAGCTTTTCCCCAAGATAGGAGTGAGGCACACAGTGTGCGTCGCAGCTGTAGTCTTTCAACCTCCAGCACGTCAGTTTGTCAACGCCAAAACATTAGCAGCAGCAGCGTAAGTGGCAGAAGCAATTTCTGAGTCCTTTCACACATTTTTAGACCAGCTCATGCACTAGCACAACAGAGTACAAGTTTGACACATGGTAAACGACTGGAGAGGATGGTGGAGGAGTATCTAGAGCTCAATATGAATACCATCAGGGAGGATTTTAACCCTTTTACATTTTGGTCTTCAAAAATGGTTCAATGGTCTGAGCTTGCCTGTCACGCCTTGGAGGTTTTATCATGCCCGACAGCCAGCATTCCCTCAGAACGTGTCATCAGCGCTGCTGGTCGTGTCCCGACGGATAAGCGCAGCCGGCTGTCCCATGAAAGTGTGGACCGCCTAACTTTCATCAAGATGAACAAGTCATGGATCTCCAAGGACTTTTGCACCATAACTGCAGACTGTACAGAGTAGGCGATATTGTAGTTTTTAGTGTGCTGCATTGATCTTGCGGAATTGCGTCTGTGATGTGGGTTGTGTGCCTGTTCTTGCTGCTGCTGCAGGTTTTAGGCCCTAATTTTTGGAAATGTGGGGAATCCTGATTAGATTTCCATCTACTGGGTTGGCTGGAGGGGAAGAGGTGTCCTTCCTAATTCTACAATTTCTACTGTAGTGAAATTGATGCCACTTCGGAGGTTTTAGGCCCTAATTTAGGGAAATGTGAACACTCCTGATTGGATCTCGATGTGCTGGGTTGGCTGTATTTGAAGAGGTTTTGGTCTCCATTACAATAGTTATACTCTAGTGAAATAATTTTTTTGGTGCAGATATTTTTCTCCACAAAAGGGGTACACAGACCTGATAAACTCAAAATTGGTATATAAAGCAGGCTACATCTCCGCTTAAAATTGTTTGGAAACAAGACAAAAAACCAAGCAATGTGAACTGAGGTCTAAGATGGTAGACATGCAAGAAATAGGAGCATGTTCACACTAGCAAAAAAAAGCAAAACCTACAAAAGACAAAAATATATCTCATACCCTACCATCATTGTATGTAAATGTAAAGCAAAGTTGCATAATAAATATAGGGTACTTAGTGAACTATTTTTGATCAAAAAAAGTATACAAGCCGTCCCACCAGCGGCAAGGTGACCCTAAATTGGGACGGTACCTATACTGTCTATATTAAAAACCTTACTGTATATCAAAGTTGAAGTAATGCATATAAAAGGGCAGACAAATAGGACTGGGTCCCAACTCCAGACCACCCAGGCCCGTGGTAAGCTACATATATACTAATCAGCTCAACAAAGGGGATGCCACACCCTTAAATTGCACAGAATGCAAACAAGACAAAAAACCAAGCAATGTGAACTGAGGTCTAAGATGGTAGACATGCAAGAAATAGGAGCATGTTCACACTAGCAAAAAAAAGCAAAACCTACAAAAGACAAAAATATATCTCATACCCTACCATCATTGTATATAAATGTAACGCAAAGTTGCATAATAAATATAGGGTACTTAGTGAACTATTTTTGATCAAAAAAAGTATACAAGCCGTCCCACCAGCGGCAAGGTGACCCTAAATTGGGACGGTACCTATACTGTCTATATTAAAAACCTTACTGTATATCAAAGTTGAAGTAATGCATATAAAAGGGCAGACAAATAGGACCGGGTCCCAACTCCAGACCACCCAGGCCCGTGGTAAGCTACATATATACTAATCAGCTCAACAAAGGGGATGCCACACCCTTAAATTGCACAGAATGCAAACAAGACAAAAAACCAAGCAATGTGAACTGAGGTCTAAGATGGTAGACATGCAAGAAATAGGAGCATGTTCACACTAGCAAAAAAAAAAGCAAAACCTACAAAAGACAAAAATATATCTCATACCCTACCATCATTATATATAAATGTAAAGCAAAGTTGCATAATAAATATAGGGTACTTAGTGAACTATTTTTGATCAAAAAAAGTATACAAGCCGTCCCACCAGCGGCAAGGTGACCCTAAATTGGGACGGTACCTATACTGCCTATATTAAAAACCTTACTGTATATCAAAGTTGAAGTAATGCATATAAAAGGGTAGACAAATAGGACCGGGTCCCAACTCCAGACCACCCAGGCCCGTGGTAAGCTACATATATACCAGTCAGCTCAACAAAGGGGATGCCACACCCTTAAATAAATCTACCATCTTAGACCTCAGTTCATATTGCTTGGTTTTTTGTCTTGTTTGCATTCTGTGCAATTTAACGGTGTGGCATCCCCTTTGTTGAGCTGACTGGTATATATGTAGCTTACTACGGGCCTGGGTGGTCTGGAGTTGGGACCCGGTCCTATTTGTCTACCCTTTTATATGCATTACTTCAACTTTGATATACAGTAAGGTTTTTAATATAGGCAGTATAGGTACCGTCCCAATTTAGGGTCACCTTGCCGCTGGTGGGACGGCTTGTATACTTTTTTTGATCAAAAATAGTTCACTAAGTACCCTATATTTATTATGCAACTTTGCTTTACATTTATATATAATGATGGTAGGGTATGAGATATATTTTTGTCTTTTGTCTTTTGTAGGTTTTGTTTCTTTTTGCTAGTGTGAACATGCTCCTATTTCTTGCATGTCTACCATCTTAGACCTCAGTTCACATTGCTTGGTTTTTTGTCTTGTTTGCATTCTGTGCAATTTAAGGGTGTGGCATCCCCTTTGTTGAGCTGACTGGTATATATGTAGCTTACCACGGGCCTGGGTGGTCTGGAGTTGGGACCCGGTCCTATTTGTCTACCCTTTTATATGCATTACTTCAACTTTGATATACAGTAAGGTTTTTAATATAGGCAGTATAGGTACCGTCCCAATTTAGGGTCACCTTGCCGCTGGTGGGACGGCTTGTATACTTTTTTTGATCAAAAATAGTTCACTAAGTACCCTATATTTATTATGCAACTTTGCTTTACATTTATATACAATGATGGTAGGGTATGAGATATATTTTTGTCTTTTGTAGGTTTTGTTTCTTTTTGCAAGTGTGAACATGCTCCTATTTCTTGCATGTCTACCATCTTAGACCTCAGTTCACATTGCTTGGTTTTTTAAAAAAGAGGGGGCATAAAGGGGGGGGGGTACTGTAGCATCGGCGTCTCTGCCCCCTGACAGGCAGAGACGCCGTCCCTCTTACCGCCGTGATCCCGGCGTCTTCCAGCTCTCCTGCTACTGCTGGCACGCGCAGCTTCCCGGGCACTGTGCTTAGGGCGCGCGCGCCGTCCTAAAGAGTCCCCGGCCAGTGGCCAGAGGACTTCTCATATAAAAAGGCACCTCCTCCAAAATGGTGGTGCCCGTGCAAGATTGTAGCTCTGTGTTCTAAACTCTGCTTCAGCCCTCAGGTCCCGCTGCTAGCCTGACTACCAGTCCAGTCCGCCAGCCTGACTACAAGTCCAGTGCGCCAGCCTGACTACCAGTCCAGTGCGCCAGCCTGACTACCAGTCCAGTGCGCCAGCCTGACTACCAGTCCAGTCGGCCAGCCTGACTACCAGTCCAGTCGGCCAGCCTGACTACCAGTCCAGTCGGCCAGCCTGACTACCAGTCCAGTCGGCCAGCCTGACTACCAGTCCAGTCGGCCAGCCTGACTACCAGTCCAGTCGGCCAGCCTGACTACCAGTCCAGTCGGCCAGCCTGACTACCAGTCCAGTCCGCCAGCCTGACTACCTGTCCAGTCCGCCAGCCTGTCCAGTCCGCCAGCCTGACTACCAGTCCACCAGCCTGACTACCAGTCCACCAGCCTGACTACCAGTCCGCCAGCCTGACTACCAGTCCGCCAGCCTACCAGTCCAGTCCGCCAGCCAAATACACTCTCCAGCCCGACGGTCTGCCTACGGTCCAAACCCGCCAGTTTGTCTATGGGCCAGGCTTGCCTGCCTACCCGGAGAACGTACCAGTTACCTGCCGTGCCTACCAGCCAGCCTACCTGTATGCTCCTGCCAGTTACCTGTGGTGTCTGCCAGTCCGTCTACCCGGATCACCCGTCAGTCTGCCTGCTGTGCTCATCTGCTGTACCGGTCAGTCCCTGCCTTCTGACCCATGGGAGTCACCTGCTCTCATACAAGGACTGGCCCAGAGTAGCACCTGGTCCCTCTGCTCGATCCTTCCCTGGTTCACGGAGTCGATTGAGCCTCCGTGCGACCTTGGTCAGTCCGAGTTGATACCTAGTTACGCCCCTCTGGTCCCTCCTTGCACCGCAGCACAGAGGTTCCACCACCCGGATCCCTAACAACCTCCATATAGTGTGAACAGGTGCACGTTGCAATGACTGCATAACATAAAATAAGAAAGAACAGCAGCACTCTCTAAGGGCCAAGAGGTGGTGGTCAGGTTTTTTGTTTTCTTGCAGTTTACCATGGAGGTTTTGACTGCCTCCTTTTCTGACTCTGCACTCCACCCATCAACCCAAGGGTGCTTTTAATTAGTGTTGCTTTCTAACTGCCCACTTAAAATTGTAGGCTTATAGCCCAAGAGAGGCATGTTTCGGAAAATAGTTACCCATCATGCGGAGGTCACCTTGCCGTGGTTGATGGGCACACATGAATTGGCCAATTTATGCGCTAAGAACCTTGATTTTTTCTAAGTACATTTTATTTAGCAATAGTGCAGTTTAGATCTTATTTTCTTAGCGTTTGCATATGTCTTGGCCCTTACAGAGTGCTGCTGTGCTTTCTTATTCTATGTGGGAGAGGCAGTCATGAGTGAAAGGATAACAGGAGTGTGTCCTAGACGAGGAGATGGAAGAGCACCAGACCCAGTCCCCATACACTGCAATATTACAGAGGAGTCCACATCAGTGTCAGGGCTCAACAGCCGGGACCGCTCCCTATTTATACCACGAGTACAGTTAAAATACTGGAGCCAGATTACTAGTGGGGAACTATATAGTAGCATGAAAGCAACAGCTTTGTGCATGACGACTGGTATAAATGGAGGGGGTATATAAATATCCAGATGGGTAGTAGGACACACAAGTTCCGTACAGTACAAGAATACACACATACCTTCTTTATATAAATTTCAATGTTGTAAAGGGTACAATTTAGGGTGCGCATGACTAGGATAGAAACTCCCCGGGCATATGTGCAAAAGACTGAATAGTAAGCCCACCTGAAGACAGATAACGTGAAAACGCCTCCAGTGGGATTTCAAAGAAGTCAGACTGGTTGTCAGCAATGACCTTCAGGCGAGACAGAGAGAACATGGAGTATATAAGGTTGAGTTCCTTCAGGAATTTGACAGAACTGAGCGAGTAGTCTCAAACTACATATGGTCTTTTCGAGACAAGCAAAGAAGAAAGTCTCTGTCCCTACAGTTGAAGAATTTTGCAATGAAGGTGTAAGGTGCAGACCCAAGGGGCAAGGGATGGAGGGATGTGATATGCCCTCTGCAATGTACATAGCCGAGAAACTATCCCGGCCATAGGTGGAGATCAGTACATTCCCTAAAAAGAGCCGTGGATACTTGGGAATATGTCTGAAATACCCCCACAAAACAAGGTCCAGGAGTATGCGCCAAAGGGGCCATAGACTGTAATGATGTAAACTGAGCGAACGTCCAGTATACGCCTCCCGGAGACAGACACCCAGACCCAGTCTACTATGTCCAGTCGGTGAATACGCCTGGACCCTGTTTTTTGGGGAACTTCGGAAGTATGCCCCGATGGGGACACAGAATGCAAGGTGAAAGCACCCTAACAAGTTGCAGCTTATCTGCTGTTCTGTTGTGAGATGAAGCCCATTTTGGTGGAGTCCGTATAAAATGGATCAACTCAGACTCCTAAAATATATAATAAATTGGGTACAGTAGTTTGTGGGGAATATTTTTTTCACAAGAATTTGGTAAAGTTATGAAATGTCCTATAAATGTCTGTCCTATTCCTGATCTAAGGGTCTAGACTTTTAGCTGAGATGAATCTGTGCTACAGTAAATTTATCACTTACACATGAGCCGTGTATGAGGGAGCCGGAGGCCTGGAAATGGAGGAGTCGTAGGTTTGGCTTACTGACTCCACAGCCCGGGTTAGCAATAGCCGGATGCAGGTGAAGCCGAGCAAAGGACGGACGCTACATCTCCCCTTCTAATGAGCCGTGTAGTAGGTGGTCTCTGTCACAGAATAAGGTAAGGGTCCGGTGTGCTACCGGGGGTGTACAACTCCAAGAGGGGCAGGAAGAGAAGGATAGAATCCAACGCAAAAGGAGATCGCACAGTTTCCCAAGGAGACCGGATCACTAATGATCTACTCCAGAAACACAAACAAGAGGATCTGATGGGGGAGGGGCGACAGACAAATTCATAGAGAACTGGATTCATGTAGCCAAAGTAGAATTAGCAAATGAGCTATAATGAGCCTGAAAAGGACGGACCCCACAAAGCCAGAGTTAATGCTGCAGATGTCACCGGCATCAGACAATGAGAGCGGGGGGCTTTGCACAGCTTAAGATACTGAGAGAGTTCAGTATATAAATTGTAAGCTTGCGAGCAGGGCCCTCACTCCTCCTGTAACGGATAAAATGTGTTACATTGTATTGTTTTTATTGTCTGTACAGGTCCTTACTTAATTGGAAAGTGCTGCAGAATATGTTGGTGCTATGATACAATAATCATTTTTATTTATATGTGCAGAGATGTTTCAGTTTTCACATTCACCACATGAGGGCAGCAGAGTACTATGCTCAGAATAAGGTCAGACATAACAGTACCTGCATATTACATGTGCTGACTAATGAAAGATACTGCCACTTGCACTGGTATGGCTGACATCAGACTGTACGTGCGCCCGATAATGTCTGTGAGGGCGTATCTGTGCCCTGCTCCTCAGTCTCCTCTCGCTCTCCCTCTGAGCGCTGGTAAATAGGTGATGGTATCAGGGGGAACAATGTCTACCTACAACTGCACCCTTGGTCTGGGCCAACTACGCCATCTTGTGGTAAGGGACAGTACCAATTAGTGAAGCGCTGCTAAGGGGCCATGTGTTTCTGAGTCGGGTCTCACAGTCTGGGGCCCATTCGTAACAGGACAATGGCAGACAAGGTCCTCTGGTCTCCCACCTCAGCTCAAGTGAGGCCGCAACTCTGAGCATCGCGTAGGCCATGCTAATGGAGCACAGCCAAACTCATCTGAAAATGGGCCCATAAGCTTCTTGTAACCAAGAGGAGTCACACTGATGGCCCTCCATGCCGGGATGAGCCCTCTGTGTAGCTCGGAGCCCCCTTGGACACATACGCACCCAATGGCTGCCGGACATGCCCCCCCTACACAACACTTATTTTTTAAAGCATTCTGACTTTGCAGCGTTTTCCCACAACACTATATCAGCGCTGGTCCCAGGTGTTGGCAGCTCCATTCCCACATAGGTGTCACTGGCAGAAGGAGATCCTGGACCAATGCAAAGATGACAACTTTTCCATACCTTTTTTTTTAACTAGAGCATAATAGTAAGTTTCATCCATTTTTACTTTTAAACATAATAAAGCAACTTTTTCTTCTCAAGTTGGACAAATAATGTTTCCCTATAATGTCTCCAATTCCATTCCCAGCAGTTCTGCGCTCTCCAGCGCTTCTTTGCGCCTCCCCAGACGTAGTAAGCCGCGCGCCTGACTTTCCTGGACGTCGCTCCTCATTGCGGTGTTTGCCAGCGGTATAAGTGCAGAGCAGTCGCTGGACACATTAAACGCCTTCTGAAAGGGAAGAAAGAGAACGGCCATTATCCTTCCTAAAAGAAAGGGATGGTGGCAGAATTCTTTTCAGATGTTTTAGCAAAGTCTTTTGGATTTATGGGCAAAGTCTTTCCTACAAAACTGCAGAACTGATTTCTTGCAATTCTGCGAGTCTGATCATTCTATAAGAAAATCAACTAAGTGACAAATCTATTGTTTTATTATAGTTCTGACATCTGCGTCCCAGCGCAGCAGTGTATGACGTCACTGACACGCGCAGATGTCAGCTGCTGGCCTCTGATAGGCCGGCGGCTGCCACTGGTATTGCTGTGCAGAGAGCCGGTCTCTGCGCGGCAGTACACTGAACTGAAGCGCAGCTGCTGGCAGCTCCTGGATCGGGGTCTATGGTGCCTGCGGGCCACAGGTGCAGAAAAGACGCCGAGGGAACGGAGGACAGGTGAGAAGAATCTTTTTTTTTCTCTTGTATGTGTAGAACAGCATAAGGGACAGTCCTCCAAGGTGGGTACCAGGCTGGGGACAGTCCTAAAAAGGTGGGGACCAGGCTGGGGACAGTCCTAAAAAGGTGGGGACCAGGCTGGGGACAGTCCTAAAAAGGTGGGGACCAGGCTGGGGACAGTCCTAACAGATGGGGACCAGGCTGGGGACAGTCCTAACAGATGGGGACCAGGCTGGGGACAGTCCTAACAGATGGGGACCAGGCTGGGGACAGTCCTAAAACATGGAGACCAGGCTGGGGACAGTCCTAAAACATGGAGACCAGGCTGGGGACAGTCCTAAAACATGGAGACCAGGCTGGGGACAGTCCTAAAACATGGAGACCAGGCTGGGGACAGTCCTAAAACATGGAGACCAGGCTGGGGACAGTCCTAAAACATGGAGACCAGGCTGGGGACAGTCCTAAAACATGGGGACCAGGCTGGGGACAGTCCTAAAACATGGGGACCAGGCTGGGGACAGTCCTAAAACATGGGGACCAGGCTGGGGTCAGAACTACAAGAGGGGGACCAGGATGGGGACATTCCTAGAAGATGGGGACATTACAACAAGATGGGGACCAGGATGGGGCATTACTACAAGATGAGGACATATCTACAATATGGGGACCAGCATGTGACATTACGACAATATGGGGCCCAGTATGGAATATTACGACAAGATGGGGACAAAGATGGGGGGCATTACAAGATGCAGGCCAGGGTGGGGCACGTTACTACTAGATTTTGGCAGAAAAACTTCAAAATAAAGCATGAAAAAATATTTTGCCACTAAAAATGCTGCTCTATATACAGTACAGACCAAAAGTTTGGACACACCTTCTCATTTAAAGATTTTTCTGTATTTTCATGACTATGAAAATTGTACATTCACACTGAAGGCATCAAAACTATGAATTAACACATGTGGAATTATATACTTAACAAAAAAGTGTGAAACAACTGAAAATATGTCTTATACTCTAGGTTCTTCAAAGTAGCCACCTTTTGCTTTGATGACTGCTTTGCACACTCTTGGCATTCTCTTGATGAGCTTCAAGAGGTAGTCACCGGAAATGGTCACAGTCACTGCAACATGTGCAGAGTTGAATTCCACCGGGTAGGCACATCGCATTTTAGCCGGTGAAGTGGCAGGCCCAACGACTTCTGTAGAGATGTAAGTTGCTGAGCTGCGGGATGCGAACGGAGGAAGTGAGCACACAGCAACCGTGCCCTCTGCAGAAGGCCATCTAGTCCGGGATAGTGGGCTAAAAATTGCTGAACAACCAGGTTCAACACGTGAGCCATACAAGGCACGTGTGTGACATTGCCCCGGCGAAGTATAGATGGACTAATAGACCAAGTCCCACACACTGCTAGAAGCCCAAATATTTTTTCAGAGCTAGATGCAGAAAAAAATTATATTGAATTTGCAACCTGATGGAGGTCAGTATAGATGGACTAATAGACCAAGTCCCACACACAGCTAGAAGCCCAAATATTTTTTCAGAGCTAGATGCAGAAAAAAATTATATTCAATTTGCAACCTGATGGAGGTCAGTATAGATGGACTAATAGACCAAGTCCCACACACTGCTAGAAGCCCAAATATTTTTTCAGAGCTATATGCAGAAAAAAATTATATTCAATTTGCAACCTGGTGGAGGTCAGTATAGAAGGACTAATAGAACAAGTCCCACACACTGCTAGAAGCCCAAATATTTTTTCAGAGCTAAATGAAGAAAAAAATTATTTTTAATTTGCAACCTGATGGAGGTCAGTATAGATGGACTAATAGAATGATGCTATGCCCAAAAGGTTTTACTTCACTAGGTGCAGTAAAAAATATTGGTATTCTATACACAGGTGGTGTAGCTTGCAACACAGATAGGCTACTCCACTGACTAACACACACTGCAAGAGGCCAAAAAGGATTTGCTTTGCTAGATTTAGCAAAATGCTGTGAAAAAAACTTGCACAGACCTGCCTGGCAAAAACTGATAGGAACTGATGTAACTTAGTCCTGAAAAGGACTGCAATTACAATTAGTCTTTACTCCCAACCTATCTATTTAAGAGCACAGACCTGCCTGATAAAAGTCGTAGCAAATGCTGTAACCTAGTCCTTAAAAGGACTGCAATCACAACTCTTCCCTACTCCCAAGCTATCTGTAGATTGGCTTGAAATTAACAAGGTATAGCGCACACAGCAACAGCGGTGCCGTCTAACACGCAGCTGCAGCAGTGAGAAAATGGTGGCGACGGGGAAAATGGCAGGGTCTTATAGGGCAAGGACATGTGACATACACTGCCAATGACACATGCCCTTGCTTGTGTGAAAAAAAGCACTTCGCTCCGTGTGTGCGCTGCTGATAGGCTGACAGATTGCACCTCCCCACTGTAAATGCGGGAAAGAGAAAAAAAAATGGAGATCTTCATTATTCCTGCAGAGATCCATCCCCTGCCCCTCCCCCCGCCCCGCTGTACACTCAAACTGCGTATTAACATTAATTTTCATCATTACTGAGAAAAAATCCAGTTATGATTTTGGTGCACGAACAGTTATCGAACATAACCTCGAACAGCCGAATTTTTTTCGTGTTCGCCGAACGGCTCGAACACCGCCCAAAACAGCTCGAATTTGAGATTGGCGAACAGTTCGAGTCGAACAACGCTCATCTCTAATGGGCGAGTTCAGAATCACCCGATCTGTCAAAATATAAAAAGAATTAATCAGATCGGTAATGAGGATAAAAAACAAAAATGTAGAATTTTGTTTGCAGCAACATTGCAATAAAATGAAATAACGGGTGATAAAAACATCGTATCTACCCCAAAATGGCATCAATAAAAATGTCAGCTCAGCGCGCAAGAAATAAGCCCTCACCCGACCCCAGATCCCAAAAAAGGAGATTCCATGGGTCTTGGAAAATGGCTCCTTTATTTTCTTTTTTACAAACTTTGGAATTTTTTTTCACCACTTAAATAAAAAAGAACCTATACATGTTTGGTGTCTACAAACTCGTAATGACACGGAGAATCATAATGGCAGGTCACTTTTAGCATTTAGTGAATATGTTAAAAAAAACAATTGTTGAATTGCACTTTTTTTGCAATTTCACCACACTTGGAATTTTTTTCCCGTTTTCCAGTACACAATATGGTAAAATCAATGGTGTCGTTCAAAAGTACAACTCGTCCGCGAGAAACAAGCCCTCACACGGCCATATTGACTAAAAAAAAAAGTTATGGCTCTGGGTAGAAGGGGATCAAAAAATGAAAATGCAAAAACAAAAAATCCCAAGATGGTAAAGGGGTTAAATGAGAAATCTATATATGTGATTTGTGTTTTGAAATCTATGTCTTAATCCACAGTTTTTAATATACCGTATTTTACAGACTATAAGGTTTTAGAGGAGGAAAATAGGAAAAAAATGTGAAGAAAAAAATGTCATGCCGCATTGTTATGGGGAAGGGTCTCCTGCTGGCACTGTTTATGGCCCCCACACGCCGATGTCAGCTGGCGGAATATTCACTGCTCCCCATGCCCGGGGGTGTGTAGAAAGTTTTAAGAAAATTATACAAACAACCTTTTCACCTATCTAAATTAGTGCCCTTATGGGAAAATCCTAGATTTATTCAGGGTAAACAGAACAAGCTTTGTAAGTAATGGAACCAGAAAGGGATTTATTAAATGTTAATGAAGGAAGGCTGCTCACCTGGCAGGAATTCTCAGGGATGTATGATATGGGAGATCATCAATGTCTACAGTACCACCAAACAGTTACTTTCTACAGCTCTATGGTGAGAGATTTCGGGAAGGTGGAAAGGAGGGGTGATTTTGACATATTGATGTGGTCTAGCTCATGGGTAAATTCCCTATCCACAATATACCAAAGGATTAGGAGACAAATTCTGCACACTGCGGTACCTGATTCATTTATCCATTGGAGTATAGCGCTAAATGACACTTAGATAGATGGTAAACTTTTGACGGGCTTGGATAAAGTAAAAATAGCAATGAACAATGGAGAGAAATGCAGTACAAACTGATTCATAATGCCATTTATGCTTTCAATTTTTCCTACAAAGATGCTTCATCACATTATTTATGAAAATGCCCAAAATGTAACCTAAAACCAATTTGTTTGATAGAATCAGGCGATGCCCTTCCACCCAAATGGTGTGGGAAGAGACCCTTCTCTATTTAGATAATGTTTGGAAAATTAAAGTACCACAGTCTCCTCGGGCATGTTTATTTCATCATATTGTAACAGAACATCGGGAGGATGGGGACAGAGTTCTGTCTATACAGATAATACATGTCGTTCTTTTGATGGTTAAAAAATGTCCACTTAGATATTGGTTGAAGAAAGAGACTCCTCAATTATCTGAAATAATCAAAACTCTGAAAACCTTATTAGTTTATGACAAACTTGAGTCAGAAAGACAAAAAGAAAAGTCGACGACAGCGTTTTTTCACAAACTGAGATCTTTTAATGAATATAGCAATACACAATCTGATATGTCCCAGCTGATGAAAGTATTCTGACACACATCCTGGTATCATACGGAGGAACATAGGGGGACAACAGGATTACTTAAAGTCTAATGGATTCACTTATTTTTACATCTATTCATATAAGGATTTTGGGCAAGTATTTTTTTGCTGTTTTGCATGCGGAGTTAAAAATTGAATCTTAAAATTGTGAAAAAAAATGATTGGATGGATTTCACACTTATTTCTAAAGATGTGGTCTGTGTTGGTAAATGTCATGGAGATTCTAGGATTATAACCTGATTTGTTTGTCTATTTTGTCTCATTAAATAAAGTTTGTTTAAAAAAAAAAAAAAAGATGAGAACACTAGATTCCATCATGACATCATAATTAACCATCACTACTTACAGAAGTGTTTACACCCATATAGTCACTTTGACATTCCGGTGTCATTGCTGTCAGTGAGAAGCTGCATAGCTAATCATATACTGATTGCGCTTGGATTTACTTTGGATTTACTTGAAATGTCTGAAATTCCTTCAGACAGACTACAGGTGTTAGCACTGCTCCAGGGGATTCTTACCACCTACGCCCCTGACATTGTGCTACCACTACCCGATGGCGTCCTCAGCTTCACTTACCGGCTGGTTATGAAGCTTGTGAGAGACTGCCTGACCAAATACCACAAAGGTCGTATTAGCTCAGAATATCTTGAGCATTTACAGCAAAACATCTGGACACTCGTACAGCAGGTAAATAGCAGGCAATCTGCACAAATCTTATAATAATAATAATAATAGAATATGATAAGGGATTACAAGTTTAAGTTTAACCTGTTCCAAATACTAAGATAAGAATAGCTGGGGACCAAAAATAGGGCATACAGGCTACATGACAAGGGAAATTGAGGTATCTAAAGGGTTAATTGAAATAGGGACAGGAAGGTTGTTACCGTGGGGTGAATTGGATTGGTTAACCTTGTAAGGATCAGGAAATTTGACATTTTTTTGCTGTCATTTTTTCATCACTTTCTTTTAAGAGCCATAACTTTCTTATTTTTCTGTTGGGGTTTGTGAGAAGAGTTGTAGTTTTGAGTGGCTCCATTCTTTTTACCATAAAATATACAGTAGTTTTTGGGGGGTTTTGTTTTTACAGCGTTTGTTATGCAGTAAAAATGACCTGGAAAAATGATTTTCCACGTCAGTTCGATTAAGGCGATACCGAATATGCAAAGAAAATTCAGAATATTGCAAAAACATTTTTTTGCTTTGTGTCGCTAAATTCTGAGACCCGTAACATTTCTTATTTTTCTGTTGATGGGGCCCAGTGAAGACTTGTTTTTTACGCTGTAAGATATGGAGGAGAGGAAGGAGGATTTAAAAGGCGGTACTTGATAAGTAGATGGTTTGGGGAGATGTGATTTTTAATTGTCACAGGCCGATTTACACAAGTCGTAAGCAGTCATGTGTCTTACTTACATGCCCTAGGTGTGGAGGGTGGACGTGGAGATATAAAGGGAACCTGTCGCCTAAAATAATGCTATTAATATGCACCTTAATCTGCAGGTTAATAGCGTTCTGACACCATGGAGCCGCCACACTGAAATAAACTGTATCCCCCAGGCAGCCTCACTCTTTCAGTCATATCGGTGGCGCCGGCAGGCTTTCAGTCACCGTTCTCTGCATAGTGAGCGGCGGCTGTAACCGCACCCGGCACTGACTGACAGCCGGTGCTAATATGGCAGCACAGTGTCAGAATGCTAATAACCTGTATATCAACTCCATATCTGCAGGTTACTAGCATTACTTTACATGACAGGATCCCTTTAGAGGTTTACAAATGACCGGATCCCTCGTCAGCTGTCATGTAGCATTTGTAGTGCCGATATCAGGAGTAACACGGCGATATAAATGGCGTCCTCCATTCTGCACTTTCTCTCATGATTTTCCTTTCTTGTTTATTTCCATCTCTATAGGCTGAAGAAAAATCCCATAGTGGAGAATTGGCCTTTATTAAACAACTGGCCCAGAATGTCCTGCTTGTACTGGAGTATCCGGCCTACTCCCTGGAGCGCCTGGTAAGGAGCCATCGTCTTCTATATCTCATGTCCTTGTTGTCTGATCTTCTCCAGATTACCGTCATATAGCAGAAGCTCAGATTTATGGTGGTAGAGGCCTCCCTGTCCGCTCCAGGCAGACACAGGACATTTTATGACCGCCTGTCTCTGCGGCTCCATCATCTGTGAGGACAGTCTGATGTTCATTCAGTTGTTTAATGTTGTTGAAAAAAAAGCAGATCACAGACATGGCACAAAACTAAAGTCATTTCAAATGGCAACTTTAGGGCTATAAGATACACTAAAAGAAATCAAGATTAAAAATGTGGTACTCAGTAAGGGTAATTTTTTTCATACCAAGTAGAGGGAAAAAAATTATGGAATCACTAAATTCTGAAGAAAAAATTATGGAATCACCCTGTAAATTTTCATTTCCAATACTAACACCTGCATCAAATTAGATCTGCTAGTTAGTCTGCATATAAAAAGGAGTGATCACACCTTGGAGAGCTGTTGCACCAAGTGGACTGATATGACTCATGGCTCCAACACGAGAGATGTCAATTGAAACAAATATGGAATCACTCAATTCTGAGGAAAAATTATGGAATCATGGAAAACAAACACACAAAAGAACACTCCAATACATCACTAGTATTTTGTTGCACCACCTCTGGCTTTAATAACAGCTTGCAGTCTCTGAGGCATGGACTTAATGAGTGACAAACAGTACTCTTCATCAATCTGGCTCCAACTTTCTCTGATTGCTGTTGCCAGATCAGCTTTGCATGTTGGAGCTTTGTCATGCACCATTTTCTTCAACTTCCACCAAAGATTTTCAATTGGATTCAGATCCGGACTATTTGCAGGCCATGACATTGACCTTATGTGTCTTCTTTCAAGGAATGTTTTCACAGTTTTTGCTCTATGGCAGGATGCATTATCATCTTGAAAAATGATGTCATCATCCCCAAACATCGTTTCAATTGATGGGATAAGAAGACTGTCCAAAATATCAATGTAAACTTGGGCATTTATTGAAGATGTAATGACAGCCATCTCCCCAATGCCTTTACCTGACATGCAGCCTCATATCATCAATGACTGTGGAAATTTGCATGTTCTCTTCATGCAGTCACCTTTATAAATCTCATTGGAACGGCACCAAACAAAAGTTCCAGCATCATCACCTTGCCCAATGCAGATTCGCGATTCATCACTGAATATGACTTTCATCCAGTCATCCACAGTCCACAATTGCTTTTCCTTAGCCCATTGTAACCTTGTTTTTTTTGTGTTTAGGTGTTAATGATGGCTTATGTTTAGCTTTTCTGTATGTAAATCCCATTTCCTTTCGGCGGTTTCTTACAGTTCGGTCACAGACATTGACTCCAGTTTCCTCCAATTCATTCCTCATTTGTTTTGTTGTGCATTTCCTGTTTTGAAGACATATTGCATTAAGTTTCCGGTCTTGACGCTTTGATGTCTTCCTTGGTCTACCAGTATATTTGCCTTTAACAACCCTCCCATGTTGTTTCTATTTGGTCCATATTTTAGACACAGCTGACTGTGAAAAACCAACATCTTTTGCAACATTGTGTGATGATTTACCTTCTTTTAAGAGTTTGATAATCCTCTAATTTGTTTCAATTGACATCTCTCGTGTTGGAGCCATGAGTCATGTCAGTCCACTTGATGCAACAGCTCTCCAAGGTGTGATCACTCCTTTTTAGATGCAGACTAACTAGCAGATCTAATTTGATGCAGGTGTTAGTTTTGGAAATTAAAATTTACAGGGTGATTCCATAATTTTTTCTTCAGAATTTAGTGATAACATAAATTTTTTCCCTCTGCTTGGTCTAAAAAAAATTACCCTTACTGAGTACCACATTTTTAATATTGATGTATTTTAGTGTTTCTTAAAGCCCTAAAGTTGCCATTGGAAATTACTTTAGCTTTGTGCCATGTCTGTGATCTGCTTTTTTTCAACATTAAACAACTAAATGAACATCCTCCGAGCCCGGTGATTCCATAATTTTTGCCAGGGGTTGTATATTAATGTGGATTTACTGGGGGGAGCGGCGTTGTACAGTTCGTCCAATACTGAAATTATCCAGGAAATCCAATGTTTAGTCCTTCCTGTCTATTGTATGTGGTAATGTAGTATTTGTGAAATGTTATATTAATTGTATATATTATATCCATCAGGAAACATCTGAAGGCGACTCCAAAGAGGGGCAAAATGGAAATATTGCTGACCCTGATATCAGTCAGCCGGGGCCGAACCCTGATCTGATGGAAGGTAAGCCGGTCATCTAATATTCTACATACAAATATCAAGTTATAGAGAACGGCAGAGAACATGGAGATTTACTCTTCATCCAATGTATGAGGCCGCTGGCGGCTCATGAGCCCCCATGGACTATAATGGAGGGGGTCACAAATGTACAAAGAGGCTCATTGGTCCCCAATCATGTAATTGTTGAGGATTCGGTCAGATCCTGCGCAATGACACGTTCATAGTACAGTATATATATATATATATATATATATATATATAGATATGCCATAAATATATACAGTGTGTGCAGAATACCCTTATATCTAGTATATTCCATGTACAGGGGTCTTATTTCCATTATTATATGGATGTGTTATATAAGTGGTGATATAGACTAATACATGTCGTCTCTTTTTTATTTTATCATTATTATAGGAATAACTGTGCCGTCAAATACTGATGGTGGAACATCTGAGCCACCAGAAATCATCCAGGAATCTGCCAGTGTAAGTATCATGGGACGTCTGTATATCATCAGATGACGGGTGGGAATTACACATCCCATATGACAATGGGATATCTCTGCTCTTATGTAGATCAGACCTATTATGTGTGACGGTGGTGTTATTATTCTGTCTCCTCCGTGTGATGTCCCTTATCCTCCCCTGCAGTACAATGATTTATGTGTATGGGGAATATCCCCTTATAATATAATAGTGTCTGTGGGGGGTCCGGCTTTTATCACGTCCTCTACTTCGGTTGCAGTGTAATCAGGGGGGATATAATATAGACGGAAGATGTTCCTGCATCTGGAGCTTTTATCCTCCTGCAGCTTCGTTGTCTTGATGTCATTTCTTATTCCTTTTTAGGCCTTGATCGGATCAGTGAACCCGGGGAGAAATCCTTGTAAGGACGACTTTAATCCTATCAAACTGATCAGCTGTGGAGGATTTGGGTGAGCTTTACTTTGGTATAATATTTATTTCTCAGGGCTCCTTATGACGATGCCTATGTCTCTACGTCCTGCCCCTGCAATGCTACCATAGAGAAATTATGGTTCCACATCACTGTCCACATCTAATTGTCTCTCTTCAGGTCAGTTAGGATGTGACGTGGATGAGGACTTTCCATAGGTGATCATTTATGGAGTGTTATTTTATGGATTTCTAGTGATGGCCGCACATCTAGTATTAACCATTAGTACAGGAGATCACTTGATCAGGTCTATGGATGGACTGTTAGTAAGAATTTATAATAAATCATGGATTTTCTTCCTCCTCAGATCCGTCCACCTAGTTCGCCATACAGACACAAACAAGATATGTGCTATGAAGAAAATGGACAAGCAGAACCTGAAAAAGCCAAAGACCCTTAAATGGGCCTTTCAGGAGAGGGACATCTCTACATTCGCTGATTGTCCCTTTGTGGCCTCCATGTTCTGCTCCTTTCCTACTAAACTTCATCTGTGTATGGTCATGGAGTATGCACCAGGTAGGACACATCCATTGTATTTATATCCAGCCCACGTCTGCCTAATCCTAGCACGTTATATATAACCTGAACATGTCCACATGGACGGTTACATGTCCACACCGCATTTACTATAATGTTACTAAGATGCCTTGTGTGTCCTCACTGAGCATGGCGGCAATATCTGCTATGGAGGAAAGGAAGATTTCTCTGTATTTGAACAGTTTTTATAGATGAGAACTTTCACAGAGAAATAAATGAGAGGCTTGTAGATGAGGCCTGGCTCTGTCTCTATGTACAGAGTTCCTCTGCAGTATACGCTCTACATTACACAGTGTATCTCTATATATACCATCCTGTCCCAATATCTCCGCTTGTTTCACATTCACACCCATCATGTGTAATTTACTCTGTAACAGACCCTCACCTGTCATATTTGCTTTTTCCTGTAGGAGGAGACTGTGGCAATCTTCTACAGCACAGGGGTCCTTTACCTATCACCTTGGCCCGTCTGTACATTGCAGAAACAGTCCTTGCTGTGGAATATCTGCACAGCTATGGTGTGGTGCACAGAGACCTGAAGCCTGTAAAGTAAGTGACCCTTGAGGTATAATAAAGGGGATGAAAGTTAGTTTGTTATACAGTCTATGGGTTATTACTTGGGTCTGACAATCTTTTCTTTTACAGCATCCTGATAACATCAACAGGACATATTAAAGTGACCGATTTTGGAGTTTCAAAACTTGGCCTCATGAGACCAACATCAAACATCTATAAGGCTCCAACTAAGGACATCACCAAAGAGTTCTGTGATAAAGAGGTCGGCTTTACTTACAGGATCTTCTACTTTACATATCTCATCTCTTTCTCCTTCTCTGATCATTTCTCATCACATTTCCACTGATGTTATTTGTCGTATGTATTGATCATCATCTCATTCTTCTGTTGTTTTCCAGACTGCTGGCACGTCTAGTTACATGGCCCCAGAAGTTATCCTACAGAAAGGCTATGGAAGACCTGTTGACTGGTGGTCAGTAGGCATCATCCTATATGAATTTCTCTTTGGATATACACCATTTTATAGGGCTTCCCAAAAGGAGAAATTACGCAGTATCCTCAGTGGTAAGTAAAATAATCTGACTGCTTGTCATGTCGCTGTTATTTGGTTTGATTGGTTCCTTGGTTTAGCTTCTAGCTTTTTTTAAGGAAAATGCTTTTTTATGTAAATAAATGAAGAGGTTTTATTTCCAGTAATATTTTCTTTTTATATCACAGATGACATTGTTTGGAGATGTAATTACTTTCCTCCACCAAATGCTCGGGGCATCATCACTCAGCTACTCAGAAAAAATCCAGAACAAAGACTTGGGACAGGTAATATGATAATAGTATTAATAATGACTTATTACACCTCTGGACAAATGAAGGTGTCCATGAGGATGAGCACTGAAGGTCTCTACCAACGTGTCCATTCCCCATTCTTCATGCTCTAATGTTCAGTACATTTCCTTCATGTTGGCCCTTTTAAATCTCCAGTTCACATTAACATAAACTGTATAGATACGGAGTAGTTTCTCTGACAATAACTATCGATTTCTTTCTTGTCTTCCTTTTCCAGGAGGGGCACACGAGATCAAAATTCATCCATTTCTGCGTGCCTTAAACTTTAACAACCTTCTAAGTCAGAAGCCTCTGTTCGTTCCTGATCTAAAATCAGATGAGGACACCTGCTACTTTAGCAGTAAGTAAAATGAGACCTTATCAGCAGAAAACTGCTGAGTGCCTTTTCTTTCATTATGTGTGACAATCAGTTCCTATCATAATGAGTAATAACATGGTGACTGTCTGACCGGCTTATACTAATAATTTCTCATAACACTTTTACTTTTCAGATCGCTCTGTGCGTTATAAATTTAGGAATTCAGATGATGGGGACACAAGTGAGGACAATGACTGTCCAGAAATCAAAAACTTTGAATCATCTTCTCAAAGGTTTTCCAAAGTAAGTATGTCTAAAGCATGTAGGTCAATAAAATGAATAAAACCTATAATTAGAAAAAAAGTTTAAAAATATATCTATTTATATTTCTTTGTGTTTTTTAGCTATATACCACCAGTACCAAGATGGTGACCATTGAAGAACCTATGTCACCTCCAGAGTGTACCCCTGAGAACAGCGAAAAACACCCAGACTGGTGAGTAGATTATTATTATTATGAGATTTAGCTCTGATATATGCTCAGACACGAGTAACACAAATCTAAATCCAGCATCCACCACCCCATGATAACTGATTACTGTGGATCTGGCTTGTGATTACACAGCAATATCAGTTGATCATTGCAACCAGCCATTCATTCCCAGCTCTTTATAGGCCAATATTACTAGTTAGACTCCATTCTTGCTGGTAGAATGGGGTCCTGAGCAGAGTATCCCCTTCATGATGTCCCAAATGGCCTTACAGACAAGTGTTCTTCATTTTTGTATTGTTTTCACTTGTAATTTACTTGACTTTCTTCTACCAAACAGGCAGAAAGAATCTCCCCCTTCCAAAACTGATGATGGTGACAATCAGTATGTCACTGCTAAAAAGTGTGAGTCATCCTCGCCCTCATTGTCAGGTATGTACAGATTTATAGACCATCCCATTATAGACTATGATACAAAAGTGTAATGTGAATCTGCACATGAAGGCTCAGATAATGACTTACTTTATTCCCGCTGCCCCTGAGTATTCAATTTTTTGTTTTGGTAAAATCCACCATACGGTTCCAGAGTTATTGGCAGTTTTATTTAGTGCTAATTTTTATGTTCTTTACAAGGGGGTGGTGCTTACAGGATTATCTGGGGGGGGGGGGGGGGAGCGTCTTCAGCCTCTTCTTCAGTATTATAGTGTGGTAAAGACCATAAAAATGACCACTAAATAAAAAGGCCCCTGTCTGTGGAACTGTAAGGCGATGTGCTCACTATGTGTTTTTAATCGTTTCCGCAGCGGCAAGTCCGCCGCAGAAACGCTTAAAAAACGCTTGGTAGAAGGTCTGCCATGTTCCCCAATGATAATCCGCATCTGCTGTGCACATGCTGCGGAAATTTCCGCTGCGGATTATCATTGCGGAAAAATCCGCAGCACTACCAATTATTTTGCAGAAGTGCTGCGTTTTCACCGCCATTGACTTGCATTGGAACACATGGAATCCGCATCACTGCATCTGTACATGCGGAATCCATTTGTTTCAATGCGCGGATGGTACTCGGGTCTGGAGAAGAGGAGCCTCTCCTCCAGACCCCCCCTACCATAGAACCTGTAAAAAAAAAGAATAAAATAAAAAATAAATATTATACTTACCTTCTGATGGCCCCCGGAGTCCTTGTCTTGGCTTGCCGGCAGATCGCGGTAGACTAAAGGACCTGCGCTGACGTCATTTAGTCATGTGACGGGTCATGCGACCAATGATGTTGGCAGGTCCTTAAATCTACCGCGAGCTGCCGGCAAGCCAAGACAAGGACTCCGGGGGCCATCAGAAGGCAAGTATATTTATTTTTTATTTTTTACCATTCTTTCGATCAAAACGCTTCGCATCCGCATGTCCCTGGCAGGAAAAACGCATGTACAATCCGCGTGTACAATCCGCGTGTACAATCCGCGTGTACAATCCGCGTGTACAATCCGCATGCGTTTTTTGTGCCAGGGAGATGCAGAAACGCTCAGGAAAAAATCCGGAGCATTTCTGCATCGTGGGCACATAGCCTAAGGGGGATTTTAATAAAAACCAAAAACAGAGTCCTCAGGGGAGCAGGGGGAATAAAGTAAGAGTGAATTCTGGACACTTAAGACCTGGTGATGAGTCTTCTTTAAACTTACGCTTAAGTGTTATCTGACGGATTATATAAAAACACTTTGGCTTGCTGCAAGTAATGTCATGTTAATAAGGGAGACACCACATGGCCGCACACAGAAAAGCTACAAGTGCATATTAACCAGTTTGAGTAACTCTATAAACATATAAAATTAATCTTTGAGGAGTTTATAATCAACATCTTTTTCTGACTTTTTATTAGAACCTCCAGTTCAGGAGAGAAAGAAATCTGCACTAAATCTGAGAAAACAGCAAAGAACAGATAAAGTGGAAGAGGGGGAAAGTAGTAGGCGAGGTAAGTGTGACGATAATCTCCATGTTGTATGATGTCAGTGAGATAAGTCATGTGGAGCAGATGTCATCTGTCAGTGGTGGGATTGTCACATGTATGATGACTGACAATGATCCCGCACCTCTGTATGGAGAAGATTCCTCTACCGGCCTCCCACACAGACACCACAGTAGTGTCCTCTAATATGGAGTCCCATTACTTACTTCGGATTTACATCTTTTTTATAGGTTCTATCTTCCGCCGGATGATATCATCCTGCCGGCGTGGATTATCCAGGGCTGCTCGCACTATCAGACAAAGCTGCATTTTTGCCCACTGTCACCAGGGCACCAGAAACATCTCAAGGGCAGAAAACCCTCACATCTAGTGCCCTGAAGAAAGTACAGCACATCCACCATCAATGCTGTACCTGCATGGAAAGAGTTGTACCATCTACTGTACCTGCGGCCGTCTGACCAGCTAGAAATATCTGCAAAAGTCAAAGGCCTCCAAGAACATCTTTTCAACCTTCCATGTAATTCTTAATTAAAAAAAAAAAATTAAAATTGATTAATGTCCTTTTGAATTTAATTGAATATTACTGACATTTATGGCATATCAATGCTATACATGTTATATCTGTCCAACGGTTTGGACACCAAACAGAAGATTAGACAAGACTGAAACATACAGTTTGCACAGCAAGTTGTTTTTACATTGCAGTGTATGTTCAATTTAATTTTTATTGAGTGCTTTTCATAAGGGAACCAGGAGGAAACCACCTGAAATAGACATTGTGTGCACAAAAAGTGGCAACCAAGCTAGGGGGAAACATGCCCTGATCCACTGATTTTACAAGAACTCAGATACTTTTACCTTAGTAGCGCTCTATTTCAGATTCAGGCACAAGAACAAGTTGGATTCTGTGCTGTGCATCCTGGGGGTCCCAGCAGTCACAATCCACCAAAATCGTAGCTAAGACTTCAAGCACTGACGAGGCGAAACATCCGAGTGGGTCACTAACCGATATTACCACTATTTGGTGACCATATAGTGGTAGATAACAGCACATATTAAGACTATAGATGAGTGAGCACTAAACTGCTCAGATGCTTGTTACTCGAACCGAACAATTCCTAATGCTCGTGTGCTCATTTCAAGTAACAAGTATAATGGAAGTCAATGAGAAATCCGAGCATTTTTCTGGAAGACCCTACAAGGAGGTCTGGGTGGCAGTGAAAATGTACAAATGGATGGAAAAAGTGCTGAATGGAAGGAGAACAGCATGGGGAAGACCCCTGGAGACATCTCTGACTCCCAGATCGCTGCTGAGAACAATGGTGTGACACTTTTTCTCCACTTTAAGGACTGACAATAAAACATTCCCAATCAATGAGAAATTGCATTTTACAGGAACAAAAATGTTAAAGGGGTTGCCCAGTACTTTAGATTACCCCCACAATGTATCCCCCCTGGGCCCCTAAGGATTTTTGTAATTACCTTACGTTGCAGATAATGCCTGTGAGTGGCGCTATCACTGGCCGCTCACAGGCATCACGTGACCCCCGGCTGCAGCCGGCTCTGATATCCGCTGATGTCACGACAAGTGCTGGCAGCAGCCGGGGGTCTCTCTCTTCCACATTCCACGGTGAATGCCAGGCTGTAGGTGGGGTTACCCCCTGCGTCACACCCGGCATCCACCTCGCGCTCTCCCTCTCCCCATTCATTGGGAACGCACGCGGTGAATGCTGGGTGTGACGCGGGGGGTGATGGCGCCCACAATCCAGCTGTCACGCCTCACTTGTCGTGACGTCAGCGCGGGGTCACGTGATGCCTGTGAGCGGCGCTATCCTTGGCTGCCACGTCAGCTAATTACAAAAATCCTTAGGGGCCCCGTGGGGATACATTGGGGGGGGGGGGGGTAATCTAAAGTACTGGACAACTTCTTTAAGAATCATTTTTTTCCTGTATAATGACTTAAACCAAAATTTTATTTTTATTAACAAATAGGTAATTTCAGTGTAATTTATGAAGGAAGAAAGAACTGCCAAAAATTAGGGATTCTGATACATCCTGTATTAGAATAAAGGAGGGTCTCATACACATTCTGGTCAATTTGACATATAGTAGTACTTCTAGACTCATAAAGGCTATGCACTAAGTGCAAAATGCAAGTAGTTTCATGTTTTGACTACACCCCACAATTTTTTGGCATCTGTTGGCTTTGCCTCAGAAACAGCATTTTTGATGTCACCCCACAAGTGTTCTATCGGATTAAGATAGGGGTGTAGCATCGGCGTCTCTGCCTCCTGCCCGGCAGAGACTCCGTCCCCATTACCGCCGCGGTCCTGCTCCGGCGTCTTCTGGCCTCCCTGCAGCTGCTGCTGGTGCACGCAGCTTCCCCGGCTCTGTACTTGGGGCGCGCACACGCTCGCTCCCTCTTAAAGGGGCCGCGCGCGCCGTCCTAAAAAGTCACCGGCCAATGGCCGGAGGACTTCCCCTATAAAAGGCACCTCCTCCAATATGGAGGTGCCCGTGCAAGGTTGTAGCTTTGTGTGTTAAACTCTGCTTCAGCCCTCAGGTCCCGCTGCTAGCCTGACTACAAGTCCTGCCTGCCCGCGCCAGCCTGACTACCAGTCCTGTCCGCCAGCTTGACTACCAGTCCTGTCCGCCAGCCTGACTACCAGTCCTGTCCGCCAGCCTGACTACCAGTCCTGTCCGCCAGCTTGTCTACTCTCCAGCCCGACAGTCTGCCTACGGTCCAGTCCGCCAGTTTGTCTATGGGCTCAACCCGCCTGCTTGCCTGGAAGCATCTGCCTGTTACCTGCCGTGCCTACCTGTCTGCATGCCAGCCGTGCATGCCAGTGCCCACCTGTCAGCCTACCTGGAGGCTCCTGCTTGTTACCTGCCGTGCCTACCTGTCAGCCTACCTGGAGGCTCCTGCTTGTTACCTGTCGCGCCTGCCTGTCCGTCTGCCCGGATCACCCGTCAGCCTGCCTGCCGTGCTCATCTGCTGTACCGGTCGGTCCCTGCCTTCTGACCCGTGGGAGTCACCTGCTCTCATACAAGGTTGGTACCCAGAGTAGCACCTGGTCCCTCTGCTCGGTCCTTCCCTGGTCACGGAGTCGATTGAACCGCCGTACGACCTTGGTCGGTCCGAGTTGATACCTAGTTACGCCTCTCTGGTCCCCCCTTGCACCGCAGCACAGAGGTTCCACCACCCGGATCCGTAACACCGGGGATTGGGCTGGTCACTCCATAACCTCTATTTTGTTGGACTGGAACCAAGATTTTGATCGTTTACTGGTGTGTTTAGGGTCGTTGTCTTGTTGAAACACCCATTTCAAGGGCATATCCTCTTCAGCGTAAGGCAACATGACCTCTTCAAGTATTTTAATATATGCAAACTGGTCCATAATCCCTGGTATGCGGTAAATAGGTCTGGCACCATAGTAAGAGAAACGTGCCCATATCATGATGCTTGCTCCACCATGCTTCACTGTCTTCAGAGTGTACTGTGGCTTGAATGCAGAGTTTAGGGGTCGTCTGACGAACTGTCTGTGCCCATTGGACCCAAAAAGAACAATTTTACTTTCATCAGTCCACAAAATGTTTCTCCACTTCTCTTTAGGCTAGTTGATGAGTTCTTGGACAAATTGTATCCGCTTCAGTACATGTCTTTTTTTAACAGTGGGACTTTGCGGGGACTTCATGCTTAGAGATTAGCTTCACACAGGCATCTTCTAACTGTCACAGTACTCACAGGTAACTTGAGACGGTCTTTGATCATCCTGGAGCTGATCATTGGCTGAACCTTTTCCATTCTGGATATTCTTCGATCCATTCGAATGGTAGTCTTCTGTTTTTTTTCCACGTCTCTCTGGTTTTGCTTTCCATTTTAAAGCATTGGAGATCATTTTAGCTGAACAGCCTATCATAGTCTGCACTTCTATATAATTTTTACCCTTTCCAAACAACTTTTTAATCAAAGTACGCTGTTCTTCTGAACAATGTCTCAAATGACCCAGATTTCTCAAGCTTTCAAGGAGAAATGCATGTACAACATGTGCTGGCTTCATCCTTAAATAAGGGCCACCTGATTCATACCTGTGTCTTCACAGAATGATTGACCTCACTATTGAACTCCACACTGCTATTATTTTGAACACACCCCCTAACAATTAATTATTCAAATACACCGACTCAAAAACATGCAGATCATGAATGCGGAGTCTGTTGGTTTTCTTAGAATCTACTGCACCAACTGGTAAATTGTTTGACATGTGGTAATATAATTTATAAATCATATATAGCAACTATAGTGGATTTAAAACTTAACTTTTACTATTAAGAATAAAAGATTTGGCAATCCTCAATACAAAATTGACAATACACATAACAAATATGTTAAAAACTAGAAAATATGTCCATGTCCCTGTTTAGGATCATACTCTGACAATAGTCAAAAAGGTGGCAACAAGGCATCAGTGAATACCTATATAAATATATAACATGTTACAACTAAACCAGACAATAAAGTCCAGAAATTGTATACAGTAGGGCCAATGGATATAAGGAAAGATCTCACCAAATTCGCTGGTCTCCAAATTCCTCCAACAGGTCCTCATCCATAAAGGCCCAAATCATGGAGTCCAAGGGGTTGATTATCCCTGTCAGTCTCCATAATCTTGACTGACCCTCAAACCCCAAGACTCCCGCCCTTACAAGGGCAGTCAAGAGGTGACCCTGAAAACCTGGACAGCCCTGAACTGACCCTATGCGCCTCCCGACGCGTTTCTTCAAAAATCTTGAGTCATCAGGGGATTGGCACAAAAAACTGTAGAATATAGGGCTGGGAACTGGGCTGGGAACCCTCTATCTGGGTTGTAATTTTAGGCAATGGCAGATTCCATAGAGGCTGCCAGCAATTTATAGCATGTCTAAATCAGGGAGTGTGGACACCTGGAGAGTGGTGCCCCACCCCTTAGTTATGTAGATGTGTCGTAATTGGTAGATTCAAAAATAAACTAATCAAGTGGACCTATCCAAGACATTCTCACCTTATTTGGGCAAATAGGATTACATAACCACCCATATCTGTGACCCTGCAATAAACAGAGGGCACGCCCCTATAACCAGATTTAATATTATATCTCATGTTTGTGGACCGCCGGTTGGTTCCGGGATGTATGCGCCACTATGCTATTATGGAACGCTGTATGCTCTCCACAGGATTTCCGGGGGAGCCGCAAACTATGCTGTATGCGCTCCACAGTTTCCCTACTATATTTCCGGGGGAGCCGCAAACTTCGTTGTCGGTACGCCGGCACGTCACTTCCGGTACGCTGGAACGCACCCTGCGTGCCAAGTAGATGGGGCGCACCATTAGCGACACGTATGCACGTCACTTCCGGTGCACTGGAGCGCAGAATACGTTTGAGGGTCAGTCAACATTATAGGGACTGAAAGGGATAATCAACACCTTGGACTCCATGATTTGGGCCTTTATGGATGAGGACCTGTTGGAGGAATTTGGAGACCAGCGAATTTGGTGAGATCTTTCCTTATATCCATTGGCCCTACTGTATACAATTTCTGGACTTTATTGTTTGGTTTTGTTGTAACATGTTATATATTTATATAGGTATTCACTGATGCCTTGTTGCCACTTTTTTGACTATTGTCAGAGTATGATCCTATACAGGGACATGGGCACATTTTCTACTTTTTAACATATTTGTTATGTGTATTGTCAATTTTGTATAGAGGATTGCCAAATCTTTTATTCTTGATAGTAAAAGTTAAGTTTTAAATCCCTATACTTGGTATATACAGTTACTGTAGGTCCATATATATTTGGACAGAGACAACATTTTTCTAATTTTGGTTCTAGACATTGCAACAATGAATTAAAAAAAAATAATTCAGATGCAGTTGAAGTTCAGACTTTCAGCTTTCATTTGAGGGTATCCACATTAAAATTGGATGAAGGGTTTAGGAGTTTCAGCTCCTTAACATGTGCCACCCTGTTTTTAAAGGGACCAAAAGTAATTGGACAATTGACTCCAAGGCTATTTCATGGACAGGTGTGAGCAATCCCTTCGTTATGTCATTCTCAATTAAGCAGATAAAAGGCTTGGAGTTGATTTGAGTTGTGGTGCTTGCATTTGGAAGGTTTTGATGTGAAGTAAACATGCGGTCAAAGGAGCTCTCCATGCAGGTGAAACAAGCCATCCTTAAGCTGCAAAAACAGAGAAAACCCATCCGAGAAATTGCTACAATATTAGGAGTGGCAAAATCTACAGTTTGGTACATCCTGAGAAAGAAAGAAAGCACTGGTGAACTCATCAATGCAAAAAGACCTGGGCGCCCACGGAAGACAACAGTGGTGGATGATAGCAGAATAATCTCCATGGTGAAGAGAAACCCCTTCACAACAGCCAACCAAGTGAACAACACTCTCCAGGAGGTAGGCGTATCAATATTCAAATCTAGCATAAAGAGAAGACTGCATGAAAGTAACTACAGAGGGTTCACTGCACGGTGCAAGCCACTCATAAGAATCAAGAATAAAAAGGCTAGACTGGACTTTGCTAAAAAAAAACATCTAAAAAAGCCAGCACAGTTCTGGAAGAACATTCTGTGGACAGATGAAACCAAGATCAACCTCTACCAGAATGATTGAAAGAGAAAAGTATGGCGAAGGCGTGGTACAGCTCATGATCCAAAGCATACCACATCTGTAAAACACGGCGGAGGCAGTGTGATGGCTTGGGCATGCATGGCTGCCAGTGGCACTGGGTCACTAGTGTTTATTGATGATGTGACACAGGACAGAAGCAGACGAATGAATTGTGATGTATTCAGAGCCATACTGTGTGCTCAGATCCACCCAAATGCAGCCAAACTGATTGGTCGTCGTTTCATACTACAGATGGACAATGACCCAAAACATAAAGCCAAAGCAACCCAGGAGTTTATTAAAGCAAAGAAGTGGAATATTCTTGAATGGCCAAGTCAGTCACCTGATCTCAACCCAATTAAGCATGCATTTCACTTGTTAAAGACTAAACTTCAGACAGAAAGGCCCACAAACAAACAGCAACTGAAAACCACCGCAGTGAAGGCCAGGCATCAAAAAGGAGGAAACACAGCGTCTGGTGATGTCCATAAGTTCAAGACTTCAGGCAGTCATTGCCAACAAAGGGTTTTCAACCAAGTACTAGAAATGAACATTTTATTTACAATTATTTAATCTGTCCAATTACTTTTGGTCCCTTTAAAAACAGGGTGGCACATGTTGAGGAGCTGAAACTCCTAAACCCTTCATCCAATTTTAATGTGGATACCCTCAAATGAAAGCTGAAAGTCTGAACTTCAACTGCATCTGAATTGTTTTGTTTAAAATTCATTGTGGTAATATCTAGAACCAAAATTAGAAAAATATTGTCTCTGTCCAAATATATATGGACCTAACTGTATGATTTTCGAATTGTGGACTTGGCAGGAGGGGCAACCCACACATATTGCCTCCCCTTGAATTTTGCTGTTAATGTTTAATATAATTTATACCAAAAACAGTGATCAATCTGGTTAGTCATATTGGACTGCTATTATTTTGAATACTACTGTACATACAGCGCCGGACTGGGGTGTCTGGGGCCCACCAGGGACATTGACTCGAGGGGCCCACCCACCTTTCAGCTATTTGCAAATACCTGTTAGCCGTTATACCCATTATATTGTCGGCTCCTGCATATCACTGTGCGCTCACAAGAACTGCGATGTACAATTACTGTAGTTTGCATTAAAGGGTTTTTATTGGTGAAAACAAGTTATCAGCGATGCACAGGTTGGGAAGGTGATCACTTATTTATTGGTGGAATCCGCACTGTCAGAAGATTGTGGCACTTTGAATATTTGGTGAGATTTTTACCTCTGTATTTATAAGACAAAACCAGGAGTGGAGCAATCTGAGGTAATGTTTTATGCATTTCTCACCCACTCCTGGTTTTGTCTTATAAATATGTGGCACCCCAGGGGTCTGGTTACCACAGTAATAGAAATATTACGTCTGAGAGCAAGTGGGAGGTTTCCTGGTCAGGAGCCCTTAAACATGCAACATCTCCTGTCCAGTCCTGGGAGGGGAGGAATCTGCCCTTATAAACTGGGTCTGGGGCGGGGTTAGGGAGAACAAGCAGACACAGGGAAAGTAACAGCAAGGAGCTCTGTAGGAGCAGGAGCTGAAGACCAGGGGCTGGAGCTGAGCAGAGCTCGCCCTGGCAGAAGAATCTAAGTACCGGACACCGGAGTCAGAGGCTGTAAGGATCTCTAAGTCCAACAGCAGAACCCAGCCGGCAGGGGATTCCAGGTCCTCTGGCCATAGAAGCCCGGAGGCTCAGTCACAAGCAAGGGACCAGCACCGCCATCGAGGAGCGGAGGCTAACAGAAGGCCCCAAGTCACCAGCCATACGGGTGAGCACTACACGGTACACTCAGGGACGTGGGCTACTATCACCCGCTTATAGCAAGGTAGCCAGGAAGAGTGCAGACAGACGGGGAGGCCTACAACTCCACCTGGCCACGGGAGCTCCTGCTTGCTCACAGACTGACCAGGCCTCTTATGCTAGCCAGTACTCCCGGGAGGGTCTGCCTTATTATCATCAGTAAAGACCCTGAACTGCACTGCAAAGACTCTGAGTCGTTCCTGTTACGCTCGTGCACCATCACTCCCATCATCCACACTCATTGCCCTGAGGCTATACTCCTCCCATTCTCTGCTGCGCATACAACACCAGCCTCAGCGGTCTGCCTCGCAGCGGCGGTATACCCTGACCGCAATCCACGGGTGGTGTAGTCGGACAATTAACCTAAAACCTTACAAATAGACTGCCACTGGTTTGACCACCCTGAGCCACGGGACCGGGTCACCGCCACGGTGACTACAACCCCCAGCGTCCCACGAAAGGCCCAGTTCCGGATTCCCCACGCGGCCCAGGGGGCGCGTCAACTTTGGCGTAGTCGGCAGGATTTCGTGCCCGCAACCACCGGGTACTGCGCGCCTTCAAAAGACTGTCATACCTGCCGTGGTGAAGGTTTCCGCCCTCTTCAGCCGTTTTCCCGCCATCTGCAACTGTTTTCCCGCCATCGGGCGCCATCTTCGGGACGCCACGCGGGAAGAAGAGGGGCGTGGATGCCGAAAGCGCGCGAGACCTGAAGCTCCGCCCTACGCACCGACGCTGCACAAGGTCCTGGAAGGGAGAGAGAGCGACGCTGACGTCACCAGGACGCGACGCAAGGTCCTTGTCCGGAGCAGCACCAGCGGAGCCGCGGCCTACAGAAGAGGATCGTCGGAAGGTAGGCCACACTTAACTAGGGGGGAGGAAGATGACGGACACGGAGGGACCCTCTACCACCAGCGCGGCCGCTGCCGCAGTAATGCCGTTCACAATGCCATACATCCCCGGAGCGGCTTGGCTGCCCCAATACTCAGGGGAGTCGCATATCCTAAGCGACTATAAAGAGAGACTGTACAGCCTATTTAAGGTATACCCCCTGACGGAGGGCCAGAAAGTGAGCATATTGATAGGCCAGCTAACCGGCGCAGCCCAACGCGAAGTAAAGTCCTGGTCAGTCCGGGACAAGGAGACCGTAAAGGAGATCTTAGCCCGGCTGAAGGACACTTTTGATACCCGCACCTCAGCCGAGATCAAAATGAGATTTTATGGGTGCAAGCAGCGGGCCCAAGACAGTATAAGAGACTATGCTTTGAGTCTGCATGAGGCCCTGGGAGCCATTAAACAGGCAGACCCTGACAGTGTGCGGAATGCAGATGAACTATTAACTGAGCAATTCATTGAGGGTCTGCTGTCCAACGCCCACCGAACCCAGTTACATGCAATGGCCTTGCAGAACCCTGGTTTAGACTTTGCAAAGTTCAAAGACAGGGCCATCCGGGTGCTCAGAGAACCGGCACCGGGTAGCGCTGTAACCCACCGGCACCCTGCTATTACCTATCACCAGGAGGCGGCGCCCTTGTCTGCAGAGCCTATAGGAGCTGGTGCGCAGGCTTTGGACAACAACCCGGCTACAGACCTGCACCATCAGGTCCAAGAGCTAACTAAAAGCGTAGCCGCGCTAACTAGAACTGTGCAGTCTTTACAGGTCTCTCCTCCAGGAAAGATCCAGCCGGCATCCGGACCGGAGGATGTCCCGTGGCGCCGACAGAGGAGGATCTCATCGTCCAGAGGAAGACCCAGCGACAGATACAACGAGGACGGACAACCCATCTGCCGCCGCTGCAATCAACCCGGACATATGGCAAGGTACTGTCATTTAAACGGGCACAACCTGGGGCAGAGAGCCAACCCCCAGGCATAAGATCATCAGGCCCCTCGAACTGGCGTGATAAATATGTAGGGGGACGTCCAGTCTTGCCTGTGGTACTGGATGGCATTCCAATGAGTGCCCTACTAGACACCGGGTCACAGGTAACTACCATCCCTTATGTGCTCTTTAAGCGGTACTGGAATGACTCGGACATAACCCGCTACCCAGATGACGACCTGAGTATCATCGCCAGCAATGGTCAGCCCGTGCCGCAGGTGGGATTCAAAGAGGTGACCATTAAAATCGGTAAAGTCGAACTGGCGGCACAAGGACTGATCATTGTGGACATTGACCGTCGTGAGAGTCACCCTAAAATAACCTTGGGTACTAACGTGATTGAAAATTGTCTTGCAGAGATAATTCTCATTTTACAGCAGGTTGCCATGAAAGCCAGTTCCAGCCAGCAGCGTGTCCTCCAAAAAGAGATCTGGGCACTGATGAAACGGCAACAAGTGGAACTATCTGATGGTGAGATAGGTAGCGTGAGAATGTGCCACCCGTTCCCTATTACCATGCCCCCGAAAAGTGAGATGATGATCTGGTGCCGAGCAGCTATTGGTCTAAGAGGTAGAGACTACCAAGCAATGGTAGAGCCCGTCTACTCAGACAGTAGGCCCACCATTTTGACAGCACAGGGAGTAGTCGATGTACGCCATGGGAGGGTACCTGTCCGCATCGTAAATATCGGGGAGAGAGAAGTATACCTGCCCCGGTATGCCACGCTAGCCAAATTGTTCACCATAAATCAAAATTCTGTAAAGGCCGTGGAACCCTTGCCTCCATCTCAACCAAAGGAAGGTAACGGCTCTAAGAAATAAATGGAGGACAGGTGTCAGCAACTGCATTTGGGTACTGACTCCACTCCCTCACACCAAAAACAGGGAGTCTACCGGGTGGTTCAGGAGTACGAAAGAGTCTTTAGTAAACACCCGCTAGACTTCGGGTGAGTAAAGGGGGTAGAACATCACATCCCCACGGGAGACCATCCACCCATAAAGGAAAGATACCGACCTGTACCCCCTGCACACTATCAGCATGCAAAGGGGATGTTGAAGGACATGAAGGAGGCTGGGGTAATCAGGGACAGCTGTAGCCCCTGGGCAGCTCCACTAGTTCTAGTGAAAAAGAAGGACAACACAATGAGAATGTGTGTAGACTACAGAAAGGTCAACCGTATCACACACAAAGATGCGTACCCGCTACCTAGAATAGAAGAATCTTTAGCTGCATTAAAATCTGCTAACTTCTTCTCCACTTTGGATCTTACTAGCGGGTACTGGCAGGTTCCTGTAGCAGAGCCAGACAAGGAGAAGATCGCATTCACCACCCCGATGGGTCTCAGCGAATTCAACTGTATGCCGTTCGGGCTCTGCAACGCACCAGGAACCTTCCAGCGGTTGATGGAATGCTGTCTGGGACACCGGAATTTCGAGACTGTCCTGTTATACCTGGACGATGTCATCGTTTATTCCAAAACCTACGAGGACCATCTGAAACACTTGGCAGAAGTGTTTGACGCCCTGGCAAGCTAAGGCCTAAAGGTGAAACCCTCCAAGTGTCACCTGCTGAAACAAAAGGTGCAGTACCTGGGACACGTGGTGAGTGCTGACGGAGTGGCTCCCGACCCCGATAAGATCACCATGATTAAAGACTGGCCAAGACCCTCCAGCATAAAGGAAGTGCGGCAGTTTCTCGGGTTGGTAGGCTACTACCGAAGATTCATTCCCGGTTTCACCAAAATGGCAGCTCCTATGCAGGACCTCCTGATAGGCCAGTCCAGGAAGGCCAAGAACCAGAAGCCGCCCTTCAGGTGGGAAAAGCTGGAAGAGGAGTCCTTCCGCCAGCTGAAGATGGCCCTCACGGGGGATGAAATCCTGGCATACCCTGACTACGGCCAGCCCTTTATCCTCCACACGGACGCGAGCAACATCGGGCTAGGAGCCGTACTGTCCCAGATCCAGCAGGGGAAAGAACGGGTAATCGCTTACGCCAGCCGAAAACTACAGCCCACAGAGAGAAACCCTGAGAATTATAGCTCATTCAAGCTAGAGTTCCTGGCAGTGGTGTGGGCAGTGACCGAACGTTTCAAGCATTACCTTGCCTCTTCAAAGTTCACCGTGTACACGGATAACAACCCGTTGACACACCTGGACACTGCAAGACTTGGTGCCCTGGAGCAGAGATGGATGGCCCGCCTGTCCACCTATGAATTCACCATCAAATACCGGGCGGGACGCTCAAATGCCAACGCGGATGCCCTGTCCAGAATGCCAAAGTTACCGGACGTAGGGGAAGATCCAGAAGAACTGGAAGAAGTCGAACTCCCTGCGTTCCACCGTCATGGGATTACCCTGTATTCCCACCGTGTAAGGGACAAGCGCTCTGCTACGTTCAATCCCTTACCCCACTATAGCTGGGCGGAGACACAAGACCGTGATCCCGCAGTCCGTCTGGTGAAGGAAATGCTGACACAGGCTGATGCCCGTCTTGACCCAGATGCTCCGGAGGAGACCAAGCAACTGTGGAAGGAGAAAAGTAAACTGTTTCTTTACAAGGAGAAGCTGTGCCGGAGAATGGTCAACTCTAGAACACATGAGCTGACCTGGCAGGTAGTGGTCCCAAGACGAGACGCGGCTATGGTTCTGGAGGCATACCACGACAGAGCAGGACACTTCGGATGGAAGAAGCTGGAGTTCTTGTTGCGTGGACGGTTCTACTGGGTAGGCATGAGAGGAGCCACGAGAGGTGGTGCAGAGACTGTGGCCCGTGCAGCCTAAGGAGAAGAGACCATGCCAGCCAGAAGACTCCCCTGCAGCCCATCATCACCAGGCAGCCACTAGAACTGGTAGCCCTGGACCATGTGAAACTGGCTCCAAGCAAATCTGGGTACGTCTACGCCCTCACCATCGTAGATCACTACTCCCGGTTCCTGGTGGTGGTCCCTGTCAAGGACTTAACGGCTCAAACAGCAGCTAGAGCCTTCCAGCAGCACTTCTGCCGTCCACACGGGTATCCGGAGCAAGTGTTAACTGACCAAGGGCCAGCCTTCGAAGCGGAGGTCTTCCAAGAGTTCTGCAATCTGTATGGCTGCAGGAAGATAAGAACAACGCCCTATCACCCTCAGACCAACGGACTATGTGAGAAAATGAACCAGGTGGTGATAGACTTGCTAAAAACGTTGCCCCTGGAAGAATGCGGTCTGTGGCCTGAAAAACTGCCTGATCTGGTGGACTTGTATAACCACATCCCCGTAGGTTCTACCAACTGTACCCCGGCTTACCTAATAAGAGCAAGACCTGGTAAGCTGCCTGTTGATCTGGATATGGGAGTACTGACACCTGAGGACACCTCGCCAGAGGCAGACTGGGATACAGAACGGCAGCAGCAGTATCAGAAAGTACAGGAGAGCGTCGAGCAAAGTCTGTCTCAAGCAAGAGAAAGGCAAGAGAAGACTTATGACCAGCATGCTCCCGCTGTTCCCCTGGTACCTGGAGAGCAGGTCTTGAAGAGAAAGAGGCGGCTCCACAAGATGGACAACCAGTGGGAGAAGGACCCGTACACAGTACTGCCCTCAAGCCATGATAATCCAAAAGTCTGCATAATCAGTAAGGATGGAGGAGAAACCACAGCCATTGTTTCCAGAGACCACCTGAAAAAGTGTCCCGAGCAGCTGCAAAGAGCTGACGAAGATCAAGAGAACCCTCAACCCGCAGAGGAAAGAGAAGAAATGATCAGTACCGTACTCGGAGACTTTCCCCGGTCCTGGACTCAAATCAACAACGCAGTCGTGGTACCCGTCCTCACCTTTCTCCAGCCAGCCCCTCAAGGGCCTACAGAAGAACAGGGAGTGTCAGAAGAGCAGCCGGCCCAGGAGGCAAAAGAATCCATACCAGCAGCCCAGGAGAATCAACCCTCTGCTAGTAGTGAGCCTGCCGTGCCCCTAGTAAGCCAAAGAGTACGCAGAAAGCTGCCAGGCCTACCCGCAACACCTTCTACACCCTGTAGTGCAGAACCAGATAGTGGGTTACGTAGGTCCACCAGGAGCACTAGAGGACAGATGCCCGCTCGCTGGAGAATCTAAACTGTAATGTGAATTTACCTGTAAACTGCAAATGTTGAAAATGGTTTATGTTTGCTGCCTGTTTATTAATTATGTTTCTCTAGTTACCCTTCAGGTTTATTTGGACTGACAGGTTATGGACGCTGAATAACCGGAACTACATTGTAGATAGTTACACTTGGTGCTTCTTGCGAAAACGAAGAAAAACCTGTCTGGCGTGGCCTCCATGTGGCCCAAAGTAGTTAGCTTTGCCTTGCAGCCACGCCCAGGGCCAACGTTCGGGGTTTGCTTTGGACAGGTCCCCTACTCTATTCTAAAAAACTTCACCTTGGGTGATATGGACACCCGGTTACGGAAATGCCGTGACCATCAATACAAAATGTACTTTTCCTGTTATTGTTTTACCCTGTATTTGTGTTTTCTTAAAAATGTGTTTAGTACCGGAGTACTAAAATTTACTAGGGGGGAATGTGGCACCCCAGGGGTCTGGTTACCACAGTAATAGAAATATTACGTCTGAGAGCAAGTGGGAGGTTTCCTGGTCAGGAGCCCTTAAACATGCAACACCTCCTGTCCAGTCCTGGGAGGGGAGGAATCTGCCCTTATAAACTGGGTCTGGGGCGGGGTTAGGGAGAACAAGCAGACACAGGGAAAGTAACAGCAAGGAGCTCTGTAGGAGCAGGAGCTGAAGACCAGGGGCTGGAGCTGAGCAGAGCTCGCCCTGGCAGAAGAATCTAAGTACCGGACACCGGAGTCCGAGGCTGTAAGGATCTCTAAGTCCAACAGCAGAACCCAGCTGACAGGGGATTCCAGGTCCTCTGGCCATAGAAGCCCGGAGGCTCAGTCACAAGCAAGGGACCAGCACCGCCATCGAGGAGCGGAGGCTAACAGAAGGCCCCAAGTCACCAGCCATATGGGTGAGCACTACACGGTACACTCAGGGACGTGGGCTACTATCACCCGCTTATAGCAAGGTAGCCAGGAAGAGTGCAGACAGACGGGGAGGCCTACAACTCCACCTGGCCACGGGAGCTCCTGCTTGCTCACAGACTGACCAGGCCTCTTATGCTAGCCAGTACTCCCGGGAGGGTCTGCCTTATTATCATCAGTAAAGACCCTGAACTGCACTGCAAAGACTCTGAGTCGTTCCTGTTACGCTCGTGCACCATCACTCCCATCATCCACACTCATTGCCCTGAGGCTATACTCCTCCCGTGGGGAGTCATCCCATTCTCTGCTGCTCATACAACACCAGCCTCAGCGGTCTGCCTCGCAGCAGCGGTACACCCTGACCGCAATCCACGGGTGGCGTAGTCGGACAATTAACCTAAAACCTTACAAATAGACTGCCACTGGTTTGACCACCCTGAGCCACGGGACCGGGTCGCCGCCACGGTGACTACAACTCCCAGCATCCCACGAAAGGCCCAGTTCCGGGTTCCCCACTCGGCCCAGGGGGCGCGTCAACTTCAGAGGTGAAAATCTCACCAAATGCCAACTTGCTTTCTCTGGTGAACCTCTGTAACTGCATCTCTGCTGCTGTGTAATAGTCACAGGGCAGGGAGGAGTTAAACATCCAAGTATTTAATATCTATTGGAAATAAAGAGGTTTCCCCTTATTGATATCAGGTAAAACAAATGACCAACCACAATCCACTCTACCAAGATCAATATCAGGGCAATGAAAAACAAAAAAAGGGCTTTCGGTAAACTTAAACAAGAAGGCAGCGAGGAAGCGCTAATATCTTATAGGGAAAAAAACAAAATCTGTAAGAAACAAATAAGAATAGCAAAAGAGGAGACAGAGAGACTAATTGCGAAGGAAAGTAAAACGAATCCCAAACTGTTCTTTAACTATATAAACAGTAAAAGGATTAAAACTGATGGAGTTGGCCCATTGAAAAATAACCTGGGTAAAATCATAGAGGGCGATGAGGGTAAAGCAAACCTACTCAATAGCTTCTTCTCCACTGTTTTCACAAAAGAAAACAATTTATCGAAGGAAATGCAGAGTGATAAAGTAAACCCTCCGCTAAATATCACCCACCTAACCCAGGAGGAAGTTCAGAAACGCCTAAATAATATCAAAATAGACAAGTCACCAGGCCCAGATGACATACACCCCCGGGTACTAAAAGAATTAAGTAATGTGATAGACAGACCGCTGTATCTTATATTCAAGCACTCTTTATGGACAGGGACTGTCCCACTAGACTGGCGCCAAGCAAATGTGGTACCAATATTCAAAAAGGGGTCTAAAAGTGACCCTGGGAACTATAGACCAGTCAGCTTAACGTCTGTTGTGGGTAAATTGTTTGAAGGATTTCTTAGAGATGCTATTGTAGAATATCTTAATAATAATAACTGTCTAACTCCATATCAACATGGATTCATGAGGGATCGCTCCTGCCAAACAAACCTGATGGCCTTCTACGAGGAGGTGAGCTCACAGCTGGACCGGGGAGAGTCAGTGGATGTTGTAGACCTTGACTTCTCCAAAGCGTTTGATACCGTGCCACACAAAAGGTTGGTATATAAAATGAGAATGCTTGGTCTGGGGGATAATGTGTGCAAGTGGGTAAATAGCTGGCTGAGTGATAGAAAGCAGAGGGTGGTTATCAATGGAGTAAGCTCAGGGGGTGTCAGGGTTACTAGCGGGGTGCCTCAAGGGTCTGTCTTGGGCCCTATATTATTTAATATATTTATTAATGATCTAGTGGAAGGGTTGCATAGTAAAATAGCAATATTTGCAGATGATACTAAACTTTGTAAAGTAGTTAATACAGATGAGGATAGGGCACAGCTACAGGAGGATTTAGATAAATTGGGGAGTTAGGCCAAAAAATGGCAAATGGGGTTCAATGCCGATAAATGTAAGGTCATGCACATGGGAAAGAAAAACAGCAGTCACCCACACATATTAAATGGGAAACCGTTGGGGAAATCTGACATGGAGAAGGACCTGGGCGTCTTGGTTAATAGCAAATTAAATTGGAGTGCCCTGTGTCAGGCAGCAGCTGCGAAGGCAAATAGAGTCATGGCATGCATCAGAAGAGGAATAGGGGCATATGATGAGAACATTGTTCTTCCTCTGTATAAAGCGCTGGTAAGGCCGCACTTAGAATATTGTGCACAGTTCTGGGCTCCGGTGCTCAGGAAAGACATATTGGAGCTAGAGAGGGTACAAAGGAGGGCGACTAAGGTAATAAAGGGAATGGAGGGACTAGAATACCCAGAGAGGTTGTCAAAATTAGGCCTATTTACATTGGAAAAGAGAAGGCTTAGGGGAGACCCCATAAACATGTATAAATACATCAGGGGGCAGTACAGAGATCTTTCCCATGACCTGTTTATACCAAGGATGGTGACAAAGACGAGGGGGCACACTATGCGTCTGGAGGAAAGGAGGTTCCTGCACCAGCATAGAAGGGGATTCTTTACGGTCAGAGCTGTGAGACTCTGGAACTCTCTGGGAGAGGAAGTGGTGATGTCCAACTCACTTAATGAGTTCAAGAGAGGCCTGGACGCCTTTCTTGAGAACAATAAAATTACATCTTATGCTTAGTTAATTAATCCAGGGATTTAATCTGACTGCCAGATTAGTGTCGGGAAGTGAATTTTTCCTCAATGATGTAAACTGGCCTATACCGCATAGTTTTTTGTTGCCTTCCCCTGGATCAACGCTGCGGAATAGCTGCAGTGCACAAGAAATAGGCTGAACTGGATGGAAGCTTGTCTTTTTTCGGCCTTATAAACTATGTAACTATGTAATATTACCAGATAGAAGGAAGAAATACCACCACACCGTGACCAGATCACATATTACCACCACATAGTGCCCAAATAATGCCACATACAAGGCACAAATACCGCCACACCATGACCAAAGCACATAATACCACCACATAGTGATCAAATGCTACCAGATACAAGGTATAAATACTGACACACCATGAGACCACATATTACCACCACATAGTGACTGAATAATGCCACATACAAGGGACAAATATCGTCATGTCATGACCAAAGCACATAATGCTACCACATAGTGACAAATAATGCTAAAATAATAAAAATGTAAAAAAGCTCTGTATATTGGGTCAGTGTACAGGTTATACAGTGATCACCAGTGACATTATACACAGGAGCTCTGTATATAGTGTACAGGTTATACAGTCATCACCAGTGACATTATACACAGAAGCTCTGTATATAGTGTCAGTGTGTGTGTATAGATAATACACATACTCACCAGTGATGTCTCTAGGTGAAGTTCTTTATCTGCCGCAGACCGATATATCACATCTTCTATGCAGGACTTATCTATGCAGAAAATAACATAGTTAGCTATAACTGATCACTTCCAGAGCACAATCCACACTTTTCCCAAGATTTCTACACTGCATGAAATGACAAAAAAGCAACATAGTGCCGCACTACACAGTAACAGTGCTCCAGTGTCATTCTGTGCCTGCTCATTTGTCAGCAGACATATTTGTCTGATGGCAAAGATGTAGCAGAGCTGAAGACAGAAGACCCATGGATTACGTCAGAGCGAGGATTTTTTTTTTATATTAAAGATAGAGTCCCTTAGGCTACGTTCCCACGCGGAGTAATAGCCGCATATTCCTGCTTTTATGCGGCGTTTTAGAGCGCTCGCGTAAAAGCAGTGCCAAAGAAAGCTGGAAACGGCTTCCAGCAAAAGCTATGGCTTTTACTTAAAAGCGTTCAGACGCCGCGTTTTGCCAGGTATTTTTGCGCGGGCGCTTTCACTGCAAAAGCGGCCGTGCAAAAAGAATTGACATGCCAATTCTTGGCGTTTTTTTCGGCACGATTTCCCCATAGGCTACATGTTAACATGGCTTTGGGAAAAGCACGCTGAGAAAAGCGCAACGTCGGCATGCAGTAGCGATTTTTTGCGCCGCGTATGAACGTAGCCTAAATGTGTTTTGTGTTTTATTTTTAATAAAAAAAAAATTTCTGTGTTTTTTTTCTGTTTACTAGAAATTCATGGTGGCCATGTCTAATTTGGCATGACAACATGAATTCCGGGCTTAGTATCAGCTGATAATACAAAGCTGGCCTGGCACTAACCCTATTATTACCCAGGGTACTCACCACCAGGGCCGCTAGAAGAGCCAGCTAAAGCGCCTGGAAATTTTCAAGGGTGGCTGCGGGCTGCGATTTTCAGCGTGGGGGGCCAAGAACACTTGGGCCTTACCATGCTGAGAATCCCAGCCCCCAGCTGCCTTGTTTTATCTGGCTGGCGATCAACATATGGCAGGAGCACACACCTTTTTCTAAAAAAAAATATTTAAAATAAGTTTAAAACAAATATTCGGCTTCTCTGTCTTTTGATCGCCAGCCAAGGTAAAGCCAGGCAGCTGGGGGTGGCAGGCCGTAGCTGTCCGCTTTACCTGCGGTGAGAATCAAAAATTCTGCAGAGTGCTACATCATGTTTTTAAAAATGATTTCTTTTCACACTTCTATATGTCACAGACCCAACAGCCAATCACAGATGCTGTCAAAGAGGATGGGCGTCTGTGATTGGCTGTTCGAGTAATGTACAATCAGCCCATACATTCTAGTATGGTACTATGTATGGGCTGCTTTCAGGTTACTCAAGCAGCCAATCACAGACGCCCATTTTCTGTGTCAGCGTCTGTGATTAGCTGTTGGGCCTGTCACACATATAGAAGTGTGAAAATAAATAAATAATAAAGCAAAAATGACATAGCGCTCCGCAGAATTTTTGATTCTCAGCGCAGATAAAGCAGACAGCTACAGGCTGCCACTTCTAGCTGCCTGGCGATCAAAAGTCAGGAAAGCCCAATGTTTTTTTTTAATTATTTAAAAAAATAATTTAAAAAAAAATGCGTGGGCTCCCGCCATATTTTGATCGCCAGCCTGGTAAAAAAAACAGGCAGCTGGGGTGTGGGATTCTCAGCATGGTAAGGCCCAGCATTCTGGGCCCCCCACGCTGAAAACGGCAGCCCGCAGCCACCCCTGTAATTGGCGCATACATCGTAGCGCCATTTCCAGGCACTTTATCTGGCTCTTACAACGGCCCTGGTGGGGGTGGCACGCTGGGTGATAATGGGGTCAGTACCAGCCTTGTATTATCAGCTGGCACTAAGCCTGAAATTCATGGCGTCACGCCAACCTAGACATGGCCACCATGAATTTCTAGTAAACAGAAAAAAAAACCACAACCACAGAAATTTTTTTTTAATAAAAATAAAACACAAAACACATGTAGGGACTCCATCTTTAATAAATAACAAAATCCTCGCCCTGACGTAATCCACGGATCTTCTGTCTCCAGCTCTGCAACATCTTTGCCATCAGATCAGACAAATATGCCTGTTGACAGAGATGAGCAGGCACAGAATGACACTAGAACACAGTTGTCAGAGAAGTGCTCAGCTGGCCTCCAGCCGCCGACCATGTTTTCCTGCGCGTTGCAAATAATGCATACTTTCAAATGCATGCCTATTTTTGCAATGCAAGTCTACGGTACATTGCGTCTGCGCTGATTTACAACGGATCCGTTTTAACGCACAGCATAAACGCAATGTTAACCCATCCTAACAGCAGCGAGAAGGGGAGACGGAGCCCTGGAGACCGCCTAGTCAGTCTACTGGTGGTACTATCATGCCCATTGCCCAGTATGTACTGCCAGCCTCTGTGGTACTAGCATTCAAGCTCACATGGCATGTCCTGCCAGCCAGCCACTGGTGTTAGTACTAGCATGATAGTACCACACCACCAGTGGCTGGGCAAGGGGCATGCATGATGGTACCACCAGTGGCTGGCAGGACAGGACATGCTGGGCATGATAGTACACAGAGGCTGGCAGGACATACTAAGCATGATTCATGCCTAGTATGTCCTGCAAGCCTCTGTGGTACTATCATGCCCACCCGGCATGTCCTGCTAGCCAGCCACTGGCGGTAGTAGTACTAGCATGATAGTACCACAAAGGGCCGGATCCAGGTTTTTCTGGGCCCCGGGCGAAAGAGTCTCAGTGGGCCCCTTTAACACATACCACGATTCATGATGCACAGATACTGCAGAGAGATAAAAGTATAGTACAATGCAAAGATTTCACTTCTTATATTATATGAGTGATATCTATTTTAAATTCTACAATAGCTCAGAAACCGGCGAATCGCTCCACACAGTGTACTGGCCCCCAAAAAATGCTCCATACAGGATATTGGCCCCCAAATAACGCTCCATACAGGATACTGGCCCCCAAAAAAATCCTCCATACAGGATACTGGTCCCCATATAACGCTCCATACAGGATACTGGCCCCCCAAAAATGCTCCATACAGGATACTGGCCCCCATATAACGCTCCATTCAGGATAATGGCCCCATATAACGCTCCACACAGTATACTAGCCCCCATAAAATGCTCCATACAGGATACTGGCCCCCCCATATAAGGCTCCATACAGGATACTGGCCCCCATATAAAGCTCCATGCAAGCTGTTCCCCCCACATAATGCCCTATGCAGGCTGTCCCATCCCCCCCTTATAATGCCCCATTCAGGCTGTTCCCCCCCCATATAATATCCCATGCAGGATGTCACCCCCCATATAATGCCCCTTGCAGGATGCCACTTCCCCCCATATAATGCCCCATGCAGGATGCCACTTCCCCCCATATAATGCCCCATGCAGGATGCCACTTCCCCCCATATAATGCCCCATGCAGGATGTCACTCCCCCCCCCATATAATGCCCTATGCAGGATGTCCCTTCCCCCCCCATATAATAACCCATGTAGGATGTCCCTTCCCCTCCATATAATGCCCCATGCAGAATGTCACTCATCATATAATGCACCATGAAAGATGTCACTCCCCCACATATAATGCCCCATGCAGGATATCACTCCCCCCCATATAATGCCCCATGCAGGATGCCATCCCCCATATAATGCCTCATGCAGGATGTCACTTCTCCCCCCCATATAATGCCCCATGCAGGATGTCACCCCCCCTTATAATGCCTCATGTAGGATGTCCCTTCCCCCCATATAATGCCCCATGCAGGATGTCACCCCCATATAATGCCCCATGCATGCTGTCACCCCCACCCCATATAATGCCACATGCAGGCTGTCACCCCACCATATAATGCCCCATGAAGGGTGTCATCCCCCCATATAATGCCCCATGCAGGCTGTTACCCCCCCATATTATGCCCCATGCATGCTGTTACCCCCCCATATAAAGCCCCATGCAGGATGTCACCCGCCCCCAATATAATGCCCCATGCAGGCTGTCACCCCCGCCCATATAATGCCCCATGCCTCCATACATAAAAAAAAAAAAAAATCAAATATTCACCTCCCTCCTCCTCACCTGCTGCCGCTGCTCAGGTCTATACTCCTGCGTTGCCGGCGTCTTCCCGCTCTGCGCTGCCTGTGATGGCTCAGGGGAGGACGCAGTGGAAAGTCGTCACCGCACCCTCTGACCTGAGACGTCACAGGGAGCGCAGACCAGGAAGACAGCGGATCTGCGAAGGCACGGGGAGAGGTAAGTATCCGGCTGCCGGGGCCCTGAGCAAGCGGGGGAGAAGGGCGGGCGCTGGCACTGCTCTCCTCCGCCCATAGCCCGGCGGGGAGCCCGACGGCAAGTGGACCTCCCGCCTGCTCAGGGCCCCGGCACTTGCCCGGGAGCTGACGCCAGCACTGACTACCACTCCACCAGCCTCCTTGGTACTATCATGCCCACCCAGCATGTCCTGCCAGCCCCTGGTGGTAGTACATGCTGCTAGGCATAGTACCAGTAACCAGAGGCTGGAAGCAAGACATGCTAGGCAATGGGCATGATGATAATCATGCCCACTGCCCAGTAGTATTTACTGCCAGCCTCGGCCAGGGGTCCTCCCAGTCACTCCCACCGATCCCTCCCCCCGTCCCGGCCCCTGCTTTTCATACTCACGCGTCGAGATGAGAGGCAGGCCTGCAGCCGCTGCCTGGAGCGACGCCGGGTCCGTCAACGCGCACAGGAAGCAGTCCCAGGGCGATGACGTCATCACCCTGAGACTGACCTCCTGCGCACGCTCCGGCAGTGTCGCGCTGCGCACGGGAGGCAGAAGGCCACTGCGGCAGCAGGCAGAGCAGGGAGATCGCTCTCCAGAGGGCCCATCACTAATCATATCGGCAGTGCTCCGACATGATTAGCGAACCGGGGGGCCCTCTGTTCTCTGTACAGGGGGTGTAGGGGGCGGGGCTTGATGGAGACATTAGGGACAGAATGGAGGCAAAATGGAGACATGGGGGCCAGGATAGAGACATAGGAAGCGGGATGGAGACATGGGGGGCAGAATGGAGACATGGGGGGCAGGATGAAGACATGGGGGACAGGATGAAGACATGGGGGCATGATGGAGACATTGTGGCCAGGATAGAGACATGGGGGGCAGAATGGAGACATGGGGGGCAGGATGGAGACATGGGGGGCAGGATGAAGACATGGGGGCATGATGGAGACATTGTGGCCAGGATAGAGACATGGGGGGCAGAATGGAGACATAGGGAGCGGGATGGAGACATGGGGGAGAGGATGGGGGGCAAGCTTGAGACATGGGGGGCAGAATGGAGGCAAAATGGAGACATGGGGGGGGAATGGAGACATGGGGGACAGGATGAAGACCTTGTGAGGGGGGTCATGTTACTGTGCAAGGCGACACTAGGTTGCTTTATTTTCTTTATCTTGTGCAGTGTAGAAGCTGGGGAAAAACTGGGGAATGTGCTCTGGAAACTGTTCTTGATAACTGTGTTATCTTATGCAGAGACGAGTCCTGGCTGGAAGAAGTGATGGCAGTCTGCGCTGGATGAAGAGGAAAAGCAAAGATGAAGGACTTCAACTAGAAATGTCACCGGTGAGTCAATGTGTTATCTGTACATTTACACTATACACTGTGTACGTTGTACAGAGCTCCTGTGTATAATGGTACTTATGGTAATATTAGTTTTCTTTTTTTTATTAATAATCAGTATTGTAGTATTCGGTCACTATGTGGTGGTAATATGTGATCTGGTCATAGTGTGGTGGTATTTGACCCTTGTATGTGGTATTATTCGGTCACTATGTGGTGGTATTATGTGATCTGGTCATGGTGTGATGGTATTTATCCCTTATACGTGGTATTATTGGTCATTTTAAAAAATATATGTAACACATTCCCATAAATAAAAATATACCTAAAAAGAATATTGGATATTATAAGAAATTTTTAATAGGTTAGCGTAGAGTATGGCCCGGCCAGAAGAGTCTCCTTGCCGTGGTGGTGACTTAAAATATCTTTTGGCAAAAACAAAAGCTGCTGGCTATATATGTGATCTGCTGTTCAATGGGAAATGTTAATGTGTGATTGGTGAAGATGTGGTGCAGAAAGTAGAGTTTTTCCAGGAGTGGGCGGTGGGACTGTGGAACGTTTGAGGGATGGAGACAGAGCTGGGGTGGAGGTGGAGCTGGGATGGAGCCTGGCTGGAGTTTCAAGGGGGCCCAAAAATTTTGTCAGTATGGGGCCCCCAAATTACTGGTGGCAGCCCTGCATCTGATGGATGGCTCTAGGTTTGGTGAATGCCAGGAGAATGTGACCTGCCTGAATACATTGCAGGGCTGCCTCCAGGAATTTTAGGGCCCCATACAGCCAAAGTTTTTGGGCCCCCCTGAGACTTCACCCCAGGCTCCACACCAGCTGCACCCCTCGAACCTTCCACAGTGCCACCGCTCACTCTTGGAAAAACTCCACTTTCTGCACCACGTCCTCACCAATCACATAGTAACAGTTCCATCGAATACCAGATCACCTACATAGCCAGCAGCTTTTGTTTTGGCCAAAAGATTTTTTTAAGCTGCCACCACGACAAGGAGATTCTTCTGGCCGGGCCCTACTCTACTCTAACCTATTAAACATTTCTTATTTTACCTAAAACTCTTTTTAAGTACAGTATATAGGAGCTCTGTGTATAGTATGTAATGCATAGTGTAAATGTACAGGTAACACACTGACTCACCGGTAACGTCTCTAGTTGAAGTCCTTCATCTTCGCTTTTCCTCTTCATCCAGCACAGACTGCCATCACTTCTTCCAGCAAGGACTCGTCTCTGCAGAAAATAACACATAGTTATCTAGAGCAGTTTCCAGAGCACATTCCCTAATTTTTCACCAACTTCTACACTACACCAAATGAAGAAAAAAAGCGACATAGTGCCACCCTGCACAGGAACAGTGCCCCCTCCCCACTGAAAACAGCATTCTCAAAAATAAAATACATCACACTTGTAATAATGTCCTTTTATTAGCCCCTACAGTAATAATGTAATAATGTCCCACATCCTGCTTCCATATGTACTCCATTCTGGACCCCATATGTCTTCATCTTGCCCTGATATGTTCTCCCATCCTGGCCCCATGTGACTTCATTCTCCCTGCATATTTCTCCATTCTGGCCCCCATGTGTTAGCTCGCATTCTGCCCTGCATGTGTCAGTTCCCATTTTGCCCCCCCATGTCTCAGCTTCCATTCTGAACCCAATTCTCAGCTTCCATTCTGCCCCCCAGGTCTCAGCTCCCATTCTGCAACAATGTATCATCTCCCATTCTGCCCCCCATTTCTCAGCTTCCATTCTGCCCCCCAATGTGTCAGCTCCCATTCTGCCCCCCAATGTGTCAGCTCCCATTCTGCCCCCAATGTGTCAACTCCCATTCTGCCCACCATGTCTCATCTCCCATTTTGCCCCCCGTGTCTCAGCTTCCATTCTGCCCCCCATGTGTCATTTACCATTCTGCCCCCATGTCTCATCTCCCATTCTGCCCCCCATGTCTCAGCTCCCATTCTGCAACCATGTGTCATCTCCTATTCTGCCTCCCCCCATGTGTTAGCTCTCATTCTGCCTACCCCCATGTGTTAGCTCTCATTCTGCCCCCCTTGTCTCATATTCCATTCTGCCCCCCTTGTCTCATATTCCATTCTGCCCCCCTTGTCTCATATTCCATTCTGTCCCCCATGTGTCATCTCCCATTCTGCCCCCCATGTGTCATCTCCCATTCTGCCCCCCATGTGTCATCTCCCATTCTGCCCCCCATGTGTCATCTCCCATTCTGCCCCCCATGTGTCATCTCCCATTCTGCCCCCCATGTGTCATCTCCCATTCTGCCCCCCATGTGTCATCTCCCATTCTGCCCCCCATGTGTCAGCTTCCATTTTGAACCCAATTCTCAGCTTCCATTCTGCCCCCATTTCTCAGCTCCCATTCTGCCCCCCATTTCTCAGCTCCCATTCTGCCCCCCATGTGTCAGCTCCCATTCTGCCCCCCATATGTCAGCTCCCATTCTGCCCCCCATATGTCAGCTCCCATTCTGCCCCCCATATGTCAGCTCCCATTCTGCCCCCCATGTGTCAGCTCCCATTCTGCCCCCCATGTCTTATCTCCCATTCTGCCTCCATGTCTCCTCTACATTCTGCCCCCATTTTTTTGCTCCATCCAGCCTCCATGTGTCTCCTCTCCATTTTGCCCCATGTGTTATCTCCCATTCTGCCCCCCATGTATCATCATCCATTCTGCTTCCATGCCTCATCTCCCATTCTTCCCCCTGTCTCAGCTTCCATTCTGCCCCCCCCCCCCATGTGTTAGCTCCCATTCTGACCCCCATGTGTTAGCTCCCATTCTGCCCCCCATGTGTCATCTCCCATTCTGCCCCCCATGTGTTAGCTCCCATTCTGACCTTCTTGTCTCATCTCCCATTCTGCCCCCATGTCTCATCTCCCATTCTGGCTCCCATGTCTCATCTCCCAGATTTCCAGTGTGTAGTCCCAGTCAATGTATAGCAGTCATCACCAGACAATGCAGATCAGGCTCTAGAATAGCTTACAGCCGTTGATCTTTGGGGATACAGTATATCACAAAAGTGAGTACACCCCTCACATTTTTGTAAATATTTTATTATATATTTTCATGGGACAACACTGAAGATATGACACTTTGATACAATGTAAAATAGTCAGTGTACAGCTTGTAAATTTGGTGTGCCCTCTAAATAACTCACACAACCATTAATGTCTAAGCCACTGGCAACAAAAGTGAGTACACCCCTACTTGAAAATGGCCAAATTGTGCTCATAGTGTCAAAACTTTGTGTGGCCACCATTATTTTCGTTTTGATTTAAATTATTTATTTATCATGAATCAAAAAAGTAAAGACAAATCAGAGATACAACAATGGTGGAACAACATCTGGAAATAAGATATTACAGGAAGATCAAAAATTAGAAATCAAACAGAAGTGCCAGTTGAGTAGAGCTAAAGGTGAGGATTAGTTCCGACAAGAGGAAGAGAATTAAATAGATGATTCGTGGCCACCATTATTTTCAAGCAGTGCCTTAACTCTCTTGGGCATGCAGGTCACTAGAGCTTCACAGGTTGCCACTGGAATCCTCTTCCACTCCTCCATGATGACATCACGGAGCTGGTGGATGTTAGAGACTTTGCACTCCTCCACCTTCTGTTTGAGGATGCCCCACAAATGTTCAACAGGGTTTCGGTCTGGACACATGCTTGGCTAGTCCAGCACCTTTACCGTCAGTTTCTTTAGCAAGGCAGTGGTCATCTTGGAAGTATGTTTGGGGTCATTATCATGTTGGAATACTGCGCTTTGGCCCAGCTTCCGAAGTGAGGGAATCATGCTCTGCTTCAGGATGTCACAGTACATTTTGGCATTCATGGTTCCCTTAATGAACTGTAGCTCACCACAGCCGGCAGCACTCATGTATCCCCAACCATGACACTCCCACCAGCAGGCTTGACTGTAGGGAAGACACACTTGTCTTTGTACTCCTCACCTGCTCGCTACCTAACACACTTTACACAATATGAACCAAATAACTTTATTTTGGTTTCATCAGACCACAGGACATGGTGCCAGTAATTCATGTCCTTAGTATGCTTGTCTTCAGCAAAGTGTTTGCGGGCTTTCTTGTGCAGCATCTTTAGAAGAGGCTTTCTTCTGTGACAACAGCCATGCAATAAAAATTTGATTGCAAAGTATGGTCTGAGTACTGACAGGCTGACCCCCCACGCCTTTAACCTCCGAAGCAATGCTGGCAGCACTTTTACACCTCTTTTGAAAAGACAGCCTCTGGATATGACGGTGAGCACGTGTACTCAACTTCTTTGTTCGACCATGGCGAGGCCAGTTCTGAGTGGAACCTATCTTGTTAAACCACTGTATGGTCTTGGCCAGCATGTTGAAGCTCAGTTTCACAGTGTTGGTGTTATGATCTGCTACAAGAACTAAGGAAAGATAGGAAAACTGTCCCTACAATAGGACTAAGCTGATTCCCTACGATGCAGCGGGCAACCTGTTCCTTGTGAACAGACCCGCCTTCATCCTCAGCTAGTCTGAACACAGGGAGGGGTCCCTAAAAGTACTAAGGACTGGGACAAAATTGGACACCTCCTAGCAGAAGTTGTAGCGGAGCAAAAAGACAAACAGACAGAAATACTCAGAGGTCCAAGGACCAAGCAAACTATAGAGATAGGTACAAAGCACCTGGCTAGATTAAGAGTCAAAGTAACACTGAAGTCCAGCAAAGCCAGAAGGGCGGAGCTTGAATAAATAGGCAGCAGGTCACGTGACCACAAAATAGAAAAAAAACTAACAGGAGGGTTCTAACAGTACCCCCTCTTCTATGAGGATCCTCCGGATCCTCCAGGCCCAGGCCTATCAGGAAACCTCCTGTGAAACGCTCTGATAAGTCTAGGAGCAGAGACATCATCTGCCCTTACCCAGGAGTTATCCTTAGGACCGAAACCTTTCCAAGCGACGAGATACTGCAATCTCCCTCTATGCCCTCTGGAATTCAGGATACGAGAAATTTCATATTCACCGTCTTCCACCACCGGAGGAACTGTGACAGTGGCGTCCCTATCCCATACATCAGCTTTTTTCAACAAGGAAACATGAAACACCGGATTAATCTTCCAGGAGGAGGGAACCTCCAACCTAACAGCAGACTGGTTAACCACCTGAAGCACTTTAAATGGTCCCACAAACTTCGGACCCAATTTCTTAGAAGGAATCCTCAACCGCAGATTCTTTGAGGACAACCAAACCATGTCACCAACCGTAAACAAAACCTCTTGACGTTTCCTGTTAAAATACTTCTTAGACTTTTTGTTAGCCTCTTGAAGGTTACAACGTACATCAGTCCAAACTCTCTCCAAATCACCGGAAAAATTCTCCTCCTCTGGCACAGCCGACACCAATTTGGAGAACGAACCACCGACGGATGTCTCCCAGTACAACAAAAAAACAGAGAACACCCAGCAGAAGAGGATGTATGGTTGTTAAGAGCAAATTCAGCAAGTGGCAGAAACTCAGACCACACCTCTTGATTGTCTGCGACAAAACAATGCAAAAACTGCTCAACATCCTGGTTCTTTCTTTCTGTCTGTCCATTAGACTCAGGATGATACCCAGATGAAAATGACAAATGGACTCCCAACCTGTCACAAAAATCACGCCAAAAATGAGCCACAAACTGAGGTCCCCTATCAGAAACAATGTCGGTGGGAACGCCATGGAGTCTGACAATTTCCTTGACAAAAGCCTTAGCGAGTGTCTTAGCACAGGGTAGTTTAATGAAAAGAACCAAGTGACACATCTTGCTAAAACGGTCCACGACCACCCAGATGTCAGTGAAACCCTCGGACACAGGAAGGTCAGTAATAAAATCCATTGCAAGATGCGTCCAAGGTGCACTAGGAACCTCCAGAGGGCAAAGCAACCCCGCAGCAGGAGCGTGTGAAGCCTTTGATCTGGCACACACAGTACATTGACGCACCCATTTAATGATTTCCTTCTGCCACCCAGGCCACCAAAAACTGCGACCTACCAGTCTCTTAGTCTCCGAAATTCCTGGATGACCTGCCAACCGAGACTCATGGTACTCCACAAACAACTCTCTCCTAAAGGTTCTAGGTACAAACAACCTCCCATGGGGAGTGTTAGATGGGGCATCCTCCTGGGCTTTCAGAATCCCATCTTCCAAAACGGAGTCCAATGCTGCTATCACAACGCCTTCCTGTAAAATGCTCTCCTCCTCCTCGGTACCAACCATGGGAGAAAAGCTGCAAGATAAAGCATCAGCTTTAACATTCTTAGTACCCGGGATGTAAGTAACAGAAAAATTAAACTGTGAAAAAAAAAGAGCCCACCTAGCCTGACAGGCATTCAAGCGCTTGGCAGCATCTAGATAGATCAGATTCTTATGATCAGTGAAAACCTGAATGGAAAATTTAGCACCTTCCAAGAAATGACGCCAATGTTCAAATGCGAGTTTGATAGCCAGCAATTCCCGATTACCAACATCGTAATTAAGTTCGGTTTCAGAAAATTTTTTCGAACAAAAAGCACAGGGATGTACTCCATCCTTGTTCTCCTGAGACAAAACCGCACCGACCCCCACCGAAGAAGCATCAACCTCGACCAAAAAAGGCTTGGTCTCATCAGGCTGCATAAGGATGGGGGCAGAACTGAACCTCTCCTTGAGATACACAAAAGCTTCAATGGCCTCAGTAGTCCACTGGACCGTATTCGCACCTTTCCTGGTGAGATCGGTCAGCGGCTTAACAATTATAGAAAAATTCTTAATGAATTTTCTGTAATAATTGGCGAAACCCAAAAATCTCTGTATCGATTTTAAACCAATAGGCCTAGGCCATTCTTGCACAGCCTGAACCTTCACCGGGTCCATCTCAAAGCCCTCGCTGGAGATAATGTAGCCCATAAAACGAATTCTCTGCACAGCGAACTCGCATTTCTCCAGCTTAGCAAAAAGTGAATTGTCACTTAATAACTGCAATAACTCACGTACACTCTGCCAATGAGACTCCAGATCTGGCGAATAAATCAAAATGTCATCCAAATACACCACCACATTCTTACCAATGAAAGGTCTCAGGATGTCATTAATAAGATTCTGAAAAAACGCTGGTGCAATGGTAAGACCAAAAGGCATAACCAGATTCTCAAAATGACCCACCGGGGTGTTAAAAGCAGTCTTCCATTCATCACCCTCCTTCATTCGCAACAAATTGTATGCCCCCCGGAGATCAATTTTAGAGAACCACTTGGCCCCCACTAACTGGTTAAACAAGTCAGGAATTAACGGCAGTGGGTAGGAATTCCGTACGGTAATTTTATTAATTTCGCGAAAGTCCAGACATGGACGTAAACCGCCGTCCTTTTTTTTTACAAAAAATAATCCAACAGCCACAGGTGACTTAGAAGGTCTAATGTGACCAGCAGCCAAGTTCGTCTGTATGTATTCCTCCAAGGCCTATCTTTCAGGGATAGTAAGATTAAATAAGCGACTCTTGGGAAGAGTAGCTCCAGGAACAAACTCAATGGTGCAATCATAGTCCCTATGAGGAGGTAGAATTTGTGACTCCTCCTCTGAAAAAAACTTCCAAAAATCCTGAATAGATACAGGTAATTCCCCTCTTTCCACAGCAGCAATGCGACCGTTACAACATTTATCATAACACTTAGGACTCCAAGACTTAATCTCATTAGTAGACCAGTCCAGTAAAGGATTGTGCAGTTTTAACCAAGGCAAACCTAAAACTACTGGAGAAGGTAAATTATTTAATACCACTAAATCCAAATTCTCTTGGTCAATACCATTAATAGTGAGGGGAAATTCAAAAACCTTGTGAGTAACACATTTCAAAGGAGTGTTATCAACAGCAACCACAGAAATAGGAGATGACAAAGGTTTGGGTTCCAATTTAAGTTTTTCCAAAAATCCCTTATCAATCACATTCAGTGTAGAACCACAATCCACAAATACTTGAAATTCAATCAATTCCTCCTGCAATGAGGTACTCCCTGCAAGAAATACTCCCTTAGTGTTTAAACAAGCAATACGGCGTAACTGACCTTTTTTTTTGTTTAACAGAAGCTCACAGTTCTTAACAAAATGGTCAGATTTACCACAATAAAAACACAATCCCTTGGAAAACCTGCGGTCTTTTTCCTGAGAGCGGAGTGGCATCGCCCCAATCTCCATCGGTTCTCCGTCGTCCGAGCAGACCCCCTGATGACTAGGAGCTGCCATAGCAGGAGTTTTCTCCTCATTAACCCTGGCACGCAGTCTCCTGTCCACCTGAATAGCTAATTGCATGGCTTCTTGCAAGTTTCCAGGTGCAGGGAAAGCAATCAGCAGATCCTTAACCCTTTCACTTAAACCAGCAAGAAACAAACATTTTAACGCCGAATCATTCCATCTCACTTCAGAAGACCACCTTCTGAAGTGTGTACAATAATTTTCAACATCACCTGACCCCTGCTTTAAACGTCTCAGTTGTGTCTCAGCAGAAGAGACTCGACCAGGATCGTCATACAACAACCCCATAGCAGAAAAAAAATCTTCCACCGATCTAAACCACGGATCATTAGGTTGGAGAGAAAAGGCCCATCCCTGTGGTTCCTTGCGCAAAAGTGACATGATAAACCCAATGCAATGTGATTCATTCCCAGAGGACCTGGGTCTCAAACAAAAATATAATAAACAAGCATTTTTAAAGGAAAAAAAATCTTGTTGTTTACCATAAAAAAAAATCAGGCAGTCCTACCTTCGGTTCAACAAAATGCACTCCAGGACAGCTACTCACGTGTTGCTGGAGCTCGGCCACCTCAAGAGACAATCCCAGCAGGCGTTGAGCCAATTTCTGAACAGACACCATGCTGATCTCCGGATCTCTTTCCTTAGGATTTTTTATTTTATTTTGGGCTGGACTTACTGTTATGATCTGCTACAAGAGCTAAGCAAAGATAGGAAAACTGTCCCTACAATAGGACTAAGCTGATTCCCTATGATGCAGCGGGCAACCTGTTCCTTGTGAACAGACCCGCCTTCGTCCTCAGCTAGTCTGAACACAGACCTATAGATATAAGGGAGGGGTCCCTAAAAGTACTAAGGACTGGGACAAAATTGGACACCTCCTAGCAGAAGTTGTAGCGGAGCAAAAAGACAAACAGACAGAAATACTTAGAGGTCCAAGGACCAAGCAAACTATAGAGATAGGTACAAAGCACCTGGCTAGATTAAGAGTCAAAGTAACACTGAAGTCCAGCAAAGCCAGAAGGGCTGAGCTTGAATAAATAGGCAGCAGGTCACGTGACCACAAAATAGAAAAAAAACTAACAGGAGGGTTCTAACAGTACCCCCTCTTCTATGAGGATCCTCCGGATCCTCCAGGCCTATCAGGAAACCTCCTGTGAAGCGCTCTGATAAGTCTAGGAACAGAGACATCATCTGCCCTTACCCAGGAGTTATCCTAAGGAACGAAATCTTTCCAAGCGACGAGATACTGCAATCTCCCTCTATGCCCTCTGGAATTCAGGATACGAGAAATTCATATTCACCGTCTTCCACCACCGGAGGAACTGTGACAGTGGCATCCCTATCCGATACATCAGCTTTTTTCAACAAGGAAACATGAAACACCGGATTAATCTTCCAGGAGGAGGGAACCTCCAACCTAACAGCAGACTGGTTAACCACCTGAAGCACCTTAAATGGTCCCACAAACTTCGGACCCAATTTTTTAGAAGGAATCCTCAACCGCAGATTCTTTGAGGACAACCAAACCATGTCACCAACCGTAAACAAAACCTCTTGACGTTTCCTGTTAAAATACTTCTTAAACTTTTTGTTAGCCTCTTGAAGGTTACAACGTACATCAGTCCAAACTCTCTCCAAATCACCGGAAAAATTCTCCTCCTCCGGCACAGCAGACACCAATTTGGAGAACGAACCAAACGACGGATGTCTCCCAGTACAACAAAAAACGGAGAACACCCAGCAGAGGAGGATGTATGGTTGTTAAGAGCAAATTCAGCAAGTGGCAGAAACTCAGACCACACCTCTTGATTGTCTGCCACAAAACAACGCAAAAACTGCTCAACATCCTGGTTCTTTCTTTCTGTCTGTCCATTAGACTCAGGATGATAGACGTTGTAGTGGAGCAAAAAGACAAACACACAGAAATACTTAGAGGTCCAAGGACCAAGCAAACTATAGAGAGAGGTACAAAGCAACTGGCTAGATTAAGAGTCAAAGTAACACTGAAGTCCAGCAAAGCCAGAAGGGCGGAGCTTAAATAGGCAGCAGGTCACGTGACCACAAAATAGGAAAAAAACTAACAGGAGGGTTCTAACAGTTGGCAATATTCTTATAGCCTAGGCCAGGGGTCATCAAACTTTTTAAACAGGGGGCCAGTTCACGGTCCCTCAGACCATTGGAGGGCCGGAATATAGTTTTTTAAAAAAACTATGAACAAATTACTATGCACACTGCACATATCTTATTTTGTAGTAAAAAAAAACAATACAGGAACAAATACAATATTTAAAATGAAGAACAAGTAAAGTTAAATCAACCGATATTTCAATAGGTAGGTAACTGTACCCAATAGGAAGCATAGGTCCTCAATAGGCAGTTAAATATCCCCAATAGGCAGCATAGGTCCTCAATAGGCAGTTAAATATCCCCAATAGGCAGGTAAATGTCCCCAATAGGCAGCATACGTCCCCAATAGGCAGGTAAATGTTCCCAATAGGCAGCATAGGTCCCCAATAGGCAGGTAAATGTCCCCAATAGGCAGGTAAATGACCCAATAGGCAGCATAGGTTCCTAATAGGCAAGTAAATGTCCCCAATAGGCAGGTAAATGTACCCAATAGGCAGCATAGGTTCCTAATAGGCAAGTAAATGTCCCAAATAGGCAGGTAAATATCCCCAATAGGCAGCATAGTTCCCCAATAGGCAGGTAAATATCCCCAATAGGCAGCATAGGTTCCTAATAGGCAAGTAAATGTCCCCAATAGGCAGGTAAATGTTCCCAATAGGCAGCATAGGTCCCCAATAGGCAGGTAAATGTCCCAAATAGGCAGCATAGGTCCCTAATAGGCAGGTAAATATCCCGAATAGGCAAGTAAATATCCCCAATAGGCAGGCTGTTTCCCCCTTATAATGCCCTATGCAGGCTGTTCCCTCCTTATTATGCCCCATGCAGGATTTCCCTTTCTCCCACCATATAATGCCCCATACAAGATATCACTCCCCTGTCTTTATAATGCCCCATTCAGGATGTCACCCCCCCCATATAATGCCCCATTCAGGATGTCACCCCCCCCATATAATGACCCATGCAGGATATCACTCCCCCATATAATGCCCCATTCAGGAAGTCACCCCCCCATATAATGCCACATGCAGGATGTCACCCCTAATATTATGTCCCATGCCTCCATACATTAAAAAAAAATATAAAAATCCAATACTCACCTCCCTCCTTGCCTGCTGCCGCTGCTCAGGTCCGGACTCCAGCGTCGCGGCGTCGTCGTCCCTCTCTGCGCTGCCTGTGATGGCTCAGGGGAGGGCGCGGTGTAAAGACGTCACCGCACCCTCTGACCTGAGACGTCACAGGGAGCGCAGACCAGGAAGACAGTGGATCTGCGAAGGCACGGGAAGAGGTAAGTATCGGGCTACCGGGGCTCTGAGAAAGCGGGGAAGAAGGGTGGGCGCTGGCACAGCTCCCCTCTGCCCACAGCCCGGCGGGCCGGATAAAAATCCTCCACGGGCCGCATGTGGCCCGCGGGCCGTAGTTTGAGGACCCCTGGCCTAGGCCATCTTTACATAGAGCAACAATTCTTTTTTTCAGATCCTCAGAGAGTTTTTTTTGCCATGAGGTGCCATGTTGAATTTCTAGTGAGCAGTGTGAGAGCGATAACACCAAATTTAATGCTCCTGCTCCAAATTCACATCTATGACTTTGTAACGTTAATGAGCCACATGAAATCGGTGAAGGAAAGTACCTAATTGAGCACAATTTGGCCATTTTCACTTAGGGGTGTACTCCCTTTTGTTGTAAGTGGTTTAAACATTAATGGCTGTGTGTTGAGTTACTTAGAGAGCACACCAAATGTACACAGTTATACAAGATGTTCACTGACTACTTTTGTGACTTTAATGCGCTTTAACAATATTATTTGTTATATCTCCAATCTATATAGGATACCACCGATACCACCACCTGCCTTGATACCACCACCTGGCTTGATACCACCACCAGCCTTGATACCACCGATACCACCACCTGCCTTGATACCAACGATACCACCACCTGCCTTGATACCACCGATACCACCACCTGCCTTGATACCACCACCTGGCTTGATACCACCGATACCACCACCTGCCTTGATACCACCACCTGCCTTGATACCACCGATGCCACCACCTGCCTTGATACCACCGATACCACCACCTGCCTTGATAACACCGATACCGCCACCTGCCTTGATAACACCGATACCACCACCTGCCTTGATACCACCGATACCACCACATGCCTTGATACCACCACCTGCCTTGATACCACCACCTGCCTTAATACCACCGATACCACCGCCTGCCTTGATAGATACCACCACCTGCCTTGATAGATACCACTTTTTTATTTTTTTACTGGCAATTTTGGATGACAGCCCAATAAACTTTGTTTTTGATTTCTACCTTTCATTACTCCTGAATTTCTTTTTATTTGCTGCACCCTGTTTACATGCTGCTCTCCAGACTAGGTTGTGCTCCCTGTGCTTTTTTTTGTAGACTCAGAACCAGAGCTAGCACTGCCTGGCTCAATTGTCCAGCACTTGCTTCTACCCGCCCAATACTCACTCATTGGCTGTTAGTAATCCGCCCCAGCACTGACCTCATTCATTCCAGCATTGGAACTGACTGAGCAGTGATCCTGTGCTTTTATCTGTGGCAGTGCAGCACCGATCACTTCATCTCACACCCCATCCACAATGATGTCAGTATCATCCCATGTCCCCTACATTACCCAGGGGCATAATGATTGCGGTCTCATAAAGTGCAACTGGACCCATATGACTACTTCAGTCGGATGTGCACCTCAGGACTGAAGTGTGTTGCGGTGCAGAGAATCGGAGTCCCTGGACTACAATACACGCTGCCGGCCAATCAGAGGGCAGCAGCTGACGTTGATGTGCCAGGGATTGGCGTTTCATGGCAGTGACGTTAGCCCACACACATGGTCTAGCCTATGCTTGGGTGACACGAAGTTTGGTCACAACATAGGTCAAGCTGCCAAACTTCGTTCTATGCCGCTGCTGCATGGTAGCGTGATGCAGGTGAGTAGGGTCACATTGCGACTCCTGCGGTGACAAGCTTTAGTCTGAATACCAGCCGAAGAAGTTTTACAATAGATCCTGCCGATTTTCTCGAGTCCGTATATTCTACACTAATACATATGAGGACAAATCTATGCAGTTTTTGTTTTACATATAAAAATGTAACCATATAACTAGAGATTCATATAGATATTTATTTATAGTGAAATACAGCAAGAAAATGGCAGCACTCCATCTGCGAGATAGTAAAAACACTGATCTTTATTCACCCGTGTAGGTGCGACATTTCAGCTCTTTATACTGTGAGCCTTTCTCAAGCCATGAACATTCACAGTGCATAAACAAGGTATATATAAGATCTACTCCATAATCAGTGATTAATCACTGTACATCAGGAAATCATACTGCAATAATATTCATCTCCTCATATAACAATAATTCATTTTTATTCTGTACCACTTCACATGTATTTGCATATAGTGATAAAAAGCCTTAATTGCATCAGAATGATAATGTGCCAACACTTGTGTTATAATTAAAAACTGCTCACCCAACTGCTGAAGTATAAGTAATATACATAGTATGGCGTCCCAGGGACGGCCTTGCATGTGCTCTAGGCTCAGCTGTGATGTCACGGACCCCAGCTACTCACTGCACCAGGGGCGGACATATGTCTGATGCAGCTGGAGGGGGCCCGCCGATACCAGCGACTATTTCAGCTTGATGTGCATCATCGTACACACATTCAGCTGAAATGTATTACGGTGCAGGGGACCCGCCGAGTCCCTGCGCTGCAATACATGCCGGCAGCCAATCAGTGCGTGACTGGAGACACAGGTCCTCTGTTGTTGTATTATGTTTTGCATATACACATACATTCATATACAGTTAGGTCCATATATATTTGGACAGAGACAACATTTTTCTAATTTTGGTTCTAGATATTACCACAATGAATTTTAAACAAAACAATTCAGATGCAGTTGAAGTTCAGACTTTCAGCTTTCATTTGAGGGTATCCACATTAAAATTGGATGAAGGGTTTAGGAGTTTCAGCTCCTTAACATGTGCCACCCTGTTTTTAAAGGGACCAAAAGTAATTGGACTGATTAAATAATTGCAAATAAAATGTTCATTTCTAGCACTTGGTTGAAAACCCTTTGTTGGCAATGACTGCCTAAAGTCTTGAACTCATGGACATCACCAGACGCTGTGTTTCCTCCTTTTTGATGCTCTGCCTGGCCTTCACTGCGGTGGTTTTCAGTTGCTGTTTGTTTGTGGGCCTTTCTGTCTGAAGTTTAGTCTTTAACAAGTGAAATGCAATTGGGTTGAGATCAGGTGACTGACTTGGCCATTCAAGAATATTCCACTTCTTTGCTTTAATAAACTCCTGGGTTGCTTTGGCTTTATGTTTTGGGTCATTGTCCATCTGTAGTATGAAACGACGACCAATCAGTTTGGCTGCATTTGGGTGGATCTGAGCACACAGTATGGCTCTGAATACATCAGAATTCATTCGGCTGCTTCTGTCCTGTGTCACATCATCAATAAACACTAGTGACCCAGTGCCACTGGCAGCCATGTATGCCCAAGCCATCACACTGCCTCCGCCGTGTTTTATAGATGATGTGGTATGCTTTGGATCATGAGCTGTACCACGCCTTCGCCATACTTTTCTCTTTCCATCATTCTGGTAGAGGTTGATCTTGGTTTCATCTGTCCAAAGAATGTTCTTCCAGAACTGTGCTGGCTGTTTTAGATGTTTTTTAGCAAAGTCCAGTCTAGCCTTTTTATTCTTGATTCTTATGAGTGGCTTGCACCGTGCAGTGAACCCCCTGTATTTACTTTCATGCAGTCTTCTCTTTATGGTAGATTTGGATATTGATACGCCTACCTCCTGGAGAGTGTTGTTCACTTGGTTGGCTGTTGTGAAGGGGTTTCTCTTCACCATGGAGATTATTCTGCAATCATCCACCACTGTTGTCTTCCGTGGGCGCCCAGGTCTTTTTGCATTGATGAGTTCACCAGTGCTTTCTTTCTTTCTCAGGATGTACCAAACTGTAGATTTTGCCACTCCTAATATTGTAGCAATTTCTCGGATGGGTTTTTTCTGTTTTTGCAGCTTAAGCATGGCTTGTTTCACCTGCATGGAGAGCTCCTTTGACCGCATGTTTACTTCACAGAAAAACCTTCCAAATGCAAGCACCACAGCTCAAATCAACTCCAAGCCTTTTATCTGCTTAATTGAGAATGACATAAAGGGATTGCTCACACCTGTCCATGAAATAGCCTTGGAGTCAATTGTCCAATTACTTTTGGTCCCTTTAAAAACAGGGTGGTACATGTTAAAGAGCTGAAACTCCTAAACCCTTCATCCAATTTTAATGTGGATACCCTTAAATGAAAGCTGAAAGTCTGAACTTCAACTGCATCTGAATTGTTTTGTTTAAAATTTACTGTGGTAATGTCTAGAACCAAAATTAGAAAAATGTTGTCTCTGTCCAAATATATATGGACCTAACTGTATATACCACCGTCCAAGGGCGGACACTAAAAGGTTGGGGCCCCTGTTTAAGAAATGTGTCTGGGCCCCCATCCTTTTGTGGTGACAAAGCTATATACACGTAATATAATTTTATATAGTGTCCTCTCTTGTCCTTTACATGTCAAATTCTCAATATTTTGGTGCCCTGTCCTTATTTCATTGCGTTCACTCTTGTTAGAAATAAATTAAAATGACGGCTGATGGAGCATGGGAAAGCTTTTTTTCTAATGGAGGCGGATGATGGACTGGTCTCCTGGTCAGATGCTGCTTCATCAGCAGTCATTATATATCTAACAAGTGAGAACCATGTGATAAAGAGAGGGCGCAGTGATTATCAAAACTAACAAGAATATGCTATGTAAGGGACAGTGCTATACATAATAAGATGCAGGGATTGCCTAACAAACAGGCAATCCCTGCATGTGTTGCAGCTGTGTAACAGCCGCGACACATGCAGCCGTAGCGACTCGAACATAGTTGTTGAGCACTCCGAAAATTCTCGGTCAGTATCCGAGCGTGCTCGGTGAAAGGGTTAACTGAGCGAGCTCGCTCATCACTAGTTACGACCACTAACAGCTGACTAACAGTCACTATGTGTGTGGCCATTTGCTAATATTACTACACTTACTACATATTAGGATAGGAACTTAGAGATGGGAATACTCCTTTAATGACTGTGCTATACATAATAAGGGAGTACACTATACAATAAGGGACGGTGCTGTATATAGTAAGGCTACATTTCTGTATCAGTGTGCTGCTCAATTTTCTTTTTCTCTCGAACAGCACACAGACCCACTGAGTAAGTCCTATTCTGATCTTCAAAATCAGATCAGAAACAGGACATGCCCCGAGTCTCGCAGACCTCATTCTCGGATCCATGATTTTTACTGATAAGTGAATGGATCTATGAAACCCTGAGTCCATGTGCCAACCAATAAAAAAATCTGGCAGCTCACAGACATTTCACACAAATGTGAGAAGTGGCCTAAGGAATTTTACAAAGAACAGTATTACTCCAAGTCATACACATCAGAATAAATACTTACATCTCGTCTGATTAGAGCCATTTTCTGTTGTTTCTTCTCAATCTGGTCAGACCTTCATGTCGACATCTTCCACCCACGACGCGTCTTGTCACACTGATCACCGCAGCCCTGAAAATAATAAGGTCACATATATCATATGTATATATATATACACACACACACACACACAAACGTCTCCATCACATTGCTCCTTAAAAATATAAACTGATAAGTAATCTAGCTCTGTGCCCCCCACCCCACATTAACTATAATTTTCGAAGCCCAATAAATAAATATTAGTCAGTGTCTAACATTCCCCCAACTAATTTCAAGGCTATGTGCACATGTTGCATCAAATACGCATCATTTTACTGTACCAGCAAATTGAATGAGAATCCTGAAGTCATGCACACGCTGCCTATTTTTTCCTTACAGATTTGCAGCAGATTCAAATCTGCATAATGTCAATTCTTGCAGCATATTTCACCCATTCCAATGAGTGGAGAAAAATCTGCAACAAAATCGCCTTTTAAAAGCACAGCAAAAAAGCGTATTTTATGCAACGTTTTTCCTGCCAACACATTAGGATTTGCAGTAGAATTTTCTGCTGGAAATCCTGAATGTGTGCACATAGTCTTAGTCCCTGCCCTGCATCCATCCCCCCATTCATTATACATACTGTTCAAAATAATAGCAGTTTAATATGACTAACCAGATTAATCACTGTTTTTGATATAAATTATATTACCACATATCAAACAATTTACCAGTTGGTGCAATAGATTCTAAGAAAACCAACAGACTCAGCATTCATGATCTGCATGTTTTTGAGTCTGTGTATTTGAATAATTGAAAGGGGGTGTGTTCAAAATAATAGCAGTGTGGAGTTCAATTAGTGAGGTCAATCATTCTGTGAAGAAAAGGTGTGAATCAGTTGGCCCTTATTTAAGGATGAAGCCAGCACTTGTTGTACATGCATTTCTCCTTGAAAGCCTGAGAAGAAATATGGGTTGTTCTAGACATTGTTCAGAAGAACAGAGTACTTTGATTAAAAAGTTGATTGGAGAGGGTAAAACTTCTAAAGAAGTGCAGACAATGATAGGCTGTTCAGCTAAAATGATCTCCAATGGTTTAAAATGGATCGAAGAATAGCCATAATGGCAAAGGTACAGCCAATGATCAGCTCCAGGATGATCAAAGACAGTCTCAAGTTATCTGTGAGTAGACACAAAAGACAATTTTCAAAGTCATGAAAATACATAAAAATCTTTAAATGAGAAAGTGTGTCCAAACTTTTGGTCTGTACTGTATATGTGATCCGTGTGACGGAGAAAACAGAGTTTTAAATACCTGGCCTGTAGGTAACTAGTTTGAACAGCAAACTGGTGTGAATTGCTTCACTGACACACTGAAGGAAATTTTTAATGGAGTCCAGAAATGGCAGTGTTTTCTGACAACGTATATGTGATCCGTGTGACGGAGAAAACAAAGTTTTAAATACCTGGCCTGTAGGTAACTAGTTTGAACAGCAAACTGGTGTCAAAAACTTTGCTGACACAGTGAAAAAAAATTGGAATGGAGGCCAAAAATGGCAGTATTTTCTGAATACGTATATGTGATCCATGTGACGGAGAAAACACGGTTTTAACTAGCTGGATTTCTAGCGCTGTAATATGGAAAGGACCTGACTGTATTCTGCAGTGCCAACAAGCAAATGGCGCAGAAAAAAATGGTGTTCTCTGGATTGCTTTTTAAGCAAATAATGAGGATTTAAAAAAAAAAAGTATTCCTGGCCCCTGAGACCTGGGCCTTTGTATAGAAATATCTAACAGCAGCAGAAGGCAGAATTGGAATGGAGCCTCTTGTGCTATATGCACTGCAGTCTGCTATATACACTGCCTGCCAGCCTATGTACACTGCCTGCCTGATATCTCTGCATATGGATTAGTCAGTGCTCAAAATGACTGTTTGTTAAGATGGATAAGTGTAATGTACGGTTTTTCTCCCTACACTACCTAATACACAAGCAAATCTCTCCCTGAAGCAGCAGCACCTCTCCCTACTCTGCCTGACTCCGGAGTGACTGTGACGAGCACAGCGGCGCCAGGTCTGATATAGACCTGATGACGCTGTGCGGCCATCCAACCACTGTAATGCCACAACCACCATGGCTGCGGCATTACAATGAGTGGCAGGCAATCCCTGCATGTTGATTGGCGCTCTAAAGAGCGCCAAACATGCAGGGAGGGGACCCGAGCAACCCCGGGAATACTTGGCGAGCGCCGAGCATCTCGAGCAGTGAGATGCTCGGGCGAGCACCGAGCAGTAGCGAGCATGCTCACTCATCACTAATAAAAAACAGACTCGACAATACAACCTCAATGTAATCACATTGTTCAGCTCCTGCACCTCCTCCTTCTCATCCTCCTCCTGTTCGGCCTCCATTTCCAAAATGATCAGTCACAAGCTGGAAGCACTGCAGCACTTCCTTGGCCAAGCGGCAACAGGCTGTGCCAAAGATAATATGCTTATGCTTAGGTGACAAACCACACACCGCTGCAGAGTTGTTGAAAGCTGTAACACAGCAGGCAGATCTGTGGCTTTCACCGCTGAACATGCAGCCAGACATGGTCGTGTGTGACAATGTCCGGAACCTGGTGGTGGAGAAATGACAACCGGAGTGGATAAGGTTTCCCTGTATTCCAGTCCTTTCATCTGACCTAAAGAATATGGATGTGGTGAAATACAACTCTCTCCTAGAAGCAGCCCTGGCTAAGAAAAGTATGTGTGAAGGTTTCCGGACACTCTATGGCTGCTTTTTTTTACTGTGGATTGGACGTGCTTATGCACGTTATTTCTCAAAACGCATTGCAGATCAGGCCATTGCCCAACTCTGTAGTCATGAAATTCAAGCCACAAAGAAAGATCTTTGTATGTTGAAGCACCACCCAGAAGTGGTAGCTGATGTTGGACGGGCTGCCATTGCTTATGCAACAAGCTGCATTAGAGGACTTCCTGGGAGAAATGACAGCTGGAGTAGATACGGTTTCCCTCTATACCAGTCCTTTCACAGAGCTAAAGAATATGGCTGTGGTGAAATACAACTCTCACCGTGAAGCAGTGTGAGACTGAAGAACATTGGGCCCACCAGAGGATTTGATTCTCTGAGGGTCCACCTTTCTCTCTCGCTCAAGAGCCCCATAGCAGCTGTAAGGTTTGCACTATGAACTATTCAGAAGGAGAAGCCAGGGCCCACCGGAGGAGTCTCTGATTCTCTGGTGGGCATGTCCAACCCTTCTGAGAAGCAGCCCTGGCTAATAAAAGTCTGTGTGAAGGTTCCCAGACACTCTATGGCTGCTTTTTTTTTTTTTACTGTGGACTGGCTCCAGCAATCTATAAGATTGCAATCTATAAGATCCCTTCACTGGCTCCCAATTGCCCAGCATAACCAGTTCAAACTACTAACACTGACCTACAAAGCCATCCACAACCTTTCTCCTCCGTACATCTCTGAACTACACTGTGTTCCAAATAATTATGCAAATAATATTTTCTCAGATTTTCCCAAATTACCTACAGTACAGACCAAAAGTTTGGACACACCTTCTCAGTTAAAGATTTTTCTGTATGCTCATGACTATGAAAATTGTACATTCACACTGAAGGCATCAAAACTATGAATTAACACAAGTGGAATTATATACTTAACAAAAAAGTGTGAAACAACTGAAAATATGTCTTATATTCTAGGTTCCTCAAAGTAGCCACCTTTTGCTTTGATGACTGCTTTGCACACTCTTGGCATTCTCTTGATGAGCTTCAAGAGGTAGTCACCGGAAATGGTTTTCACTTCACAGGTGTGCCCTGTCAGGTTTAATAAGTGGGATTTCTTGCCTTATAAATGGGGTTGGGACCATCAGTTGTGTTGTGCAGAAGTCAGGTGGATACACAGCTGATAGTCCTACTGAATAGACTGTTAGAATTTGTATTATTGCAAGAAAAAGCAGCTAAGTAAAGAAAAACGAGTGGCCATCATTACTTTAAGAAATGAAGGTCAGTCAGTCCGAAAAAATTGGGCAAACTTTGAAAGTGTTCCCAAGTGCAGTTGCAAAAACCATCAAGCGCTACAAAGAAACTGGCTCACATGAGGACCTCCCCAGGAAAGGAAGACCAAGAGTCACCTCTGCTTCTGAGGATAAGTTTATCCAAGTCACCAGCCTCAGAAATCGCAGGTTAACAGCAGTTCAGATTAGAGACCAGGTCAATGCCACACAGAGTTCTAGCAGCAGACACATCTCTACAACAACTGTTAAGACGAGACTTTGTGCAGCAGGCCTTCATGGTAAAATAGCTGCTATGAAACCACTGCTAAGGACAAGCAACAAGCAGAAGAGACTTGTTTGGGCTAAAGAACACAAGGAATGGACATTAGACCAGTGGAAATCTGTGCTTTGGTCTGATGAGTCCAAATTTGAGATCTTTGGTTCCAACCATCGTGTCTTTGTGCGACGAAGAAAAGGTGAACGGATGGATTCTACATGCCTGGTTCCCACCGTGAAGCATGGAGGAGGAGGTGTGATGGTGTGGGGGGGCTTTGCTGGTGACACTGTTGGGGATTTATTCAAAATTGAAGGCATACTGAGCCAGCATGGCTACCACAGCATCTTGCAGCGGCATGCTATTCCATCCGGTTTGCTTTTAGTTGGACCATCATTTATTTTTCAACAGGACAATGACCCCAAACACACCTCCAGGCTGTGTAAGGGCTATTTGACCAAGAAGGAGAGTGATGGGGTGCTACGCCAGATGACCTGGCCTCCACAGTCACCAGACCTGAACCCAATCGAGATGGTTTGGGGTGAGCTGGACCGCAGAGTGAAGGCAAAAGGGCCAACAAGTGCTAAGCATCTCTGGGAACTCCTTCAAGATTGTTGGAAGACCATTTCCGGTGACTACCTCTTGAAGCTCATCAAGAGAATGCCAAGAGTGTGCAAAGCAGTCATCAAAGCAAAAGGTGGCTACTTTGAAGAACCTAATATAAGACATATTTTCAGTTGTTTCACACTTTTTTGTTAAGTATATAATTCCACATGTGTTAATTCATAGTTTTGATGCCTTCAGTGTGAATGTACAATTTTCATAGTTATGAAAATACAGAAAAATCTTTAAATGAGAAGGTGTGTCCAAACTTTTGGTCTGTACTGTATATGAATTGCAGTCATTGTAATTTTCCAGTCAAATAACTATTAGAGTACAATTGAAAGGTTTTTGTACAAACTGCCTATGATAACAGTATATTTTTTAAAAAATAAAACACTCGAACTGCACTCAAAATGCATGTTCCAAATTATTATGCACAGCAGAATTTTAAACCTTTTCATTTTAATAAAGAACAAAAAAATGGTCATTTTTGAAATTATAAGCATTAGCAGGTTATTACAAACTAAAATCAAACAGTTTTCAACTCAAAACTTTATTCTAGGTGATGTTACATTTGCACATAGGACCCCTTGTTCGAAAGGAGCTTCTGAACTCTCTCATTCATTGAATTTGTCAGGTTTTGGATGGTTTCTGCTTCAATTGTTTTGCATGAGGACAGAATACCCTCCCAGAGCTGTTGCTTAGATGTGAACTGCCTCCCGCCATCATAGACACTCCTTTTGATGATGCTCCAGAGGTTCTCAATGGGGTTGAGGTCAGGGGAGCATGGGGGCCACACCATAAGTTTGTCCCCTTTTATGCCCACAGCAGCCAGAGATGCAGATGTGTTATGTGCAGCATGAGACGGGGCATTATCATGCATGAAAATGATCTTGCTGCGGAATGCACGGTTCTTCTTCTTGAACCATGGCAGGAAGTACTGTTTGAGAAACTCAACATACATTATGGAGTTCATCTTTACCCCTTCAGGGATCCTAAAAGGGCCGACAATCTCTCTCCCCATGATTCCAGTCCAAAACATTACTCCACCTCCTCCTTGTTGGCGCCGTAGCCGTGTTTGCATGGGGTGTCCATCAACCAGCCATCCTCCACTCCATCCATCTGGACCATCGAGATCATTTCATGCATGATATTGCCCCGTCTCATGCTGCACATAACACATCTGCATCTCTGGCTGCTATGGGCATAAAAGGGGACAAACTTATGGTGTGGCCCCCATGCTCCCCTGACCTCAACCCCATTGAGAACCTCTGGAGTATCATCAAAAGGAGTGTCTATGATGGTGGGAGGCAGTTCACATCTAAGCAACAGCTCTGGGAGGGTATTCTGTCCTCATGCAAAACAATTGAAGCAGAAACCATCCAAAACCTGACAAATTCAATGAATGAGAGAGTTCAGAAGCTCCTTTCACCTAGAATAAAGTTTTGAGTTGAAAACTGTTTGATTTCAGTTTGTAATAACCTGCTAATGCTTATAATTTAAAAAATGACCATTTTTTTTGTTCTTTATTAAAATGAAAAGGTTGCAAGGTTGAAAACTCTGCTATGCATAATAATTTGGAACATGCATTTTGAGTGCAGTTTGAGTGTTTTATTTTTTTTTAAAAATATACTGTTATCATAGGCAGTTTGTACAAAAACCTTTCAATTGTACTCTAATAGTTATTTGACTGGAAAATTACAATGACTGCAATTCATATAGGTAATTTGGGAAAATCTGAGAAAATATTATTTGCATAATAATTTGGAACACAGTGTAATCTCTCCTGATATATTCCCTTACGTAATCTCCGGTCTAACATACTGAAGAAACTTGCCACTCAGTATCTTCAGCTCCTTTATGAAAAACAAATGTATTTGGCCAGCTACTCATTCTACCAAATAAAATTCCTGAGAAGGAAATTGTGGATGGCTTCGCTACTGGTACTGGGGGCAGTGCTAATACCATGGCGTCGTGCCATAATTCACTGAAAATATTTCAGGCTGGTTGGAGCCAAGCTGATTCCTGCAGAAAAGTACCACCAGCAAGCTAAGGAGATAGTGGCCTCTATCATAGGCGCATTATAATGAAGGCAATCTGGGCTACCGCCCGGGGTCCGGAGCTCCGGAGGGGCCCTTGGCCAGATCGCCCTCATTATAATGTGTGCGCAGCTGATGTGGCGCACATATCCCGGTGGGTAGGGGCGAGCTGGACGGCGAGGAAGGGGGAGGCGTGCCACTCCCCCAGCAGCTGCGCAGGGCCCCTGCTTCTTCTTTCGGCCGGGCCAGCACTGCACCTGTAAACTTTCTTGTGTGCTGGACCGGCCGCGTCATAGCTAGGAGACACGGCCCTGTGACGTCAGGCAGTGCGCCTTGCACTGCTGCACCGGAGAGGAGTTGGATGACAGGAGCCGAGCAGAGGGATGGTGAGTGACGTGTGTGTTTGTGCGCATGTATGATTGTGTTTATGTACATAGGCTACAACACATATTAATGAAATGAATCTTCATTTATTAAAAAAAAATAATGATAACAGGCAATGGAAGAAAAAGTGCACAGTGCAAATCGCTATGTGAATAAAGGACGCGCAGCCGTGGAGACATAATTCATGGTAATATCAATAGAACAATATCTACTATATAATTGTCTTATCCCGTCTGTCTGTCTGTCTGTCTGTCTATCTGTCCAGGAAATCCCGCGTTGCTCATTGGTCCGGCAGCCAATCAGCGCCGCGGGATTTCAGAAAAAAAAATGGCAGCCGTTAGCGGCTCATCTGCGGGACGGAGCTCAGCGGCGTTGCAGCCGGGAGATGAGCGCCGCGAGGCGCTCATCTCCCGGCCGGTACCAGCAGAAGGACCCCGACCGTCGGACCCATCTGCGGGACGGAGATGCAGCCGGGAGATGAGCGGCGGGAGGCGCTCATGTCCCGGCCGGTAGCAGCGGAAGGACCGCCGGCGTCGCTGACATCCATGCGGAAGGGAGGACCGAGGAGCGGCGCTGCGGGTCGGGATACTTCTGCTGCGAGCGCCCGCTCATGTCCCGGGTTCTCGCAGCGGAAGTAGCCGCACAGGCAGCGCCGCTCCCCGGTCCTCACCAAGACGATTCGATGATTGGTCACGGTCTTCGGACCCGACCAATCACTGATCTTAGCGCAAAAGTTAAATACCGCTGTGCTGATTGGTCGCGGACGCTGCCCGCGACCAATCACCGATTTGGGCGCCACATTTAAATAGCGGCCGCGACCAATCACCGATCTTGCCGCCACATTTAAACACTGCTGTGCTAATTGGTCGCGGACGCCAGCCGCGACCAATCAGCGAGCTTGGCGCCAAATTTAAACAACGCTCTGCTGATTGATCGCGGTCGCTGGCTGAGATCAATCAGCAGCATTGGCGCAAAATTTAAACAACGCTCTGATGATTGGTCGCGGCCTAACGCGATCAATCAGCGATTTGGGCGCCAAATTTAAACGCCGCTCTGCTAATTGTGCCCCATCGGCCGCATACCTATTCTAGAATACCCGATGCGTTCGAATCGGGCCACCATCTAGTATACATATATGTGTTTATCCCCTTCATATCATGAAAATTATGACCATGCTAATACACAATAATGCAGCACATGTATACATATACCTGCATGTCACCCCTATCAAAAATATTGTTATATTATTATTACCATGAGTTATGTCTCCAGGGCTGCGCATCCTTTATTCACATTTGTAGTGTGCACTTTTCTTCCATTGCCTGTTTATTATTATTACTAGATGGTGGCCCGATTCAAACGCATCGGGTATTCTAGAATAGGTATGCGGCCGACGGGGAGCAATTAGCAGAGCGGCGTTTAAATTTGGCGCCCAAATCGCTGATTGGTCGCGTTAGGCAACCGCGACCAATCAGCAAAGCGGTGTTTAAATTTGGCGACAATATCGGTGATTGGTCGCAGGCGGCGGCCGCGACCAATCGGCGAAAAGTGTTAGTGAGGAATGGAGAGCGTGTTTAAATTTGGCACCAAAATCGCTGATTAGTCGCGACCGCGACCAATCAGCAAAGAGGTGTTTAAATTTGGCGACAATACTGCTGACTGGTCGCGGCCGGCGACCAATCAGCAGAGCGTTGTTTAAATTTTGCGCCAATACTGCTGATTGATCTCGGCCAGCGACCGCGATCAGTCAGCAGAGCGTTGTTTAAATTTGGCGCCAAGCTCGCTGATTGGTCGCGCTCTCCGCACGTGACCAATCAGCGAATCGTATTGGTGAGGAGCGGGGAGCGGAATCGTATTAGTGAGGACCGGGGAGCGCCGCTGCCTGTGCGGCTACTTCCACTGCGAGGACCCGGGACATGAGCGACTGCTCGCAGCAGAAGTATCCCGACCCGCAGCGCCGCTCCCCGGTCTTCCCTTCACACCCTAGCCGCTGATGTCCCCACAGTATCCGCATGGTGTTACAAAGGTCCAGACATTTGTGTTAAAAATCGCTGATATTGGCTCCACGTTTAAACACCGCTGTGCTGATTGGTCGCCGACGCTGGGCGCGACCAATCAACGATTTTGGCGCCACATTTAAATAGCGTCCGCGACCAATCAGTACAGCGGTGTTTAAATGTGGAGCCAAGATCGGTGATTGGTCGCGGCCGATATTTAAATTTGGCGCCCAAGTCGGTGATTGGTCGCGGGCAGCGCCAGCGACCAATCAGCGATTTTTAACACAAATGTCCGGACCTTTGTAACACCATGCTGATACTGTGGGGACATCAGCGGCTAGGGTGAGAAGGGAGGACCGGGGAGCGGCTCTGCGGGTCAGGATACTTCTGCTGCGAGCGCCCGCTCATGTCCCTGGTTCTCGCAGCGGAACTATCCGCACAGGCAGCGCCGCTCCCTGGTCCTCCCTTCACACCCTAGCCGCTGATGTCCCCACAGTATCCGCATGGTGTTACAAAGGTCCGGACATTTGTGTTAAAAATCGCTGATTGGTCGCTGGCGCTGCCCGCGACCAATCACCGATTTGGGCGCCAAATTTAAATATCGGACGCGACTGACTCGCCCCCTGGGCCTGCGCTGTGCAGGGGATACCCGGAGCCGGATCGCTGGGGGTTGTAGTCTCCGTGTGGCGGTGACCCGGTCCGTGCCCAGGGTGGTCAAACCAGTGGCAGTCTATTGGTGTTATAATAAGTGTCCGACTACGCCACCCGTGGATTGCGGTCAGTGGGGACCGCCGCTGCAAGGCAGACCGCTGGGGCTGATGGTATACGCAGCTTAGGTAGTGTGACTCCCCACGGGAAGAGTGCAGCCCCAGGGCAGTTAGTGTGCGAGATGATGGGAGTGATGGTGCGAGCGTCCCAGTACTAATGGTGCTGGTGCGGCGATGAAACACAGAGACGTGCGGTTGCAGTTTCCAATGCTTTACTCACAGTTGTTATTCGTGTCAATGCTGCAGGCGATGACTGCCCAAGCCGTGCTGCGTCCACCAGGTGAGGGACTCGGTCAACTCCCAGGCAATTCCAGAGTGTGGCACAGAACTCCCTTCTCTTCCCTTCTCTGGCCGTCCCCACCAGTGACCCACCTTTGTCCAGCTTCCTCGGGCCTTCTGTTGGCGAAAACTCTCTCCGGTTTCCCTGACCCTATGTGGTATGCTTTCCTGGTGGATGTAGTGAGGGGTCGCACCAAGATGTGGTCACAACCTCCGGTTTTGGCTGAGGATTAGTCGCCTCCACCAATTTGGGTTCCGGTACCCTGCTCTGCCAACCCTTCACCCGTTATCTCGTGGGTTCTTAAGGTTCCTACTTCACTCATGTCTCTGGGCCTTTCTCTGTGTTCCTGTTCCTTGCTTACTGTCCTTTCTGTTCCTTCTCCTTTCTCTCTCTCTCAGGCTCCAGCCTCCGGACAAGGCCAGCCTGCGGAGCAGAGCCCATGCAGAGGCTCTGCTTCCTGTCTTCCCCTCTGACTCAACTCACTACTGTCCTAAGATGGTGCCCACCTTATATACCTCCTTCTAACACCCGAGCCCAGGTGACTAGCAACCAATGGGCCCCTACCTATGCCCAGAGACCCACCCCTATCTGCTCCTACACCACTGGGTGCACTCCCCCCCCCCCCCACTCCAGCCAGGGACAGATGCTGTCGTGCCTGCACTTCTGTCTAGTGGGAGCACCGTTGGGCTGTCCCTCGGAAATGGGGTGTATGTGGTGCATGCAGCCTACCGAGTCCTGGTCCACACTCCATCCTTACCCGGGAGTGGAATACCACACCTCTGGTTTGAGGTGCAATACCCCTGTAGCAGCCGAGCCCTCGGGGTGCTACACGACCAATCACCGATCTTGGCTCCAGATTTAAACACCGCTGTGCTGATTGGTCGCGGCCGATATTTAAATTTGGCGCCCAAATCGGTAATTGGTCGCGGGCAGCTCCAGCGACCAATCAGCAATTTTTAACACAAATGTCCGGATCTTTGTAACACCATGCGGATACTGTGGGGACATCAGCGGCTAGGGTGTGAAGAGAGGACCGGGGAGCGGCGCTGACATCTAATTGGTCGCGGCCGCTATTTAAATGTGCCGCACAAATCAGTGATTGGTCGCGGTCTTGGCCCGCGACCAATCACTGATCTTGCGGCTAAAGTTAACCACTACTGTGCTGATTGGTCGCGGCCGATATTTAAATTTGGCGCCCAAATCGGTGATTGGTCGCGCGCAGCGTCCGCGACCAATCAGCACAGCGGTATTTAACTTTTGCGCTACGATCAGTGATTGGTCGCGGTCTTCGGACCCGACCAATCATCGAATCGTCTTGGTGAGGACCAGGAAGCGGCGCTGCCTGTTCGGCTACTTCCGCTGCGAGAACCCGGGACATGAGCGGGTGCTCGCAGCAGAAGTATCCCGACCCGCAGTGCCGCTCACCGTTCCTCTCTTCTGCATGGAGGTCAGCGACGCCGGCGGTCCTTCCGCTGCTACCGGCCGGGACATGAGCGCCTCGTGCCGCTCATCTCCCGGCTGCATCTCCGTCCCGCAGATGGGTCCGGCGGTCGGGGTCCTTCTGCTGGTACCGGCCGGGAGATGAGCGCCTCGCGGCGCTCATCTCCCGGCTGCAACGCCGCTGAGCTCTGTCCCGCTAACGGCCGCCATCTTTTTTCTGAAATCCCGCGGCGCTGATTGGCCGCTGCCGGACCAATGAGCGACGTGGGATTTCCTGGACAGACAGACGGGATAAGACAATTATATAGTAGATTATTATTTATTATTATGATCTGCCTGTATTTTTCAGCATTAAGGACTCCATCATACAATTCCATCAGGGAGGCGTCTGATTGCCTCCAACATTATTCTGCAGCAGCAAAACGACCACAAATATACAGCCAATGTCATTAAGAACTGTAAATGGCATAAAGAAGAAAAAGGAGTCCTGGAAGTGATGATATGTCCCCACAGAGCCCTGATCTCAACATCAAGTTTGTCTGGGATTACATGAAGAGACAGAAGGTTTTGCGAAAGCCTACATAGGATCTGTGGTTAGATCTCCAAGATGTTCGGAACAATCTCCCTGTCGAGTTCCTTCAAAACTGTGTAAGTGCATCCAGAAGAATTGATGCTTTGATGATGTATTGTGTTCATTCACTTTGTATTTTGTTAATTGATAAAAATAGACACTTCTACATTTTAAACCATTTTCACTGTGCAGCATTTCTCCACACCTGCCTGTCTAGTTGATTGGAGGGGTTTCGGTCCTGAGGAAAGGTCTTGGGAGCCTGCCGACAACATCGTTCTCCCCCCTCTTCCCCCCTGCGATTTTTGAGCAGTTTCTCCGTCGGGTTGGCCTAAAGAACAGTGGGGCGTCAGGGGGGTGCTGTCACAGCAGTAACTCACGTGCCTCCTCAGCGTCGTCCTACTCTCCATCGTCAGCGTTCGGCGTCTCCTCCCATCAGGGCGGCTCGCTGAGGTTTGCCTCTTGCCGCTCTCCTCTGCACAGCTGCAACAGCATGGTGTTTTCCATTTGGCCTTAGGGGGCGTGGCCGGTCTCTGCAGGAATTTAACCCTGCTTTGTCCTGCAGAGATCAGGAGTGGTACCTGGCGAATACCTGTGGCCAAGACTATCCTCGCCACCAGAGGCTCTAGTGAAAACCAGTTAGTTGCTTAGTCACGCCACTCCAGGGTCAGCCCGGCCCCAGGAGCAGTGGGTCCACACCCAGCCGTGTTACAGGAAGTTTCATCAGTTTTTATTTTAAGTACATTAAGACAACTTTTTCTGTTGAACAACTTCCTTTGTAGAGAAGCTGTCACTTGACATAAATGTGTAATTTTTTCCGTTCTTATGAATCTGCGTCATTTAGTTTTTCTTTCCTGTGCCCCTTCGTTTCTAAAAGATGGCACTTTACGCCTTGTGTAAAGTAGTCTTTTTAGCCAACTCGGAGTGGTCTTTAACCCCTTACTGGCCAGGGGCGTATTAGTACACCCCAGGCCATCACCCCTGGTTCAGCGCTGGCTCTGGCGCTGAGCCCGCACTGAACCAGGCACATGTCAGCTGATTCTTACAGCTGACATGTGGCTGCAACAGCCGTTGGTGGAATTGCGATGCACCCGCAGCTGTTAACCACTTAAATGCCGCTGTCAATCTGCAACAGCGGCATTAGCCCCGCCCATCGGTGACCTGTCACGTGATCGCGGGTTACCGATGCGTGGGCATGGCAACCCGGGGTCTGCAGCAGACCCTTGTGGTTGTCATGTCTTGCTTGCTATGAGCGCCACCTAGTGGTTGGCGCTCATAGCACATGAGCATTTCTGCTACATAGAGGCAATCTGCTCATCGCCTTTCTGAAGCCGAGCCGATCAGGTATCTGCAGCTTCTGGTCTCCTGTGGAGACTATTGAAGAGGCAGAAAGTGGAAAAAAATGTTTTTAAAAATATGAAAAAGATAAAACAATATATAAAAGTTTAAATCGCCCCCTTTCGCCCCATTCAAAATAAAATAATAATAAAGTAAAAACACATATTTGGTATTGCTGCGTTCAGAATCGCCCATTCTATCAATATAAAAAAAAGAATTAATCCGATCAGTAAGCGGCGTAACGAGAAAATTCTAGACGCCAGAATTATGTTTTTTGGTCGTCACAACATTGAAATAAAATGAAATAACGGGCGATCAGCTCGACACGCAAAAAATAAGCCCTCACTTGGCCCCAGATCCCGAAAAATGGGAGACTCTACGGGTCTCGGAAAATGGCGCCATTTTTAGCAAACTTTGGATTTTTTTTTCACCACTTAAATAAAAAAGAACCTATACATGTTTGGTGTCTACAAACTCGTAATGACCTGGAGAATCATAATTGCAGGTCAGTTATAGCATTCAGTGAACGTGGTAAAAACAAAACAACCGTGGAATTGCATTTTTTTTGCAATTTCACCGCACTTGGAATTTTTTTCCCCGTTCTCCAGTACATGATATGGTAAAACCAGTGATGACGTTTAAAAGTACAACTTGTCCCGCAAAAAATAAGCCCCCACATGGCAATATTGACCTAAAAATAAAAAGGCTATGGGTCTGGGAAGAAGGGGAGCAAAAAATGAAAATGCAAAAATGGAAAATGCTCCGGTCATTAGGGGGTTAAAAAGCCTCCCATGTAGAGGAGTTTTGTATCACTACCACTTAGCTAAAGGGAGAAGATTAATATATAAGTAAGAGGAGTGGAGTGGCCGATGGAAAAGGGAATAAACCAATCCCAGATTCAGAAGAACAGCGGCATTTACACCAAATAAATGTTACAGATTTATGACAAGTGACAGATCCTATTTAATGTGATTGTTTCTGTGACAAAACAGACATTTTCTGATGTTCTATAACTCCTTTCCATATAAATGTATTGTGGGCTGTAGATGGCACCGTGTATGCTATCATTGTAATCTCCATTACTGGATAGAATTAGAGAAGAAAGACTAAGGCCAGAAGCTGTGACAAAAAATTATCAAAAGTGACTGCAGATTTTATTTGTATTTTTTTTAGGCAAAAGGAGTTAATAACAGCGACCACCTGACTGGGGTCTTACATCTTCAAGCAACTATTCCCAATCATCCGGGGAATCTACAAGAAGAAATGTCTTGTTTGCAGCCACTGATTTCTCTGCCTCCATTCAGTCCACAGTTGTGGATTTGTCCGGCTGAATCTTCCATGAGGCTTTTCCTCCATCACTGACTGCGAGGATCCATCACAGAACTGCCATAGATTCAGCTTATGTGCTCAGACATCACTGGGAGCCCCCCAGCAATGTATACATGACACTGCCAGAACAGACCACCCCACTGTATCCCCAGCTGATCACTCCGTACTAGGACCCTGTAATAGAAGTGGACGGCCCCCACACACAGGGGGCAGCTGTGGACGTGGTCCTGTGCCGGCTTCATTAGGGCAAGGTATATAGAGGATCTCATCTGTACCGAGAAGCCGGACGAGCAGTCCTGCAGCAGAAGTGACCGAACACTGCGAGGGTCAGTACCTAGGACCACCTCTTGGGAGGAGGAGGATGTTTTAATGAAGTATAAAAACTTAGGACACTATAGTCCTGATTGATCAATGCAATTATGCCAGAATACTGGTGTAAATCACTTTGAAAAGTCACAATTTTTGTGCATTGTTGAGTTGATCAAAAATGTTGTGACGTTTGGTGTTTTCACGTCAGTTTTGCCCAGCTTCACCAAAATGGGCAGAGTTGGGGCAGGATGGAAGTGTGGCACCACAGCTTGTCTAATTCATAGCGAACTGTGGCTTCCCTTACACCAGAAATCTTACTCCAGTCCGTGACTGGAGTAAGATTTGTGGCAAGGTGCACGCACCACTTGTCAGAAGCGCATAATTCATGCGCCACTTAATGAATCTGGACCGTCTGACTCCAGCACGCTCCCTCATCAAGAGCAGCTTGAATATGGCCAGTCTTAATGAATCCCTGTCCTAAGTGCTTTATTAGTTAAAGAATAACCGTTGTTTTAATTTTTGTTTTGTAAATTAATATTACACATGAAAATAAGTAATTTTATAATCTTATCAGAGAAGTCTTCTTTTTCCTGCTGGATTGATCTTTCAGTCTCAATTCACGGTAACATCTGTAAAATCTGTATTCAGTGAAGACAAACTTTCCTATTAGTGAGATAGATGACAGTTAGTGCTATTAATACTCTTTAAAGAAGGAAGGGGAGGAGCTAGCGGAAGGGGGAGGAGCTAGCGGAAGGCACAGACCTTCTGCTGCAAGTTCTCCTGAAACCACAGTTACTTCTCCATGGAAGATTGCAGCTGGTGTTTATACATAGAATCCTAGAACATTAGAATTGGAGGAACCTCCAGGGTCCTAGTGTCCAACCCCTGCTCAATGCAGGATTCACTAAACCATCTCAGACAAATGTCTGTCCAGCCTCTGTTTGAAGACTTCCATTGAAGGAGAATTCACCACCTCTCGTGGCAGCCTGTTCCATTGAAGAACGCACCAAATCTGCAGCGTGTGCACACAGCCTTGTTGTTCTTTTGGTCACAGGCAGGTCTTTGCACAGTCCTGAATGATAAGTACAGCACATACACGCTAAGGCTATGTGCCCACGTAGCAGATTTGATGCAGAGCGTTTTTGCCTCTCTCTGGCAGATTTACATGCAGATTTACATGCAGATTTACATGCATTTTTTCTGCCAGAGAGAAGTGTTTTTTCAGCGTTTTTTCAAGCACTTTTCCAAGTGATTTTGAGCATAACTTGGAAAAGTGCTTGACAAGTTGGTCACACAATATAAATCCATGCAACCGGCATGGATTTATATTGTGTGACCAACTTAGATGCTTTAAATGCTGCATCTATAGTAAAAAAGTTAAAAGTAAAAACAAACCTGTATACTCACCTCTCCAGTCTCCTCCCGGCGGCGTTCTCTCTCTTCAGCGTCGCGCGGTGTACTGGCAGGATCTGCGGTGACGTCATTTAGTCAGCTGATGGTCACGTGACCATCACCTGACCGCTGACGTCAGCGGTCGCGTGACCATCTGCTGACTAGATGACGTCACCGCAGGTCCTGCAAGTACACCGCTGGAAGGCGAGGAGAGAGGATCGCCGCCGGGAGCAGACCGGAGAGGTGAGTATACAGGGTTTTTTATTTTTAACTTATTTATTTCTTTTTTTCACCGCTTGGTAGCCGGGATGAAGAGGAGTTGTAGTCTCTTCTTCATCCTGGGTACCACACGCACCCCGATTACGCTGCAAATTCTCGGCCATTGAATTTAATTGAAAAGCAGCAAATCCACATATACCTGCGGGGTTGCTGCTTTCCAATGGCCGCGAATTTGCGGCGTAATCGCGGTAGAAATGGTCATGCTGCGTTTTGCAACGCAATGCGAATTTGGCGCGCTAATTAGCGCATCATGTGCACAGCACATCCCAATTCACATTGCTTTGCATGGCAGACGGTTTTACAAGCGTTTTCATGGGCACATAGCCTAAGAGCGGGGAGCGGCTCTAGTGTCACCTGCTGGGATGGCACAATCACTGTCACCAGGATACAGGGGACATTATCAGAAAGGAGGAGATGACGTCTCTTCCCTCTCGCCTATCAGAGAATAGATTGCTGTATACGGGGGGCCTTATCCTCCTCTATTACACATCACTCAGTTCCTAAAGGGAATGATTTGACCATAATACAATATATTTGAGTGGGGCCAGTGCTCCAGTTTTACGTTCATCATGTTGAATGGAGATTGATCAGTTCCAGTGTGTCTGAACAGGGTCCGAGCCCACATCTCCTGAGCTCAGGCTTTACACTGAGCATCACTGTCACGGACGTCAGATTAGAAGGGCATGGAGCACGATGTGGATGGTTGCCTCCGTATCCGCCATTACCTGGACTGCTAGCTTTACCTGGACACTCTGGATCAGCTCCTCCGTCTTGTCGAGACCTCTAAGGGCCAGTTCACACAAGCAGATAAAATATCATTCAGAGTTTCATCCAGAAAAGTGGGAGAATTCTTTTCTCACTTGTCGTCCATGTGCAGTCCAGATCTAATCTGGCTTTTTAACCATTTACAGTTTCCAGGGCTACAGGATTGCAATGTATCTGTATAAAGCAGATTTTTTTCTGTACCCATAGACTTGAATGGGTGAATCTTGTCTGACGGATGAAACGAGGACATGCTGCCATTTTCTCTATTTATTTTTTGCTCACACACAGATTCGATCAGTGACAAAAAAAAAATGACTCCTCTGCACTTTCCCATTGAATAGCATTGGTCTGAGTGCTGTCCATTTGTTCCACAGACAACTTTCCTACTGAAAATACATTCGTGTGAACGAGTCCTAAGAAAGACATTGTAATTGGTTATTAGATGTTGACTGAAGTTTGGCTCTGAAAATGCAGGGCTCTTAAAGACGTTCTCTAATACTTTAATGCAGATGATTTATGCATAAAATAGGTCGTCTATATCAGATGGTTGTAGGTCCGACTCTTGGCTCCCCACCAATAAGTTGTTTATAGCTCTGGCAACGGCCGGATGTAACTTGTGCACAGAGCGCACCCCAGTGGCCACTGCCTGGTGCTGCAGATCACCTCCGGTACTCCTCAATAGCTGGTCTGCACCCGGCAGCGGCCGCAGTGTACGGAGCGGTTTTGTCAGAGGTGATGGCGGCTGATCATCGGGGGGCCGATGGTTGGACCCCCACCTATCTTATATTAATGACCTATCCAGTGGAGTATAAAAGTGTTTGATAACTCCTTTTAAAATCTTGTTTCCATACCATTGTCTTATACAGCGTGTATCTGTGTTCTTGCTGTAACCAGATCGGCCTGACCTCTGATGGTTCTTCTAGGCCTCTATTACAGCTCTTACAGCCCCAGCATGCATCATTTGTGCTGGAGAGGAATATGAAGATGCAGGAGCAAATAGAAGAACAATTAGGAAAGCTTGGATTATTAGAAGAGCAAAAAATGCTCATAGTGGAGGTGAGCCTATTATTATTATTTTATTTTTTTTTAACTTTCATTTTTATATTTTTTTATTTTTAGGACATTTGTTTCCTCTCTTCAGGAAATAACAGTAGATAAGATTGATTAAAGCTTCTGGAAAGGTGTTCAATAACGTCTGATCAGGTGGCTGGTTTGTAATGGTTGTCCCATCTTACCAATCCCTCTCTCCTGCGGTGAATGTGACATTGTGGGATGAATATATATATATGTATATGTGTATGTGTGAAAAGTTATTTGCCCCTTCCTGATTTCTCATTCTTTTGCATGCTTGTCATACTTAAATATTTCAGATCTCAAAACAAATTTTAATATTAGACAAAGATAACACAAGTAAACACAAAATGCAGTTTTTAAATGAAGATCCTAATTATTAAGGGAAAAAGAAATCCAAACCTACAGGGCCCTGTGTGAAAAAGTGATTGCCCTCTAAACCTAATAACTGGTTGAAGCACCCTCAGCAACAACAACTACAATCAAGTGTTTGGGATAATTGGCAATGAATCTTTTACAACACTCTGGAGGAATTTTTGCCCACTCATCTTTGCAAAATTGTTGTAATTTAGCCACATTGGAGGGTTTCCGAGCATGAACCGCTTTCTTAAGGTCAGGACTTTGACTAAACCACTGCAAAGTCTTAATTTTGTTTTCCTTAAGCCATTCAGAGGTGGACTTACTCCTGTGTTTTGGATCATTGTCCTGCTGCATAACCCAAGTGCACTTCAGCTTGAGGTCATGAACAGATGGCCAGACATTCTCTTTCAGGATTTTTTGGTTAACCAGCAGAATTCATGGTTCCATTTACCACAGCAAGTCTTCCAGGTCCTGAAGCAGCATAACAGTCCCAGACAATCACGCTACTGCCACCATATTTTACGGTTGGTATGATGTTCCTTTTTTGAAATGCAGTGTTACTTCTACGCCAGATGTAATGGGACATACACCTTCCAAAAAGTTCAACTTTTGTCTTGTCAGTCCACAGAGTATTCTCCCAAAAGTCTTGGCGATCATCAAGATGTTTTCTGCCAAAACTGACATGAGCCTTTGTTCTTATTGCTCAGCAGTGGTTTTCATCTTGGAACTCTGCTATGCATGTCATTTTTGCCCAGTCTCTTTCTTATGGTGTAGTCATGAACACTGTCCTTAACTGAGGCAAGTGAGACCTGCAGTTCACTGGATGTTGTTGTGGGGTCTTTTGTGACCTCTTGGATGAGTCGTTGCTGTGCTCTTGGGGTAATTTTGATCAGCCGGCCACGCCTAGGAAAGTTCACCATTGTTCCATATTTTCGCCTATTGTGGATAATGACTCCCACTGTGGTTCGCTGGAGTCCCAAATCTTTAGAAATGGCTTTAGAACGTTTTCCAGACTGATAGATCTCAATTACTTTGTTTCTCATTTGGTCCTGAATTTCTTTGGATCGCAGCATGATCTCTAGCTTTAGAGGATCTTTTGTTCTACTTCACTTTGTCAGGCATGTCCTATTTAAGTGATTTCTTGATTGAGAACACGTGTGGCAGTAAACAGGGCTGTGTGGGGCTACGGAAATTGAACTCAGCTTCCCAAAGATGTGACAAATCACAGTTAATTTATGTTTTAAGGAGGGAGGGGCATCACTTTTTTCACACAGGGCCCTGTAGGTTTGGGTTTCCTTTTCCCTTAATCATAAAAACCTTCCTTTTAAAAACTGCATTTTGTGTATACTTGTGCTATCTTTGTCTAATAGGAGTCTGCTGCTGACATTGGTATTGGGGTAATGTCCCCTAATTCTGTTAATATCCTCCATCCTGGTATGTATGGTCCCTCCTTCCTGGTATATGTGGCCCCCATCCCATCTTGGTATACGTGGCCCTCATCCCCATCCTGGAATGCATGGCACCCATTGATCCCCCATCCTGGTATTCATGGCACCCCTTTGATCTACCATCCTGGTATGCATGGCACCCCCTGATCCCCATCCTAGTTTTCATGGCACCCCTTGATCCCCCATCCTGGTATGCATGGCACCCCTTGATCCCCCATCCTGGTATGCATGGCATCCCTTGATCACCCATCCTGGTATGCATGACACCCCTTGATCCCCCATTCTGGTATGTATGGCACCCCTTGATCACACATCCTGGATATATACAGTAACAGACCAAAAGTTTGGACACACCTTCTCATTTAAAGATTTTTCTGTATTTTCAATGACTATGAAAATTGTACATTCACACTGAAGGCATCAAAACTATGAATTAACACATGTGGAATTATATACTTAACAAAAAAGTGTGAAACAACTGAAAATATGTCTTATATTATAGGTTCTTCAAAGTAGCCACCTTTTGCTTTGATGACTGCTTTGCACACTCTTGGCATTCTCTTGATGAGCTTCAAGAGGTAGTCACCGGAAATGGTTTTCACTTCACAGGTGTGCCCTGTCAGGTTTAATAAGTGGGATTTCTTGCCTTATAAATGGGGTTGGGACCATCAGTTGTGTTGTGCAGAAGTCTGGTGGATACACAGCTGATAGTCCTACTGAATAGAATTTGTACTATGGCAAGAAAAAAAGCAGAAAAACACGTCCCCAGCATGAGACACCCATTCAGGGCCAGCGTAAGGGCAGGCAGACTAGGCATCTGCCTGGGGCCTCCAGCCCGTGGCGTGCCGCTATAGGGCCCGTGAGTTCGTCCCCCCACATCGCGTATTGAACTGTATCGGTAGCGGGGGAATGACTGTGCCTGCAGAGTGGAGCTGCTGAGACGCTCTGCAGAGCATGGAGCAGCTGGAGAACGAGGAGAGGTGAGTATTGTATGTATTTGTTTTTTATACGTGGTGACCATAATACTGCAGAACTGGGGGGCTGCATTATACTCTATGGTTGGGGCCGAATTATACTTTATCGAGGACTATGGGTTGCATTATATTATATGTACTATATGTTTGGCTGCATTATACTATAGGGAGGCTGCATTATACTCTATTAAGGACTGAGGAGAATGCATTATACTATATGAAGGACTATGGGGAGTGCATTATACACTATGAAGGACTATGGAGAGTGCATTATACTAAAGGGAGGGCTATGGGGAGTGCATTATACTATAGGGAGGGCTATGGGGCAGTGTATTATACTATATGGAGGGCTGTGGGGCAGTGTATTATACTATACACAGGGCTATGGGAAGTGTATTATACTATATGGAGGACTATGGGGAATGTATTATACTATATTGAGGAATATGGGCCACATCATACAATATGGAGGGCTGTGGGCCACATTATACTATATGGAGGACTATTGGGAGTGCATTATACTATATGGAGGACTATGGGCCGTATATTATACTATATGGAGGACTTTGGGGAGTGCATTATACTATTTAGAGGGGTATGGGGAGTGTATTATACTATATGGAGGACTATGAAGTGCATTTTACTATATGGAGGGCTATGGGGAGTGCATTATACTATATGGAGGGCTATGGGGAGTGCATTATACTATATGGAGGGCTATGGGTAGTGTATTATACTATATGGCGGACTATGAGGTTCATTATACTATATGGAGGACTATGAGGTGCATTATACTATGTGGAGGGCTACGGGGATTGTATTATACTATTTGGAGGAATATGGGTCACATTATACAATATGGAGCGCTGTGGGTCACATTATACAATATGGAGCTCTGTGGGGCACATTATACAATATTGAAGACTTTGGGGAGTGCGTTATACTATAGGGAGTATATTATACTATATGGAGGGCTATGAGGTGCATTATACTATATGGAGGGCTATGAGGTGCATTATACTACACTGTGTTCCAAATTATTATGCAAATAATATTTTCTCAGATTTTCCCAAATTGCCTATATGAATGGCAGTCATTGTAATTTTCCAGTCAAATAACTATTAGAGTACAATTGAAAGGTTTTTGTACAATCTGCCTATGATAACAGTATATTTTTAAAAAAATAAAACACTCAAACTGCACTCGAAATGCATGTTCCAAATTATTATGCACAGCAGAGTTTTCAACCTTTTCATTTTAATGAAGAACAAAAAAATGGGCATTTTTGAAATTATAAGCATTAGCAGGTTATTACAAACTGAAATCAAACAGTTTTCAACTCAAAACTTTATTCTAGGTGATGTTACATTTGCACATAGGACCCCTTGTTCGAAAGGAGCTTCTGAACTCTCTCATTCATTGAATTTGTCAGGTTTTGGATGGTTTCTGCTTCAATTGTTTTGCATGAGGACAGAATACCCTCCCAGAACTGTTGCTTAGATGTGAACTGCCTCCCGCCATCATAGACACTCCTTTTGATGATGCTCCAGAGGTTTTCAATGGGGTTGAGGTCAGGGGAGCATGGGGGCCACACCATAAGTTTGTCCCGTTTTATGCCCACAGCAGCCAGAGATGCAGATGTGTTATGTGCAGCATGAGACGGGGCATTATCATGCATGAAATGATCTCGATGGTCCAGATGGATGGAATGGAGGATGGCTGGTTGATGGACACCCCATGCAAACACGGCTACGGCGCCAACAAGGAGGAGACGGAGTAATGTTTTGTGCTGGAATCATGGGGAGAGAGATTGTCGGCCCTTTTAGGATCCCTGAAGGGGTAAAGATGAACTCCATAATGTATGTTGAGTTTCTCAAACAGTACTTCCTGCCATGGTTCAAGAAGAAGAACCGTGCATTCCGCAGCAAGATCATTTTCATGCATGATAATGCCCCGTCTCATGCTGCACATAACACATCTGCATCTCTGGCTGCTGTGGGTATAAAACGGGACAAACTTATTCAATGAATGAGAGAGTTCAGAAGCTCCTTTCGAACAAGGGGTCCTATGTGCAAATATTACATCACCTAGAATAAAGTTTTGAGTTGAAAACTGTTTGAGTTCAGTTTGTAATAACCTGCTAATGCTTATAATTTCAAAAATGACCATTTTTTTGTTCTTTATTAAAATGAAAAGGTTGAAAACTCTGCTGTGCATAATAATTTGGAACATGCATTTTGAGTGCAGTTTGAGTGTTTTATTTTTTTCAAAATATACTGTTATCATAGGCAGTTTGTACAAAAACCTTTCAATTGTACTCTAATAGTTATTTGACTGGAAAATTACAATGACTGCAATTCATATAGGTAATTTGGGAAAATCTGAGAAAATATTATTTGCATAATAATTTGGAACACAGTGTATATGGAGGACTATGAGGTGCATTATACTATATGGAGAACTATGAGGTGCATTATACTATATAGAGAGATATGGGGAGTGTATTATACTATTTGGAGGAATATGGGCCACATTATACAATATGGAGGACTGTGGGGCACATTATACAATATGGAGGACTATGGGGAGTATATTATACTATATAGAGGGTTATGGGGAGTGCATTATACTATATGGAGGGCTATCGGGAGTGTATTATACTATTTGGAGGACTATGGGCCTCACTATACAATATGGGGGGCTGTGGGGCACATTATACAATATGGAGGGCTATGGGGAGTGCATTATACTATATGGAGGGCTATCGGGAGTGTATTATACTATATGGAGGACTATGGGCCTCATTATACAATATTGGGGGCTGTGGGGCACATTATAAAATATGGAGGACTATGGCATGTATTATACTAAACACGCAAAATGCTGCCTATTCATCGAGTAATTGGATTGTTTATGCCAGAACAAAAATCCTTGTTCTCAGCAGCACATCGGCCGGTGTAACCTGCTGATAACATTATGCTGTATGGGGACAGATTGATCTATTAGTGATTGTTCTGTATCCATCATTCTTCCTCAGCTGGTGTAAAGAGGTCGGGAAACAAGCGTCGAACGGCTTCAGTATTGTGGATTGCGCTCGTTTAGCGGCCTGATCTCAGCGCATGTAAATACAAGCTAAATGTTTGTGTGGTGCTGTATGTCAGCATTTGGGACCCCACTTTAAACTTTTCCCCAGGGCCCCACTTTATCTAAAATCGGCCCTGCACCCATTTAAATGGTTCCCGTCCGCTGCACAGACTGGGAGAGAGAGGGGAGACTATTTGTGGCTTATGTAGTGGCGCTCAGTTTTGTGGACATCGGAGGGAAAGTTTTCTTTTAATTTATGAAATTCAATTCATGTCCTAAATTTAAAAAAATAATATTAGTAACAATTCAACTTTATTTTAGTCCTTGGGTTATGGGTGAGGATCTTTTGGCAGAAAGAACAGAGGAAGGACAAACGGACACAAAAACCACTCAGACATTGGCCTCTTACATAATGCCGTCTGACGCCGAGTTCAGAGTCAAATGGTTTCAGAAAGCGACCACTTTCCTAATGAGCAGCGAGTAAAGATGATCAGCTCTCCGCCATCACTGACTGTCTGCCAACTGGAGCTTGTCCATCTCTAATCATTCCTGCTCAATGGGGGCCACAATATTTTTACTTCACAGTAATCCCTGACATCTTTTCGGAGTATATTGTATACATAGTGATCTTTATACGGCTGGAGCACTTAGCAAATCAGATGGCATGCAGGTAGCGTTGTGCGAGATCCAGTATGCCGTCCTGCTTCTATCATTAGAGGGTCCTGCTAGAGAACAGCGGCCACACTATTATACTGTGTCCAGAGTTACAGGAGTCTGTCAGATGTGGACTGCTACGTTGCAAAAAATACTTAATAAGTTATTTTTTTTCAAACTGGATTGATATGCAAAATATTTTTAATAAAATCATTTTCTTATACTTGCAGGGTTTCTGTTTATTCAGTAATGTTGTAGCTGTTTTCTCTCACTCTGTGGATGATTGTAAATGAATACAGTTTCCTACATAATCATTGCAGCAGATCAGTTAAAAACGGGTGCCGTATGTGTTGTACCCAGGGCCGGCATCACCACCCGGGCAAGAGCCTGGGCCCTGAGCGAGCAGGGGGCCCACTCACCCTCTGGGACACCAGCGTGCTATGGGGCCCATGAGTCGGCGGGGCCTGATGCCAGCGAATGGGCACTTGCACTGGGCCTTCCCCAGTACTTTAAACTGTTTGCAATACTTACCTCTCCCTGTTCCTCTGCTGCTCCTCTGTCTTCTGCGTCTTCTTACTCTGTGACATCTCAGGGCAGAGGGCGCGATGACGTCACTACAGAGCGCCCTCTGCTGAGCAGTCCCAGTGCAGAGAGTCGGAAGACGCTGATGAGACAGGCCTGCTTCCAGCAAGGAGCGGTGAGTATTTGATTTTTTTTTTTATGTAAGGAGTATTATATGGAGCTCATTATGTATGGAGTATTATATGGGGCTCATTATATATTGAACAATATATGGGGCCCATTATGTATGGAGTATTATATAGGGCCCATTATCTATGGAGCATTATATGGGGCCTATTCTTTATGGAGCAATATATTGGGCCCACTATTTATGGAGCAATATAAAGGGCCCATACTGTGTGGAGCAATATATGGGGCCCATACTGTATGGAGCAATATTTGGGCTCCATTATTCTGTATGGAGCATTATATGGTACCCATTATGTATGGAGCAATATATGGGGCTCATTTTACTTTATGGAGCAATATATGGGGTCCATTATACTGAATGGAGCAATATATGGGGATCATACTGTATGGAGCATTATATGCGGTCCATTATTCTGTATGGAGCAATATATGGTGCCCATAGTACTGGATGCAGGACCATGTGCTGCCCATAATACTATATGGAGGACCATGTGGTGTCCATAATACTGTATGGAGGACCATGTGGTGTCCATAATACTGTATGGAGGACCATGTGGTGTCCATAATACTGTATGGAGGACCATGTGGTGTCCATAATACTGTATAGAGGACCATGTGGTGTCCATAATACTGTATGGAGGACCATGTGGTGTCCATAATACTGTATAGAGGACCATGTGGTGTCCATAATACTGTATGGAGGACCATGTGGTGTCCACAATACTGTATAGAGGACCATGTGGTGTCCATAATACTGTATGGAGGACCATGTGGTGCCCATAATACTGTGTGGAGGACCATGTGGTGCCCATAATACTGTATATGGAGGACCATGTGGTGCCCATAATACTGTATATGGAGGACCATGTGGTGCCCATAATACTGTATATGGAGGACCATGTGGTGCCCATAATACTGTATATGGAGGACCATGTGGTGTCCATAATACTGTATATGGAGGACTACGTGGGGCCCATAATACTATATATGGAGGACCACTTGGTGGCCATAATACTGTATATGGAGGACCACGTGGTGCCCATAATACTGTATATGGAGGACTACGTGGGGCCCATAATACTGTATAGAGGACTATATTGTCTGCACTGTGCGCTGGGAGGATTCGCCGGTTTCTGAGCTGTTGTAGACTTTACAATAGATATCACTCATGTAATGTGAGAAGTAAGTGAAATCTTTAGCATTGTACTATACCTATATTTCTGTGCATCATGAATCGTGGTAGGTGTGAAAGGGGCCCACTGAGACTTTTGCCCGGGGCCCATGAAATCCTGGAGCCGGCCCTGGTTGTGGCATCTATTTCTTTTTGTACTGTATGCATGAGTTTTAATGGCAAATTTCTTTCAAAAAACAGTGGGATAAACAGTCATCTGAACTTGTCCCTTAACTTACATTGGTCTGTGAGGTGATCTGAAAGAAGAAAATCCAATGCTGACTTCTATAACATTTGGGTTAACTTTCCCGCATTGGTCTCTACATAATCTGTGAATTCAGGGAACTGCTAGATCTGCAGCAGATAAGAGGGATTATATCAAAATGCCATCATGCAGACCAGCAAGTGACACATCGCTGAGATAAGGTCCTCTGCCCCGACTTGTTGCTTTTAGATTACATAGCAAAAACCTGATGACAGTTTCCCTGTAATAAAATATCAGAGCTTCTCACATGGGAAATACAGCGGGTGGCAGATACTGGCCTGGAATCCTGCAAATACACAATACTGCCGTCGCCTATACAGTGCATTGTGAAAGGATTTGGCCCCCTTAAACTTTTCTACCTTTTGCCACATTTCTGGCTTCAAACATCTACTATATAATTGTCTTATCCCGTCTGTCTGTCTGTCTGTCTGTCTGTCCGTCCTGGAAATCCCGCGTCGCTCATTGGTCCGGCAGCGGCCAATCAGCGCCGCGGGATTTCTGAAAAAAGATGGCGGCCGTTAGCGGCTCATCTGGCGGACGGAGGTCAGCGGCGATGCAGCGGGGAGATGAGCGGCGCTAGCAGCACAACTACCCCGACCGGCGCCGCTGACCTCCATGCGGCTAACGTCGGAAGATCAGCGGCTCGGCCCGCTGATCTCCCGACAGCAAGTGTGAACGGAGGACCGGGGAGCGGCGCCGCCGGTCGGGATGCTTCTGCTGCGAGCAGCCGCTCATCTCCCGGCTTCTCGCAGCAGAAGGAGCCGCACAAGCAGCGCCGCTCCCGGGCCTACACTAATACGACGCTGTTGGTCGCGGTGGCCGGCCGCGACCAATCAGCGAGATGGGCGGCAAATTTAAACGCCGCTCTGCTGATTGGTAGCGTTGGCCGACCGCGACCAATCAGCGAGATGGGCGGCAAATTTAAACGCCGCTGTGCTGATTGGTCGCGGTGGCCGACTGCGACCAATCAGCGAGATGGGCTGCAAATTTAAACGCCGCTCTGCTGATTGGTCGCGGTGGCCGACCGCGACCAATCAGCGAGATGGGTGGCAAATTTAAACGCCGCTCTGCTGATTGATCGCGGCCAGCCACCGCGACCAATGAGCGAGATGGGCGGCAAATTTAAACGCCGCTGTGCTGGTTTTGTCAGAGGTGATGGCGGCTGATCATCGGGGGGCCGATGGTTGGACCCCCACCTATCTTATATTAATGACCTATCCAGTGGAGTATAAAAGTGTTTGATAACTCCTTTTAAAATCTTGTTTCCATACCATTGTCTTATACAGCGTGTATCTGTGTTCTTGCTGTAACCAGATCGGCCTGACCTCTGATGGTTCTTCTAGGCCTCTATTACAGCTCTTACAGCCCCAGCATGCATCATTTGTGCTGGAGAGGAATATGAAGATGCAGGAGCAAATAGAAGAACAATTAGGAAAGCTTGGATTATTAGAAGAGCAAAAAATGCTCATAGTGGAGGTGAGCCTATTATTATTATTTTATTTTTTTTTAACTTTCATTTTTATATTTTTTTATTTTTAGGACATTTGTTTCCTCTCTTCAGGAAATAACAGTAGATAAGATTGATTAAAGCTTCTGGAAAGGTGTTCAATAACGTCTGATCAGGTGGCTGGTTTGTAATGGTTGTCCCATCTTACCAATCCCTCTCTCCTGCGGTGAATGTGACATTGTGGGATGAATATATATATATGTATATGTGTATGTGTGAAAAGTTATTTGCCCCTTCCTGATTTCTCATTCTTTTGCATGCTTGTCATACTTAAATATTTCAGATCTCAAAACAAATTTTAATATTAGACAAAGATAACACAAGTAAACACAAAATGCAGTTTTTAAATGAAGATCCTAATTATTAAGGGAAAAAGAAATCCAAACCTACAGGGCCCTGTGTGAAAAAGTGATTGCCCTCTAAACCTAATAACTGGTTGAAGCACCCTCAGCAACAACAACTACAATCAAGTGTTTGGGATAATTGGCAATGAATCTTTTACAACACTCTGGAGGAATTTTTGCCCACTCATCTTTGCAAAATTGTTGTAATTTAGCCACATTGGAGGGTTTCCGAGCATGAACCGCTTTCTTAAGGTCAGGACTTTGACTAAACCACTGCAAAGTCTTAATTTTGTTTTCCTTAAGCCATTCAGAGGTGGACTTACTCCTGTGTTTTGGATCATTGTCCTGCTGCATAACCCAAGTGCACTTCAGCTTGAGGTCATGAACAGATGGCCAGACATTCTCTTTCAGGATTTTTTGGTTAACCAGCAGAATTCATGGTTCCATTTACCACAGCAAGTCTTCCAGGTCCTGAAGCAGCATAACAGTCCCAGACAATCACGCTACTGCCACCATATTTTACGGTTGGTATGATGTTCCTTTTTTGAAATGCAGTGTTACTTCTACGCCAGATGTAATGGGACATACACCTTCCAAAAAGTTCAACTTTTGTCTTGTCAGTCCACAGAGTATTCTCCCAAAAGTCTTGGCGATCATCAAGATGTTTTCTGCCAAAACTGACATGAGCCTTTGTTCTTATTGCTCAGCAGTGGTTTTCATCTTGGAACTCTGCTATGCATGTCATTTTTGCCCAGTCTCTTTCTTATGGTGTAGTCATGAACACTGTCCTTAACTGAGGCAAGTGAGACCTGCAGTTCACTGGATGTTGTTGTGGGGTCTTTTGTGACCTCTTGGATGAGTCGTTGCTGTGCTCTTGGGGTAATTTTGATCAGCCGGCCACGCCTAGGAAAGTTCACCATTGTTCCATATTTTCGCCTATTGTGGATAATGACTCCCACTGTGGTTCGCTGGAGTCCCAAATCTTTAGAAATGGCTTTAGAACGTTTTCCAGACTGATAGATCTCAATTACTTTGTTTCTCATTTGGTCCTGAATTTCTTTGGATCGCAGCATGATCTCTAGCTTTAGAGGATCTTTTGTTCTACTTCACTTTGTCAGGCATGTCCTATTTAAGTGATTTCTTGATTGAGAACACGTGTGGCAGTAAACAGGGCTGTGTGGGGCTACGGAAATTGAACTCAGCTTCCCAAAGATGTGACAAATCACAGTTAATTTATGTTTTAAGGAGGGAGGGGCATCACTTTTTTCACACAGGGCCCTGTAGGTTTGGGTTTCCTTTTCCCTTAATCATAAAAACCTTCCTTTTAAAAACTGCATTTTGTGTATACTTGTGCTATCTTTGTCTAATAGGAGTCTGCTGCTGACATTGGTATTGGGGTAATGTCCCCTAATTCTGTTAATATCCTCCATCCTGGTATGTATGGTCCCTCCTTCCTGGTATATGTGGCCCCCATCCCATCTTGGTATACGTGGCCCTCATCCCCATCCTGGAATGCATGGCACCCATTGATCCCCCATCCTGGTATTCATGGCACCCCTTTGATCTACCATCCTGGTATGCATGGCACCCCCTGATCCCCATCCTAGTTTTCATGGCACCCCTTGATCCCCCATCCTGGTATGCATGGCACCCCTTGATCCCCCATCCTGGTATGCATGGCATCCCTTGATCACCCATCCTGGTATGCATGACACCCCTTGATCCCCCATTCTGGTATGTATGGCACCCCTTGATCACACATCCTGGATATATACAGTAACAGACCAAAAGTTTGGACACACCTTCTCATTTAAAGATTTTTCTGTATTTTCAATGACTATGAAAATTGTACATTCACACTGAAGGCATCAAAACTATGAATTAACACATGTGGAATTATATACTTAACAAAAAAGTGTGAAACAACTGAAAATATGTCTTATATTATAGGTTCTTCAAAGTAGCCACCTTTTGCTTTGATGACTGCTTTGCACACTCTTGGCATTCTCTTGATGAGCTTCAAGAGGTAGTCACCGGAAATGGTTTTCACTTCACAGGTGTGCCCTGTCAGGTTTAATAAGTGGGATTTCTTGCCTTATAAATGGGGTTGGGACCATCAGTTGTGTTGTGCAGAAGTCTGGTGGATACACAGCTGATAGTCCTACTGAATAGAATTTGTACTATGGCAAGAAAAAAAGCAGAAAAACACGTCCCCAGCATGAGACACCCATTCAGGGCCAGCGTAAGGGCAGGCAGACTAGGCATCTGCCTGGGGCCTCCAGCCCGTGGCGTGCCGCTATAGGGCCCGTGAGTTCGTCCCCCCACATCGCGTATTGAACTGTATCGGTAGCGGGGGAATGACTGTGCCTGCAGAGTGGAGCTGCTGAGACGCTCTGCAGAGCATGGAGCAGCTGGAGAACGAGGAGAGGTGAGTATTGTATGTATTTGTTTTTTATACGTGGTGACCATAATACTGCAGAACTGGGGGGCTGCATTATACTCTATGGTTGGGGCCGAATTATACTTTATCGAGGACTATGGGTTGCATTATATTATATGTACTATATGTTTGGCTGCATTATACTATAGGGAGGCTGCATTATACTCTATTAAGGACTGAGGAGAATGCATTATACTATATGAAGGACTATGGGGAGTGCATTATACACTATGAAGGACTATGGAGAGTGCATTATACTAAAGGGAGGGCTATGGGGAGTGCATTATACTATAGGGAGGGCTATGGGGCAGTGTATTATACTATATGGAGGGCTGTGGGGCAGTGTATTATACTATACACAGGGCTATGGGAAGTGTATTATACTATATGGAGGACTATGGGGAATGTATTATACTATATTGAGGAATATGGGCCACATCATACAATATGGAGGGCTGTGGGCCACATTATACTATATGGAGGACTATTGGGAGTGCATTATACTATATGGAGGACTATGGGCCGTATATTATACTATATGGAGGACTTTGGGGAGTGCATTATACTATTTAGAGGGGTATGGGGAGTGTATTATACTATATGGAGGACTATGAAGTGCATTTTACTATATGGAGGGCTATGGGGAGTGCATTATACTATATGGAGGGCTATGGGGAGTGCATTATACTATATGGAGGGCTATGGGTAGTGTATTATACTATATGGCGGACTATGAGGTTCATTATACTATATGGAGGACTATGAGGTGCATTATACTATGTGGAGGGCTACGGGGATTGTATTATACTATTTGGAGGAATATGGGTCACATTATACAATATGGAGCGCTGTGGGTCACATTATACAATATGGAGCTCTGTGGGGCACATTATACAATATTGAAGACTTTGGGGAGTGCGTTATACTATAGGGAGTATATTATACTATATGGAGGGCTATGAGGTGCATTATACTATATGGAGGGCTATGAGGTGCATTATACTACACTGTGTTCCAAATTATTATGCAAATAATATTTTCTCAGATTTTCCCAAATTGCCTATATGAATGGCAGTCATTGTAATTTTCCAGTCAAATAACTATTAGAGTACAATTGAAAGGTTTTTGTACAATCTGCCTATGATAACAGTATATTTTTAAAAAAATAAAACACTCAAACTGCACTCGAAATGCATGTTCCAAATTATTATGCACAGCAGAGTTTTCAACCTTTTCATTTTAATGAAGAACAAAAAAATGGGCATTTTTGAAATTATAAGCATTAGCAGGTTATTACAAACTGAAATCAAACAGTTTTCAACTCAAAACTTTATTCTAGGTGATGTTACATTTGCACATAGGACCCCTTGTTCGAAAGGAGCTTCTGAACTCTCTCATTCATTGAATTTGTCAGGTTTTGGATGGTTTCTGCTTCAATTGTTTTGCATGAGGACAGAATACCCTCCCAGAACTGTTGCTTAGATGTGAACTGCCTCCCGCCATCATAGACACTCCTTTTGATGATGCTCCAGAGGTTTTCAATGGGGTTGAGGTCAGGGGAGCATGGGGGCCACACCATAAGTTTGTCCCGTTTTATGCCCACAGCAGCCAGAGATGCAGATGTGTTATGTGCAGCATGAGACGGGGCATTATCATGCATGAAATGATCTCGATGGTCCAGATGGATGGAATGGAGGATGGCTGGTTGATGGACACCCCATGCAAACACGGCTACGGCGCCAACAAGGAGGAGACGGAGTAATGTTTTGTGCTGGAATCATGGGGAGAGAGATTGTCGGCCCTTTTAGGATCCCTGAAGGGGTAAAGATGAACTCCATAATGTATGTTGAGTTTCTCAAACAGTACTTCCTGCCATGGTTCAAGAAGAAGAACCGTGCATTCCGCAGCAAGATCATTTTCATGCATGATAATGCCCCGTCTCATGCTGCACATAACACATCTGCATCTCTGGCTGCTGTGGGTATAAAACGGGACAAACTTATTCAATGAATGAGAGAGTTCAGAAGCTCCTTTCGAACAAGGGGTCCTATGTGCAAATATTACATCACCTAGAATAAAGTTTTGAGTTGAAAACTGTTTGAGTTCAGTTTGTAATAACCTGCTAATGCTTATAATTTCAAAAATGACCATTTTTTTGTTCTTTATTAAAATGAAAAGGTTGAAAACTCTGCTGTGCATAATAATTTGGAACATGCATTTTGAGTGCAGTTTGAGTGTTTTATTTTTTTCAAAATATACTGTTATCATAGGCAGTTTGTACAAAAACCTTTCAATTGTACTCTAATAGTTATTTGACTGGAAAATTACAATGACTGCAATTCATATAGGTAATTTGGGAAAATCTGAGAAAATATTATTTGCATAATAATTTGGAACACAGTGTATATGGAGGACTATGAGGTGCATTATACTATATGGAGAACTATGAGGTGCATTATACTATATAGAGAGATATGGGGAGTGTATTATACTATTTGGAGGAATATGGGCCACATTATACAATATGGAGGACTGTGGGGCACATTATACAATATGGAGGACTATGGGGAGTATATTATACTATATAGAGGGTTATGGGGAGTGCATTATACTATATGGAGGGCTATCGGGAGTGTATTATACTATTTGGAGGACTATGGGCCTCACTATACAATATGGGGGGCTGTGGGGCACATTATACAATATGGAGGGCTATGGGGAGTGCATTATACTATATGGAGGGCTATCGGGAGTGTATTATACTATATGGAGGACTATGGGCCTCATTATACAATATTGGGGGCTGTGGGGCACATTATAAAATATGGAGGACTATGGCATGTATTATACTAAACACGCAAAATGCTGCCTATTCATCGAGTAATTGGATTGTTTATGCCAGAACAAAAATCCTTGTTCTCAGCAGCACATCGGCCGGTGTAACCTGCTGATAACATTATGCTGTATGGGGACAGATTGATCTATTAGTGATTGTTCTGTATCCATCATTCTTCCTCAGCTGGTGTAAAGAGGTCGGGAAACAAGCGTCGAACGGCTTCAGTATTGTGGATTGCGCTCGTTTAGCGGCCTGATCTCAGCGCATGTAAATACAAGCTAAATGTTTGTGTGGTGCTGTATGTCAGCATTTGGGACCCCACTTTAAACTTTTCCCCAGGGCCCCACTTTATCTAAAATCGGCCCTGCACCCATTTAAATGGTTCCCGTCCGCTGCACAGACTGGGAGAGAGAGGGGAGACTATTTGTGGCTTATGTAGTGGCGCTCAGTTTTGTGGACATCGGAGGGAAAGTTTTCTTTTAATTTATGAAATTCAATTCATGTCCTAAATTTAAAAAAATAATATTAGTAACAATTCAACTTTATTTTAGTCCTTGGGTTATGGGTGAGGATCTTTTGGCAGAAAGAACAGAGGAAGGACAAACGGACACAAAAACCACTCAGACATTGGCCTCTTACATAATGCCGTCTGACGCCGAGTTCAGAGTCAAATGGTTTCAGAAAGCGACCACTTTCCTAATGAGCAGCGAGTAAAGATGATCAGCTCTCCGCCATCACTGACTGTCTGCCAACTGGAGCTTGTCCATCTCTAATCATTCCTGCTCAATGGGGGCCACAATATTTTTACTTCACAGTAATCCCTGACATCTTTTCGGAGTATATTGTATACATAGTGATCTTTATACGGCTGGAGCACTTAGCAAATCAGATGGCATGCAGGTAGCGTTGTGCGAGATCCAGTATGCCGTCCTGCTTCTATCATTAGAGGGTCCTGCTAGAGAACAGCGGCCACACTATTATACTGTGTCCAGAGTTACAGGAGTCTGTCAGATGTGGACTGCTACGTTGCAAAAAATACTTAATAAGTTATTTTTTTTCAAACTGGATTGATATGCAAAATATTTTTAATAAAATCATTTTCTTATACTTGCAGGGTTTCTGTTTATTCAGTAATGTTGTAGCTGTTTTCTCTCACTCTGTGGATGATTGTAAATGAATACAGTTTCCTACATAATCATTGCAGCAGATCAGTTAAAAACGGGTGCCGTATGTGTTGTACCCAGGGCCGGCATCACCACCCGGGCAAGAGCCTGGGCCCTGAGCGAGCAGGGGGCCCACTCACCCTCTGGGACACCAGCGTGCTATGGGGCCCATGAGTCGGCGGGGCCTGATGCCAGCGAATGGGCACTTGCACTGGGCCTTCCCCAGTACTTTAAACTGTTTGCAATACTTACCTCTCCCTGTTCCTCTGCTGCTCCTCTGTCTTCTGCGTCTTCTTACTCTGTGACATCTCAGGGCAGAGGGCGCGATGACGTCACTACAGAGCGCCCTCTGCTGAGCAGTCCCAGTGCAGAGAGTCGGAAGACGCTGATGAGACAGGCCTGCTTCCAGCAAGGAGCGGTGAGTATTTGATTTTTTTTTTTATGTAAGGAGTATTATATGGAGCTCATTATGTATGGAGTATTATATGGGGCTCATTATATATTGAACAATATATGGGGCCCATTATGTATGGAGTATTATATAGGGCCCATTATCTATGGAGCATTATATGGGGCCTATTCTTTATGGAGCAATATATTGGGCCCACTATTTATGGAGCAATATAAAGGGCCCATACTGTGTGGAGCAATATATGGGGCCCATACTGTATGGAGCAATATTTGGGCTCCATTATTCTGTATGGAGCATTATATGGTACCCATTATGTATGGAGCAATATATGGGGCTCATTTTACTTTATGGAGCAATATATGGGGTCCATTATACTGAATGGAGCAATATATGGGGATCATACTGTATGGAGCATTATATGCGGTCCATTATTCTGTATGGAGCAATATATGGTGCCCATAGTACTGGATGCAGGACCATGTGCTGCCCATAATACTATATGGAGGACCATGTGGTGTCCATAATACTGTATGGAGGACCATGTGGTGTCCATAATACTGTATGGAGGACCATGTGGTGTCCATAATACTGTATGGAGGACCATGTGGTGTCCATAATACTGTATAGAGGACCATGTGGTGTCCATAATACTGTATGGAGGACCATGTGGTGTCCATAATACTGTATAGAGGACCATGTGGTGTCCATAATACTGTATGGAGGACCATGTGGTGTCCACAATACTGTATAGAGGACCATGTGGTGTCCATAATACTGTATGGAGGACCATGTGGTGCCCATAATACTGTGTGGAGGACCATGTGGTGCCCATAATACTGTATATGGAGGACCATGTGGTGCCCATAATACTGTATATGGAGGACCATGTGGTGCCCATAATACTGTATATGGAGGACCATGTGGTGCCCATAATACTGTATATGGAGGACCATGTGGTGTCCATAATACTGTATATGGAGGACTACGTGGGGCCCATAATACTATATATGGAGGACCACGTGGTGCCCATAATACTGTATATGGAGGACCACGTGGTGCCCATAATACTGTATATGGAGGACTACGTGGGGCCCATAATACTGTATAGAGGACTATATTGTCTGCACTGTGCGCTGGGAGGATTCGCCGGTTTCTGAGCTGTTGTAGACTTTACAATAGATATCACTCATGTAATGTGAGAAGTCAGTGAAATCTTTAGCATTGTACTATACCTATATTTCTGTGCATCATGAATCGTGGTAGGTGTGAAAGGGGCCCACTGAGACTTTTGCCCGGGGCCCATGAAATCCTGGAGCCGGCCCTGGTTGTGGCATCTATTTCTTTTTGTACTGTATGCATGAGTTTTAATGGCAAATTTCTTTCAAAAAACAGTGGGATAAACAGTCATCTGAACTTGTCCCTTAACTTACATTGGTCTGTGAGGTGATCTGAAAGAAGAAAATCCAATGCTGACTTCTATAACATTTGGGTTAACTTTCCCGCATTGGTCTCTACATAATCTGTGAATTCAGGGAACTGCTAGATCTGCAGCAGATAAGAGGGATTATATCAAAATGCCATCATGCAGACCAGCAAGTGACACATCGCTGAGATAAGGTCCTCTGCCCCGACTTGTTGCTTTTAGATTACATAGCAAAAACCTGATGACAGTTTCCCTGTAATAAAATATCAGAGCTTCTCACATGGGAAATACAGCGGGTGGCAGATACTGGCCTGGAATCCTGCAAATACACAATACTGCCGTCGCCTATACAGTGCATTGTGAAAGGATTTGGCCCCCTTAAACTTTTCTACCTTTTGCCACATTTCTGGCTTCAAACATCTACTATATAATTGTCTTATCCCGTCTGTCTGTCTGTCTGTCTGTCTGTCCGTCCTGGAAATCCCGCGTCGCTCATTGGTCCGGCAGCGGCCAATCAGCGCCGCGGGATTTCTGAAAAAAGATGGCGGCCGTTAGCGGCTCATCTGGCGGACGGAGGTCAGCGGCGATGCAGCGGGGAGATGAGCGGCGCTAGCAGCACAACTACCCCGACCGGCGCCGCTGACCTCCATGCGGCTAACGTCGGAAGATCAGCGGCTCGGCCCGCTGATCTCCCGACAGCAAGTGTGAACGGAGGACCGGGGAGCGGCGCCGCCGGTCGGGATGCTTCTGCTGCGAGCAGCCGCTCATCTCCCGGCTTCTCGCAGCAGAAGGAGCCGCACAAGCAGCGCCGCTCCCGGGCCTACACTAATACGACGCTGTTGGTCGCGGTGGCCGGCCGCGACCAATCAGCGAGATGGGCGGCAAATTTAAACGCCGCTCTGCTGATTGGTAGCGTTGGCCGACCGCGACCAATCAGCGAGATGGGCGGCAAATTTAAACGCCGCTGTGCTGATTGGTCGCGGTGGCCGACTGCGACCAATCAGCGAGATGGGCTGCAAATTTAAACGCCGCTCTGCTGATTGGTCGCGGTGGCCGACCGCGACCAATCAGCGAGATGGGTGGCAAATTTAAACGCCGCTCTGCTGATTGATCGCGGCCAGCCACCGCGACCAATGAGCGAGATGGGCGGCAAATTTAAACGCCGCTGTGCTGATTAATCGCAGCCGGCCACCGCGACCAATCAGCGATATCGGCGGCAAATTTAAACGCCGCTCTGCTCATTGGTCGCGGTGGCCGGCCGCGACCAATCAGCGAGATGGGCGGCAAATGTAAACACCGCTGTGCTGATTCGTCGTGGCCGACAGCCGCGACCAATCAGCGAGATTGGCGCCAAACTTAAACAACGCTCTGCGGATTGGTCGCGGCCGCCGGCGACTGCTACCAATCAGCGATTTTGGCGCCAAATTTAAACACCGCTCTGCTCATTGGTCCCGGCCGCCGGCCGGCCAAGACCAATCAGCGAGATTGCCGGAAAATTTAAACAACGCTCTGCTGATTGGTCTATTTTATCGCCAAATTTAAACAAGCTCTCCCGTCCTCACTAACACAGTTCGCTGATTGGTCGCGGCCGCCACCCATGACCAATCACCGATATTGCCGCCAAATTTAAACACCGTTTTGCTGATTAGTCGCGGTTGCCGGCCGCGACCAATCAGCGATTTTGGCGCCAAATTTAAACAACGTTCTGCTGATTGCGCCCGGTCGGCCGCATACATATTCTAGAATACCCGATGCGTTAGAATCGGGCCACCATCTAGTAAAGATATAAAATTCTATTTTTCTGGGGAAGAATCAACAACAAGTGGGACACAATCGTGAAGTGGAACGAAATTTATTTGCTATTTTAAACTTTTTTAACAAATTGAAAAGTGGGGCGTGCAATATTGTTCGGCCCCCTTGAGTTAATACTTTTATAGTGCCACCTTTTGCTGCGATTACAGCTGCAAGTCGCTTGGGGTATGTCTCTATCAGTTTTGCACATCGAGAGGCTGAAATTCTTGCCCATTCTTCCTTGCAAAACAGCTCGAGCTCATTGAGGTTGGATGGAGGGCGTTTGTGAACAGCAGTTTTCAGCTCTTTCCACTGATTCTCGATTGGATTCAGGTCTGGACTTTGACTTGGCCATTCTAACACCTGGATACGTTTATTTTCTAACCATTCCATTGTAGAGTTTGCTTTATGTTTGGGATCATTGTCTTGTTGGAAGATAAATCTTCTTCCCAGTCTCAGGTCTTTTGCAGACTCCAACAGGTTTTCTTCCAGAATGGTCCTGTATTTGGCTCCATCCATCTTCCCATCAATTTTAACCATCTTCTCTGTCCCTGCTGAAGATAAGCAGGCCCAAACCATGATGCTGCCACCACCATGTTCGACAGTGGGGATGGTGTTTTGAGGGTGATGAGCTGTGTTGCTTTTACGCCAAACATATCATTTTGCATTGTGACCAAAAAGTTCGATTTTGGTTTAATCTGACCAGAGCACCTTATTCTACATGTTTGGTGTGTCTCCTAGGTGGCTTGTGGCAAACTTCAAACGAGACTGTTTATGGATATCTTTGAGAAATGGCTTTCTTCTTGCCATTCTTCCATAAAGCCCAGATTTGTGCAGTGTACAACTGATTGTTGTCCTATGGACAGACTATCCCACCTCAGCTCTAGATCTCTGCAGTTCATCCAGAGTGATCATGGGCCTTTTGGCTGCATCTCTGATCAGTCTTCTCCTTGTTCGAGATGAAAGTTTAGAGCAGTGTTTCCCATACTCCAGTCCTCACAGACCCCACAGGTCATGTTTTCAGGATTTCCATAGTATTGCACAGGTGAGAGAATTCCTGATGCCTTGATGATACTTCCATCACCTATGCAATACTAAGGGAATACTGAAAACATGACCTGTGGGGGTCCGTGAGGACTGGAGTTTGGGAAAAACTGGTTTAGAGGGACGGCCGGGTCTTGGTAGATTTGCATTGGTCTGATACTCCTTCCATTTCAATATTATCGCTTGCACAGTGCTCCTTGAGATGTTTAAAACTTGGGAAATCTTTTTGTATCCAAATCCGGCTTTGAACTTCGCCACAACAGTATCTCGGACCTGCCTGGTGTGTTCCTTGGTCTTCATGATGCTCTCTGCACTTGAAACAGAACCCTGAGACTATCACACAGCAGGTGCATTTATACAGAGACTTGATTACACACAGGTGGATTCTAGTTATCATTACCAGTCATTTAGGACAACATTGGATCATTCAGAGATCCTCACTGAACTTCTGGAGTGAGTTTGCTGAACTGAAAGTAAAGGGGCCGAATAATATTGCTCGTCCCACTTTTCATTTTTTATTTTTTTTAAAAAGTTTAAAATATCCAATAGATTTCATTCCCACTTGTTGATTCTTCCCAAAAAAATTTGAATTTTATATCTTTATGTTTGAAGCCAGAAATGTGGCAAAAGGTAGAAAAGTTCAAGGGGGCCAAATCCTTTCACAATGCGCTGTATGTACCACTCGCCGACCTCCCTCTGTGAGAAGCTGATGGTTATTAATTATGGAATACAATGTTTTATTATAGCGGTGAGCAGAGTCGGACTGGGGTGCCCAGGGCCCACCAGGGGAACTGACTCTAGGGGCCCACACTACAGCCCACCATAAACGGTTTTATTACTTGTTATGCTTTTCTATAATGCACTATAGTTACATGATTGGCCACGCTGTGAAGCACTGAGCGGCAGGACTTTGTTCGAACAGTCATTCCGTACTGCCAGAGTCCCTTTAATGGTAACTTGTCACCTTGAAAAACGCTATTTATCTGCAGATATAGGGGTAATCTGCAGGTAAATAGGGTTTAAAGCCTGGTTAGACAGCTTAATGGAAAAGCGTTGGCTACACAGAGAAAATTACGTTTTATTCTCCCTGCCGCAACTCGCTTCCTGTTATAAGGTCGGTGCAAGGAGGGAGTCATTACAGTCACCGCGAACTACAAAGTGAGGGTGCTGCAATAACGTCCGACACCTTGATTGTGACACTTCCATGGAGCCCAGCCTCAGGCTGAGCTTCATTGAACGACTAACATGGCAGCAGCATCTGGCAACTAGTGCTGAGCGAGCATGGTCGGATAAGGTGTGATCCCAGCATGCTCGGGTGTTATCCAGGTATCTTGTAATGTTCTGCTAATATGCTCGAGTCCCCAGGGTAGCATGTTTTGCAGGCAGACGCAACACATGCAGGAATTGCCTGTTTGTTAGGTAATCACTGCATGTGTTGCTTCTGTCTACCGCCGCAAAACATGTTACCGCAGGGACTCGAGCATATTAGCAGAGCACTACAAGATACTCAGATAACACCCGAACATGCTGAGATAACACCTTGTCCGACCACGCTCACTCAGCACTACTGGCAACCCACCAGCAACCTGCAACTGCGTCACAGGGGGCTGAAGGGAGCAGGTGACTGCATGCACCGGCCATCGTGCTATCTAAATGCCGCTGTCAGTGATTGACAAGGGCACTTAAATACTCAGAACAGCAGCAATCAAGGCGAACTCTGATCACTGCTGTTACAGGCAGACGCCGGCTATGTAACACAGCCGACATCCGCCTGGTATGGAGCAGGCTCAGCTCCTGAACCCGCTCCATACAAGTACAACCCTATGGTTATGACAAGGTTAGCAAATTTCACTTGTCTGTTCCTAAATGTGGAAAGACAAATGGAATTCCCTAACACATGTGAGCAAGTCCTAATAGATTTAGTAAAGGTGCCCCAAGCATATGAATGTTATTACACACCACAATGGACTCTTACATACACGCATCTTACAAAAATACATATTATTCCAGATACGTAGACACATACAAACACACAGACGCGCACAAACACATTAGTACAAGAATACATCATCTGAACCACCATCATTTGTAATGTCAGGTCAGCCCCATATATCTTTGTATCGCATAAACCTACAACTCCCAGTATGTAATTAACAATAGAGATACTGGGAGTTGTTATCAGTCATCATCAGACTGTGGACCATACAGGAACCACAGTACTGATGAGACACAGGCAGGATCACAGATGAACATTTACATCCAGGTGTCTTACCTGAGACGGCTTCTCTGATTAGAGTCGTTCTCTCTCTTTTCGTCTCCCTCTTGTCCAGTCTCCATGATGACTTTTCTCATCCACAGCTCGTCTCTGCAGACTTCCATCTTCTCCGGTCTTCTGCAGCACATCCCGACACGATGCCCTTAAAGATAGCAGTGTCATTATAATGCTCCCGAATAAAAATATCTACACTGAGCCCCTGAATAAACCTAACTCTTACAATGCTCCCTGCACAAAACATGACATACACTCTACCCCTCTTATGGTACCTGCTCTCCACACTGCCCCCTCCTTACCATACTGGGCCCCCTCTTCACATTGTCCTCTCACACGGTGTCCCCCCTATACTGCCCAGTCTCTATACTGTGCCCCTTCATCACACTCCCCCCTCCTCAGCATACTGTTCCCTCCTTGCTGTGCCCTCACACTGTTCCCCCCATACTGCCGCATCTCTATACCTTCCCCCACACTACCTAGTATCTGTGCTGTGTCACCTCACACTTTTCTCCCTCCATACTGTCTCCTCACACTATTCCCCCACTCTCCATACTGTCTTATACATCCCTTCCCCATTCTGTTCCCGCACCCATTCCCACCCCTCCCCTAGTTCACCATACTGTTTCTTCACACATCTCCCCATTCTGTCTCCTAGAATTTCTCTCCCATCTCTCTCCAAATATAATAAATCTTCGGAAGAGCACACAGACATGCAGAAGCACGCTTACACACACGAAAACAAGCGCACACGGACACATACTAAGGGCTCTTTCACACGTCAGTACATGCGGTGACCGTTTCCACACGTACCAGAGACACTGACACACGTAGACCCATTCACATGAATGCGTATGTGCACATGTCAGTGTGTTTCCACTTTACACAGACCATGTGGTGTCCGTGGGCAAAACACGCTGACATGTCTGTTTTTTACCTGATGTCCAGACCGCAAAATGTCCCGCACACTGATGACAGTTAGCACCCGGTGCTTGGGAAGAGCGCTGAGCGCTGCCCTCATCATAGATCCCTGCCGGCTCTGCGATCAGCACCCCAGGGTCAATGATGAGAGTAATAGTCTATACCCGCTGTGTCCAACTGTAAAAAGAATAAAATAAAAAAATCCTTATACTAACCTCTACTAAGTGTCACCCGCTGTAATCCGTGCGAGCGCTCACGCCGAGGAGAATGTCTCCTGCAGCGAGTGGGCTCCGGAGCTGCGCTCAACAAGCGGTGCCCTGTGATTCAATAAGCGCAGCTCTGGAGCAAGCTCGCTGCAGAAGTCATTCTCCTTGGCGTGAGCGCTCGCACGGATTACAGCAGGTGACACTTAGGAGAGGTGAGTATAAGGATTTTTTTATTTTATTCTTATTTTTACAGTTGGACACGGACACAGTGGGAGTAGACTACTACTCTCATCATTGACCCCGCTGCTGCTGATCACAGCGCCTGCAGGGATCTATGATGAGGGCAGCGCTCAGCACCCGGCTCTTGGGAACAGCGCTAACTGTACACTGATTCCCAAGCGCCAGTATGTGTCACTTGGATGACACACAGGTGGACACGGATATCTCCAGTCCCGTAAATATCAGGACATGTGAAAGAGCCCTAATATACACACGCAGATACAGATACTCACAGAAATGGGGACAAGTACACACACAGGCAAGCACACACAGAAATGCACAGACACACTCAGACAATCACACACAAAAATGCAGACACGCAGGGAAGCACACACACACGTATGTGTGAAGACACATACACACAGGCATACACAATGTACACATACAGGCATATACACACATACGCACACGCACACAGGCATATACACACACACACACACATACAGGCATATATACACACACAGGCATATACACACACACACGCACGCACAGGCATATACACAAACGCACAGGCATATAAACACACACTGTACACACACAGGCACACACACAGGCATATACACACACTGTACACACACACAGGCATATACACACAGGCATATACACACACTGTACACACACAGGCATATACACACACTGTACACACACACAGGCATATACACACACTGTACACACACAGGCATATACACACAGGCATATACACACACAGGCATATACACACACTGTACAAACACAGGCATATACACACACTGTACACACACACAGGCATATACACACAGGCATATACACACACTGTACACACACAGGCATATACACACACTGTACACACACAGGCATATACACACACTGTACACACACACAAGCATATACGCACACTGTACACACACAGGCATATACACACACATGCAGGCATATACACACACTGTACACACACAGGCATATACACACACACAGGCATATACACACTGTACACACACAGGCATATACACACACTGTACACACAGGCATATACACACACTGTACACACACACTGTACACACACAGGCATATACACACACTGTACACACACAGGCATATACACACACAGGCATATACACACACTGTACACACACAGGCATATACACACACAGGCATATACACACACTGTACACACACAGGCATATACACACACTGTACACACACAGGCATATACACACACAGGCATATACACACACTGTACACACACACAGGCATATACACACACAGGCATATACACACACTGTACACACACAGGCATATACACACACTGTACACACACAAGCATATACACACACTGTACACACACAGGCATATACACACACATGCAGGCATATACACACACTGTACACACACAGGCATATACACACACTGTACACACACAGGCATATACACACACTGTACACACAGGCATATACACACACTGTACACACGCAGGCATATACACATGTAGCACCCTGAGGATTCGGCTGCTACAGGGGTATTGCACCTCAACCCAGAGGTGTGATATTCCACTCCCGGGTAAGGATGGAGTGTGGACCTGAGCTCGGTAGGCTGCATGCACTACACACATCCCATTTCCGAGGAGCAGACCGACGGTACTCCCACTTAGAAATGTGCAGGTACGACCGAGTCTGTTCCTGGCTGGAGTGGGAGGGGGGTGGAACATCCCAAGTAGTGTAGGGGCAGATAGGGGGAGCAGCCTGGGTAAAGATAGGAGCTCATTGGGTGCTGGTCACCTGAGCTCACACATAGAGGGTGTATATAAGGTGGGCACCATCAAAGAACAGGGTCAGTCTGTCAGAGCAGAGCAGAGGAAGAGGAGCAGAGAAGCCCCAGAGAGAGAGAGGAGAAAGCAAGAGAGACCCAGAGGGGGAAACAGAAGAGAGGACTCTGAGACCCCAAATCCAATCCACGGGTGAAGAGTCGGCATCAGGGTACCGGAACCCAAGCTGGTGGGGGCAAAAACACACCCCAGCCAGAGACCGGAGGCCGTGGGCAGCGTCTGCCACGGCCACCCACCACATCCACCCCGAAGGCATACCACGTGGAGGGTCAGGGAACCCAAGGCCAAGGGTCTCCCAACAGAAGGCCCGAGGGAGCTGGACCTGGGTGGATCACTAGTGGGGACGGCCAGAGAAAGGACAGAAGGAGAGCTCAGGGTCACGCTCCGGACTCGCTTGGGGGTTGGCTGGATCCAGGACCTGGTGGATGCAGCACGGCTCGGGAGGTCACTTGAAGCTGGAGTGACCAGAACATCAGCAGTGAGTAAACACCCTAAACTGCACAACCCGACTCTGTCTTCATTTAACACCTATGCTGCACCACCACAACCCCCATCCTCTGCACCTGACCCCCTGAGGCTATACCCCACCCGTTGGGGGTTATACCATCACAAGCTGCACCTACACCATCAGCCTCAGCGGACCCTGCTGCAGCGGCAGCCATAGTGACCGCAATACAACGGGTGGCGTAGTCGACATTAAGAACTTAATAACATCTGTAGGACTGCCACATACAACTGAGCTTGACATCCTGGGCACGGACCGGGTCATAGCCACTCGGAAGACTACAACTCCCATCTGATCCGGCTCCGGGTATTCCCCTAAGGAATATGGCCCAGGGGGCGCGTCACACACACTGTACACACAGGCATATACACACACTGTACACACGCAGGCATATACACACACAGGCATATACACACACTGTACACACAGGCATATACACACACTGTACACACACAGGCATATACACACACTGTACACACACAAGCATATACACACACTGTACACACACAGGCATATACACACACATGCAGGCATATACACACACTGTACACACACAGGCATATACACACACTGTACACACACACTGTACACACACAGGCATATACACACACTGTACACACAGGCATATACACACACTGTACACACGCAGGCATATACACACACAGGCATATACACACACTGTACACACACACATGCAGGCAGCATATACATAAAAATCCATACAAACACACAAATATTACAGTACCTTGGCTTGTCTCCAGCCCATACAGTGTACAGACGCGCCCCTAATGCGGGAGACTGCAGTGCAGGGCGCGCTGTGACGTCACTTTTAGCAGACGTACGGCCCTGTCTGCTGAATGTGACGCTGCAGCGCAGCCCCTGCCCTGCTCTCCTGCTCCCAGGCCCCTCCCGCTACTGTACTGGGCATCGCGTCGGTGAAAGTGCTTGCGTGCGCCCTCGACCACTTTTTTTTTTTTTTTTTTTTTTTATTCTCCTGTTCCCTCTGCAAGGGGCCCGGGGCCCACCGGGAAATTTCCCGGCGTCCCGCCAGGCCAGACCGAGCCTGACTACAATGATAAATAAGTGCTACAGCTCATAAGTCTAATAGATGAGATACAAGGGCGGCAGTAGAAGCATTTACCTCACTGCCCACTAATGAATGAAACCAAATATTGCTGAATAAGGCTCATTTGGATATGAAAAGATATCTATTGTGATCCAAATAGTTTTCTATCTATAGAGACTGGAGAGACGGCTGAACACCGGGATGAGCAGTGTAGTTGTACATAGAAGCAGTTTTCTCTTGCTACGTATAGCATAATCCCTTTTATCCAATTTCCTGATAAATAAGCCCTCATAATAAAGTGAATAGTGTATACCGAGTAGGATTATATTGAGGACTCACTATTGGTGGTGATTTATTCTGAAGAATAATATATTAGACAAATAAGCCCTCGATACACAACTGCCATAACAGAAGCACAAGCACTTTAATAGTTATGGCTCATATAACCCAGCGCTGAATTATCAGAAACATCCAGTACTGTGTGATTTTAAGTGTGTGTTATCTTTTCCGTTATTACAGTTATATGAAAAAGTTTGGGCACCCTTATTAATCTTAAGCTTAATGTTTTATAAAAATTGGTGTTTTTGCAACAGCTATTTCAGTTTGATATATGTAATAACTGTTGGATACAGAAATGTTTCTGCCTTGAAATGAGGTTTATTGTACTAACAGAAAATGTGCAATCTGCATTCAAACAAAATTTGACAGGTGCATAAGTGTGGGCACCCTTATCATTTTCTTGTTTTAAATACTCCTACCTACTTTTTACTGACTTACTAAAGCACTTTTTTTGGTTTTGTAACCTCATTGAGCTTTGAACTTCATAGCCAGGTGTATGCAATCATGAGAAAAGCTACTTAAAGTGGCCACTTGCAAGTTGTTCTCCTGTTTGAATCTCCTCTGAAGAGTGGCATCATGGGCTCCTCAAAACAACTGTCAAATGATCTGAAAACAAAGATTATTCAACATAGTTGTTCAGGGGATGGATAGAAAAAGCTGTCTCAGAGATTTAACCTGTCAGTTTCCACTGTGAGGAACATAGTAAGGAAATGGAAGAACACAGGGACAGTTCTTGTTAAGGCCAGAAGTGGCAGGCCAAGAAAAACATCAGAAAGGCAGAGAAGAAGAATGGTGAGATCAGTCAAAGACAATCCTCAGACCACCTCCAGAGAGCTGCAGCATCAACTTGCTGCAGATGGTGTCACTGTGCATCGGTCAACTATACAACGCACTTTGCACAAGGAGAAGCTGTATGGGAGAGTGATGCAAAAGAAGCCGTTTCTGCAAGCACGCCACAAACAGAGTCGGCTGAGGTATGCAAAAGCACATTTGGAGAAGCCAATTTCTTTTTGGAAGAAGGTACTGTGGACTGATGAAACCAAGATTGAGTTGTTTGGTCATACAAAAAGGTGATATGCATGGCGGCAAAAAAACACAGCATTCCAAGAAAAACACTTGCTACCCACAGTAAAATTTGGTGGAGGTTCCATCATGCTTTGGGGCTGTGTGGCCAATGCCGGCACCGGGAATCTTGTTAAAGTTGAGGGACGCATGGATTCCACTCAGTATCATCAGATTCTTGACAATAATGTTCAAGAATCAGTGACAAAGTTGAAGTTACGCAGGGGATGGATCTTTCAGCAAGACAATGATCCAAAACTCCGCTCCAAATCTATTCAGGCATTCATGCAGAGGAACAATTACAATGTTCTGGAATGGCCATCCCAGTCCCCAGACCTGAATATCATTGAACATCTGTGGGATCATTTGAAGAGGGCTGTCCATGCTCGGCGACCATCAAACTTAACTGAACTGGAATTGTTTTGTAAAGAGGAATGGTCAAAAATACCTTCATCCAGGATCCAGGAAATCATTAAAAGCTACAGGAAGCGACTAGAGGCTGTTATTTTTGCAAAAGGAGGATCTACTAAATATTAATGTCATTTTTCTGGTGAGGTGCCCATACTTATGCACCTGTCAAATTTTGTTTGAATGCAGATTGCACATTTCCTGTTAGTACAATAAACCTCATTTCACGGCAGAAGCATTACTGTGTCCAACAGTTATTACATATATCAAACTGAAATAGCTGTTGCAAAAACACCAATTTTTATAAAACATTAAGCTTAAGATTAATAGGGGTGCCCAAACTTTTTCATATAACTGTATATCTAATAATCAAAATAAAAGTTATGTTTTATATTTCGGTCTTTATTAAGGGATCTCTATTTGCCTTTGGCAATTTGTGTGTACATGAAGTAAACCCTAAGCCGACCTTTGAACAGAGTTTTTGTGTGTCTGATCCACACAATGTTACTCCACATTATGAGCTAAAGAGGAGTTAAAAATGAGCAATTGCAGCCTATTTGCTTCTGTGCTGATCTGACACATGGGCCCATCAGGTAAAGTGATGGAAGGAAGTTTTCTCTCCTCATGTTGAAAAATGACATTTTCTGCCACCTATTGATGAGAGAAAAAAAGTGATGAAGATTTACAAACTTCTAACATTAGTCAGTGAAAAACATACAGAACAAGGATGCAAATGTATCTTTTTTTTGACAATCCAATCATTTGAATGGGCCAGTTTTATCTGCAAATCAGATTACAATCAAACATGTCTCAAATTTCTTTTGTGAACCATCAGCATCAGAAAAGGTCCATAGACTATAATTATTACGTTTTTATAAGCAAAGAAAAGGAACACAATGCAAACTCTAAAATCAGACATTTAAATGGATGAGTTTGGTGGGCAAACAGGGTCTGACTGGAGCACCGGGACACTGGACGATTATCCAGTGGGCCAGGGTCCTTGGCAGGACCCTGAGCAGGACGTAGAGGGGGCCCACTGGTTTCAACTGAATGTGCGTCCGAGGACATTTCATTAATGATCAGTATTGTAATATTCGGTCACTATGTTGTAATATCTGGTCCAGTCATGGTGTGGTATTTATCCCTGTATGTGTTATTATTTGGTCACTATGTGGTGTGGACATGGTGTGGTGGTATTTCTCCCTTGTATGTGGAATTATTTGGTCACTATATGTTTGTAATATCTGGTCTGGTCATGGTGTGGCGATATTTCTCCCTTTTACAGTATGTGGTATTGTTCGGTCACTATGTGGTGATCATATGTGGTCTGCTCACGGTGTGACGGTAGTTCTCCCTTCTATGTGGAATAATTTGGTCGCTATATGCTGGTAAAATCTGGTCTGGTCATGGTGTGGCGATATTTGTCCCTTATACAATATGTGGTATTATTCGGTCACTATGTGGTGGTAATATGTGGTCTGGTCACGGTGTGGCTGTATTTCTCCCTTCTACGTGGGATTATTCGGTCGCTTTATGCTGGTAATATGTGGTCTGGTCACAGTGTCGCGTTAGTTCTCCCTTGAATGTGGTATTATTGGTCTTGAAAAAGTGGATTGTGTTGTGTATAGCAGTCAATTGTTCTCTCAGATATTAATTAGGAGAATAATCTTTATTTAGATTTGTGATTAAATACTTGGAACAAGATGCACTTACATCAAATCTACTGTGAAAACAAGTAATCACCTCTCCAAAGGATAAGTGATAAGGTATTGATTGGTGGGGGTCTGACTGTTGGGACCCGCACCGATTGGTAGAATGTGAGCTTTTATCCCCACTAGACTGGAGCAGCATGTGCGACTTCAGCACTGATCCATTCATTCCCTCAATGGCTGCGAGCGCTGCTCTTGTTTTTTTCTGGAAGCCCCAAAGAGAATGAATGGATCTGCGGTCAGACATCCCACCTGCCGCTGCATTTTAAAATGGGGATAAAAGTGTCCTGTCAGGGATAAAACTTCCCAATTCTGATCAGTGCGGTTTCCAATGGTCGGACCCAAACGATCATTAAGTTATCACCAATCCTGAGGAGCCCATGGATCGGTGATAACTTGTTTTCACCAAAGAAGCCCTTTAATGCAAACTACCGTAATTGTACATCCCAGTTGTGCTGTGCGCACAGTAGATGTGCAGGAGCCGCCTGTGTTTTACAGTCGAGGTTCCACTATAACGGGGATAAAGGCTAACAGGTATCTGCATCTAGCTGTAGGGTGGGCCCCAGTCTCCCCAGTCCGACGCTGATTGTAGTGCTTTTCAATTGTCATACAATAGGGCTTCTTGTAGCATGCATTCTTACCTGTAGCAGCTAATCAAAACCATAAAATGTACTGATTTTTATCAATTGTATATAAAGCGGAAATCATACTGCTCCTGTTATTCAGCCCTTGTATTTTGATCAACAGTTACTAATACAATATGATGTACCACACGGCCCGGCACCTAGAATGACATCCCCACAAAGCCTCACTACACAGTATTATGTCCACACAGAACGATATGCTCACACAGCCCCCTCACACAGTATTGTCCCCACAAAGTTCCCTTAAACAGTATTCTGCACCCTGTGACAGAGTCACTGGTGTTATATGCAAGAGGAGGTATGTGTCACTCCAGCTGCTAGCTTGTGAGAACTGAAACCTACAAACTTTCCTCCAGCATGTTATATGTTGCGGTTAATTCCTAAAGGGTGTGGTTTTATGTGAATGGCAAAGAGGGTGGGAGGTCATTCACCCTATGTCCCCTCAGGGTGTAGCTGAGCAAGCTTAAATGCTCAGTCACTGTTTTTTTTCTGTAGTGTGTGGTCTGGAGAGTGAATTTTCCAGGCTGTGTTTGCCAGAGAGCAACACCGAAGGACTGGTGTTTGGGGCACTTCACTGTGCTGCTTTGAGTGGGCAAAGCCTCGCTAATGGACTCTGCTATACTTTATCTTTTGTTTTCCCGTTAACCCAGAGAGGGCCTGTTTATTTTTGTGGAACGCTGCTGGAGTTTATGCCATACAATAAACCAGCAGGAAGTTAACCCGAACCGTGTGTCCTGTGTCTGCCTCTGGAAAGCCTAGCAAGTCGCTTTACCACAATTGGTGGAGAATACGGGCAAGATTCTAGGAACACTTGTACCTGCCATAGAGAACGGTGGATGTCCTGGGTGAAGGCCGTCAGCCAGCCACAGATGTCCGGAAACATGGAGGAGCTTATTAAGCATTTAGTCCAGAGCCAAGCGCAGCAACACCAGCAGCACCTACAGCAATTACAGCAGCATCGGGAGCTACAGCAGCAACAAGCTCAACAGGAGACGACCAAACTTGCTGCAACAGTTGTAGCCAAAGGCGCAGCAGCAGCACCAGCGGGAGCAGCAAAAGAAGATACAGTTTCTGGCGGATGCCATCCAGGGTAGAGCAACCGCACCACCCCCTGGGCCGACTGATGACTCACACGTCAGGAAGGCGGTAAGATGGGCCATGCAGAAGATGACCCCTGGGATGATGTAGAAGCCTTTCTGACAGTCTTTGAGAGGGTGGCTGATCGGGATTGACTTCCACCAGAACAGTGGGCAGAGGTTCTGGCATCATATTTGTCTGAGACATGGTTATGACTAAGGATATTTTTTTCGAAACGCGTAATCCCTTGGATCCACAATTTTAACAGCATGATTTTAAAGGAATTCTAATAAACATGAAGTTTTAATACACATTCAGATTCTCATTTGGATGTTTGTTGCTGGATCCCTGTTTTTTGTTGTTGGACTCTGGGAGTCTGGTGACCTTAATCAGAGCTACCCTTCCCCACCAGTTGGTCCCTACCAAATCTGTGGGCGTTCGGTAAATCTATGAGGATGCCAAGCACTACCCCGTGGCCACAGTGACAGTGGGAAAAGAGTGTGGTGCCCATTCCCACGAGGTCGGGGTGGTAAAGGACCTGATATATCCCGTATTACTAGGATGTGATTTTTCTTCGTTTTGGGACTTGTGGGGAAAGGGAACCGGACTATGTAGCATGGGCCAAAGCTTGGTCCCTAGGTAAGAGCCCCCGATGAAGTCTCAAGTGGATGAGTTCCCACTGTGCATCCTTGCTGGCAATGAGGGTGAGATGGTGACCGACGAGGCCGAGCTTCCTGAATTAGATGTGTCCAGAGAGAACTTTGGGACTGCTCAAGTTCGGGACCTGACCTTAAAGGGGGCGTTTGACCAGGTTACTGTATGTAATGGGGTTGCTCAAGAGCCGGGGGCCGACACCAGGTTCCCCCACTTTGCAGTTCAGGGGGAGTTGTTCTATCGGGTGGCCAAACTAAGGGGCGGTGAGATAGTGGAACAGCTGTTAGTGCCGGGGCCCTACCGACGGAGGGTATTAGATATGACCCATTCACATGTTCTGGGGGGACGCCTAGGGGTCGAGAAAACTCAGGAGAGGATGTTGAGAAGGTTTTATTGGCCAGGGTGTTACCGAGAAATTATAAACTATTGTAGGTCCTGCCCCACCTGCGAGTTAACCACTCCGTCTTCCCACTTCCGTAGCCCACTAATCCCACTACCTGTGATAGAGGTCCCCTTTGAGAGGATTGCAATGGACCTAGTGGGGCCCTTAGTCAAATCAGTCCGGGGCCACCAATACATTCTGGTGGTCATGGACTATGTGACCTGGTATCCAGAAGCGGTACCGCTAAGGAACTCATTGACTAAGTACATAGCCAGAGAACTTGTCAATATATTCACCAGGACCGGTCTGCCGAAGGAAATACTAACCGATCAAGGGACCCTATTCATGAGCAAGGTAATGAAGGAGCTGTGTAAGGTCCTACAGATTAACCAGTCCATTAGACTCAGGATGATAACCAGACGAAAATGACAAATGAACTCCCAACCAGTCACAAAAAGCACGCCAAAAGCGAGCCACAAACTGAGGTCCTCTATCACAAACAATATCCGTGGGAACGCCATGGAGCTTGACAATCTCCTTAACAAACGCCTTAGCGAGTGTCTTGGCGCAGGGCAACTTAATGAATGGAACCAAATGACACATCTTACTAAAACGGTCTACGACCACCCAGATGACAGTAAAACCCTCAGACACAGGAAGATCAGTAATAAAATCCATAGAGAGATGCGTCCAAGGCGCACTAGGAACCTCCAGAGGGCAAAGCAACCCCGCAGCAGGAGTATGTGAAGCCTTTGACCTGGCACACACAGTACACTGACGCACCCACTTGATGACTTCCTTCTGTCATCCAGGCCACCAAAAACTGCGACTGATAAGTCTCTTGATCTCCGAAACTCCTGGATGACCTGCCAACCGAGACTCATGACACTCCACAAACAAATCTTTCCTAAAGGCTCTAGGCACGAACAACCTTCCATGGGGAGTGTTAGATGGAGCATCATCTTGAGCATTCAGAATCCCATTCTCCAAATCAGAGTCCAATGCCGCCACCACAACTCCTTTCTGCAAAATGCTCTCCTGCTCCTCGGCACCGACCGTAGGAGAGAAGTTGCGAGATAAAGCATCGGCTTTAACATTCTTAGTACCAGGGATATAGGTAACAGAAAAATGAAACCGAAAAAAAAAAAGTGCCCACCTAGCTTGACAGGCATTCAAGCGCTTGGCAGCATCCAGATAGATCAAATTCTTATGATCTGTGAAAACCTGAATAGGAAATCTAGCGCCTTCCAAAAAATGATGCCAGTGTTCAAACGCAAGTTTGATAGCCAGAAACTCCCGATTTCCAACATCATAATTCAGTTCGGTTTCCGAATTTTTTTTCGAAAAGAAGGCACAAGGATGTACTCCATCCACCCTTGTTCTCCTGAGACAAAACTGCTCCGACCCCCACTGATGAAGCATCGACCTCGACCAAAAAAGGTTTGGTCTCATCAGGCTGTATAAGGATAGGGGCAGAACTGAACCTCTCTTTGAGATACTCAAACGCTTCAATGGCTTCAGTAGTCCACTGGGTCGTATTCGCACCTTTCCTGGTGAGATCGGTTAGAGGTTTAACAATTACAGAAAAATTCTTAATGAATTTCCTGTAATAATTGGCAAAACCCAAAAACCTTTGTATAGATTTCAAACCAATAGGCCTAGGCCATTCCTGCACAGCCTGAACCTTCACAGGGTCCATCTCAAAGCCCTCGCTGGAGACAATGTAGCCCAAAAAACTAATTTTCTGCACAGGGAACTCACATTTCTCCAGCTTAGCAAAAAGTGAATTATCACTCAATAACTGCAAAACTTTATGTACACTCTGCCAATGGGACTAAATCAAAATGTCATCCAAATAAACAACCACATTCTTACCAATCAAAGATCTTAGGATGTCGTTAATAAGATTCTGAAAAAATGCAGGTGCATTGGTAAGACCAAAAGGCATAACCAGATTCTCAAAATGACCTACCGGAGTGTTAAAAGCAGTTTTCCATTCATCACCCTCCTTCACATGTAACAAATTGTATGCCCCTCGGAGATCAATTTTTGAGAACCACTTGGCCCCCACTAACTGGTTAAACAAATCAGGAATTAACGGCAATGGGTAGGAATTGCATATGGTACTCTTATTAATTTCACGAAAATCCAGACATAGACGCAAACCGCCGTCCTTTTTTTTAACAAAGAAGAATCCGACTGCCACAGGCGACTTAGAAGGTCTAATGTGACCAGCAGCCGGCTAGTCTGTATGTACTCCTCCAATGCCTTTCTTTCAGGGATAGTCTGATTAAACAAGCGACTTTTGGGAAGAGTAGCACCTGGAACAAACTCAATGGTGCAATCATAATCCCTATGAGGAGGTAAAACTTGCGACTCCTCCTCCGAAAAAACCCTACAAAAATCTTGAATAGGTACAGGTAATTCCCCTTTTTCCACAGCCGCAATGCGACCATTACAACATTTATCATAGCACTTCGGACTCCAAGACTTAATCTTGGAGTCCGAAGTTATGATCTGCAACATAAACTAAGGAAAGAATGGGAAAAGCTGTCCCTACAGTAAGACTAAGCTGAATCCCTACAATGTAGCGGGCAGCCTGTTCCTTGTGAACAGACCCGCCTTCATCCTCGGCTAGTCTGAACGGAGACATATAGAATAAAGGGAGGGGTCCCTAAAAGAACTAAGGACTGGGACAAAAATGGGACACCTCCTAACAGAAGTTGTTGCAGAGCAAAAAGACAAACTGACAAAAAGTACTAGAGGCCCCAGAGGACCAAGCAAACTAGACAGATAGGCACCGAAGCACCTGGCTAGAGAGACAGGCAAAAAACACTGAAGTCCAGCAAAGCCAGAAGGGCGGAGCTGGAATATATAGGCAGCTGGTCACGTGACCGCAAAACACAAGATAGCAAAAACTAACAGGAGGGTTCTAACAATTGCAGCTGTTGCCTATTTGAAGGTTATAGACTCTAACAATGAAGCCCATGTTGGATTTCTATTTGGAAAGGCTAAACTGGCTCCTAAACCTGAACACACCATACCCAGACTTGAGCTCTGTGGAGCTGTACTAGCCATCGAGATTGCAGACTTCATACAGAATGAACTAGCTATTCAGGTGGATGACACAAGATTCTACACAGACAGCAAGGTTGTTCTGGGCTACATATACAACCAGACAAAACGCTTCTATGTCTATGTCAGTAACCGCGTTGAAAGGATCAGGAAATCCTCTAAACCTGAGCAATGGAAGTATGTTCCATCACATCTTAACCCTGCTGACATTGCTACTAGGCCAGTGTCTGTTGGTGCCCTCGCAAACTCTTCTTGGTTAAAAGGACCGGGGTTCCTTTGCGGCCAGTGTGAAGAGACTGCTGTTGAAGGCAGCTTCAGTCTTCAGGATCCGGACGTTGACCCAGAGATCCGTCCTGATGTCAGCACCCCCATTACCAAAGAGAAGGTTGGCTTGGGCTGACAGCAATTTGAACACTTCTCCAGATGGACAAGGTTTGTTTGCGCCAACACATCTGGAACTTGAACTTGGAACTTTCAAGAAACTTTTGGACTGCTAAAAACACTCATCTGATTGCAACCAGGAACTGTAACCACTGGATTACAATTGGGTTGGAGACAGTTTGACCTAGTGCGGCTTCTCCAATCTGAAGATGGGCATCCTTTGGATTGCTTCAGGAACTGTTATAGACATTCGTCTACCTTGTTTGTTATATGTTATTGTTGCATTGCATGCATTGTTTGTCTTTCAGGTTGAGGTATCCCTCAGTACTTCAGGAAAACACCCCCACCTCAAGACTGTTAATATAGTGAAATCCAGGGATTTCAGACGGGGAGTGTGCTGTCCAGCTTTTTATTTGAAAATACTTTCAGACATTTGGGGCATTACCTAATGTTACATGATTATTGTATTGTTGTACTTTGCTGCCATCTACTGGCCGTAGTTATAATACTGTATGTTATAACATATATTATTCTTGTGTTTTACCCACAAACCCCTTCGGTCTGTAACTCCTCCTATCTCCTGCTCAGCACTTCCTTCTTCTTCTTCACATCCATCTTGACTACTCATGCTGCAGGACTGGAGAAAGGATTCTCTTGTTACCACTTTACCTGGCGCTTCTAATACCTACAATTCCTACCCTTTCCTCATCCTTCACTTTCCCTCATCTCACCTCATCAAGAACTGTAAATAAATCTGTTGAATTCATCACTGCATCATCATTCCGGATTACCACGTGCAGTTCATGAGGAACAGGAGCGCAGGTCAGTGAGTTAGTAGAGAAGTAACCTGGCACTCAGAAGACTCATGGGTTCTTTTATAGTTTTTAATAAAGTAGTGCAGAAAAATAAACAACAGACGTTTCGGTCACATTAGACCTTCATCGGTGTACTACAAAAATAAAAATGGCAGTAAGTATCATATAGACATGTATAAATAATACAGATGTGACCAAACATGATCAAATCAAACCAATTAGTCATGAAAAAGTGCTTAAAGGGAGTACAACATGGGAAAAATAGGACGGGAAGGGGAGGAGGATTAGGAGAGGGAATGGTGGCAGATCCTGAAATCTTATAAAAAGGAACCTACCAGTTAGCAGAAGTGGGTATGTGACACCCCAGGGATCTGGTTGCCACAGTGATAGAGATGTTATGTCTGAGAGCAGGTGGGAGGTCCTTTGGTCAGGGATCCTGTGCATGCCACACCTCCTGCCCAGTCTTGGGAGGGGAAGAACTTCCCCTATATAAACCCGGGGCTGAAGCAGGGTGAGGAGTCAAGGAGAGTAGAGACAAGAAACAGTCATAGGAAGAAACAGCAGGAGCTCAGTGGGAGCAATACTACTACGAGTCAGGGGCTGGCAGCTGCAGAGCTCGCCCTGACTGAGAAGCTTTCTTACCGGACCCGGCGTCCGAGGCTGTGGGGACTAACTCTTACCCAGCAGCAGAAGCCGACCGGCAGGGGATTTCAGGTCCTCAGGCCCAGAAACCCGAAGGCATGGTCACACGTGTGGGACCAGCACCGCCATCGTGGAGCGGAAGCCAATAGAAGGCCCCGAGTCACCGGCCATACGGGTGAGCACCACACGGTACACTCAGGGACGTGGGCTACTTATATCCGCTTCTAGCAAGGTAGCCAGAAGAGTACAGTCAGTTTGGGAGGCCTACAACTCCGCCTGGCCAGGGGAGATCCCATCTGCTCAAGGACTGACCAGGCCCCGTTCGCTAGCAAGTACTCCGGGAGGGTCTATCGTTGTTACCAGTAAAGACCCTGAATTACACCGCACCGTCTCTGAGTGGTTCCTGCTACCCCCATCTTCCACGTCGGCTGCCCTGAGGCCATACCCCTCCCGTTGGGGGTTATACTATCACGCTGCACAATTCTACACCGGCCTCAGCGGTCTGCCCTGCAGCGGCAGCTCCATAGCTGCAAATCAACGGGTGGCGTAGTCGACACTCAAATAACATCTATCAAGACTGCCACACACTGAGTCTGACTCCCTGGGCACGGACCGGGTCCCCGCCACTCGGAGACTACAACCCTCATCTGATCCGGTTCCGGGTAAGCCCCCGTGCGCGAGACGCTGCGCGACACAGCAGGCCCAGGGGCGCGTCAACTTTGGCGTAGTCGGCAGGATTTCGTGCCCGCAACCACCGGGTACTGCATGCCTGAAAAGCAAAGACTGTTCAAACTTACCAGTGGTGAGGTTTCCCGCCATCCGGCGCCATCTTCTGCCTTCTTCCCGCCATCCGCGAAGTTTTCCCGCCATCCGGCGCCATCTTCGGCCTTCTTTCCGCCATCCGTGGAGTTTTCCCGCCATTGGACGCCATCTTGAGGACGCTGCGCGGGAAGAAGAGGGGCGTGGACTTCGAAAGCGCGCGAGAACTGAAGCCCCGCCTCACGTCCGGACGTTGCGTAAGGTCCTGGAAGGAGCCCAGCAGACGCCGACGTCACCGGAGCGCGACGGAAGGTCCTCAACCCTGACGATCTACTGCGGAGCCGCGGCCTACGGAACAGGATCATCGCAAGGTAGGCCACGGTCCACTAGGGGGGAGGAAGATGTCGGATACGGAGGAGAGCTTCACTGCCTCAACCCCCGCCAGCGCCACCGCTGCTGCAGTTATGCCCTTCACCATGCCCTATATCCCGGGAGCAGCTTGGCTACCCCAGTACTCAGGGGAGTCACATACCCTGCATGACTTTAGAGAAAAGCTGGATAGCCTCTTCCAGGTGTACCCCCTCACAGAAGAGCAAAAAGTGAGCATCCTGGTGGCCCAACTAACCGGGGCAGCTAAAAGGGAAGTAAAATCCTGGCCACCTGGGAAGAAGACTGTCGCAGGGATACTAACCCGGCTGAAGGATACCTTTGATACCCGCACCTCAGCCGAGATTAAGCTTAGATTCTACGGGTGCAAGCAGCGAGTGCATGAGAGTATAAGGGACTATGCACTAAACCTACAAGAGGCCCTGAGGGCCATTAAGCAGACCGACCCTGATGGAGTGGGAAACGAGGACAGGCTGTTGACTGAACAATTTATAGAGGGACTGTATTGTAATGCCCACCGAACCCAGTTGCGGGCGATGGCCTTACAGGATCCCCATCTGGGCTTTGCACAGTTCAAGGACAGAGCCATCCGGGTGCTCCGAGAACCGGCACCGGGTGGCGTTATGACCCACAGGCGCCCAGCTATTACTTACCACCAGGAGGCGGCGCCCTTGTCGGCAGGGCCTCTGGGAGCTGATGCGCAGGCTTTGGACAATGACCCGGCTCCAGACCTACACCATCAGGTCCAAGAGCTAGCTAAGAGCGTTGCTGCGCTAACCCGAACTGTGCAGTCTTTACAGGTTTCCACCCCAGGGAAGATCCAGCTGGCATCCGGACCGGAGGACATCCCGTGGCGTCGACCAAGGAGGACCCCACCGGCCAGAGGAAGACCCAGCGACCGATACAGCGAGGACGGACAACCCATCTGCCGCCGCTGCAATCAACCCGGACATATGGCAAGGTACTGTTCTTTAAACGGGCACAACCTGGGGTAGAGGGCCAACCCCCAGGAAAAAGATCACCAGGCCCATCGAACTGGCGCGACAGATATGTGGGAGGACGTCCAGTCTTGCCTGTGGTACTGGATGGCATTCCCATGAGTGCCCTACTGGACACTGGGTCACAGGTCACCACCATCCCGTACGTGCTCTTTAAGCAGTACTGGAATGACTCGGATATTACCCGCTACCCTGACGACGACTTGAGTATCATCGCCAGCAATGGCCAGCCCGTGCCACAGATCGGATTTAAAGAGGTGACCATCAAAATCGGTAGAGTCGAACTGGCAGCACAGGGACTGATCATTGTAGATATTGACAAACATGAGAGTCACCCAAAAATAACTCTAGGAACTAATGTAATTGAAAATTGTCTTGCAGAGGTGATTTTCCTTTTACAGCAGGTTGCCAAGAACGCCAGCTCCGGCGAGCAGCGGGTGCTCCAGAAAGAGATCCGGGCACTGATGCGACGGCAACAGGTGGAACTCTCCGGCGGTGAGATTGGTAGCGTAAGAATGTGTGACCCTTTTCCTATTGCCATGCCCCCAAAAAGTGAAATGATGATTTGGTGCCGGGCAGCTATTGGTCTGAGAGGTAGGGATTACCAGGCAATGGTAGAACCAGTTTACTCAGACAGTAGGCCCACCATTTTGACAGCACGGGGGGTGGTTGATGTACGCCATGGGAGGGTGCCCGTTCGCATAATAAATATCGGGGAGAGGGAAGTGTACCTGCCCCGGTATGCCACGCTAGCCAAGTTATATACCATTAACCAAAATTCTATACAATCTGTGGAACCCTTGCCTCCATCTCACCCGGAGGAAGGTAACGGCTCTAAGAAAAACATGGAGGACTGGTGTCAGCAACTACATCTGGGTACTGACTCCACTCCCTCACACCAGAAACAAGGAGTCTATCGGGTGGTTCAGGAGTACGAGAGAGTGTTCAGTAAACACCCGTTAGACTTCGGGCGAGTCAAGGGGGTAGAACACCACATCCCCACGGGAGACCATCCTCCTATAAAAGAGAGGTATCGACCCGTACCCCCTGCCCACTACCAACACGCCAAGGGGATGCTTAGAGACATGAAGGAGGCTGGGGTGATCAGGGATAGCTGTAGCCCCTGGGCAGCTCCACTAGTCTTAGTCAGAAAAAAAGACAACACCATGAGGATGTGTGTAGATTACCGGAAAATCAACCGTATCACACACAAGGATGCGTACCCCTTACCAAGGATAGAGGAGTCATTGGCTGCTTTAAGATCTGCTAACTTCTTCTCTACCTTGGATCTCACTAGCGGGTACTGGTAGGTTCCTGTAGCAGAGGCGGACCGGGAGAAGACTGCATTCACCACCCCGATGGGACTTAGCGAGTTCACCTGCATGCCGTTCGGACTCTGCAACGCACCAGGAACCTTCCAACGACTAATGGAGTGTTGTCTGGGCCACAGAAACTTCGAGACGGTCCTGTTGTACCTGGACGATGTCATCGTATATTCCAAGACGTATGAGGACCACCTGAAACACCTGGCGGAAGTGTTCGAAGCTCTGGCGAGTTACGGCCTAAAGGTGAAACCCTCCAAGTGTCACCTCCTGAAACCAAAGGTGCAGTACCTGGGACACGTGGTGAGCGCTGACGGAGTGGCTCCCGACCCTGATAAGATCACCGCAATTAAGGAATGGCCAAGCCCCTCCAGCGTAAAAGAAGTGCGGCAGTTCCTCGGGTTGGTAGGCTACTACCGAAGGTTTATTCCCGGTTTCACCAAAAAGGCAGCACCTATGCAGGACCTCCTGATAGGCCAGTCCCGGAAGGCCAAGAACCAGAAGCCGCCCTTCAAATGGGAGGAGCTGGAAGAAGAGTCCTTCCGCCAGCTGAAGATGGCCCTCACGGGGGACGAAATCCTGGCGTACCCGGATTATAGCCAGCCCTTTATCCTCTACACCGACGCCAGTAACATCGGGCTAGGAGCCGTACTGTCCCAGATCCAGCAGGGGAAGGAACGAGTAATCGCCTACGCCAGCCGAAAACTGCGACCCACCGAAAGGAACCCCGAGAATTACAGCTCATTTAAGCTAGAGTTCCTGGCCGTAGTATGGGCAGTCACCGAGCGCTTTAAGCATTACCTCGCTTCTTCCCGGTTCACCGTGTACACGGATAACAACCCGTTGACACACCTGGACACGGCAAGACTCGGTGCCCTGGAGCAGAGGTGGATGGCCCGTCTGTCCAACTACGAGTTCACAATCAAATACCGGGCCGGACGCTCCATTACCAACGCGGATGCCCTGTCCAGGATGCCCAACCTGCCGGACGAAGGAGAAGATCCGGAGGGACTGGAAGAAGTTGAACTCCCTGCGTTCCACCGTCATGGGACTATCCAGTATTCCCACCGGGTAAGGAGTAAGCAGGCTGCTACGTTGAACCCCTTACCTCACTACAACTGGGTGGAAACGCAAGACAGCGACCCTGCCGTCCGACTGGTGAAGGAGATGCTGACTCGCCCGGAGGCTTGCCTTGAACCAGACGCTCCGGAGGAAGCCAAACAACTATGGGCAGAGAAGAGTCGACTGTTCCTTTACAAGGGGAAGTTGTGCCGCAGAATGGTTAACTCCCGGACGCATGAACTACTCTGGCAAGTAGTGGTGCCACGAAGAGACGCAGCCATGGTGATGGAGGCATACCACGATGGAGCTGGACACTTCGGGTGGAAGAAGCTGGAGTTCCTGTTGCGCGAGCGATTCCACTGGGTAGGCATGAGGGAACCATTGAGAAGTGGTGCAGAGACTGTGGCCCGTGCAACCTGAGAAGGAAGGACCGTGCCAGCCAGAAGACTCCCCTGCAGTCCATCGTCACCCGGCAACCGTTGGAACTGGTAGCCTTGGATCATGTAAAACTGACCCCAAGCAGAAGTGGCTACGTCTACGCGTTAACCATCGTGGATCATTACTCCCGGTTCTTGGTTGTCGTCCCCGTCAAGGACTTAACGGCTCAAACAGCAGCTAGAGCCTTCCAGCAGCACTTTTGCCGTCCACACGGGTACCCGGACCAAGTGCTGACGGACCAGGGACCTGCCTTTGAAGCGGAGGTCTTCCAGGAATTCTGCAATCTGTATGGCTGCCGGAAGATAAGGACGACACCCTACCATCCGCAAACTAATGGACTTTGTGAGAAAATGAACCAGGTGGTAATGGATCTTTTAAAAACGTTGCCCCTGGAAGAACGCAGTCTGTGGCCTGAGAAGTTGCCCGATCTGGTGGACCTATACAACCACATCCCGGTAGGTTCCACCAACTGTACCCCGGCTTACCTAATGAGGGCAAGACCTGGTAAGTTACCTGTTGACCTGGAAATGGGAGTCCTGACACCCGAGGACACTTCACCAGAAACAGACTGGGACACAGAGAGGCAGCAGCAGTACCGGAGAATACAGGAGAGCGTGGAGCGAAGTCTCTGTCAGGCTAGGGAAAGACAAGAGAAAACTTACAACCAGTATGCTCCCGCTGTTCCCCTGGTACCCGGAGAGCAGGTCTTGAAGAGGAAGAGACGGCTCCACAAGTTGGACGACCAGTGGGAAAAGGACCCGTACACCGTACTGCCCTCAAGCCACGAGAACCCGAAGGTTTGTACCATCAGTAAAGACGGAGGGGAAACCACAGCTATTGTATCCCGGGACCACCTGAAGAAGTGTCCCGAACAACTGAGGAACCCTGAAGAGGAACAAGAAGACCATCGACCCGTAGAGGAAAGGGAAGATATGGTTAGTACTGTGCTCGGGGACTTCCCTCGGTCTTGGACTCAAGTCAATGGTGCAGTTGTGGTACCCGTACTCACCTTCCTCCAACCAGCATCCCAAGCACCTACGGAGCAACAGGTAGAGCTGGAAGAACAGCCGGTCCAGGAGGCAGAAGACCCCACACCCGCAGACCAGGAGGATCAACCCTCTGCTTGCAGTGAGCCTGCCATATCCCTAGTGAGCCAAAGAGCCGGTAGACAGCTGCCCAGTTTACCCTTGACAGCTCCTACACCCTGTAGTTCAGGGCTAGGCAGTCAGCTCCGTAGGTCCACTAGGGCCACTAGAGGCCAGTTACCCGCACGGTGGAGGATTTGAAGTGTATAAATTGTTTTATTTATGTTTACCTGTGTATTGTTGCTTGTGTATAATTTTGTGTTTCTAGTTATTTGTAGGAGTCCTTGGCGGATTTACCGGGAATCCTTGTACATAGTTGGAGCGTAACCCAGGACGGACTAAAGACTGTTAAGGACTCGGGGTAGGACAAACCCCTACCTGGTTACGTCTCCCTGTTTTGGTGAAATGGACACCTTGCTTTTCTTCAAAGACTGCACCCGGTTACGGACATGCCGTAACCATCTTTATATGTTTTTCTTATTGTATTATTATTGTTTTTATCTTGTTATGTTTTTCTAAAATATGTTTAGTCCCGGAGTACTAAATTTCACTAGGGGGGAATGTGACACCCCAGGGGTCTGGTTGCCACAGTGATAGAGATGTTATGTCTGAGAGCAGGTGGGAGGTCCTTTGGTCAGGGATCCTGTGCATGCCACACCTCCTGCCCAGTCTTGGGAGGGGAAGAACTTCCCCTATATAAACCCGGGGCTGAAGCAGGGTGAGGAGTCAAGGAGAGTAGAGACAAGAAACAGTCATAGGAAGAAACAGCAGGAGCTCAGTGGGAGCAATACTACTACGAGTCAGGGGCTGGCAGCTGCAGAGCTCGCCCTGACTGAGAAGCTTTCTTACCGGACCCGGCGTCCGAGGCTGTGGGGACTAACTCTTACCCAGCAGCAGAAGCCGACCGGCAGGGGATTTCAGGTCCTCAGGCCCAGAAACCCGAAGGCACGGTCACACGTGTGGGACCAGCACCGCCATCGTGGAGCGGAAGCCAATAGAAGGCCCCGAGTCACCGGCCATACGGGTGAGCACCACACGGTACACTCAGGGACGTGGGCTACTTATATCCGCTTCTAGCAAGGTAGCCAGAAGAGTACAGTCAGTTTGGGAGGCCTACAACTCCGCCTGGCCAGGGGAGATCCCATCTGCTCAAGGACTGACCAGGCCCCGTTCGCTAGCAAGTACTCCGGGAGGGTCTATCGTTGTTACCAGTAAAGACCCTGAATTACACCGCACCGTCTCTGAGTGGTTCCTGCTACCCCCATCTTCCACGTCGGCTGCCCTGAGGCCATACCCCTCCCGTTGGGGGTTATACTATCACGCTGCACAATTCTACACCGGCCTCAGCGGTCTGCCCTGCAGCGGCAGCTCCATAGCTGCAAATCAACGGGTGGCGTAGTCGACACTCAAATAACATCTATCAAGACTGCCACACACTGAGTCTGACTCCCTGGGCACGGACCGGGTCCCCGCCACTCGGAGACTACAACCCTCATCTGATCCGGTTCCGGGTAAGCCCCCGTGCGCGAGACGCTGCGCGACACAGCAGGCCCAGGGGCGCGTCAGGTATATTAAAGCAGTAGCCTATTAGGTTCTGTAAGCTGTGGGGATAAAAATAAAGGCATAAATGCCATGGTCCAAGGCTATTACTAGTATGAAGAGTGAGGGGATTGTCCCTATGAAGTTACCTGTAGATGTATGGTAGCCGGTCACGGTGTCCACCGTTTGTCAGGAGGTGCTATGAGGGACTGAGGACCTTATGGGTCTTAAGTAGGTAGTGGAGAGGGTTAAAAGTCACTCTCTGGGCTGATCATTGGTAGCAGTGGGATTAGAGCGCGCATATAACAATCAGAAGGACCTGAGGAGCGGAAGTAGCGTCATTTGACGTTCTTTAAGGTCCTACAACGAGAAGGGCCGGTCACGTGACCGGAAGTGACGCGCGATTGCGTTCCACGCTATGTTGTATGCGTTCCACTGCATAAGAGTAGCGCTGGAGACAGTTTGGTAGGATGGAGGGATGTGATAGGATCAGGATAGGAGTCCAGGAGGGTAGGGGATCAGGAGGGAGGAACACCAATTAGGATGGGATCTAAAGAAAATGAGAAAAAGGGTATAAATAACATGATCATAGTATGCATCATTAAACCAGCATAGAATAATATAGATCATATCAGCAAGGCATCGCATATTTCAAGACATCAGAGAATCAGAGTAATGTTTACAATAACAGGGTATCCCATATAGGTCAATATGATAATGACAACTGAGTTAGTAGTCCCTTGGATAAACGGTATCATATGTAGAAAATCAAAGGTCCCTGTTAAATGCCATAGTTAAGCCCATGTTCAATATGATTGCATGAGCTAATTGATAACTAAGTGAATGAGCTAAGATCATATTCTTTATTGAGTCCTTTAGGGGATAGTGATTGTAGCTCATGGATCCAAAAAGACTCCCTGCGTTTTAACAAACGGATTCGGTCTCCTCCCCGTCTGGGAGGGGGGACATGTTCAATCACCTGGAATTTGAGTTGTGACACCAGATGACTGTCTGTCACAAAATGTAAGGGAACTGGTAAGAGTAATTGTTATGCACACGCCCGGGCTAAGCGGCGTGTGCGTGTGATTGGTAGTGATTCCACTGGACCGTGCCGGAGAGTGAATGCCTGGAGGGGCGTGACTAAGTATTCACCCGATCCGACCAGGGTCGCACGACGGCATACGACGCCAGTGCACCAAGGAGGAACCGAGCAGAGGGACCAGGTGCTACTCCAGGACAGACCCCGGACACGGCTGTTGACCCACACAGGGAAATACAGGAACAGGCTGGTAGGCTGGCACACAGACTGGAGGGTATAGGCAGGCACGACTGGTATGCAGGCAGGCGGGTATGCAGGCAGGGGGGTAAAGGCAAGCACAGCTAGAGTGCAGACAGGGAGGCACTAGCAGGTAGGAACACAGGCGGGATAGGACCCAGTACACACCGGGACTCAGGAACAATACAGGCAGAGGGTTACAGGCAAGCACAGCTAGAGTGCAGACAAGGCTGAGCAGGGAGGACAGGGCTCTGTTCACACGGAACAGACAGGAAGGGAAAGACAGAGCCAGATACTCACACAGTACTTGCAGAGACAACAAGCAGGAGTTAGGTACGAGTTCAGACTCTGCAGAAAAAGGAAGGGAACGGACATAGAGGCAAAACAGGTAAAGGACAGGAGAGAGTTCAGACTGGAACTGAGTGTACGGAGGAGACCGACACTGCAGAGGGATACAGGAGCGGGTCTGGGAATACGGCCCCCAGAGAGGCGGAACGAACAGGCAAGGAGCGTGTTCAGACAGGACAGACCAGACACAGGAGCGGGTCTAGGAAATCGGCCACTAGAAGGCGAGAGGAACAGGCTAGGAGCGTGTTCAGACAGGACAGACAAGAGAACACAGAAAGGAGTCAGTTCAGACACGGGAGCTGATACCGCAAAGCAGGAGACATACAGGACTCAGTTCAGACACGGGAGCTGATACCGCAAAGCAGGAGACATACAGGACTCAGTTCAGACACGGGAACTGATACAAAAAGCAGGAGACAAGAGACGGGACCTGGCACCTTCAGAGTGCAAGCACACACAGAAGGAAACACTATGCTCAGGCAGGGATAGAAGGGAGCTGCTGAGCTATATACCAAGTGACAGACAGCAATAGGCTGAGGACGCACAAGGGGTGTGACCCACAGCAGGTACAAAAGGCAGGAAGTGATCGGGCGCCGCCCTTAAGCAGCAGAAACAGACACAAACAGACAGCATGGAGGGAAGCCAGAGAGACATTCTGGACAGGAGATCAAGTGCGCCCTCTTGCACAGTGGGAGATGGACCACCATGCAAGGACGCCGCCAGGTATGTTACAGTACCTCCCCCCTTACGCCCCCTCTTCTTCAGGCCTGCCAGAATCTTCCGCAGGGAATTCGAGGGCCAGTCGTTCACTGGGTTGGAGGGGGACAGAGACTTAAGGGTAATCTCTGCTTCGAGGTACATCTTGTCAAGCTCACAGGAAGAAATAGACGGGTTATCACGTACATAATGAGGAAAAGTCACTGTCTCTTTGTTATCTGGTGGTATCCCGGAGGATTCAGGAAACAACTGGAGGTCCTCCGCCGGGTCAGAAGAGTGCAGAGGCTCAGAGAAAACAACTGCTTCAGAGTACACTAGGTCGGACTCACTGGAGGAAGCAGGCGAGGTATCGGGTACCGAGTATAGGAAAGTCTCTGTCCATTCACCACCAGGTGGCACCCCGAAGGGTTCTGGAGACAGCTGGTGGTCCTCCGCCTGGTCAGAGGGGTGTAGAGACTCACGGGTAACCTCTGCTTCAGAGTACACTAGGTCGGACTCACTGGAGGAAGCAGGCGAGGTATCGGGTACCGAGTATAGGAAAGTCTCTGTCCATTCACCACCAGGTGGCACCCCGAAGGGTTCTGGAGACAGCTGGCGGTCCTCCGCCTGGTCAGAGGGGTGTAGAGACTCACGGGTAACCTCTGCTTCAGAGTACACTAGGTCGGACTCACTGGACGAAGCAAGCGAGGTATCAGATCCAGGATATAGGAAAGTCTCTGTCCATTCACCACCAGGTGGCACCCCGAAGGATTCTGAACACAACTGGAGGTCCTCCGCCTGGTCGGAGGGGTGTAGAGACTCAGGAGTAACCTCTGCTTCGGAGTACACTAAGTTGGACTCACTGGACGAAGCGAGAGAGGTATCAGGTACAGAGTATAGGAGAGTCTCTGTCCTTTTGCTACCAGGTAGCACCCCGAAGGGTTCAGGAGACAACTGGAGATCCTCCGCCTGGTCGGAGGGGTGTAGAGACTCGGAGGTAACTACCACTTTGGGGTACCCATTGTCAGGCTCACAGGACGAAGCGGACAAAGTATTGAGTACCAGGTGTAGAGAAGTCTCTCTCCATTTGTCATCGAGTGGTATCCCGGAGGGTTCAGGAGGCAACAGGGGATCCTCCGCCAGGTAGTAGAGGTGCACAGACTCTGAGGTAACCACAGCTTTGGAGCATCCTTGGACATGCACACCGGTTAAAGAGAAAGAAGCATCTGATGCCGGGTGCAGGAAGTTCTCCTGTGTGGAGTCTGGATGGGCAGAAGTCTCTTCGGCCAGGAGAACTGGTGCACTACCCACGCACATTACCCATTGGGGTTTCTCCGGGATACAGGGAGATGAAGCTTCAGTAGGGACTCCAAGGCTGGGGTCAGGAGGTCTCAGGGAGGACAGACCCTGGCGTGACGGCTTGCCTCTAAGTCTAGCACGTCTGGACTGCCTCTTGAGGTTGAGAGAAGTATTCCGGAAAGCGTAGTCACCCTGTGAGGATTCTGGGTGGGCAGTAGTCTCATTGGGCTGGAGGACTATTGCGCTACCCACACACATTACCCGTCGGGGCTGCTCCGGGATATTGGGAAGTGAAGCTTCAGCAGGGGCTTCAGAGTTAGGGTCCTCGAAGACCATACGAAAGGCCACCAGGAAGGCCTGCAGGTCAAGGATGACAGGATCCCATGCTTCCCATAGGGGGGTGACCCATTTCAAGGCATCACCCGCTAGGTAGTCAATCATAAAGGCCACTTTAGCCCAATCGGAAGGAAAATAGAGAGGGTAGGCCTTAAAGTGTAGCATGCATTGCTCCACAAATGCACGACACTGTCTTGGATCCCCATAGTAACGTGGCGGATCCGCAGGAACGAGGGCTGATAGATCCATCTGGACGGGTGCGTAATTCGCCTGGAACTCAGCTAAAGGGGGAAAAAAAATTTATTTATTTTATTTTAATGCATGTATTCGCTGGAAAAACTTCTCAAAGAGCGAAGGCCGTGGGGCTCAACGGGAACCATGTCCTGAGCATGCTGTTATGCACACGCCCGGGCTAAGCGGCGTGTGCGTGTGATTGGTAGTGATTCCACTGGACCGTGCCGGAGAGTGAATGCCTGGAGGGGCGTGACTAAGTATTCACCCGATCCGACCAGGGTCGCACGACGGCATACGACGCCAGTGCACCAAGGAGGAACCGAGCAGAGGGACCAGGTGCTACTCCAGGACAGACCCCGGACACGGCTGTTGACCCACACAGGGAAATACAGGAACAGGCTGGTAGGCTGGCACACAGACTGGAGGGTATAGGCAGGCACGACTGGTATGCAGGCAGGCGGGTATGCAGGCAGGGGGGTAAAGGCAAGCACAGCTAGAGTGCAGACAGGGAGGCACTAGCAGGTAGGAACACAGGCGGGATAGGACCCAGTACACACCGGGACTCAGGAACAATACAGGCAGAGGGTTACAGGCAAGCACAGCTAGAGTGCAGACAAGGCTGAGCAGGGAGGACAGGGCTCTGTTCACACGGAACAGACAGGAAGGGAAAGACAGAGCCAGATACTCACACAGTACTTGCAGAGACAACAAGCAGGAGTTAGGTACGAGTTCAGACTCTGCAGAAAAAGGAAGGGAACAGACATAGAGGCAAAACAGGTAAAGGACAGGAGAGAGTTCAGACTGGAACTGAGTGTACGGAGGAGACCGACACTGCAGAGGGATACAGGAGCGGGTCTGGGAATACGGCCCCCAGAGAGGCGGAACGAACAGGCAAGGAGCGTGTTCAGACAGGACAGACCAGACACAGGAGCGGGTCTAGGAAATCGGCCACTAGAAGGCGAGAGGAACAGGCTAGGAGCGTGTTCAGACAGGACAGACAAGAGAACACAGAAAGGAGTCAGTTCAGACATGGGAGCTGATACCGCAAAGCAGGAGACATACAGGACTCAGTTCAGACACGGGAGCTGATACCGCAAAGCAGGAGACATACAGGACTCAGTTCAGACACGGGAACTGATACAAAAAGCAGGAGACAAGAGACGGGACCTGGCACCTTCAGAGTGCAAGCACACACAGAAGGAAACACTATGCTCAGGCAGGGATAGAAGGGAGCTGCTGAGCTATATACCAAGTGACAGACAGCAATAGGCTGAGGACGCACAAGGGGTGTGACCCACAGCAGGTACAAAAGGCAGGAAGTGATCGGGCGCCGCCCTTAAGCAGCAGAAACAGACACAAACAGACAGCATGGAGGGAAGCCAGAGAGACATTCTGGACAGGAGATCAAGTGCGCCCTCTTGCACAGTGGGAGATGGACCACCATGCAAGGACGCCGCCAGGTATGTTACAGTAATATTGTTGATTTACGCTTAGAGATCCTATCTTTGATACACTGAGTAGTCTCCCCCACATAAATCAGGCCACAAGGGCATTTTGAAAAGTAAACCACGTAAGAAGAGTTGCATGTGAAATAATCCCTAATTTTATACTGTTTGCCTGATTGTGGGTGATAGATAGTATCTCCTCGGATAATGTTATTGCATTGGTGACATTGTAAACATGGAAAAGTCCAATGTTTCGGTGTGGATAGGAATCTCTGTCTTGGTTGAGTGTTAGTGGTACCGATGTCTGAGTGGACGAGTTGGTCACAGAGGTTGGTGGATCTTTTATAACATGGTAAGAACGGGACCTTAAATTCTGGAACTGCTGGATAAGCTGTTTTCAATATGTTCCAGTGTTGCCTGATCTTTTTATGTAATATTGAAACCATAGGATGGTAAGTATGGACGAATGGTATGCGTTTGTTAGAAGTAAGACGAGTGCTTGTAGTGGGCTCTAAGGCTCGAGATGACAGAGGTTATCCACCAGCCATGTTAAGAATTTTTTCCCTCATCTCAGTGATCCTGACATCCTGTGTAGAGGGGTTACTAACAATGCGTTGAACCCGGTGGAATTGGGATCTGGGTACTGAGGTAAAGATGGATTTCGGGTGAAGGCTCGTGTAGTGTAGAAGACTATTTCTGTCTGTGGGTTTCACATACAAGTCAGTAGAGAGGAAGCCCAGCTCATCTTTGATGATGGTGGTATCAAGGAAATGAATAGATTGTCTACTGGAAGACATGGTGAAACCAAGACCATCCCAGGATGAGTTCAGAATTTCAAAAAATTGTGTCAAAGTCTCCATGGGCCCTGTCCAAATGCAGAAAATGTCATCTATGTATCACTTCCATAACCTAGAGTGGGTCTTGAATAGTGGATTTGTGTATACTACCTCTTCCTCAAATCTTGACATGTAGCAGTTAGCATACGGGGGGGCTACATTAGACCCCATTGCGGTACCCTGTTTCTGTAGGTAAAAAGTGTCTTGGAATAAGAAGAAATTTTTAGATAGGACCAAGGTTAAAAGATCTAGGCAGAGGCGGTTGATCTCTGGTGGTGTATGGGAAATAGCCAGTAGGTTTTTTACACAAGTGATCCCTTTCTCATGTGGGATGGAGGTATATAGGTTATTGACATCAAATGTGACTAATAAGGATTCTGGGTGGATCTGTGCGATTTCTTTAATAATAGTGTTTAACCAAAGGGGTCAATATTTTTTCCAAGAAAATCGCTAAAGATGATAGAATGGAATTAGTGTCAGCGACTATCGGACAGCCCGGGGGGTTTTCGAGATTCTTGTGAATTTTCGGTAAGGTATAAAACACTGGAGTAATTGGGAAGGTATTGGTTAAGAATTCACGGGTTTTGTTGTCATTTGTTCCCTTAAGGCAATGATGTTCCAGGGTTTTGGAGATAGCCTCCTTAATAGTGGAGGTGGGGTCGTGTGTAAGTCTCTCATAAACTGAGTTGTCGTCTAGTTGTCTATGAATCTCATTCAGATAGGTGGATTTGTCCATTACTACTATCGCCCCGCCCTTGTCCGCTGATTTGATGATAATGGAAGAATCAGATTGGAGTGTTTTTAGTGCTTGTCTGTCCAAAGAGGACAGATTCTGTTGGTAATGTAACCGGCCTAAATCAATATCTGATCGTAATTTTTGGAAAGATTGTTTAATAAAATCGATGAAAGTTTCTGCAGCATGGTAGTTCTGGGGGGGTCGATAAGTACTTTTATTCTTTAATCCTAGGCTAGCCGCTGTGATGCTGACTGGATTAATGATAGGTGTAGTGGTATTGGGAATAACCTCCTGAGAAAAGTGAGCCTTGAGTCTAATAGATCTGAAAAACCTTTGTAAATCCATCTCTAAACCAAAAGTATTACACTTGTAAGACGGGCAGAAAGACAGGCCTTTCTGTAACACCGATAGTTCCGCTATGCTGAGGGATCGTGACGAAATGTTCACAACTAATGGGGTCATACCTGGGAGCGTGTAACCCTGACGAAGCTCCTGTCGCCAACTGTTGGTACCGCCTCTCCTCGTCCTCCTCTTTTTCGGTTGTACTTCTTCCGAAAACCTAAATAATGAGTAGAGGTGGATGGGTGATTTGGTCTGTCCAATTCCGAGCCAGAAGAGGAAAGGTCGGTGGAGGAGTGACCCGGTTGTCCCAGACCACGTCGTGTGCTGGAGAAGTCGCGCCATTTGTATACTCGATCCTTCTGGTAGTCCTCTGCGTCACGGATGAATTTCAGTCGTTTCCTTTTTTCAGTATCCCGTCGGTGTTGTTCCAGGTTCTGATTTACCTTGGTCTTTAGAGAATTCAATTCTTCTATGGAGATCGTGGATGCTAGTTGAGTTTCAATGCTAGAAATCTGTTCTTTGGATGCCATGATTTCCTTCTGTAAGAATTCAATCGTTAAAGTCATGAGATCAAACGAGCATTTGTTTAAAATAAGTTCAAACTTTATGCAATAGTCCTCTTGGTCATAGAAAAGTGTAGGGCGTAATGGGACTCTAAGTCCCCTTGGAATACGTTGGACTCTGACGTATTTAGAGAGTGTGGCACAATGTAGTTCAAGATTAGTACAGTGGCGTAACTCCTTTTCCCAATCTCTACCTCTCGTCTCCTTCGGCGGTTCCTCCCTCCTGATCCCCTACCCTCCTGGACTCCTATCCTGATCCTATTACATCCCTCCATCCTACCAAACTGTCTCCAGCGCTACTCTTATGCAGTGGAACGCATACAACATAGCGTGGAACGCACTCGCGCGTCACTTCCGGTCACCTGACCGGCCCTTCTCGTTGTAGGACCTTAAAGAACGTCAAATGACGCTACTTCCGCTCCTCAGGTCCTTCTGATTGTTATATGCGCGCTCTAATCCCACTGCTACCAATGATCAGCCCAGAGAGTGACCTTTAACCCTCTCCACTACCTACTTAAGACCCATAAGGTCCTCAGTCCCTCATAGCACCTCCTGACAAACGGTGGACAACGTGTCCGGCTACCACACATCTACAGGTAACTTCATAGGGACAATCCCCTCACTCTCCATACTAGTAATAGCCTTGGTCCATGGCATTTATGCCTTTATTTTTATCCCCACAGCTTACAGAACCTAATAGGCTACTGCTTTAATATACCCACTTCTGCTAACTGGTAGGTTCCTTTCTATAAGATTTCAGGATCTGCCACCATTCCCTCTCCTAATCCTCCTCCCCTTCCCATCCTTTTTTTCCCATGTTGTACTCCCTTTAAGCACTTTTTCATGACTAATTGGTTTGATTTGATCATGTTTGGTCACATCTGTATTATTTATACATGTCTATATGATACTTACTGCCATTTTTATTTTTGTAGTACACCGATGAAGGTCTAATGTGACCGAAACGTCTGTTGTTTATTTTTCTGCACTACTTTATTAAAAACTATAAAAGAACCCATCAGTCTTCTGGGTGCCAGGTTACTTCTCTACATGACTACGGGCTTGTAACCCTACCTGGGCACCACCATCACCTCAGGAGTGCGGTAGTTTTCATCTATTCAGGTCAGTGAGTTGACGCTATATGCCACTGCTTATACAGAGATCCGTGTCACATCCCTCAGACACATCTCGCCCCACGTACATCGGTGGCAGAATATACTCCATACAGTATTATGGGCACCACATGGTCCTCCATACAGTATTATGGACACCACATGGTCCTCCATACAGTATTATGGACACCATATATTGCTTCATACAGAATAATGGACCGCACATAATGCGCCATACAGTATAATGAGCCCCATATATTGCTCCATTCAGTATAATGGACTCCATATATTGCTCCATAAAGTAAAATGAGCCTCATATATTGCTCCATACAGTATGGGCCCCATATATTGCTCCATACAGTATGGGCCCTATATATTGCTCCATAAATAGTGGGCCCAATATATTGCTCGATAAAGAATAGGCCCCATATAATGCTCCATAGATAATGGGCCCTATATAATACTCCATATATAATGAGCCCCATATAATACTCCTTACATAAAAAAAAAAAAATCAAATACTCACCGCTCTTTGCTGGAAGCAGGCCTGTCTCATCAGCGTCTTCCGACTCTCTGCACTGGGACTGCTCAGCAGAGGGCGCTCTGTAGTGACGTCATCGTGCCCTCTGCCCTGAGATGTCACAGAGTAAGAAGACGCAGAAGACAGAGGAGCAGCAGAGGAACAGGGAGAGGTAAGTATTGCAAACAGTTTAAAGCACTGGGAAAGGCCCAGTGCAAGTGCCCATTCGCTGGCATCAGGCCCCGCCGACTCATGGGCCCCATAGCGCGCTGGTGTCCCAGAGGGTGAGTGGGCCCCCTGCTCGCTCAGGGCCCAGGCACTTGCCCGGGTGGTGATGCCGGTCCTGGGTACAACACATACGGCACCCGTTTTTAACTGATCCGCTGCAATGATTATGTAGGAAACTGTATTCATTTACAATCATCCACAGCGTGAGAGCAAACAGCTACAACATTACTGAATAAACAGAAACCCTGCAAGTATAAGAAAATGATTTTATTAAAAATATTTTGCATATCAATCCAGTTTGAAAAAAAATAACTTATTAAGCATTTTTTGCAACGTAGCAGTCCACATCTGACAGACTCCTGTAACTCTGGACACAGTATAATAGTGTGGCCGCTGTTCTCTAGCAGGACCCTCTAATGATAGAAGCAGGACGGCATACTGGATCTCGCACAACGCTACCTGCATGCCATCTGATTTGCTACTGTAAGTGCTCCAGCCGTATAAAGATCACTATGTATACAATATACTCCGAAAAGATGTCAGGGATTACTGTGAAGTAAAAATATTGTCGCCCCCATTGAGCAGGAATGATTAGAGATGGACAAGCTCCAGTTGGCAGACAGTCAGTGATGGCGGAGAGCTGATCATCTTTACTCGCTGCTCATTAGGAAAGTGGTCGCTTTCTGAAACCATTTGACTCTGAACTCGGCGTCAGACGGCATTATGAAAGAGGCCAATGTCTGAGTGGTTTTTGTGTCCGTTTGTCCTTCCTCTGTTCTTTCTGCCAAAAGATCCTCACCCATAACCTAAGGACTAAAATAAAGTTGAATTGTTACTAATATTATTTTTTTAAATTTAGCACATGAATTGAATTTCATAAATTAAAAGAAAACTTTCCCTCCGATGTCCACAAAACTGAGCGCCACTACATAAGCCACAAATAGTCTCCCCTCTCTCTCCCAGTCTGTGCAGCGGACGGGAACCATTTAAATGGGTGCAGGGCCGATTTTAGATAAAGTGGGGCCCTGGGGAAAAGTTTAAAGTGGGGTCCCAAATGCTGACATACAGCACCACACAAACATTTAGCTTGTATTTACATGCGCTGAGTTCAGGCCGCTAAACGAGCGCAATCCACAATACTGAAGCCGTTCGACGCTTGTTTCCCGACCTCTTTACACCAGCTGAGGAAGAATGATGGATACAGAACAATCACTAATAGATCAATCTGTCCCCATACAGCATCATGTTATCCACCGGGCGATGTGCTGCTGAGAACAAGGATTTTTGTTCTGGCATAAACAATCCAATTACTCGATGAATAGGCAGCATTTTGCTTGTTTAGTATAATACATGCCATAGTCCTCCATATTTTATAATGTGCCCCACAGCCCCCCATATTGTATAATGAGGCCTATAGTCCTCCATATAGTATAATACACTCCCGATAGCCCTCCATATAGTATAATGCACTCCCCATAGCCCTCCATATTGTATAATGTGCCCCACAGCTCTCCATATTGTATAATGTGGCCCATATTCCTCCAAATAGTATAATATATTCCCCATAGCCTTCTATATAGTATAATGCACCTCATAGTTCTCCATATAGTATAATGCACCTAATAGCCCTCCATATAGTATAATGCACGATCCATAGTCTTTCATATTGTACAATGTGCCCCACAGCCCTCCATATTGTATAATGTGGCCCATATTACTCAATATAGTATAATATATTCCCCATAGCCTTCTATATAGTATAATGCACCTCATAGTCCTCCATATAGTATAATGCACTGCCCCATAGCCCTCCATATAGTATAATACACTGCTCCATAGCCCTCCATATAGTATCATACACTGCCCCATAGCCCTCCATATAGTATCATACACTGCCCCATAGCCCTCCATATAGTATCATACACTGCCCCATAGACCTCCATATAGTTACATACACTGCCCCATAGCCCTCCATATAGTATCATACACTGCCCCATAGCCCTCCATATAGTATCATACACTGCCCCATAGCCCTCCATATAGTATCATACACTGCCCCATAGCCCTCCATATAGTATCATACACTGCCTCATAGCCCTCCATATAGTATAATACACTGCCTCATAGCCCTCCATATAGTATAATACACTGCCCCATAGCCCTCCATATAGTATAATACACTGCCTCATAGCCCTCCATATAGTATAATACACTCCCTATAGTATAATACACTCCCTATAGTATAATGCACTCCCAAAAGTCTTCAATATTGTATAATGTGCCCCACAGAGCTCCATATTGTATAATATGGCTCATATTCCTCCAAATAGTATAATACACTCCCCATAGCCCTCCACATAGTATAATGCACCTCATAGTACTCCATATAGTATAATACACTCCTCATAGCCCTCCATATAGTATAATGCACTCCCCATAGTCCTCCATAAAGTATAATACACTCCCCATAGCCCTCCATATAGTATAATATACTCCCCGTAGTCCTCCATATAGTATAATGCACTCCCCATAGTCCTCCATATTGTATAATGTGCCCCCCCAGCCCACCATATTGTATAATGTGGCCCATATTCCTCAATAGAGTATAATACATTCCCCATAGTCTTCCATATAGTATAATACACTCCCCATAGCCCTCTATATAGTATAATACCCTGCCCCATAGCCCTCCATATAGTACACCGCGTGCAGAATTATTAGGCAAATGCGTATTTTGATCACTTTGATACTTTTTATACATGTTGTCCTACTTCAAGCTGCATAGGCTTGGGAGCCAACTACCAATTAAGTAAATCTGGTGATGTGCATCTCTGTAATGAGGAGTGGTGTTGACTAATGACATCAACGCCCTATATAAGGTGTGCTTAATTATTAGGCGACTTCCTTTCCTTTGGCAAAATGGGTCAGAAGAGAGATTTGACGGGCTCTGAAAAGTCCAAAATTGTGAGATGTCTTGCAGATGGATGCAGCAGTCTTGAAATTTCCAAACTTTTGAAGCGTGATCACCGAACAATCAAGCGTTTCATGGCAAATAGTCAACAGGGTCGCAAGAAGCGTGTTGGCCAAAAAAGGCGCAAAATAACTGCCCATGAATTGAGTAAAATCAAGCGTGAAGCTGCCAAGATGCCATTCGCCACCAGTTTTGCCATATTTCAGAGCTGCAACGTTACTGGAGTATCAAAAAGCACAAGGTGTGCGATACTCAGGGACATGGCCAAGGTAAGGAAGGCTGAAAAACGACCACCTATGAACAAGAAACATAAAATAAAACGTCAATAATGGGTCAAGAAATATCTTAAGACTGATTTTTCAAAGGTGTTATGGACTGATGAAATGAGCGTGACTCTTGATGGGCCAGATGGATGGGCCAGAGGCTGGATCAGTAAAGGGCAGAGAGCTCCACTCCGACTCAGACGCCAGCAAGGTGGAGGTGGGGTACTGGTATGTGCTGGTATCATCAAAGATGAACTTGTGGGACCTTTTAGGGTTGAGGATGGAGTGAAGCTCAACTCCCAGACCTATTGCCAGTTTCTGGAAGACAACTTCTTCAAGCAGTGGTAAGGAAGAAGTCGGTATCGTTCAAGAAAAACATGATTTTCATGCAGGACAATGCTCCATCACATGCATCCAACTACTCCACAGCGTGGCTGGCCCGTAAAGGTCTAAAAGAAGAAAAAATAATGACATGGCCCCCTTGTTCACCTGATCTGAACCCCATAGAGAACCTGTGGTCCATCATAAAATGTGAGATCTACAGGGAGGAAAAACAGTACACCTCTCGGAACAGTGTCTGGGAGGCTGTGGTGACTGCTGCACGCAATGTTGATCAAAAACAGATCAAGCAACTGACAGAATCTATGGATGGAAGGCTGTTGAGTGTCATCATAAAGAAAGGTGGCTATATTGATCACTAATTTTTTGGTTTTTGTTTTTGCGTGTCAGAAATGTTTATTTCTAAATTTTGAGCACGGATATTGGTTTACCTGGTGAAAATAAACAAGTGAGATGGGATTATATTTGGTTTTTATTAAGTTGCCTAATAATTCTGCACAGTAATAGTTACCTGCACAAATAGATATCCTCCTAAGATAGCCAAATCTAAAAAAAACCCACTCCAACTTCCAAAAATATTAAGTTTGGATATTTATGAGTCTTTTCGGTTGATTGAGAACTTAGTTGTTGATCAATAATAAAAATAATCCTTTAATATACAACTTGCCTAATATTTCTGCACACAGTGTATAATACACTGCCCCATAGCCCTCCATATAGTATAATACACTGCCCCATAGGCCTCCATATAGTATAATGCACGCCCCATAGTCTTTCATATTGTACAATGTGCCCCACAGCCCTTCATATTGTATAATGTGGCCCATATTACTCAATATAGTATAATATATTCCCCATAGCCTTCTATATAGTATAATGCACCTCATAGTCCTCCATATAGTATAATACACTGCCCCATAGCCCTCCATATAGTATAATACACTACCTATAGTATAATGCACTGCCCATAGTCCTCCATATTGTATAATGTGCCCCCCAGCCCTCCATTTTGTATAATGTGGCCCATATTCCTCAATATAGTATAATACATTCCCCATAGTCCTCCATATAGTATAATACACTCCCCATAGCCCTCTATATAGTATAGTACACTGCCCCATAGCCCTCCATATAGTATAATACACTGCCCCATAGCCCTCCATATAGTATGATGCACTCCCTATAGCCCTGCCTATAGTATAATGTACTGCCCATAGTCCTCCATATTGTATAATGTGCCACACAGCGCTCCATATTGTATAATGTGGCCCATATTCCTCCAAATAGTAGAATGCACTCCCCATAGCCCTCCATATAGTACAATGCACTCCCCATAGTCCTCCATATTAGTATAATGCACCTCATAGTCCTCCATATGTGTGACGCTCGCAGCCCTGCCCTGGGAAAAGATGGTGGGGGTACTCGGAACCGGGTCAGATGTTAGGGGGGATGCAGTCGTGGACCGGACCCGTTCCGTGCCCAGGGCCGTCACATTGAAAAGGATGTAAGGGCTTTCAGGGTTGAGTGGTATTATCGACTACGCCACCTGCGGTGTCTGGTGATGCGCCACCAGCGCTGCTAGCAGTCCTCTGAGGCCAGGAGTTGTGGCAGCTTGCGATGGTATAACTCCCCACAGGCGGAGCTGTGTCTCAGGGCAGAAGTAACAGGAGGATGGGGAGAGTAGTCCTGGGTCACTCGGGTGCGGTGTGGTGCAGCGCAGAAATAAAGGAACCATAGGCCATAAGGATAGTCTTTCAGGTCTTTTACTCACAGTTCTTTTAGCTCAGCCGCAAGGCTTCTACCTGCTCCTCACGGATGACTGCGGCCACCAGGGATGAGGGCTCAGCGCACCCAAGTCCTTCAGGTGCCTGGATCAGGACCCTCAGAGTGTTCCTAACTCTCCCCTTTTTGGACCTCTCCTGTCCGTGTGTAGACTAAAGGCTGGGTATCCCTCTGGACTTTCCACAGATTTGGGGCACGGCGGCAATTGCTGTTGCGTCCGTCCCGCGACGGGATCCACTGTAGCCCACCGGGCTTCTCTGACGGAGACCTAAAGTGACAAAGTCAGATATCGGGGGCCGGTACCCCTCTTGCAGCAGGAGTCCTTCTGGCTGGGCCAGTATAGCGAGGACAGGTGGCGTATACCGCTCCGTCTGCATCCTCCTGGGATCCTTTTGCTATGGAGCTACACTATAGCTCCCGACCTTCTTAAGCAAGGGAACTTGACCGGGGTAGAGACTCTGTTAACTCGTACCCGCTCCTCGTGTCAAGGTCAGAGCACGAGGACTGTGCATCTTCAGCACACTGCAGGCTCCTACACAAGGCCACTGTCAGCTGCAAAGACCACAATCAAAGAACAGGAGCCAAGAACCAAGAATCAAGAACCTTGTGCTTAAGATGGCTGGCTATTATATATGAAACTATGTGTGCAAACTAAAAGTGTGTTCTACACCCTTCACCCACTACATGGTTCCCCTAACTTTTGGTTCCCCCCACTCGTGATCCTGCTGAGGCAGCGCTATGGTGCATACTTGCCTCCCATAGGTCAGTAGTGTGTAGTGTTGGATGCAAGACAGGGTCCTGACCAGTGCACCTTCCTTACCTGGGTGAGGAGACACTACACCTGCTGACAGGCTGCAGTATCCCCTCTTGTGGCGACCGAACCCTCAGGGGCGCCACACATATAGTATAATACACTCACCATAGCCCTCCATATAGTATAATATACTCCCTATAGCCCTCAGTATAGTATAATGCACTCCCCATAGCCCTCCCTATAGTATAATGCACTCCCCATAGCCCTCCCTATAATATAATGCACTCCCCATAGCCCTCCATATAGTATAATGCACTCCCCATAGTCCTTCATATAGTATAATGCACTCCCCATAGTCCTTCATATAGTATAATGCACTCCCCATAGTCCTTCATATAGTATAATGCATTCTCCTTAGTCCTTAATAGAGTATAATGCAGCCTCCCTATAGTTTAATTCAGCCAAACATATAGTACATATAATATAATGCAACCCATAGTCCACGATAAACTATAATTCTGCCCCCCCATAGAGTATAATTCAGCCACTCCATACAGTATAATGCAGCCCCCCAGTTCTGCAGTATTATGGTCACCACGTATAAAAAAACAAATACATACAATACTCATCCTCGTTCTCCAGCTGCTCCATGCTCTGCAGAGCGTCTCAGCAGCTCCACTCTGCAGGCACAGTCATTCCCCCGCTGCCGATACAGTTCAATGCGCGATGCGGGGGGACGAACTCACAGGCCCTATAGCGGCACGCCACGGGCTGGGGGCCCCAGGCAGATGTCTAGTCTGCCTGCCCTTATGCCGGCCCTGAATGGGTGTCCCATGCTGGGGACCACGTCCCGTGTCCTTACGTGAAACAGCCTCAGCAGAGGAATCTAACATTCTATTTGGATCTATAATGTAGGTAACTTGGCAGACAGTGGGGAGATTAAAAGAAATGCAAGTGCAAAGTGAACACATGTTTCAATTGGCACTTGGAAAATTATATATATACACACACACATACACACACACGTGTGCGTGTGTGTGCGCGTGTGTGTGTGCTCGTGTGTGTGCGCGTATGTGTGCGGTGTGTGTGTGTGTGTGGTGTGTGTGGTGTGTGTGTGTGGTGTGTGTGTACAGTACAGACCAAAAGTTTGGACACACCTTCTCATTTAAAGATTTTTCTGTATTTTCATGACTATGAAAATTGTACATTCACACTGAAAGCATCAAAACTATGAATTAACACATGTGGAATTATATACTTAACAGAAAAGTGTGAAACAACTGAAAATATGTCTTATATTCTAGGTTCTTCAAAGTAGCCACCTTTTGCTTTGATGGCTTTTGAAGCCATGAAGCCATAAGCATTTGGCGTAACGCGTAGGTTATTTATACTCTTTCCTTTTCTCTGTGCATCTTTATTTTCTGGTACTCTCCTTATTCCTATATTGCTTTATACTTCATTTATTTGTGGGCTCGATAGTGGAGCATAGATATTTTCCACTATGCTCTCTTACCAATTGATTTATCTATAACATGCCATATATATTTTAGCGATATTTGGAATTATGTACCATTGTTATTGAAGTACATTTATCTTGCACAGTTGTGTAATACATCTTTGACATATCTATTGATTATTTTTCTTTTGTCTGGGTGGATTTTTTTCCTTCTTTGTCCTGTGTATGTTTTTTATCATGTTTTTTAATAATGTCCTATGTAGTGTGCTTTGAGACTAATAAAATTTTGCATATTTTTGTACATTAGTGTCTTTATATCTACGGTATTTATTAATTGTATTTGGTGCCCTGGATTTGTCCCAATCCCCCTTGTCTTTTTCTTATGCTTGTTTGCATTCATGGGGACATTGGCACAAATACATAATTTATATTTAGTGTGGTGCTAGGTCTGCCCCTTACTTCTTACAAATTTCCTCCCACACATGACAAAGCTAAGAGGTCGAACTCCACCATCTCCAAACTGTTGGCCACGCAAATGGTGGTGTCAGTCCCTAATTTTTTGAACTGTGAACACTGCTGTATGGCTGCTTTTTCACTGAGGAGGTAACCGGAGAACCTGAAGGAAACCCCCACAAACACGGGGAGAACATACAAACTACTTGCAGATGTTGTCCTCTATCATCATGGAGTTAGCTCGTTGTGTAGGAGACCGACCACCACTGCTGTCTACCTTGTGAACATTGTGTTGAAGCTTGCAAGGTGTTATGGGTTTACCGTCACAGAGAGGAGCCAGAAGTGTTTGATTCCTCCCACTCCTGCAGTCATTAGAAGCCTTTCACCTTCATATTAATTGGTGCAGGGGTTTATCTGCTCAGTTGTGAGCTCTTGGAAGCTTACCGTGATTTAGGCTCTCAGCAGATTTGTTCCATGCATCTCCCCTACTGTGATAACGCTGTACCCCAACACATCAGACTGTCGCCTACCATGGAAACCTTGAAAAAGAAGCTGAAGATCCACTTCTTCTGACAAGCGTACAATATGTGGTAACCCTCACTCCAGCGTACTTTTGCACAACCAGCTGTACCCTGACCTACTGTATCCTCAACCATCCCTTGCAGATTGTTTGTGCACCCTCGCAGGCAGGGTCCGCTCTCCTCTTGTACCAGTCGGTGACCCCTTTTCACATGCAAAGCACCACGGAATAAATGTCGCTGCAATAGTAATAATAAATATAGTATTTGTAGTCTGGCATCAGTTGACCCACTTTCCTGGTGTCTACACCCTTAATTTGATGTGTTTTGACAGCTTTTGGGCCAGAGTGAAGGTGTTGCATATGCTTTTTTTTTGTCGTCCCCCCCCCATTGAACAGTATGGTGTTCGGAAATGTTCGGCGAATGTCTAAATATTCTATGAACATTTCCGAACCGAACATTGAAATGTTCGCTCATCTCTACTTGTTAGCTAATTAAAAAAAAAAAAAAAAGATTGCTCTCAGTAGGAAAAAACAAGATAATCTTGTAGTTATGATATCTTTTAATGGCTAACAAAAATAATAAAATAAATGATGTTACAAAGCAAGCTTTCAGGACTTCTTAGGTCTCTTCCTCAGGCATGGTATAACAAAATATCTGAAGAAACACAAATATATGCACAAAAAAAAGACAGAGGTATGGCATAATAAATGGACATTTAACTAAACAAACAAATGGAGCTTACGGCTGATGACACTGCTGGACATATTCCAACACTGAAGGGAAGTAATCCTGATATATCTTTCATCTGCTGCACTACGTTTCCTTGGTTGACCATTGCATCTACAGCACTTAACGTTGCCCATTTCTTGGTGTCCTCGATGTTGAGAAATACAGGCAGATTCTTATCCACCATTCAGTACCATTACGGAGGTGTCTGTCTGGTGCCAAAATCATTCTGCAGCCGGACGACAACGATCCAGGCAATGTCATTAAGAAAATACAGAATGAAGTACATACTACAGTACAACAAAAGAACAAGTCAACCGAACATGCAGTGTACAACTAGGAGGGACCGATGTGCAAAGAAAATATCACGTATACCAAGTGCACTGCCATGAGATTGTACATTATGAAGGCCTGGGATCAAACAATTTTAATAATAAAAAAATAAAAATAAACTGCTCCCACTGGGGGCCCGGAAACAGAGAATGGGCCGGGGGTGAGACCGAGGAACAGTAAGAAGGAAAAAAATGACGAACACTCCACCATACCACAAACTCTGCCACCAGATATGAGGATCGACGCTCTCACCCTTCCACCAGCCCCAAAAGAGTGCAGGAAGTTAGGAGTGACCCAGGCACGCCTCAAGGTCAAGAACCAAAAGGCAGGTTACAGGGTCCTCTGCGACAGGCTTCTCCATACTGTCATGTAGGAATCTAACCAACTTGGCCAGTAAGCCCAAATCTCTGGACAGTGTCACAGAAGGTGGAGGAACGTCCCCCGGCCCTTGCGGCACATGAGGCATACATCCAGGAACTGGGGCTGGACCCTACTCATCCTGGCTGTGGTGTAATATGTGCAATGTAGGATACAGAGTTGAGCCGCTCTCTCGGAATAGCTAGGAATTAGTTTGTCTAAGCTGTAGGAAATGGAAGGGTAAAGAAGATTTCACTTCAGAACATGAAATGGGTCACCAGCCACATAGACCTGACCCAGGTAAACCGAGCCTGCCCTTTCCCATAAAGGCCCTCACTCCAAATCTAATAATTCAATAAGAGTGCTGCTATGCCAGAGAGGGGTATGATTGAGAGAAAAAGGAGCACAGAAAAGTTTCCATACCATGGTCTAGATTGATATAGCCTGCATGAAAATCAGTTATGTATTGAAGGGGCCCTCTAGAACAGGGATGTCAAACTCAAACACACAGAGGGCCAAAATGAAAACCTTGGACAAAGTCATGAGCCAATCAGTATACAGTATAATGTGCCCCACATAGTCCTCCATACAGGGTAATGGACCCCACATAGGGGTGGCGGTTCTGGTGCCGCAAGCCAAATATAAATCACCCTGCGGGCCAGAGCTTTCCATGTATGCTCTTGGAAGAGCAAAAAAGTATGTGCAAAGGGTGTTTAATCTCTGGGTCATAGGGTCAAACAATGGCCACAAGGGCTCTCAGGAAGTCATCCCTGTTCCACCTACATATACAAGAAAGCTGAACAAACCAATAATGCGCAAAAGGATAATAATACGCCTAATAATACAGTCTAGGGTCCGATAAAGCCACCCCCTCACCCGAGCATATTACAGGACCGGGCGATGGATCCCAGTTCTGTGACCCTGCAAAATGAATGAGGAAAAGATGGAGTTACGCTTATTGAAGGTATTGAAGTTCACATATATTGGGGATATAACCTGATGTGAGCCGCGACCGACAGGAGTAACTTCTCTTATCTCCTTATCTTAGCTTTTATAATCAACAAAAGAGCGAAGCTGTGTAGCGAATTCACCTAAATATGTAGATACTTGGACTCCTAGATAAGAGAACTTTGAAACCCATATTAAAGATAGGAGGGAGGCTTGTCTGGAGGGGACTTTCAGGTCTACAGGGAAGACAAAAGACTTATCCCAGTTGATTTTTAGACCTGAGAAGAGGCCGCACTCATCAATCACATTCAGCGCTGCTGGTACTGACACGTTAGCACCTTGCAGGTACAGGAAAGTGCTGTCTGCGCAGAGACTAAGTTTGCTGTGTGTTGGGGCCGGGATAAACCCCTGAATCTCTGGGGTGGAGCGGATAAGGGCGGCCAGTGGCTCCACTACAGTCACAGCATTGGGGACAGCGGACATCCCTGCTGCGCGCCCTGGATCAGGGGGATGCATATACGCACCACAGTGTCCGCGTATAGGAGCTTCTCCCATTTAGTAATCACTGGCCGAAAGCCCATCCAACGCTTCGTCGCCCAAAGAACAGACCATTCAATAGAGCTGAAGGCTTTATTGGCATCAAGAGAGACCATAACGTGTCCTCCTTAGAGAAAAATAAATAAAAACGCTGGAGGTTGAGGGTTGTCGACTTTCCTGGCACAATGTCAGTTTGGTCACAATGAATAATTTGCCGAATATATGAACGCAGAGGAATTTCCAATACTTTATCTAGAATTTTTACATCAAACTGAAGTAATAAACAGGCCTGTATGAGGAATAAAGATTGGTAAAAATTATCAAACTCCGACAGAACATGTTTAGGGTCCCCTCTAGTTCTCCTCTCCTCGCCCCTAAGTGCCCTGATTACCATGGGGGTCACAGTAACGATTTGCCATATAGGTAAGTAGTTTACCACATTTGTCCCCATTTAGTATTCCTGTCATACATAAAAGGACCATGTTGCTCATCATCTCTAAGCAGAGGGAGTGTAACAAGTAAGGCTGCCGGCCACTGGGACTTATGCTCCACAGGTACTGGAGCTCCTGTGTGATACCTCAGTCATCTCCACATCCCTCACAGCAGGAGCCAGGATATCATGAGCAAATGCTTCAAAAGTATCCCATACCTGTTGTATTATACGGTCCTCATTGTTATTTTAAAATAAATAGGAGAAGGAGAGAGACACAAGATGGATTTATATGTCACAGTGGCCTTGGAAATGGACCCTCCCAAGAGGGGAACAGGGAGAGGAGTAAGATCTGGGATGGAGTGACAGAGGTAATAATAGAAAATGACTGCAGCCAAGGCAGAGTCCGGCACCAGGGCAAGATGTATGTGGGAGAGGCAAGAAAACAAAAACCTGACCAGAACCTCTGTAGCATCGGCGTCTCTGCCCCCTGATAGGCAGAGACGCCGTCCCCCTTACCGCCGCGCTCACGGCCCGGCACCTTTCGGCTCTCCTGCTGCTGCTGCCGGCGCGTGCAGCTTCCCGGGCACTGTGCTTAGGGCACGCGCTCCCTCCCTCTTAAAAGGGGCCGCACGCGCCGTCCTAAGGAGTTCCCGGCCAATGGCTGGAGGTCTTATCATATAAAAGGAACCTCCTCCAAAATGGAGGTGCCTGTGCAAGGTTGTAGCTCGGTGTTCTAAACTCTGCTTCAGCCCTCAGGTCCCGCTGCTAGCCTGACTACCTGTCCAGTCCGCCAGCCTGACTACCAGTCCAGTCCGCCAGCCTGACTACCAGTCCAGTCCGCCAGCCTGACTACCAGTCCACTCCGCCAGGCAAGTACACTCTCCAGCCCAACGGTCTGCCTACGGTCCAAACCCGCCAGTCTGTCTATGGGCCAGGCTTGCCTGCCTACCCGGAGAACGTACCAGTTACCTGCCGTGCCTACCAGCCAGCCTACCCAGAGGCTCCTGCCAGTTACCTGTGGTGTCCGCCAGTCCGTCTACCCGGATCACCCGTCAGTCTGCCTGCCGTGCTCATCTGCTGTACCGGTCAGTCCCTGCCTTCTGACCCATGGGAGTCACCTGCTCTCATACAAGGACTGGCCCAGAGTAGCAATTGGTCCCTCTGCTCGGTCCTTCCCTGGTTCACGGAGTCGAGTGAGCCGCCGTGCGACCTTGGTCAGTCCGAGTTGATACCTAGTTACGCCCCTCTGGTCCCTCCTTGCACCGCAGCACAGAGGTTCCACCACCCGGATCCCTAACAGCCTCCATATAGTGTGAACAGGTGCACGCTGCAATGACTGCATAACATAAAATAAGAAAGAACAGCAGCACTCTGTAAGGGCCAAGAGGTGGTGGTCAGGTTTTTTGTTTTCTTGCAGTTTACCATGGAGGTTTTGACTGCCTCCTTTTCTGACTCTGCACTCCACCCATCAACCCAAGAGTGCTTTTAATTAGTGTTGCTTTCTAACTGCCCACTTAAAATTGTAGGCTTATAGCCCAAGAGAGGCATGTTTAGGAAAATAGTTACCCATCATGCGGAGGTCACCTTGCCGTGGTTGATGGGCACACATGAATTGGCCAATTTATGAGCTAAGAACCTTGATTTTTTCTAAGTACATTTTATTTAGCAATAGTGCAGTTTAGATCTTATTTTCTTAGTGTTTGCATATGTCTTGGTCCTTACAGAGTGCTGCTGTGCTTTCTTATTCTATGTGGGAGAGGCAGTCATGAGTGAAAGGATAACAGGAGTGTGTCCTAGACGATGAGATGGAAGAGCACCAGACCCAGTCCCCATACACTGCAATATTACAGAGGAGTCCACATCAGTGTCAGGGCTCAACAGCCGGGACCGCTCCCTATTTATACCACGAGTACAGTTAAAATACTGGAGCCAGATTACTAGTGGGGAACTATATAGTAGCATGAAAGCAACAGCTTTGTGCATGACGACTGGTATAAATGGAGGGGGTATATAAATATCCAGATGGGTAATAGGACACACAAGTTCCGTACAGTACAAGAATACACACATACCCTCTTTATATAAATTTCAATGTTGTAAAGGGTACAATTTAGGGTGCGCATGACTAGGATAGAAACTCCCCGGCATATGTACAAAAGACTGAATAGTAAGCCCACCTGAAGACAGATAACGTGAAAACGCCTCCAGTGGGATTTCAAAGAAGTCCGACTGGTTGTCAGCAATGACCTTCAGGCGAGACAGAGAGAACATGGAGTATATAAGGTTGAGTTCCTTCAGGAATTTGACAGAACTGAGCGAGTATTCTCAAACTACATATGGTCTTTTCAAGACAAGTAAAGAAGAAAGTCTCTGTCCCTACAGTTGAAGAATTTTGCAATGAAGGTGTAAGGTGCAGACCCAAGGGGCAAGGGATGGAGGGATGTGATATGCCCTCTGCAATGTACATAGCCGAGAAACTATCCCGGCCATAGGTGGAGATCAGTACATTCCCTAAAAAGAGCTGTGGATACTTGGGAATATGTCTGAAATACCCCCACAAAACAAGGTCCAGGAGTATGCGCCAAAGGGGCTATAGACTGTAATGATGCAAACTGAGCGAACGTCCAGTATACGCCTCCCGGAGACAGACACCCAGACCCAGTCTACTATGTCCAGTCAGTGAATACGCCTGGACCCTGTTTTTTGGGGAACTTCGGAAGTATGCCCCGATGGGGACACAGAATGCAAGGTGAAAGCACCCTAACAAGTTGCAGCTTATCTGCTGTTCTGTTGTGAGATGAAGCCCATTTTGGTGGAGTCCGTATAAAATGGATCAACTCAGACTCCTAAAATATATAATAAATTGGGTACAGTAGTTTGTGGGGAATATTTTTTTCACAAGAATTTGGTAAAGTTATGAAATGTCCTATAAATGTCTGTCCTATTCCTGATCTAAGGGTCTAGACTTTTAGCTGAGATGAATCTGTGCTACAGTAAATTTATCACTTACACATGAGCCGTGTATGAGGGAGTCGGAGGCCTGGAAATGGAGGAGTCGGAGGTTTGGCTTACTGACTCCACAGCCCGGGTTAGCAATAGCCGGATGCAGGTGAAGCCGAGCAAAGGACGGACACTACATCTCCCCTTCTAATGAGCCGTGTAGTAGGTGGTCTCTGTCACAGAATAAGGTAAGTGTCCGGTGTGCTACCGGGGGTGTACAACTCCAAGAGGGGCAGGAAGAGAAGGATAGAATCCAACGGAAAAGGAGATCGCACAGTTTCCCAAGGAGACCGGATCACTAATGATCTACTCCAGAAACACAAACAAGAGGATCTGATGGGGGAGGGGCGACAGACAAATTCATAGAGAACTGGATTCATGTAGCCAAAGTAGAATTAGCAAATGAGCTATAATGAGCCTGAAAAGGACGGACCCCACAAAGCCAGAGTTAATGCTGCAGATGTCACCGGCATCAGACAATGAGAGCGGGGGGCTTTGCACAGCTTAAGATACTGAGAGAGTTCAGTATATAAATTGTAAGCTTGCGAGCAGGGCCCTCACTCCTCCTGTAACGGATAAAATGTGTTACATTGTATTGTTTTTATTGTCTGTACAGGTCCTTACTTAATTGGAAAGTGCTGCAGAATATGTTGGTGCTATGATACAATAATCATTTTTATTTATATGTGCAGAGATGTTTCAGTTTTCACATTCACCACATGAGGGCAGCAGAGTACTATGCTCAGAATAAGGTCAGACATAACAGTACCTGCATATTACATGTGCTGACTAATGAGAGATACTGCCACTTGCACTGGTATGGCTGACATCAGACTGTAAGTGCGCCCGATAATGTCTGTGAGGGCGTATCTGTGCCCTGTTCCTCAGTCTCCTCTCGCTCTCCCTCTGAGCGCTGGTAAATAGGTGATGGTATCAGGGGGAACAATGTCTACCTACAACTGCACCCTTGGTCTGGGCCAACTACGCCATCTTGTGGTAAGGGACAGTACCAATTAGTGAAGCGCTGCTAAGGGGCCATGTGTTTCTGAGTCGGGTCTCACAGTCTGAGGCCCATTGATAACAGGACAATGGCAGACAAGGTCCTCTGGTCTCCCACCTCAGCTCAAGTGAGGCCGCAACTCTGAGCATCGCGTAGGCCATGCTAATGGAGCACAGCCAAACTCATCTGAAAATGGGCCCATAAGCTTCTTGTAACCAAGAGGAGTCACACTGATGGCCCTCCATGCCGGGATGAGCCCTCTGTGTAGCTCGGAGCCCCCTTGGACACATACGCACCCAATGGCTGCTGGACATGCCCCCCCTACACAACACTTATTTTTTAAAGCATTCTGACTTTGCAGCGTTTTCCCACAACACTATATCAGCGCTGGTCCCAGGTGTTGGCAGCTCCATTCCCACATAGGTGTCACTGGCAGAAGGAGATCCTGGACCAATGCAAATATGACAACTTTTCCATACCTTTTTTTTAACTAGAGCATAATAGTAAGTTTCATCCATTTTTACTTTTAAACATAATAAAGCAACTTTTTCTTCTCAAGTTGGACAAATAATGTTTTCCTATAATGTCTCCAATTCCATTCCCAGCAGTTCTGCGCTCTCCAGCGCTTCTTTGCGCCTCCCCAGACGTAGTAAGCCGCGCGCCTGACTTTCCTGGACGTCGCTCCTCATTGCGGTGTTTGCCAGCGGTATAAGTGCAGAGCAGTCGCTGGACACATTAAACGCCTTCTGAAAGGGAAGAAAGAGAACGGCCATTATCCTTCCTAAAAGAAAGGGATGGTGGCAGAATTCTTTTCAGATGTTTTAGCAAAGTCTTTTGGATTTATGGGCAAAGTCTTTCCTACAAAACTGCAGAACTGATTTCTTGCAATTCTGCGAGTCTGATCATTCTATAAGAAAATCAACTAAGTGACAAATCTATTGTTTTATTATAGTTCTGTGAGTACAAATCATTCCATAACCTTGGATTCACCCTGGTATTACACACAAAGCAAATGGTTGGCTTGCTGTAAGGCAGGGGTCTCAAACACGCGGCCCGCAGGCACCATAGACCCCGATGGCGGCCCGGTCCAGAAGCTGCCGGCAGCTGCGCTTCAGTTCAGTGTATTGCCGCGCAGAGACCGGCTCTCTGTACAGCAATACCAGTGGCAGCCGCCGGCCTATCAGAGGCCAGCAGCTGACATCTGCGTTCCAGCGCAGCAGCGTATGACGTCACTGACACGCGCAGATGTCAGCTGCTGGCCTCTGATAGGCTGGCGGCTGCCACTGGTATTGCTGTACAGAGAGCCGGTCTCTGCGCGGCAGTACACTGAACTGAAGCGCAGCTGCTGGCAGCTCCTGGATCGGGGTCTATGGTGCCTGCGGGCCACAGGTGCAGAAAAGACGCCGAGGGAACGGAGGACAGGTGAGAAGAATCTTTTTTTTTCTCTTGTATGTGTAGAACAGCATAAGGGACAGTCCTCCAAGGTGGGTACCAGGCTGGGGACAGTCCTCCAAGATGGGGACCAGGCTGGGGACAGTCCTAAAAAGGTGGGTACCAGGCTGGGGACAGTCCTAAAAAGGTGGGTACCAGGCTGGGGACAGTACTAAAAAGGTGGGGACCAGGCTGGGGACAGTCCTAAAAAGGTGGGGACCAGGCTGGGGACAGTCCTAAAAAGGTGGGGACCAGGCTGGGGACAGTCCTAAAAAGGTGGGGACCAGGCTGGGGACAGTCCTAAAAAGGTGGGGACCAGGCTGGGGACAGTCCTAAAAAGGTGGGGACCAGGCTGGGGACAGTCCTAAAAAGGTGGGGACCAGGCTGGGGACAGTCCTAACAGATGGGGACCAGGCTGGGGACAGTCCTAACAGATGGGGACCAGGCTGGGGACAGTCCTAACAGATGGGGACCAGGCTGGGGACAGTCCTAAAACATGGAGACCAGGCTGGGGACAGTCCTAAAACATGGAGACCAGGCTGGGGACAGTCCTAAAACATGGAGACCAGGCTGGGGACAGTCCTAAAACATGGAGACCAGGCTGGGGACAGTCCTAAAACATGGGGACCAGGCTGGGGACAGTCCTAAAACATGGGGATCAGGCTGGGGACAGTCCTAAAACATGGGGACCAGGCTGGGGTCAGAACTACAAGAGGGGGACCAGGATGGGGACATTCCTAGAAGATGGGGACATTACAACAAGATGGGGACCAGGATGGGGCATTACTACAAGATGAGGACATATCTACAATATGGGGACCAGCATGTGACATTACGACAATATGGGGCCCAGTATGGAATATTACGACAAGATGGGGACAAAGATGGGGGGCATTACAAGATGCAGGCCAGGGTGGGGCACGTTACTACTAGATTTTGGCAGAAAAACTTCAAAATAAAGCATGAAAAAATATTTTGCCACTAAAAATGCTGCTCTATATACAGTACAGACCAAAAGTTTGGACACACCTTCTCATTTAAAGATTTTTCTGTATTTTCATGACTATGAAAATTGTACATTCACACTGAAGGCATCAAAACTATGAATTAACACATGTGGAATTATATACTTAACAAAAAAGTGTGAAACAACTGAAAATATGTCTTATACTCTAGGTTCTTCAAAGTAGCCACCTTTTGCTTTGATGACTGCTTTGCACACTCTTGGCATTCTCTTGATGAGCTTCAAGAGGTAGTCACCGGAAATGGTCACAGTCACTGCAACATGTGCAGAGTTGAATTCCACCGGGTAGGCACATCGCATTTTAGCCGGTGAAGTGGCAGGCCCAACGACTTCTGTAGAGATGTAAGTTGCTGAGCTGCGGGATGCGAACGGAGGAAGTGAGCACACAGCAACCGTGCCCTCTGCAGAAGGCCATCTAGTCCGGGATAGTGGGCTAAAAATTGCTGAACAACCAGGTTCAACACGTGAGCCATACAAGGCACGTGTGTGACATTGCCCCGGCGAAGTATAGATGGACTAATAGACCAAGTCCCACACACTGCTAGAAGCCCAAATATTTTTTCAGAGCTAGATGCAGAAAAAAATTATATTGAATTTGCAACCTGATGGAGGTCAGTATAGATGGACTAATAGACCAAGTCCCACACACAGCTAGAAGCCCAAATATTTTTTCAGAGCTAGATGCAGAAAAAAATTATATTCAATTTGCAACCTGATGGAGGTCAGTATAGATGGACTAATAGACCAAGTCCCACACACTGCTAGAAGCCCAAATATTTTTTCAGAGCTATATGCAGAAAAAAATTATATTCAATTTGCAACCTGGTGGAGGTCAGTATAGAAGGACTAATAGAACAAGTCCCACACACTGCTAGAAGCCCAAATATTTTTTCAGAGCTAAATGAAGAAAAAAATTATTTTTAATTTGCAACCTGATGGAGGTCAGTATAGATGGACTAATAGAATGATGCTATGCCCAAAAGGTTTTACTTCACTAGGTGCAGTAAAAAATATTGGTATTCTATACACAGGTGGTGTAGCTTGCAACACAGATAGGCTACTCCACTGACTAACACACACTGCAAGAGGCCAAAAAGGATTTGCTTTGCTAGATTTAGCAAAATGCTGTGAAAAAAACTTGCACAGACCTGCCTGGCAAAAACTGATAGGAACTGATGTAACTTAGTCCTGAAAAGGACTGCAATTACAATTAGTCTTTACTCCCAACCTATCTATTTAAGAGCACAGACCTGCCTGATAAAAGTCGTAGGAAATGCTGTAACCTAGTCCTTAAAAGGACTGCAATCACAACTCTTCCCTACTCCCAAGCTATCTGTAGATTGGCTTGAAATTAACAAGGTATAGCGCACACAGCAACAGCGGTGCCGTCTAACACGCAGCTGCAGCAGTGAGAAAATGGTGGCGACGGGGAAAATGGCAGGGTCTTATAGGGCAAGGACATGTGACATACACTGCCAATGACACATGCCCTTGCTTGTGTGAAAAAAAGCACTTCGCTCCGTGTGTGCGCTGCTGATAGGCTGACAGATTGCACCTCCCCACTGTAAATGCGGGAAAGAGAAAAAAAAATGGAGATCTTCATTATTCCTGCAGAGATCCATCCCCTGCCCCTCCCCCCGCCCCGCTGTACACTCAAACTGCGTATTAACATTAATTTTCATCATTACTGAGAAAAAATCCAGTTATGATTTTGGTGCACGAACAGTTATCGAACATAACCTCGAACAGCCGAATTTTTTTCGTGTTCGCCGAACGGCTCGAACACCGCCCAAAACAGCTCGAATTTGAGATTGGCGAACAGTTCGAGTCGAACAACGCTCATCTCTAATGGGCGAGTTCAGAATCACCGGATCTGTCAAAATATAAAAAGAATTAATCAGATCGGTAATGAGGATAAAAAACAAAAATGTAGAATTTTGTTTGCTGCAACATTGCAATAAAATGAAATAACGGGTGATAAAAACATCGTATCTACCCCAAAATGGCATCAATAAAAATGTCAGCTCAGCGCGCAAGAAATAAGCCCTCACCCGACCCCAGATCCCAAAAAAAGAGATTCCATGGGTCTTGGAAAATGGCTCCTTTATTTTCTTTTTTACAAACTTTGGAATTTTTTTTCACCACTTAAATAAAAAAGAACCTATACATGTTTGGTGTCTACAAACTCGTAATGACACGGAGAATCATAATGGCAGGTCACTTTTAGCATTTAGTGAATATGTTAAAAAAAACAATTGTTGAATTGCACTTTTTTTGCAATTTCACCACACTTGGAATTTTTTTCCCGTTTTCCAGTACACAATATGGTAAAATCAATGGTGTCGTTCAAAAGTACAACTCGTCCGCGAGAAACAAGCCCTCACACGGCCATATTGACTAAAAAAAAAAGTTATGGCTCTGGGTAGAAGGGGATCAAAAAATGAAAATGCAAAAACAAAAAATCCCAAGATGGTAAAGGGGTTAAATGAGAAATGTATATATGTGATTTGTGTTTTGAAATCTATGTCTTAATCCACAGTTTTTAATATACCGTATTTTACAGACTATAAGGTTTTAGAGGAGGAAAATAGGAAAAAAATGTGAAGAAAAAAATGTCATGCCGCATTGTTATGGGGAAGGGTCTCCTGCTGGCACTGTTTATGGCCCCCACACGCCGATGTCAGCTGGCGGAATATTCACTGCTCCCCATGCCCGGGGGTGTGTAGAAAGTTTTAAGAAAATTATACACACAACCTTTTCACCTATCTAAATTAGTGCCCTTATGAGAAAATCCTAGATTTATTCAGGGTAAACAGAACAAGCTTTGTAAGCAATGGAACCAGAAAGGGATTTATTAAATGTTAATGAAGGAAGGCTGCTCACCTGGCAGGAATTCTCAGGGATGTATGATATGGGAGATCATCAATGTCTACAGTACCACCAAACAGTTACTTTCCACAGCTCTATGGTGAGAGATTTCGGGAAGGTGGAAAGGAGGGGTGATTTTGACATATTGATGTGGTCTAGCTCATGGGTAAATTCTCTATCCACAATATATCAAAGGATTAGGAGACAAATTCTGCACACTGCGGTACCGGATTCATTTATCCATTGGAGTCTAGCGCTAAATGACACTTAGATAGATGGTAAACTTTTGACGGGCTTGGATAAAGTAAAAATAGCAATGAACAATGGAGAGAAATGCAGTACAAACTGATTCATAATGCCATTTATGCTTTCAATTTTTCCTACAAAGATGCTTCATCACATTATTTATGAAAATGCCCAAAATGTAACCTAAAACCAATTTGTTTGATAGAATCAGGCGATGCCCTTCCACCCAAATGGTGTGGGAAGAGACCCTTCTCTATTTAGATAATGTTTGGAGAATTAAAGTACCACAGTCTCCTCGGGCATGTTTATTTCATCATATTGTAACAGAACATCGGGAGGATGGGGACAGAGTTCTGTCTATACAGATAATACATGTCGTTCTTTTGGTGGTTAAAAAATGTCCACTTAGATATTGGTTGAAGAAAGAGACTCCTCAATTATCTGAAATAATCAAAACTCTGAAAACCTTATTAGTTTATGACAAACTTGAGTCAGAAAGACAAAAAGAAAAGTCGACGACAGCGTTTTTTCACAAACTGAGATCTTTTAATGAATATAGCAATACACAATCTGATATGTCACAGCTGATGAAAGTATTCTGACACACATCCTGGTATCATACGGAGGAACATAGGGGGACAACAGGATTACTTAAAGTCTAATGGATTCACTTATTTTTACATCTATTCATATAAGGATTTTGGACAAGTATTTTTTTGCAGTTTTGCATGCGGAGTTAAAAACTGAATCTGTTAAAATTGTGAAAAAAAATGATTGGATGGATTTCACACTTATTTCTAAAGATGTGGTCTGTGTTGGTAAATGTCATGGAGATTCTAGGATTATAACCTCATTTGTTTGTCTATTTTGTCTCATTAAATAAAGTTTGTTTAAAAAAAAAAAGATGAGAACACTAGATTCCATCATGACATCATAATTAACCATCACTACTTACAGAAGTATTTACACCCACATAGTCACTTTGACATTCCGGTGTCATTGCTGTCAGTGAGAAGCTACATAGCTAATCATATACTGATTGCGCTTGGATTTACTTTGGATTTACTTGAAATGTCTGAAATTCCTTCAGACAGACTTCAGGTGTTAGCACTGCTCCAGGGGATTCTTACCACCTACGCCCCTGACATTGTGCTACCACTACCCGATGGCGTCCTCAGCTTCACTTACCGGCTGGTTATGAAGCTTGTGAGAGACTGCCTGACCAAATACCACAAAGGTCGTATTAGCTCAGAATATCTTGAGCATTTACAGCAAAACATCTGGACACTCGTACAGCAGGTAAATAGCAGGCAATCTGCACAAATCTTATAATAATAATAATAATAATAATAATAATAATAATAGAATATGATAAGGGATTACAAGTTTAAGTTTAACCTGTTCCAAATACTAAGATAAGAATAGCTGGGGACCAAAAATAGGGCATACAGGCTACATGACAAGGGAAATTGAGGTATCTAAAGGGTTAATTGAAATAGGGACAGGAAGGTTGTTACCGTGGGGTGAATGGGATTGGTTAACCTTGTAAGGACCAGGAAATTTGACATTTTTTTGCTGTCATTTTTTCATCACTTTCTTTTAAGAGCCATAACTTTCTTATTTTTCTGTTGGCGTTTGTGAGAAGAGTTGTAGTTTTGAGTGGCTCCATTCTTTTTACCATAAAATATACAGTAGTTTTTGGGGGTTTTGTTTTTACGGCGTTTGTTATGCAGTAAAAATGACCTGGAAAAATGATTTTCCACGTCAGTTCGATTAAGGCGATACCGAATATGCAAAGAAAATTCAGAATATTGCAAAAACATTTTTTTGCTTTGTGTCGCTAAATTCTGAGACCCGTAACATTTCTTATTTTTCTGTTGATGGGGCCCAGTGAAGACTTGTTTTTTACGCTGTAAGAAATGGAGGAGAGGAAGGAGGATTTAAAAGGCGGTACTTGATAAATAGATGGTTTGGGGAGATGTGATTTTTAATTGTCACAGGCCGATTTACACAAGTCGTAAGCAGTCATGTGTCTTACTTACATGCCCTAGGTGTGGAGGGTGGACGTGGAGATATAAAGGGAACCTGTCGCCTAAAATAATGCTATTAATCTGCACCTTAATCTGCAGTTTAATAGCGTTCTGACACCATGGAGCCGCCACACTGAAATAAACTGTATCCCCCCTGGCAGCCTCACTCTTTCAGTCATATCGGTGGCGCCGGCAGGCTTTCAGTCACCGTTCTCTGCATAGTGAGCGGCGGCTGTAACCGCACCCGGCACTGACTGACAGCCGGTGCTAATATGGCAGCACAGTGTCAGAATGCTAATAACCTGTATATCAACTCCATATCTGCAGGTTAATAGCATTACTTTACATGACAGGTTCCCTTTAGAGGTTTACAAATGACCGGATCCCTCGTCAGCTGTCATGTAGCATTTGTAGTGGCGATATCAGGAGTAACACGGCGATATAAATGGCGTCCTCCATTCTGCACTTTCTCTCATGATTTTCCTTTCTTGTTTATTTCCATCTCTATAGGCTGAAGAAAAATCCCATAGTGGAGAATTGGCCTTTATTAAACAACTGGCCCAGAATGTCCTGCTTGTACTGGAGTATCCGGCCTACTCCCTGGAGAACCTGGTAAGGAGCCATCGTCTTCTATATCTCATGTCCTTGTTGTCTGATCCTCTCCAGATTACCGTCATATAGCAGAAGCTCAGATTTATGGTGGTAGAGGCCTCCCTGTCCGCTCCAGGCAGACACAGGACATTTTATGACCGCCTGTCTCTGCGGCTCCATCATCTGTGAGGACAGTCTGATGTTCATTCAGTTGTTTAATGTTGTTGAAGAAAAAGCAGATCACAGACATGGCACAAAACTAAAGTCATTTCAAATGGCAACTTTAGGGCTTTAAGATACACTAAAAGAAATCAAGATTAAAAATGTGGTACTCAGTAAGGGTAATTTTTTTCATACCAAGTAGAGGGAAAAAAAATATGGAATCACTAAATTCTGAAGAAAAAAATATGGAATCACCCTGTAAATTTTCATTTCCAATACTAACACCTGCATGAAAATAGATCTGCTAGTTAGTCTGCATCTAAAAAGGAGTGATCACACCTTGGAGAGCTGTTGCACTAAGTGGACTGACATGACTCATGGCTCCAACACGAGAGATGTCAATTGAAACAAATATGGAATCACTCAATTCTGAGGAAAAATTATGGAATCATGAAAAACAAACACACAAAAGAACACTCCAATACATCACTAGTATTTTGTTGCACCACCTCTGGCTTTAATAACAGCTTGCAGTCTCTGAGGCATGGACTTAATGAGTGACAAACAGTACTCTTCATCAATCTGGCTCCAACTTTCTCTGACTGCTGTTGCCAGATCAGCTTTGCATGTTGGAGCTTTGTCATGCACCATTTTCTTCAACTTCCACCAAAGATTTTCAATTGGATTCAGATCCGGACTATTTGCAGGCCATGACATTGACCTTATGTGTCTTCTTTCAAGGAATGTTTTCACAGTTTTTGCTCTATGGCAGGATGCATTATCATCTTGAAAAATGATGTCATCATCCCCAAACATCGTTTCAATTGATGGGATAAGAAGACTGTCCAAAATATCAATGTAAACTTGGGCATTTATTGAAGATGTAATGACAGCCATCTCCCCAATGCCTTTACCTGACATGCAGCCTCATATCATCAATGACTGTGGAAATTTGCATGTTCTCTTCATGCAGTCATCTTTATAAATCTCATTGGAACGGCACCAAACAAAAGTTCCAGCATCATCACCTTGCCCAATGCAGATTCGCGATTCATCACTGAATATGACTTTCATCCAGTCATCCACAGTCCACAATTGCTTTTCCTTAGCCCATTGTAACCTTGTTTCTTTCTGTGTTTAGGTGTTAATGATGGCTTATGTTTAGCTTTTCTGTATGTAAATCCCATTTCCTTTCGGCGGTTTCTTACAGTTCGGTCACAGACATTGACTCCAGTTTCCTCCAATTCATTCCTCATTTGTTTTGTTGTGCATTTCCTGTTTTGAAGACATATTGGATTAAGTTTCCGGTCTTGACGCTTTGATGTCTTCCTTGGTCTACCAGTATATTTGCCTTTAACAACCTTCCCATGTTGTTTCTATTTGGTCCATATTTTAGACACAGCTTACTGTGAAAAACCAACATCTTTTGCAACATTGTGTGATGATTTACCTTCTTTTAAGAGTTTGATAATCCTCTAATTTGTTTCAATTGACATCTCTCGTGTTGGAGCCATGAGTCATGTCAGTCCACTTGGTGCAACAGCTCTCCAAGGTGTGATCACTCCTTTTTAGATGCAGACTAACTAGCAGATCTAATTTGATGCAGGTGTTAGTTTTGGAAATGAAAATTTACAGGGTGATTCCATAATTTTTTCTTCAGAATTTAGTGATTCCATAATTTTTTTCCCTCTGCTTGGTCTAAAAAAAATTACCCTTACTGAGTACCACATTTTTAATATTGATTTCTTTTAGTGTTTCTTAAAGCCCTAAAGTTGCCATTGGAAATTACTTTAGTTTTGTGCCATGTCTGTGATCTGCTTTTTTTTCAACATTAAACAACTAAATGAACATCCTCCGAGCCCGGTGATTCCATAATTTTTGCCAGGGGTTGTATATTAATGTGGATTTACTGGGGGGAGCGGCGTTGTACAGTTCGTCCAATACTGAAATTATCCAGGAAATCCAATGTTTAGTCCTTCCTGTCTATTGTATGTGGTAATGTAGTATTTGTGAAATGTTATATTAATTGTATATATTATATCCATCAGGAAACATCTGAAGGCGACTCCAAAGAGGGGCAAAACGGAAATATTGCTGACCCTGATATCAGTCAGCCGGGGCCGAACCCTGATCTGATGGAAGGTAAGCCGGTCATCTAATATTCTACATACAAATATCAAGTTATAGAGAAAGGCAGAGAACATGGAGATTTACTCTTCATCCAATGTATGAGACCGCTGGCGGCTCATGAGCCCCCATGGACTATAATGGAGGGGGTCACAAATGTACAAAGAGGCTCATTGGTCCCCAATCATGTAATTGTTGAGGATTCGGTCAGATCCTGAGCAATGACACGTTCATAATACAGTATATATATATACATATGCCATAAATATATACAGTGTGTGCAGAATATCCTTATATCTAGTATATTCCATGTACAGGGGTCTTATCATTTCCATTATTATATGGATGTGTTATATAAGTGGTGATATAGACTAATACATGTCGTCTCTTCATTATTTTATCATTATTATAGGAATAACTGTGCCGGCAAATACTGATGGTGGAACATCTGAGCCACCAGAAATCATCCAGGAATCAGCCAGTGTAAGTATCATGGGACGTCTGTATATCATCAGATGACGGGTGGGAATTACACATCCCATATTATACCCCATATGACAATGGGATATCTCTGCTCTTATGTAGATCAGACCTATTATGTGTGACGGTGGTGTTATTATTCTGTCTCCTCCGTGTGATGTCCCTTATCCTCCCCTGCAGTACAATGATTTATGTGTATGGGGAATATCCCCCTATAATATAATAGTGTCTGTGGGGGGTCCGGCTTTTATCACGTCCTCTACTTCGGTTGCAGTGTAATCAGGGGGGATATAATATAGACGGGAGATGTTCCTGCATCTGGAGCTTTTATCCTCCTGCAGCTTCGTTGTCTTAATGTCATTTCTTATTCCTTTTTAGGCCTTGATCAGATCAGTGAACCCGGGGAGAAATCCTTGTAAGGACGACTTTAATCCTATCAAACTGATCAGCTGTGGAGGATTTGGGTGAGCTTTACTTTGTTATAATATTCATTTCTCAGGGCTCCTTATGACGATGCCTATGTCTCTACGTCCTGCCCCTGCAATGCTACCATAGAGAAATTATGGTTCCACATCACTGTCCAAATCTAATTGTCTCTCTTCAGGTCAGTTAGGATGTGACGTGGATGAGGACTTTCCATAGGTGATCATTTATGGAGTGTTATTTTATGGATTTCTAGTGATGGCCGCACATCTAGTATTAACCATTAGTACAGGAGATCACTTGATCAGGTCTATGGATGGACTGTTAGTAAGAATTCATAATAAATCATGGATTTTCTTCCTCCTCAGATCCGTCCACCTAGTTCGCCATACAGACACAAACAAGATATGTGCTATGAAGAAAATGGACAAGCAGAACCTGAAAAAGCCAAAGATCCTTAAATGGGCCTTTCAGGAGAGGGACATCTCTACATTCGCTGATTGTCCCTTTGTGGCCTCCATGTTCTGCTCCTTTCCTACTAAACTTCATCTGTGTATGGTCATGGAGTATGCACCAGGTAGGACACATCCATTGTATTTATATCCAGCCCACGTCTGCCTAATCCTAGCACCTTATATATAACCTGAACATGTCCACATGGACGGTTACATGTCCACACCGCATTTACTATAATGTTACTAAGATGCCTTGTGTGTCCTCACTGAGCATGGCGGCAATATCTGCTATGGAGGAAAGGAAGATTTCTCTGTATTTGAACAGTTTTTATAGATGAGAACTTTCACAGAGAAATAAATTAGAGGCTTGTAGATGAGGCCTGGCTCTGTCTCTATGTACAGGGTTCCTCTGCAGTATACGCTCTACATTACACAGTGTATCTCTATATATACCATCCTGTCCCAATATCTCCGCTTGTTTCACATTCACACTCATCATGTGTAATTTACTCTGTAACAGACCCTCACCTGTCATATTTGCTTTTTCCTGTAGGAGGAGACTGTGGCAATCTTCTACAGCACAGGGGTCCTTTACCTATCACCTTGGCCCGTCTGTACATTGCAGAAACAGTCCTTGCTGTGGAATATCTGCACAGCTATGGTGTGGTGCACAGAGACCTGAAGCCTGTAAAGTAAGTGACCCTTGAGGTATAATAAAGGGGATGAAAGTTAGTTTGTTATACAGTCTATGGGTTATTACTTGGGGCTGACACCATCTTTTCTTTTACAGCCTCCTGATAACATCAACAGGACATATTAAAGTGACCGATTTTGGAGTTTCAAAACTTGGCCTCATGAGACCAACATCAAACATCTATAAGGCTCCAACTAAGGACATCACCAAAGAGTTCTGTGATAAAGAGGTCGGCTTTACTTACAGGATCTTCTACTTTACATATTTCATCTCTTTCTCCTTCTCTGATCATTTCTCATCACATTTCCACTGATGTTATTTGTCGTATGTATTGATCATCATCTCATTCTTCTGTTGTTTTCCAGACTGCTGGAACGTCTAGTTACATGGCCCCAGAAGTTATTCTAAAGAAAGGCTATGGAAGACCTGTTGACTGGTGGTCAGTAGGCATCATCCTATATGAATTTCTCTTTGGATATACACCATTTTATAGGGCTTCCCAAAAGGAGAAATTACGCAGTATCCTCAGTGGTAAGTAAAATAATCTGACTGCTTGTCATGTCGCTGTTATTTGGTTTGATTGGTTCCTTGGTTTAGCTTCTAGCTTTTTTAAGGAAAATGCTTTTTTATGTAAATAAATGAAGAGGTTTTATTTCCTGTAATATTTTCTTTTTATATCACAGATGACATTGTTTGGAGATGTAATTACTTTCCTCCACCAAATGCTCGAGGCATCATCACTCAGCTACTCAGAAAAAATCCAGAACAAAGACTTGGGACAGGTAATATGATAATAGTATTAATAATGACTTATTACACCTCTGGACAAATGAAGGTGTCCATGAGGATGAGCACTGAAGGTCTCTACCAACGTGTCCATTCCCCATTCTTCATGCTCTAATGTTCAGTACATTTCCTTCATGTTGGCTCTTTTAAATCTCCAGTTCAGATTAACATAAACTGTATAGATACGGAGTAGTTTCTCTGACAATAACTGTATCGATTTCTTTCTTGTCTTCCTTTTCCAGGAGGGGCACACGAGATCAAAATTCATCCATTTCTGCGTGCCTTAAACTTTAACAACCTTCTAAGTCAGAAGCCTCTGTTCGTTCCTGATCTAAAATCAGATGAGGACACCCGCTACTTTAGCAGTAAGTAAAATGAGACGTTATCAGCAGAAAACTGCTGAGTGCCTTTTCTTTCATTATGTGTGACAATCAGTTCCCATCATAATGAGTAATAACATGGTGACTGTCTGACCGGCTCTTATACTAATAATTTCTCATAACACTTTTACTTTTCAGATCGCTCTGTGCGTTATAAATTTAGGAATTCAGATGATGGGGACACAAGTGAGGACAATGACTGTCCAGAAATCAAAAACTTTGAATCATCTTCTCAAAGGTTTTCCAAAGTAAGTATGTCTAAAGCATGTAGGTCAAAAAAATGAATAAAACCTATAATTAGAAAAAAAGTTTAAAAATATATCTATTTATATTTTATATTTCTTTGTGTTTTTTAGCTATATACCACCAGTACCAAGATGGTGACCATTGAAGAACCTATGTCACCTCCAGAGTGTACCCCTGAGAACAGCAAAAAACACCCAGACTGGTGAGTAGATTATTATTATTATTATTATGAGATTTAGCTCTGATATATGCTCAGACACGAGTAACACAAATCTAAATCCAGCATCCACCACCCCATGATAACTGATTGCTGCTCATCTGGCTTGTGATTACACAGCAATATCAGTTGATCATTGCAACCAGCCATTCATTCCCAGCTCTTTATAGGCCAATATTACTAGTTAGACTCCATTCTTGCTGGTAGAATGGGGTCCTGAGCAGAGTATCCCCTTCATGATGTCCCAAATGGCCTTACAGACAAGTGTTCTTCCTTTTTGTATTGTTTTCACTTGTAATTTACTTGACTTTCTTCTACCAAACAGGCAGAAAGAATCTCCCCCTTCCAAAACTGATGATGGTGACAATCAGTGTGTCACTGCTAAAAAGTGTGAGTCATCCTCGCCCTCATTGTCAGGTATGTACAGATTTATAGACCATCCCATTATAGGCTATGATACAAAAGTGTAATGTGAATCTGCACATGAAGGCTCAGATAATGACTTACTTTATTCCCACTGCCCCTGAGTATTCAATTTTTTGTTTTGGTAAAATCCACCATACGGTTCCAGAGTTATTGGCAGTTTTATTTAGTGCTAATTTTTATGTTCTTTACAAGGGGGTGGTGCTTACAGGATTATCTGGGGGGGGGTCTTCAGCCTCTTCTTCAGTATTATACTGTGGTAAAGACCATAAAAATGACCACTAAATAAAAAGGCCCCTGTCTGTGGAACTGTAAGGCGATGTGCTCACTATGCGTTTTTAATCGTTTCCGCAGCGGCAATTCCGCCGCAGAAACGCTTAAAAAACGCTTGGTAGAAGGTCTGCCATGTTCCCCAATGATAATCCGCATCTGCTGTGCACATGCTGCGGAAATTTCCGCTGCAGATTATCATTGCGGAAAAATCCGCAGCACTACCAATTATTTTGCAGAAGTGCTGCGTTTTCACCGCCATTGACTTGCATTGGAACGCATGGAATCCACATCACTGCATCTGTACATGCGGAATCCATGTGTTTCAATGTGCGGATGGTACTCGGGTCTGGAGAAGAGGAGACTCTCCTCCGGACCCCCCCCACCATAGAACCTGTAAAAAAAAGAATAAAATAAAAAATAAATATTATACTTACCTTCTGATGGCCTCCGGTTCCTTATCTCGGCTTGCCGGCAGATCGCGGTAGACTAAAGGACCTGCGCTGACGTCATTTAGTCATGTGACGGGTCATGCGACCAATGATGTCGGCAGGTCCTTAAATCTACCGCGAGCTGCCGGCAAGCCAAGACAAGGACTCCGGGGTCCATCAGAAGGCAAGTATATTTATTTTTTATTTTTTACCATTCTTTCGGTCACACTATATAAATCCATGCCAGTTGCATGGATTAATATAGTGTGACCAGGTTGTCAAGCACTTTCCAAGTGATACTAAAATCGCTTGGAAAGCGCTTGACAACCCGCATGCGAAATCGCATGATCAAAACGCTTCACATCCGCATGTCCCTGGCAGGAAAAACGCATGTACAATCCGCATGTACAATCCGCATGTACAATCCGCATGTACAATCCGCCTGTACAATCCGCCTGTACAATCCGCATGTACAATCCGCATGTACAATCCGCATGTATAATCCACATGTACAATCCGCATGTACAATCCGCATGTACAATCCACATGTGCAATCCGCATGTACAATCCGCATGTACAATCCGCATGTACAATCCACATGTGCAATCCGCATGTACAATCCGCATGTACAATCCGCATGTACAATCCGCATGTACAATACGCATGTACAATCCACATGTACAATCCGCATGTACAATCCGCATGTACAATCCGCATGTGTTTTTTGTGGCAGGAAGATGCAGAAACGCTCAGGAAAAAATCCGGAGCATTTCTGCATCGTGGGCACATAGCCTAAGGGGGATTTTAATAAAAACCAAAAACAGAGTCCTCAGGGGAGCAGGGGGAATAAAGTAAGAGTGAATTCTGGACACTTAAGACCTGGTGATGAGTCTTCTTTAAACTTACGCTTAAGTGTTATCTGACGGATTATATAAAAACACTTTGGCTTGCTGCAAGTAATGTCATGTTAATAAGGGAGACACCACATGGCCGCACACAGAAAAGCTACAAGTGCATATTAACCAGTTTGAGTAACTCTATAAACATATAAAATTAATCTTTGAGGAGTTTATAATCAACATCTTTTTCTGACTTTTTATTAGAACCTCCAGTTCAGGAGAGAAAGAAATCTGCACTAAATCTGAGAAAACAGCAAAGAACAGATAAAGTGGAAGAGGGGGAAAGTAGTAGGCGAGGTAAGTGTGACGATAATCTCCATGTTGTATGATGTCAGTGAGATAAGTCATGTGGAGCAGATGTCATCTGTCAGTGGTGGGATTGTCACATGTATGATGACTGACAATGATCCCGCACCTCTGTATGGAGAAGATTCCTCTACCGGCCTCCCACACAGACACCACAGTAGTGTCCTCTAATATGGAGTCCCATTACTTACTTCGGATTTACATCTTTTTTATAGGTTCTATCTTCCGCCGGATGATATCATCCTGCCGGCGTGGATTATCCAGGGCTGCTCGCACTATCAGACAAAGCTGCATTTTTGCCCACTGTCACCAGGGCACCAGAAACATCTCAAGGGCAGAAAACCCTCACATCTAGTGCCCTGAAGAAAGTACAGCACATCCACCATCAATGCTGTACCTGCATGGAAAGAGTTGTACCATCTACTGTACCTGCGGCCGTCTGACCAGCTAGAAATATCTGCAAAAGTCAAAGGCCTCCAAGAACATCTTTTCAACCTTCCATGTAATTCTTAATTAAAAAAAAAAAATTAAAATTGATTAATGTCCTTTTGAATTTAATTGAATATTACTGACATTTATGGCATATCAATGCTATACATGTTATATCTGTCCAACGGTTTGGACACCAAACAGAAGATTAGACAAGACTGAAACATACAGTTTGCACAGCAAGTTGTTTTTACATTGCAGTGTATGTTCAATTTAATTTTTATTGAGTACTTTTCATAAGGGAACCAGGAGGAAACCACCTGAAATAGACATTGTGTGCACAAAAAGTGGAAATCAAGCTAGGTGGAAACATGCCCTGATCCACTGATTTTACAAGAGCTCAGACACTTTTACCTTAGTAGCGACCTTAGTAGCGCTCTATTTCAGATTCAGGCACAAGAACAAGTTGGATTCTGTGCTGTGCATCCTGGGGGTCCCAGCAGTCACAATCCACCAAAATCGTAGCTAAGACTTCAAGCACTGACGAGGCGAAACATCCGAGTGGGTCACTAACCGATATTACCACTATTTGGTGACCATATAGTGGTAGATAACAGCACATATTAAGACTATAGATGAGTGAGCACTAAACTGCTCAGATGCTTGTTACTCGAACCGAACAATTCCTAATGCTCGTGTGCTCATTTCAAGTAACAAGTATAATGGAAGTCAATGAGAAATCCGAGCATTTTTCTGGAAGACCCTACAAGGAGGTCTGGGTGGCAGTGAAAATGTTCAAATGGATGGAAAAAGTGCTGAATGGAAGGAGAACAGCATGGGGAAGACCCCTGGAGGCATCTCTGACTCCCAGATCGCTGCTGAGAACAATGGTGTGACACTTTTTCTCCACTTTAAGGACTGACAATAAAACATTCCCAATCAATGAGAAATTGCATTTTACAGGAACAAAAATGTTAAAAGGGTTGCCCAGTACTTTAGATTACCCCCACAATGTATCCCCCCTGGGCCCCTAAGGATTTTTGTAATTACCTTACGTTGCAGATAATGCCTGTGAGTGGCGCTATCACTGGCCGCTCACAGGCATCACGTGACCCCCGGCTGCAGCCGGCTCTGATATCCGCTGATGTCACGACAAGTGCTGGCAGCAGCCGGGGGTCTCTCTCTTCCACATTCCACGGTGAATGCCAGGCTGTAGGTGGGGTTACCCCCTGCATCACACCCGGCATCCACCTCGCGCTCTCCCTCTCCCCATTCATTGGGAACGCACGCGGTGAATGCTGGGTGTGACGCGGGGGGTGATCGCGCCCACAATCCAGCTGTCACGCCTCACTTGTCGTGACGTCAGCGCGGGGTCACGTGATGCCTGTGAGCGGCGCTATCCTTGGCTGCAACGTCAGCTAATTACAAAAATCCTTAGGGGCCCCGTGGGGATACATTGGGGGGGGGTAATCTAAAGTACTGGACAACTTCTTTAAGAATCATTTTTTTCCTGTATAATGACTTAAACCAAAATTTTATTTTTTATTAACAAATAGGTAATTTCAGTGTAATTTATGAAGGAAGAAAGAACTGCCAAAAATTAGGGATTCTGATACATCCTGTATTAGAATAAAGGAGGGTCTCATACACATTCTGGTCAATTTGACATATAGTAGTACTTCTAGACTCATAAAGGCTATGCACTAAGTGCAAAATGCAAGTAGTTTCATGCTTTGACTACACCCCACAATTTTTTGGCATCTGTTGGCTTTGCCTCAGAAACAGCATTTTTGATGTCACCCCACAAGTGTTCTATCGGATTAAGATAGGGGTGTAGCATCGGCGTCTCTGCCTCCTGCCCGGCAGAGACTCCGTCCCCCTTACCGCCGCGGTCCTGCTCCGGCGTCTTCTGGCCTCCCTGCAGCTGCTGCTGGTGCACACAGCTTCCCCGGCTCTGTACTTAGGGTGCTCACACGCTCCCTACCTCTTAAAGGGGCCGCGCGCGCCGTCCTAAAAAGTCCCCGGCCAATGGCCGGAGGACTTCCCCTATAAAAGGCACCTCCTCCAATATGGAGGTGCCCTTGCAAGGTTGTAGCTTTGTATGTTAAACTCTGCTTCAGCCCTCAGGTCCCGCTGCTAGCCTGACTACAAGTCCTGCCTGCCCGCCAGCCTGACTACCAGTCCTGTCCGCCAGCTTGACTACCAGTCCTGTCCGCCAGCTTGACTACCAGTCCTGTCCGCCAGCTTGACTACCAGTCCTGTCCGCCAGCCTGACTACCAGTCCTGTCCGCCAGCTTGTCTACTCTCCAGCCCGACAGTCTGCCTACGGTCCAGTCCGCCAGTTTGTCTATGGGCTCAACCCGCCTGCTTGCCTGGAAGCATCTGCCTGTTACCTGCCGTGCCTACCTGTCTGCATGCCAGCCGTGCATGCCAGTGCCCACCTGTCAGCCTACCTGGAGGCTCCTGCTTGTTACCTGCCGTGCCTACCTGTCAGCCTACCTGGAGGCTCCTGCTTGTTACCTGTCGCGCCTGCCTGTCCGTCTGCCCGGATCACCCGTCAGCCTGCCTGCCGTGCTCATCTGCTGTATCGGTCGGTCCCTGCCTTCTGACCCGTGGGAGTCACCTGCTCTCATACAAGGTTGGTACCCAGAGTAGCACCTGGTCCCTCTGCTCGGTCCTTCCCTGGTCACGGAGTCGATTGAACCGCCGTACGACCTTGGTCGGTCTGAGTTGATACCTAGTTACGCCTCTCTGGTCCCCCCTTGCACCGCAGCACAGAGGTTCCACTACCCGGATCCGTAACACCGGGGATTGGACTGGTCACTCCATAACCTCTATTTTGTTGGACTGGAACCAAGATTTTGATCGTTTACTGGTGTGTTTAGGGTCGTTGTCTTGTTGAAACACCCATTTCAAGGGCATATCCTCTTCAGCGTAAGGCAACATGACCTCTTCAATTATTTTAATATATGCAAACTGGTCCATAATCCCTGGTATGCGGTAAATAGGTCCGGCACCATAGTAAGAGAAACGTGCCCATATCATGATGCTTGCTCCACCATGCTTCACTGTCTTCAGAGAGTACTGTGGCTTGAATGCAGAGTTTAGGGGTCGTCTGACGAACTGTCTGTGCCCCTTGGACCCAAAAAGAACAATTTTACTTTCATCAGTCCACAAAATGTTTCTCCACTTCTCTTTAGGCTAGTTGATGTGTTCTTTGACAAATTGTATCCGCTTCAGTACATGTCTTTTTTTAACAGTGGGACTTTGCGGGGACTTCTTGCTAAGAGATTAGCTTCACACAGGCATCTTCTAACTGTCACAGTACTCACAGGTAACTTCAGACGCTCTTTGATCATCCTGGAGCTGATCATTGGCTGAACCTTTTCCATTCTGGATATTCTTCGATCCACTCGAATGGTAGTCTTCTGTTTTTTTTCCACGTCTCTCTGGTTTTGCTTTCCATTTTAAAGCATTGGAGATCATTTTAGCTGAACAGCCTATCATAGTCTGCACTTCTATATAAGTTTTACCCTTTCCAAACAACTTTTTAATCAAAGTACGCTGTTCTTCTGAACAATGTCTCGAATGACCCATATTTCTCAGGCTTTCAAGGAGAAATGCATGTACAACATGTGCTGGCTTCATCCTTAAATAAGGGCCACCTGATTCATACCTGTATCTTCACAGAATGATTGACCTCACTATTGAACTCCACACTGCTATTATTTTGAACACACCCCCTAACAATTAATTATTCAAATACACAGACTCATGCAGATCATGAATGCGGAGTCTGTTGGTTTTCTTAGAATCTACTGCACCAACTGGTAAATTGTTTGACATGTGGTAATATAATTTATAAATCATATATAGCAACTATAGTGGATTTAAAACTTAACTTTTACTATTAAGAATAAAAGATTTGGCAATCCTCAATACAAAATTGACAATACACATAACAAATATGTTAAAAACTAGAAAATATGTCCATGTGTTTGTTTAGGATCATACTCTGACAATAGTCAAAAAGGTGGCAACAAGGCATCAATGAATACCTATATGAATATATAACATGTTACAACAAAACCAGACAATAAAGTCCAGAAATTGTATACAGTAGGGCTAATGGATATAAGGAAAGATCTCACCAAATTCGCTGGTCTCCAAATTCCTCCAACAGGTCCTCATCCATAAAGGCCCAAATCATGGAGTCCAAGGGGTTGATTATCCCTTTCAGTCCCTATAATCTTGACTGACCCTCAAACGTATTCTGCGCTCCAGTGCACCGGAAGTGACGTGCATACGTGCATGGCTGCCAGTGGCACTGGGTCACTAGTGTTTATTGATGATGTGACACAGGACAGAAGCAGACGAATGAATTGTGATGTATTCAGAGCCATACTGTGTGCTCAGATCCACCCAAATGCAGCCAAACTGATTGGTCGTCGTTTCATACTACAGATGGACAATGACCCAAAACATAAAGCCAAAGCAACCCAGGAGTTTATTAAAGCAAAGAAGTGGAATATTCTTGAATGGCCAAGTCAGTCACCTGATCTCAACCCAATTAAGCATGCATTTCACTTGTTAAAGACTAAACTTCAGACAGAAAGGCCCACAAACAAACAGCAACTGAAAACCACCGCAGTGAAGGCCAGGCATCAAAAAGGAGGAAACACAGCGTCTGGTGATGTCCATGAGTTCAAGACTTCAGGCAGTCATTGCCAACAAAGGGTTTTCAACCAAGTACTAGAAATGAACATTTTATTTACAATTATTTAATCTGTCCAATTACTTTTGGTCCCTTTAAAAACAGGGTGGCACATGTTGAGGAGCTGAAACTCCTAAACCCTTCATCCAATTTTAATGTGGATACCCTCAAATGAAAGCTGAAAGTCTGAACTTCAACTGCATCTGAATTGTTTTGTTTAAAATTCATTGTGGTAATATCTAGAACCAAAATTAGAAAAATATTGTCTCTGTCCAAATATATATGGACCTAACTGTATGATTTTCGAATTGTGGACTTGGCAGGAGGGGCAACCCACACATATTGCCGCCCCTTGAATTTTGCTGTTAATGTTTAATATAATTTATACCAAAAACAGTGATCAATCTGGTTAGTCATATTGGACTGCTATTATTTTGAATACTACTGTACATACAGCGCCGGACTGGGGTGTCTGGGGCCCACCAGGGACATTGACTCCAGGGGCCCACCCACCTTTCAGCTATTTGCAAATACCTGTTAGCCGTTATACCCATTATATTGTCGGCTCCTGCACATCACTGTGCGCTCACAAGAACTGCGATGTACAATTACTGTAGTTTGCATTAAAGGGTTATTATTGGTGAAAACAAGTTATCAGCGATACACAGGTTGGGAAGGTGATCACTTATTTATTGGTGGAATCCGCACTGTCAGAAGATTGTGGCACTTTGAGTATTTGGTGACATTTTTACCTCTGTATTTATAAGACAAAACCAGGAGTGGAGCAATCAGAGGTAATGTTTTATGCATTTCTCACCCACTCCTGGTTTTGTCGTATAAATATGTGGCACCCCAGGGGTCTGGTTACCACAGTAATAGAAATATTACGTCTGAGAGCAAGTGGGAGGTTTCCTGGTCAGGAGCCCTTAAACATGCAACACCTCCGGCCCAGTCCTGGGAGGGGAGGAATCTGCCCTTATAAACTGGGTCTGGGGCGGGGTTAGGGAGAACAAGCAGACACAGAGAAAGTAACAGCAAGGAGCTCTGTAGGAGCAGGAGCTGAAGACCAGGGGCTGGAGCTGAGCAGAGCTCGCCCTGGCAGAAGAATCTAAGTACCGGACACCGGAGTCAGAGGCTGTAAGGATCTCTAAGTCCAACAGCAGAACCCAGCTGACAGGGGATTCCAGGTCCTCTGGCCATAGAAGCCCGGAGGCTCAGTCACAAGCAAGGGACCAGCACCGCCATCGAGGAGCGGAGACTAACAGAAGGCCCCAAGTCACCAGCCATACGGGTGAGCACTAAACGGTACACTCAGGGACGTGGGCTACTATCACCCGCTTATAGCAAGGTAGCCAGGAAGAGTGCAGACAGACGGGGAGGCCTACAACTCCACCTGGCCACGGGAGCTCCTGCTTGCTCACAGACTGACCAGGCCTCTTATGCTAGCCAGTACTCCCGGGAGGGTCTGCCTTATTATCATCAGTAAAGACCCTGAACTGCACTGCAAAGACTCTGAGTCGTTCCTGTTACGCTCGTGCACCATCACTCCCATCATCCACACTCATTGCCCTGAGGCTATACTCCTCCCGTGGGGAGTCATCCCATTCTCTGCTGTGCATACAACACCAGCCTCAGCGGTCTGCCTCGCAGCGGCGGTACACCCTGACCGCAATCCACGGGTGGCGTAGTCGGACAATTAACCTAAAACCTTACAAATAGACTGGCACTGGTTTGACCACCCTGAGCCACGGGACCGGGTCACCGCCACGGTGACTACAACCCCCAGCGTCCCACGAAAGGCCCAGTTCCGGGTTCCCCACGCGGCCCAGGGGGCGCGTCAACTTCAGAGGTGAAAATCTCACCAAATGCCAACTTGCTTTCTCTGGTGAACCTCTGTAACTGCATCTCTGCTGCTGTGTAATAGTCACAGGGCAGGGAGGAGTTAAACATCCAAGTATTTAATATCTATTGGAAATAAAGAGGTTTCCCCTTATTGATATCAGGTAAAACAAATGACCAACCACAATCCACTCTACCAAGATCAATATTACCAGATAGAAGGCAGAAATACCATCACACCGTGACCAGATCACATATTACCACCACATTGTGCCCAAATAATGCCACATACAAGGCACAAATACCCCCACACCATGACCAAAGCACATAATACCACCATATAGTGATCAAATGCTACCAGATACAAGGTATAAATACTGACACACCATGAGACCATATATTACCACCACATAGTGACTGAATAATGCCACATACAAGGGACAAATATCGTCATGTCATGACTAGTGTTGAGCATTCCGATACTGAAATATCGGGTATCGGCCGATATTCGCGGTATCGGAATTCCGATACTTAATTCCGATACTTTTGCAATATCGTATACCGGAATCGGAAGTTCCCATAATGCAATGAGCCATTTTCATTTTATTCAGCCAATGAGGATCCTAAGAAGTGTGGGCACATCCTGTTAGGCATGTAGGCATCTTAACTAATGGCATGGCTGTGATTGGCTGCTGAAATGATGTCATGATGCACTATAAAAGCCGCCGCCGCCATTTTGAGCTCACTCTGCTGTGAATTCAGTTAGGGATAGGACGCTGTTGTTCTGAGGGACAGTTTTAGCTACCTATTTGCTCTATACTGCTTTACCCAAGCTACTTTCTAAATCACTGTGCCTTGCAGCGCTAGTGCACAGTTCCCTGTGCTGTTCACCGCTGTCTGCAAGGTCTGTGTGTGTGAGTGCAGCTCACCCTGTAGTGTGTGCTTCAGCCACGTCTGGTTGTAGTGCACTCAGTGTGTGTCACTGCCTCATACATTGTCCTTTTTTGCCAATTCATAATTTTTCCTGATATCTCCTATTAGTGTGGTGGTTCCATCTGTATTCAGCTAAATTGGTTCCAAACACACTATATAGGAGTAGATAGAGAATTTTTTTTCCGTCTTGCAGCACTAGTGCACAGTGCTCTGCATCTGTACTGTTCACCGCTGTCTGCAAGGTCTGTATGTGTGAGTGCAGCTCACCCTGTAGTGTGTGCTTCAACCACGTCTGGTTGTAGTGCACTCAGTGTGTGTCACTGCCTCATACATTGTCCTTTTTTGCCAATTCATAATTTTTCCTGATATCTCCTATTAGTGTGGTGGTTCCATCCGTATTCAGCTAAATTGGTTCCAAACACACTATATAGGAGTAGATAGAGAAATTTTTTTGGTCTTGCAGCGCTAGTGCACAGTGCTCTGCATCTGTACTGTTCACCGCTGTCTGCAAGGTCTGGTGTGTGAGTGCAGCTCACCCTGTAGTGTGTGCTTCAACCCCGTCTGGTTGTAGTGCACTCAGTGTGTGTCACTGCCTCATACATTGTCCTTTATTGCCAATTCATAATTTTTCCTGATATCTCCTATTAGTGTGGTGGTTCCATCCGTATTCAGCTAAATTGATTCCAAACACACTATATAGGAGTAGATAGAGGATCCTTTCTGCAGCATTGGGCCCTGCAGCCCCAGCCAGATTAGTATTAGCCTATTTTTTGCAGCCTCATCTATTGCATTGTAGGTTACCTTCCTACATTGTAATAGCTACAAAAAGTTTGTGATACTATCGTTATTACATCTTTAGGCACATCCAGTGTCTTTTTGTGACAAAAAAAAACCTAAATAAAGTTCACCAAACACTCCACTTTACAGTTGTGTAGGCCACATTAGCTCATATTAAAATCTAGTCCACACTTTATAAAATTAGTGTTTCTTATACCTGTTAGCAGCTGTTCAGGAATAAGCACACTAAGCCCTTAGTACTTTTCTGCCTATCTTTATCAGTCTACCAAGATGAAGAAGGCAGGGAGTAAGGCATGTGGTCGTTGGCGTGGAGTTTCTGCAGGGAGAGGACGTGAGGATTCTGTGCCTGCAGGGAGAGGACGTGGGGATTCTGTGCCTGCTGCGGGCACCAGTGACTCAGCATCCCCCAGTTTTACCAGGGAACAGTCCTTTATGCGCAGCTTTGTAGGAGCTAGCCGTACCCCACTGCTGCGCGAGGACCAAATTGAAGCCGTTGTCGGATGGATGGCAGCTAACGCATCGACTTCAATTAGTTCCAGATCCTCTCAGGTCCTGAGCACTGAAGAGCACCCATCTGTCTCTTCACCACCTGCCAAATTGCCCAGGCAGTCAGAGAGCTCTGGACAGGAGCCATCTCTACTTCTGTTCTCTGAATCTCTTGGCTTGGAAAGAGGGGGCCAGCCAAGCAGAATTCTAGAATTTGAAGAAGAGGTAGTATGCAGTGATGCGCAACCGTTTTGTCTCTCTGAATCTGAAGAGGCGGGTGGGCCAGTGCCTATGGTCAGCAGCACACCTCAGTACGCATCTGATGATGAGACTCAGGTGCCACTTTCTGGTGCGTACTGTGCTGTCGAGACTACCCAGGAGAAGCAGTTGTTTGAAGAGGGTGGTGTAGATGATGAGGTCCTTGACCCATCATGGCGTGAGGGACAGGAAGGTGGTGGGAGCAGCTCTGAGGAAGAGATTCCCCGAACGGCCCAAAAAGGAGGGAGAGGGAGGGGGCAGACTTGGTTGCCTGTAGCCTCCACTTCGGCACCCATTAGGAGCATGGCTCTTCCAAAATCCAAAGCGGGCGCTCCCAAGACTTGCAGTGCCTGGTCCTTTTTTGACACAGTTGCAGATGACATTTGCTTTGTCAAATGCAAGCTGTGTAATCAGAAGGTGAAAAGAGGGAAAAGTGTCAGCAACCTCAATACCACAAATATGTGGAAACATGTGCGGACCAAGCACGTGGTGGAGTTACAAAAACACACTGAAGACCTAGGCCAACCTACAGCGCCACCTACCACCTCTTCAGCTCGTGTTGTAGCCTCTTCCTCCAGCTCACACACAGCTGGTTCGGCTTCCTCACAGGATCGCCATGGAAGAATCTCTGGCACTGTTGTACAGAGACACAGTGTAATTCCACCCACAGCACCACTTTCCCAGTCATCCTCACACTCCCAGGCCAGTCTACAGCCATCGTTAGCACAGGCATGGGAGAAAAGGCGCCCATACTCGGCAAACCACCCCCGAGCACAGGCTCTGAATGCTGGCATTGCTAAACTACTGGCCCTTGAAATGCTATCATTCAGGCTGGTGGAGACTGACACATTCCGTAACTTTATGGCATTGGCAGTCCCACAATACAACGTACCCAGGCGCTTTTATTTCAGCAGGCAAGCCGTCCCTGCCCTGCAACATCATGTGGAGGGAAAAATTAAACATGCGCTACAAAACGCCGTCAGTAGCAAGGTCCACCTGACCACTGATGCGTGGACCAGTAAGCATGGACAGGGACGATACCTTTCCCTCACTGCCCATTGGGTAAATGTTGTGGAGCCGGGTACAGATCTTGAGAGTGGCGCTGTACGTGTTCTGCCAACTCCAAGGATTGCAGGAATCCAGTCTGTACACATTGACTCCTCCTCATACTCCAGTTCCTCTGAATCAGCGCTGCAGGAGCCGTCACGGTCTACCTCCACATCGACCCGTGAACGGTTACCTGTTATGATGACCGATATGAGCACAGCCGTGGCCAAACGTCAACAGGCCGTATTAAAATTAATTTCTTTGGGGAATCGAAGCCACACAGCGCAGGAGCTCTGGAATGCCATCAAGCAGCAGAGCGACGTGTGGTTTGTGCCAGCGAATCTCCAGCCAGGCATGGTAGTGTGTGACAATGGCCGAAATCTGGTGGCAGCTCTGGGCCTAGGCAACCTCACTCACATCCCATGTCTGGCACATGTGCTCAACTTGGTCGTGCAGAGTTTTTTGAGGGACTATCCGGATCTTGATGCACTGCTTCACAAGGTCCGCATAGAGTGCGCTCACTTGCGGCATTCCAGCAATGCAAGATCACGCATTGCAGCTCTGCAGCGCCGATTACGTCTTCCGGAACATCGCATCATATGTGACCTACCCACCAGGTGGAATTCAACGTTACATATGTTGGAGAGGTTGTGTGAGCAGCAGGCAGCAGTAATGGAGTACCAGCTGCAGCAGGCGCAAACAAGTCGCAGTGCGCGCCGTTCACACTTCACCACCACTGAGTGGGCCTCTATGAAGGACATTTGCACACGTTTTGCGTGCCTTCGATTATTCCACGCGGATGGCGAGTGCAGATGATGCACTAGTCAGCATGACTATCCCCCTTATCTGCCTGCTTGAAAAAACACTGCAAGCACTAAGGGACGAGGTTTTGGAAGAGGTGGAGGATGAGGAGTCACAAATGCCATCTGCTTCTCTACAGTCTGCGCAACGTGGTTCCTCACAAAGGCCTAGGCAGGGGACACTTTGTGAGGAGGATGAGGAGGAGTCAATGGATGAGGAAGACATCTGTCCAGAGGAGGGAGGTACACAATGCTCTAGTAGTCAGTATCTAGAGCGAGGGTGGGGTGATGCAGAGCAGGCAGAGATCACGCCTCAAGCAGGGGACAGCGTTTCTTGGCCAGTTGGCAGTCTGCAGCACATGGTTGATTTCATGCTGCAGTGCCTGAGAAACGACCGCCGCATCGCCCACATTCTCAACACGGCTGATTATTGGGTGTCCACCCTCTTAGATCCTCGCTACCGGGACAACTTACAAAGCCTCATAACACCGTTGAACCGGGAGCGTAAAATGCGGGAGTACCAAGACGCACTGGTGCATTCCATCATGTTCTCCATTCCAACCGAGAGCAGTGCTGCTAGTGCTTTACAAAGCAGCTCAGTGCGTCGAGGCAGTGGAGGAAGCTCTGCACAAAGAGGGAGCAGAAGCAGCGCCTCAGCACAAGGCAAGACCACTATGGCCGAAATGTGGCAAAGTTTTGTGTCCCCGCCACCACAAATGTCTACACCATCACAGACGGCTCCAGTCAGCAGGAGGCAACGTTTCCGTCAGATGGTGACAGACTACATGTCTTGCCCTCTTAGTGTACTCCCAGACGGCTCTTCTCCCTTCAAGTTTTGGGTCTGTAAGCTGGATACATGGCCAGAGCTTAGTCAGTATGCATTGGAGGTGCTAGCTTGCCCTGCTGCTAGTGTATTATCGGAACGCGTCTTTAGTGCCGCAGGAGGTGTACTAACAGACCGTCGCATGCGACTATCCTCCGATAACGTTGACCGGCTTACTTTTCTCAAAATGAACAAGGCCTGGATCTCTCATGAATTTGCCAGTCCTCTTCCAGAATAAATAATTGGTTGGCAACAGTATCCAGGTCTCCTGTTCTGTTCATGTTTCTACCACCTGAACTGTAATCCCTGAGCTCCAACACCGCCAGTTGGCGCTCGGAAGTGCCGTCTGCACAGTCAACACTTGCTGCGGTGTTATTGGGGTTCAGTAACGTCAGCTGTTCCCCTGCTGTGTTCACGGCAATTTCTCCTGCTCTGTCCATATTCACTGTGCTACTTATTTAAAACTTGCTCCAATTACACCTCTGGCTCCTCTCTGTTTTCATTCTTATCCCTGGGCTCCAATACCGCCAGTTGGCGCTCGGAAGTGCCGTCTGCACAGTCAACACTTGCTGCGGTGTTATTGGGGTTCAGTAACGTCAGCTGTTCCCCTGCTGTGTTCACGGCAATTTCTCCTGCTCTGTCCATATTCACTGTGCTACTTATTTAAAACTTGCTCCAATTACACCTCTGGCTCCTCTCTGTTTTCATTCTTATCCCTGGCTCCAACACCGCCAGTTGGCGCTCGGAAGTGCTGTCTGCACAGTCAACACTTGCTGCCGTGTTATTGGGGTTCGGTAACGTCAGCTGTTCCCCTGCTGTGCGGACGGCAATTTCTCCTGCTTTGTCCACATCCACTGTACTACACATTTTAAAGTTGCTCCAATTACACCTCTGGCTCCTCTGTTTTCATTCTTATCCCTGGGCTCCAGCACCGCCAGTTGGCGCTCGGAAGTGCTGTCTGCACAGTCAACACTTGCTGCCGTGTTATTGGGGTTCGGTAACGTCAGCTGTTCCCCTGCTGTGCGGACGGCAATTTCTCCTGCTTTGTCCACATCCACTGTACTACACATTTTAAAGTTGCTCCAATTACACCTCTGGCTCCTCTGTTTTCATTCTTATCCCTGGGCTCCAACACCGCCAGTTGGCGCTCAGAAGTGCCGTCTGCACAGTCAACACTTGCTGCGGTGTTACTGGGGTTCAGTAACGTCAGCTGTTCCCCTGCTGTGTTCACGGCAATTTCTCCTGCTCTGTCCATATTCACTGTGCTACATATTTAAAACTTGCTCCAATTACACCTCTGACTCCTCTCTGTTTTCATTCTTATCCCTGGGCTCCAACACCGCCAGTTGGCGCTCGGAAGTGCCGTCTGCACAGTCAACACTTGCTGCAGTGTTATTGGGGTTCAGTAACGTCAGCTGATCCCCAGCTGTGTGTCCGGCAAATTCTCCTGCTTTGTCCACATCCACTGTACTACGGATTTAAAACCTCCTCCAAATACACCTCTGGCTCCTCCGTTTTTAGTATTTACCCTGGGCTCCAATACCGCTAGTTGCTGCTCAGAAGTGCCGTCTGCACAGTCAACGCTTGCTCCAGTGTTATTGGGGTTCAGTAACGTCAGCTGATCCCCAGCTGTGTGTCCGGCAAATTCTCCTGCTTTGTCCACATCCACTGTACTACGGATTTAAAACCTCCTCCAAATACACCTCTGGCTCCTCCGTTTTTAGTATTTACCCTGGGCTCCAATACCGCTAGTTGCTGCTCAGAAGTGCCGTCTGCACAGTCAACGCTTGCTCCAGTGTTATTGGGGTTCAGTAACGTCAGCTGATCCCCAGCTGTGTGTCCGGCAAATTCTCCTGCTTTGTCCACATCCACTGTACTACGGATTTAAAACCTCCTCCAAATACACCTCTGGCTCCTCTGTTTTTAGTATTTACCCTGGGCTCCAGCACCGCCAGCTGGTTCTCGGCAGTTCCATTGGCTCTTGTACCTTCTGCTACCCATCCGGGTTCCAGTACCGTCAGCTGGTTCTCGGCAGTGACTTTGGCACGGGTACTCCCTCCTGCCCAGCCTGGTTCCAGCACGCCAGCTGTTTCCGGGTAGTGTCAACGTCACTTTGCCTCCAATGCGTTGTCCTGTCGTGTTGCGGTCGGGTTAGCCGACTCTATGGTGCCTGCAGTTTAGGTGACTCCTATGTGGGCTGCGGGATCTGGCAATGAAGGCTGGTTCCATAGTGCCAATAGGACAAGCACCCCCTGTAGGACTGTGGGTTTTGGTAACTGCGGCCGGCTCGCGGCCTTGAACTTTTTTTTACATGGGTACCTTCCGCTACCCATCCGGGTTCCAGTACCGTCAGCTGGTTCTCGGCAGTGCCTTTGGATTAGGTGCCTCCTTCTCGGTATCCAAGTTCCACCAACGTCTGCTGGTCCTTGGTAGTGCTTTCTGGCACAGGTACCTCCTGCTTAGTAACCGAGTTCCAGTAACATCAGCTGGTCCTCGGTAGTTCCATTGGCTCTTGTACCTTCTGCTACCCATCCGGGTTCCAGTACCGTCAGCTGGTTCTCGGCAGTGTCTTTGGCATGGGTACTCCCTCCTGCCCAGCCTGGTTCCAGCACGCCAGCTGTTTCCGGGTAGTGTCAACGTCACTTTGCCTCCAATGCGTTGTCCTGTCGTGTTGCGGTCGGGTTAGCCGACTCTATGGTGCCTGCAGTTTAGGTGACTCCTATGTGGGCTGCGGGATCTGGCAATGAAGGCTGGTTCCATAGTGCCAATAGGACAAGCACCCCCTGTAGGACTGTGGGTTTTGGTAACTGCGGCCGGCTCGCGGCCTTGAACTTTTTTTTACATGGGTACCTTCCGCTACCCATCCGGGTTCCAGTACCGTCAGCTGGTTCTCGGCAGTGCCTTTGGATTAGGTGCCTCCTTCTCGGTATCCAAGTTCCACCAACGTCTGCTGGTCCTTGGTAGTGCTTTCTGGCACAGGTACCTCCTGCTTAGTAACCGAGTTCCAGTAACATCAGCTGGTCCTCGGTAGTTCCATTGGCTCTTGTACCTTCTGCTACCCATCCGGGTTCCAGTACCGTCAGCTGGTTCTCGGCAGTGTCTTTGGCATGGGTACTCCCTCCTGCCCAGCCTGGTTCCAGCACGCCAGCTGTTTCCGGGTAGTGTCAACGTCACTTTGCCTCCAATGCGTTGTCCTGTCGTGTTGCGGTCGGGTTAGCCGACTCTATGGTGCCTGCAGTTTAGGTGACTCCTATGTGGGCTGCGGGATCTGGCAATGAAGGCTGGTTCCATAGTGCCAATAGGACAAGCACCCCCTGTAGGACTGTGGGTTTTGGTAACTGCGGCCAGCTCGCGGCCTTGAACTTTTTTTTACATGGGTACCTTCCGCTACCCATCCGGGTTCCAGTACCGTCAGCTGGTTCTCGGCAGTGCCTTTGGATTAGGTGCCTCCTTCTCGGTATCCAAGTTCCACCAACGTCTGCTGGTCCTTGGTAGTGCTTTCTGGCACAGGTACCTCCTGCTTAGTAACCGAGTTCCAGTAACATCAGCTGGTCCTCGGTAGTTCCATTGGCTCTTGTACCTTCTGCTACCCATCCGGGTTCCAGTACCGTCAGCTGGTTCTCGGCAGTGTCTTTGGCACGGGTACTCCCTCCTGCCCAGCCTGGTTCCAGCACGCCAGCTGTTTCCGGGTAGTGTCAGCGTCACTTTGCCTCCAATGCGTTGTCCTGTCGTGTTGCGGTCGGGTTAGCCGACTCTATGGTGCCTGCAGTTTAGGTGACTCCTATGTGGGCTGCGGGATCTGGCAATGAAGGCTGGTTCCATAGTGCCAATAGGACAAGCACCCCCTGTAGGACTGTGGGTTTTGGTAACTGCGGCCAGCTCGCGGCCTTGAACTTTTTTTTACATGGGTACCTTCCGCTACCCATCCGGGTTCCAGTACCGTCAGCTGGTTCTCGGCAGTGCCTTTGGATTAGGTGCCTCCTTCTCGGTATCCAAGTTCCACCAACGTCTGCTGGTCCTTGGTAGTGCTTTCTGGCACAGGTACCTCCTGCTTAGTAACCGAGTTCCAGTAACATCAGCTGGTCCTCGGTAGTTCCATTGGCTCTTGTACCTTCTGCTACCCATCCGGGTTCCAGTACCGTCAGCTGGTCCTCGGTAGTTCCTCAGCCTTCTTGTACTTTCTGCTACATTTCCAAGTTCAAGCTTTTTGAAATGGTTCTTGGTAATCACTCTGGATCTCCCTGACGAGGACCCTGAAGACGAGGACCCTGAAGACCAACCCGAAGAAGACGAGGACCCCGAAGACGACGACCCTGAAGACGAGGACCCTGAAGACCACCCCGAAGAAGACGAGGACCCTGAAGACCACCCCGAAGAAGACGAGGACCCTGAAGACCACCCCGAAGAAGACGAGGACCCTGAAGACCACCCCGAAGAAGACGAGGACCCCGAAGACGAGGACCCAGAAGACCAACCCGAAGAAGACGAGGACCCCGAAGACGAGGACCCGGAAGACGACCACCCTGAAGACCACCCTGAAGAAGACCAAGAAGATGACCCTGAAGAAGTTGACCAAGAGGACAAAGAAGAGAAGACAAGTACCAAGATACAGAAGAACAAGAGACAGAAAACCAAGAAGCAGAAATACAAGAAGCTGCAGAACATTAAGCATAAGATTAAAATTCAGAGCAAAAGATAATATCTAAATTATAAGCAGAATATGACTAAGCAGTGTATGGGGGTGAGTCCGTTCCTCCTCGTGGTGCCCCTGGAAAAGACCTGCTGCTGCAGGCCAAACTGAACGCGGACAAATCCTGTTGTGAATCTTTTGTGACGGGCAGAACGAAAGGTGTAATGTCCAACCTTTTATAGATAACAACTACAGGAATGCCTGTCACAAATAAGAATATGATGAAGAAGAAGAATATGAAGAAGATGAAGAAGTAGAATATGAAGAATGTAAAAAAAAGAATAATACGAAGAAGGTGAAGAAGAAGAAGGTGAAGAAGAAGTGGATGAAAAAGATGCTGAGGATGATGAAGGAGAAAGTGTGGGAGAAGTAAAAAAGAAGGTGAAGAGCATGGAAGTAGTGAAACATAAATATCTGACAAAATATAAAAATACTTAACATAGTTAATATTTCCGTAACTCAGAACATCTTAAAAAAATAGTAATTCCTGCTATTCCATTTGACTGGGCTAAACCTCTATGCCTTTATTGTCTCCCCCACCTCCCCCAATACATTCTACATTATTCTTAGTTGTTTTCCTTCATGTAGAATTAACCTACAAGGAAAGAAAGGGTTTATTTTAATTCCGATATTTATGTCCCATTGACTTGCATTGGTTTCCGGTATCGGAATCGGCGATATCCGATACTTTTTCGGTATCGGTCCGATCCAATCCGATCCGATATTTCCCAATATCGGAAGGTATCGCTCAACACTAGTCATGACCAAAGCACATAATGCTACCACATAGTGACAAATAATGCTAAAATAATAAAAATGTAAAAAACTCAGTATATTGGGTCAGTGTACAGGTTATACAGTGATCACCAGTGACATTATACACCAGAGCTCTGTATATAGTGTACAGGTTATACAGTCATCACCAGTGACATTATACACAGAAGCTCTGTATATAGTGTCAGTGTGTGTGTATAGGTAATACACATACTCACCAGTGATGTCTCTAGGTGAAGTTCTTTATCTGCTGACCGATATATCACATCTTCTATGCAGGACTTATCTATGCAGAAAATAACATAGTTAGCTATAACTGATCACTTCCAGAGCACAATCCACACTTTTCCCAAGATTTCTACACTGCATGAAATGACAAAAAAGCAACATAGTGCCGCACTACACAGTAACAGTGCTCCAGTGTCATTCTGTGCCTGCTCATCTGTCAGCAGACATATTTGTCTGATGGCAAAGATGTGGCAGAGCTGAAGACAGAAGACCCATGGATTACGTCAGAGCGAGGATTTTTTTTTATATTAAAGATAGAGTCCCTTAGGCTACGTTCCCACGCGGAGTAATAGCCGCATATTCCTGCTTTTATGCGGCGCTGTAGAGCGCTCGCGTAAAAGCAGTGCCAAAGAAAGCTGGAAACGGCTTCCAGCAAAAGCTATGGCTTTTACTGAAAAGCGTTCAGACGCCGCGTTTTGCCACGTATTTTTGCGCGGGCGCTTTCACTGCAAAAGCGGCCGTGCAAAAAGAATTGACATGCCAATTCTTGGCGTTTTTTTCGGCACGATTTCCCTATAGGCTACATGTTAACATGGCTTTGGGAAAAGCGCGCTGAGAAAAGCGCAACGTCGGCATGTAGTAGCGATTTTTTGCGCCGCGTATGAAAGTAGCCTAAATGTGTTTTGTGTTTTATTTTTAATAATAAAAAAATTTCTGTGTTTTTTTTCTGTTTACTAGAAATTCATGGTGGCCATATCTAATTTGGCGTGACAACATGAATATCGGGCTTAGTATCAGCTGATAATACAAAGCTGGCCTGGTACTAACCCTATTATTACCCAGGGTACTCACCATCAGGGCCGCTAGAAGAGCCAGCTAAAGCGCCTGGAAATTTTCAAGGGTGGCTGCGGGCTGCGATTTTCAGCGTGGGGGGCCAAGAACACTTGGGCCTTACCATGCTGAGAATCCCAGCCCCCAGCTGCCTTGTTTTATCTGGCTGGTGATCAACATATGGCAGGAGCACACACCTTTTTCTAAAAAAAAATATTTTAAATAAGTTTAAAACAAATATTCGGCTTCTCTGTCTTTTGATCGCCAGCCAAGGTAAAGCCAGGCAGCTGGGGGTGGCAGGCTGTAGCTGTCCGCTTTACCTGCGGTGAGAATCAAAAATTCTGCAGAGTGCTACATCATGTTTTTAAAAATGATTTCTTTTCACACTTCTATATGTCACAGACCCAACAGCCAATCACAGATGCTGTCAAAGAGGATGGGCGTCTGTGACTGGCTGTTCGAGTAATGTACAATCAGCCCATACATTCTAGTATGGTACTATGTATGGGCTACTTTCAGGTTACTCAAGCAGCCAATCACAGACGCCCATTTTCTGTGTCAGCGTCTGTGATTAGCTGTTGGGCCTGTCACACATATAGAAGTGTGAAAATAAATAAATAATAAAACAAAAATGACATAGCGCTCCGCAGAATTTTTGATTCTCAGCGCAGATAAAGCAGACAGCTACAGGCTGCCACTTCTAGCTGCCTGGCGATCAAAAGTCAGGAAAGCCCAATGTTTTTTTTTAATTATTTAAAAAAATAATACAAAAAAAAATGCGTGGGCTCCCGCCATATTTTGATCGCCAGCCTGGTAAAAAACCAGGCAGCTGGGGTCTGGGATTCTCAGCATGGTAAGGCCCAAGCATTCTGGGCCCCCCACGCTGAAAACGGCAGCCCGCAGCCACCCCTGGAATTGGTGCATACATCGTAGCGCCATTTCCAGGCACTTTATCCGGCTCTTCCAACGGCCCTGGTGGGGGTGGCACGCTGGGTAATAATGGGGTCAGTACCAGCTTTGTATTATCAGCTGGCACTAAGCCTGAAATTCATGGCGTCACGCCAAACTAGACATGGCCACCATGAATTTCTAGTAAACAGAAAAAAAAACCACAACACAGAAATTTTTTTTTAATAAAAATAAAACACAAAACACATGTAGGGACTCCATCTTTAACCACTTCGCACCAGAGCCTGTTTTTGCCTTCGTGACCGGGCCAATTTTTTCAATTCTGACCAAGGTCACTTTATGAAGTAATTACTCTGGAACGCTTCAACGTATTCCCCTGATTCTGAGATTGTTTTTTTGTGACATATTGTACTTCATGATACTGGTAAAATTTCTTCGATATAACTTACGTTTATTTGTGAAAAAATCGGAAATTTGGCAAAAATTTTGAAAATTTTCCAATTTTCCAACTTTGAATTTTCATGAGCTTAAATCAGAGAGATGTGTCACACAAAATAGTTAATAAATAACATTTCCCACATGTCTACTTTACATCAGCACAATTTTGGAACAAAATTTTTTTTTGTTAGGGAGCTATAAGGGTTAAAAGTTGACCAGCGATTTCTCATTTTTTGAACAAAATTTACAAAAACATTTTTTTAGGGACCACATCATATTTGAAGTCACTTTGAGGGGTCTTTATGACAGAAAATACCAAAAAGTGACACCATTCTAAAAACTGCACCCCTCAAGGTGCTCAAAACCACATTCAAGAACTTTATTAACCCTTCAGGTGCTTCACAGGAATTTTTGGAATGTGGAAGAAAAAAATTAATATTTAACTTTTTTCACAAAAATGTTACTTTAGACCCAATTTTTTCTATTTTCACAGCGGTAACAGGAAAAAATGGACCCCAAATTTTTTGTGCAATTTCTCTTGAGCGTGCTGATACCCCATATGTGAGGGAAAACCACTGTTTGGGCGCACTGCAGGGTTCGGAAGGGAAGGAGCGCCATTAGACTTTTTGAATATAAAATTTGTCTGAATAATTAGCAGACGCCATGTTGCGTTTGGAGAGCTCCTGATGTGCCTAAACAGTGGAAACCCCCCACAAGTGACACCATTTTGGAAACTAGACCCCTTAGGGAACTTATCTAGATGTATGTTGAGCACCTTGAACCCCAAGGTGCTTCACAGAAGTTTATAATATTGAGCTGTAAAAATAAAATTTTCACATTTTTCCCACAAAAACATTTTTCATCCCTTAATTTTGCATTATCATAAGGGTAATGGGAAAAATTGCACTATGAAATTTGTTGTGCAATTTCTCCTGAACTCGCTGATACCCCATATGTGGAGGCAAACCACTGTTTGGGCGCACGGCAGGGTTTGAAAGGGAAGGAGCGCCATTTGACTTTTTGAATGTAAAATTTGTCTGAATAATTAGAGGACGCCATGTTGCGTTTGGAGAGCTTCTGAAGTGCCTAAACAGTGGAAACCTCCCACAAGTGACACCATTTTGGAAACTAGACCCCTTAGGGAACTTATCTAGATGTGTGGTGAGCACCTTGAACCCCAAGGTGCTTCACAGAAGTTTATAATATTGAGCTGTAAAAATAAAATTTTCTAATTTTTCCCACAAAACCGTTTTTCATCCCTTAATTTTGCATTATCATAAGGGTAACAGAATAAATTGCACCATGAAATTTGTTGTGCAATTTCTCCTGAGTACGCCGATACCCCATATGTGGGGGAAAACCACTGCTTTGGTGTACGGCAGGGTTCGGAAGAGAAAGGAGCGCTATGTTGGCTGGGATAGGTGGCTGACACCATGTCACATTTGAAGAGTCGCTGACATGCCAAAACAGCAGAAACCCCCACAAGTGACCCCATTTTGTAAACTACACCTCTCAAGGAATTCATCTAGGGAAGTAGTGAGTATTTTTTAATTTTTTATTTTATACAATTGGGCAGTGAAAAAAGCATAATTATATTTTTACCACAAAAAAATGTTTTACCCTCAGATTTTACATTTTCACACAGGGCATGGTGCCGAAATGTGTCACACAATTTCTTCTAAAAGTGGCAATACCCCATATGTGGCTGTATCGTACCGCTCAACCATACGGCGAGATCTGGGGGGGACGGAGTGCTATTTGACAATTGGAGAACAAATTATTGTAGAATAGGCATTTGGATTTGGGAGCACAAAATTTTCTGAATTTCTTTTGGGGGGCAAGGGCCATTTCGCTTTTCCAGAGACTTTCTGCTACCAGTAACTTGGAAGTCCCTTATACTTTTAACAGATGACAGACCTGAGTGGGGACTAGCTTTTTTTGAGGACTGAGTTGAAGCTTTTATTGGGAACATTTTATGTAACATTTATCCGGCGCTCTAGGCCGAGCACTTACATCGGGGTTTCCATCTAAATTTCCAAGTGATATAATTCAGATGAAACCCCTGCGGGATCCATTCACTGTAATGAGGCAGCAGAGTTACTCTGGACTCCGTCTGGCCTCTGTTTAGCGGTGTCCTTTTTTTCAGAAGTGCACAAAACGGCCAACCGCACTTTTATGCACGCCTAAAACAAATGACACCGTGGGATCCCAGGCTAGACGGCGTCCACAGTGGTCTATATCTGCCTCATTACAGGGAATCTTCCGTCATGGGTTCTGGCTGAATCACGTATTTCAGAGATTTACACGGAAACTCTGGTGTAAGTGCTCAGCGCAGAGCGCAGGATAAATGTGAGCAGAGCCTTACTGCGATCTTTCGGAGACATAATAAACAAATCAGTAGCAGGTGAAGAATTGGTTATATTTATTTTTTACGCCACTCCTCGTGCGGTATAAGTGATGAGATTACTTTATTCTTCGGGTCGGTGCGATTACAGAGATACCAGATTTATATCGGGTTTTTATGACTCACAGCTGTCACACACTAAAAGACGCTTTTTTTTGCAAAATCTAGTTTTTGCATCACCATATTTTGAGAGCTATAATTTTTCCATATTTCGGCCGACAGTCATGTGATGGCTTGTTTTTTGCAGGACGAGTTGACATTTTTATTGGTACTATTTTTGGGTACGTGACATTTTTTGATCGCTTTCTATTCCGTTTTTTGGGAGGTAAAATTAACAAAAACCAATTCAGGAATTGTTCTTTGAGGTTTTTTTTATGCCGTTCTGCGTGTGGTAAAAGTGATCAGGCAGCGTTATTCTTCGGGTCAGTACATTTACAGCGATACTACACTTACTGTATATTTTTTTATGTTTTGGCGCTTTTACACAATAAAACAAATTTATAGAAAAAAATATTTTTTTTGCATTGCTTTATTCTGAGCACTATAACTTTTTTATTTTTCGACTGATGGAACTGTATGGCGGCTTGTTTTTTGCGGAACAAGATGACGTTTTCAGCGGTACCATTTTTTTTTCTATTTTGCTTTCTGATCGCATTTTTTTCCACTTTTTGTTTGGCGATATGAGGAAAAAGCATATTTTTTTGCTCCGTTTTTTATTTATTTTTATTACGGTGTGCACAGAAGGAGTTAATTAGTGTGACAGTTTTATAGCTCGGGTTGTTTTGGACGCGGCGATACCAAATATGTGTTCTTTTTTTGGTTTTGTAAAAATATACGGATTTATTGGTTTAATATTTTGTTTATTTATTTTTATTTATTTTGTGATTTTTTTTTTTAACAGTTTAAAAACTTTTTTTTTTTACTTTTTTTTACATTTTTACTTAGTCCCTGTATGGGACATTAATTTTTATTTTTCTGATCACTGATCTCATGTAATGTAATAGACATATATTACATTACATTACATGAGATCTTCCCTGTTTCAGGCAGAGTCTCCTGTCTGGCTCAGCTTGCAGGCTGAGCCAGACAGGACACCATATATGGCAGAGCTGGAGGCGGTCATGTGACCTCCAGCTGCCATAGCAACCCCAGGTCCTGAAAGGAATCGGAGGTCTTCGGAGGTAAGTAAGACGACCCCCTCTCCTCCTGCTGTCTCCTATATGCCGCGATCACTATAGATCGCAGCATATAGAAGACAGCAAAGGGTTAACATCACTGGGACCAGATCCAATCAGGTCCCGATGATGTTCCCTGTCAGAGCTAACGCTTTGCACCGGAATCGCAGCGCTTGCAGGACCCTGGGGGTCCTGAGCGCTGCGAGACCACCCACCGTTTTTAAACGTCCGCGCTGCACAGAGCCCAGGCAGCGCGGACGTTTATGTACAGTGGGCGGTCGGGAACCGGTTAATAAATAACAAAATCCTCGCCCTGACGTAATCCACGGATCTTCTGTCTCCAGCTCTGCTACATCTTTGCCATCAGACAAATATGCCTGCTGACAGAGATGAGCAGGCACAGAATGACACTAGAACACAGTTGTCAGAGAAGTGCTCAGCTGGCCTCCAGCCGCCGACCATGTTTTCCTGCGCGTTGCAAATAATGCATACTTTCAAATGCATGCCTATTTTTGCAATGCAAGTCTACGGTACATTGCGTCTGCGCTGATTTACAACGGATCCGTTGTAACGCACAGCATAAACGCAATGTTAACCCATCCTAACAGCAGCGAGAAGGGGAGATGGAGCCCTGGAGACCGCCTAGTCAGTCTACTGGTGGTACTATCATGACCATTGCCCAGTATGTACTGCCAGCCTCTGTGGTACTAGCATTCAAGCTCACATGGCATGTCCTGCCAGCCAGCCACTGGTGTTAGTACTAGCATGATAGTACCACACCACCAGTGACTGGGCAATGGGCATGCATGATGGTACCACCATTGGCTGGCAGGACAGGACATGCTGGGCATGATAGTGCACAGAGGCTGGCAGGACATACTAAGCATGATTCATGCCTAGTATGTCCTGCAAGCCTCTGTGGTACTATCATGCCCACCCGGCATGTCCTGCCAGCCAGCCACTGGTGGTAGTACTACTAGCATGATAGTACCACAAAGGGCCGGATCCAGGTTTTTCTGGGCCCCGGGCGAAAGAGTCTCAGTGGGCCCCTTTAACACATACCACGATTCATGATGCACAGATACTGTAGAGAAATAAAAGTATAGTACAATGCAAAGATTTCACTTCTTATATTATATGACTGATATCTATTTTAAATTCTACAATAGCTCAGAAACCGGCGAATCGCTCCACAGAGTGTACTGGCCCCCCAAAAATGCTCCATACAGGATATTGGCCCCCAAATAACGCTCCATACAGGATACTGGCCCCCAAAAAAATCCTCCATACAGGATACTGGTCCCCATATAACGCTCCATACAGGATACTGGCCCCCCAAAAATGCTCCATACAGGATACTGGCCCCCATATAACGCTCCATTCAGGATAATGGCCCCATATAACGCTCCACACAGTATACTAGCCCCCATAAAATGCTCCATACAGGATACTGGCCCCCATATAAGGCTCCATACAGGATACTGGCCCCCATATAAAGCTCCATGCAGGCTGTCCCGTCCCCCCCTTATAATGCCCCATGCAGGCTGTCCCCCCCCCCCTTATAATGCCCCATGCAGGCTGTCCCCACCCCATATAATGTCCCATGCAGGATGTCACCCCCCATATAATGCCCCTTGCAGGATGCCACTTCCCCCCATATAATGCCCCATGCAGGATGTCACTCCCCCCCCATATAATGCCCTATTGCAGGATGTCCCTCCCCCCCATATAATGACCCATGTAGGATGTCCCTTCCCCTCCATATAATGCCCCATGCAGAATGTCACTCATCATATAATGCACCATGAAAAATGTCACTCCCCCACATATAATGCCCCATGCAGGATATCACTCCCCCCCCATATAATGCCCCATGCAGAATGCCATCCCCCATATAATGCACCATGCAGGATGTCACTTCTCCCCCCCATATAATGCCCCATGCAGGATGTCACCCCGCAATATAAGCCCCATGCAGGATGTCACCCCCCCTTATAATGCCTCATGTAGGATGTCCCTTCCCCCCATATAATGCCCCATGCAGGATGTCACCCCCCATATAATGCCCCATGCATGCTGTCACCCCCCCCATATAATGCCCCATGCAGGCTGTCACCCCACCATATAATGCCCCATGCAGGATGTCCTCCCACCATATAATGCCCCATGCAGGATGTCCTCCCCCCATATAATGCCCCATGCAGGATGTCATCCCCCCATATAATGCCCCATGCAGGCTGTTACCCTCCCATATTATGCCCCATGCATGCTGTTAACCCACCCATATAAAGCCCCATGCAGGATGTCACCCGCCCCCAATATAATGCCCCATGCAGGCTGTCACCCCCGCCCATATAATGCCCCATGCCTCCATACATAAAAAAAAAAAAAAAATCAAATATTCACCTCCCTCCTCCTCACCTGCTGCCGCTGCTCAGGTCTATACTCCTGCGTTGCCGGCGTATTCCCGCTCTGCGCTGCCTGTGATGGCTCAGGGGAGGACGCGGTGGAAAGTCGTCACCGCACCCTCTGACCTGAGACGTCACAGGGAGCGCAGACCAGGAAGACAGCGGATCTGCGGAGGCACGAGGAGAGGTAAGTATCCGGCTGCCGGGGCCCTGAACACGCTGCCTGGAGCGACGCCGGGTCCGTCAGCGCGTACAGGAAGCAGTCCCAGGGCGATGACGTCATCACCCTGAGACTGACCTCCTGCGCACGCTCCAGCAGTGTCGCGCTGCGCACAGGAGGTAGAAGGCCACTGCGGCAGCAGGCAGAGCAGGGAGATCGCTCTCCAGAGGGCCCATCACTAATCATATCGGCAGTGCTGCCGACATGATTAGCGAACCGGGGGGCCCTCTGTTCTCTGTACAGGGGGTGTAGGGGGCGGGGCTTGATGGAGACATTGGGGGCAGAATGGAGACATTGGGGGCAGAATGGAGGCAAAATGGAGACATGGGGGCCAGGATAGAGACATGGGGGGCAGAATGGAGGCAAAATGGAGACATAGGGAGCGGGATGGAGACATGGGGGAGAGGATGGGGGCAAGCTTGAGACATGGGGGGCAGAATGGAGGCAAAATGGAGACATGGGGGACAGGATGAAGACCTTGTGAGGGGGGTCATGTTACTGTGCAAGGCGACACTAGGTTGCTTTATTTTCTTTATCTTGTGCAGTGTAGAAGCTGGGGAAAAATTGGGTTATGTGCTCTGGAAACTGTTCTTGATAACTGTGTTATCTTATGCAGAGACGAGTCCTGGCTGGAAGAAGTGATGGCAGTCTGCGCTGGATGAAGAGGAAAAGCAAAGATGAAGGACTTCAACTAGAAATGTCACCGGTGAGTCAATGTGTTATCTGTACATTTACACTATACACTGTGTACGTTGTACAGAGCTCCTGTGTATAATGGTACTTATGGTAATATTAGTTTTCTTTTTTTTATTAATAATCAGTATTGTATTCGGTCACTATGTGGTGGTAATATGTGATCTGGTCATAGTGTGGTGGTATTTGTCCCTTGCATGTGGTATTATTCGGTCACTATGTGGTGGTATTATGTGATCTGGTCATGGTGTGATGGTATTTGTCCCTTATACGTGGTATTATTGGTCATTTTAAAAAATATATGTAACACATTCCCATAAATAAAAATATACCTAAAAAGAATATTGGATATTATAAGAAATTTTTAATAGGTTAGCGTAGATTATGGCCCGGCCAGAAGAGTCTCCTTGTCGTGGTGGTGACTTAAAATATCTTTTGGCAAAAACAAAAGCTGCTGGCTATATATGTGATCTGCTGTTCAATGGGAAATGTTAATGTGTGATTGGTGAAGATGTGGTGCAGAAAGTAGAGTTTTTCCAGGAGTGGGCGGTGGGACTGTGGAACTTTTGAGGGATGGAGACAGAGCTGGGGTGGAGGTGGAGCTGGGATGGAGCCTGGCTGGAGTTTCAAGGGGGCCCAAAAATTTTGTCAGTATGGGGCCCCCAAATTACTGGTGGCAGCCCTGCATCTGATGGATGGCTCTAGGTTTGGTGAATGCCAGGAGAATGTGACCTGCCTGAATACATTGCAGGGCTGCCTCCAGGAATTTTAGGGCCCCATACAGCCAAAGTTTTTGGGCCCCCCTGAGACTTCACCCCAGGCTCCACACCAGCTCCACCCCTCGAACCTTCCACAGTGCCACCGCTCACTCTTGGAAAAACTCCACTTTCTGCACCACGTCCTCACCAATCACATATTAACAGTTCCATCGAATACCAGATCACCTACATAGCCAGCAGCTTTTGTTTTGGCCAAAAGATTTTTTTAAGCTGCCACCACGACAAGGAGATTCTTCTGCCCGGGCCCTACTCTACTCTAACCTATTAAACATTTCTTATTTTACCTAAAACTCTTTTTAAGTACAGTATATAGGAGCTCTGTGTATAGTATGTAATGCATAGTGTAAATGTACAGGTAACACACTGACTCACCGGTAACGTCTCTAGTTGAAGTCCTTCATCTTCGCTTTTCCTCTTCATCCAGCACAGACTGCCATCACTTCTTCCAGCAAGGACTCGTCTCTGCAGAAAGTAACACATAGTTATCTAGAGCAGTTTCCAGAGCACATTCCCTAATTTTTCACCAACTTCTACACTACACCAAATGAAGAAAAAAAGCGACATAGTGCCACCCTGCACAGGAACAGGGCCCCCTCCCCACTGAAAACAGCATTCTCAAAAATAAAATACATCACACTTGTAATAATATCCTTTTATTAGCCCCTACAGTAATAATGTAATAATGTCCCACATCCTGCTTCCATATGTACTCCATTCTGGACCCCATATGTCTTCATCTTGCCCTGATATGTTCTCCCATCCTGGCCCCATGTGACTTCATTCTCCCTGCATATTTCTCCATTCTGGCCCCCATGTGTTAGCGCGCATTCTGCCCCGCATGTCTCATCTCCCATTCTGCCCCCCATGTCTCATCTCCCATTTTGCCCCCCATGTCTCATCTCCTATTTTGCCCCCCATGTCTCAGCTTCCATTCTGAACCCAATTCTCAGCTTCCATTCTGCCCCCCAGGTCTCATCTCCCATTCTGCCTCCCATTTCTCAGCTCCCATTCTGCCCCCCAATGTGTCAGCTCCCATTCTGCCCCCCAATGTGTCAGCTCCCATTCTGCCCCCCAATGTGTCAGCTCCCATTCTGCCCCCCAATGTGTCAGCTCCCATTCTGCCCCCCAATGTGTCAACTCCCATTCTGCCCCCCATGTCTCCTCTCCCATTTTGCCCCCCGTGTCTCAGCTTCCATTCTGCCCCCCATGTGTCATTTACCATTCTGCCCCTATGTCTCAGCTTCCATTCTGCCTCCATTTCTCAGCTTCTATTCTGCCCCCCTTGTCTCAGCTCCCATTCTGCAACCATGTGTCATCTCCTATTCTGCCTCCCATGTCTCAGCTTCCATTCTGACCCCCATGTGCATGTGTTAGCTCTCATTCTGCCCCCCATGTGTTAGCTCTCATTCTGTCTACCCCCATGTGTTAGCTTTCATTCTGCCCCCTTGTCTCATATTCCATTCTGCCCCCTTGTCTCATATTCCATTCTGCCCCCTTGTCTCATATTCCATTCTGCCCCCATGTCTCATATTCCATTCTGCCCCCCATGTGTCATCTCCCATTCTGCCCCCCATGTGTCATCTCCCATTCTGCCCCCCATGTGTCATCTCCCATTCTGCCCCCCATGTGTCATCTCCCATTCTGCCCCCCATGTGTCATCTCCCATTCTGCCCCCCATATGTCATCTCCCATTCTGCCCCCCATGTGTCATCTCCCATTCTGCCCCCCATGTCTCAGCTTCCATTTTGAACCCAATTCTCAGGTTCCATTCTGCCCCCATTTCTCAGCTCCCATTCTGCCCCCCATGTGTCAGCTCCCATTCTGCCCCCTATGTGTCTTCTCCCATTCTGCCCCCTATGTGTCTTCTCCCATTCTGCCCCCATGTCTCAGCTCCCATTCTGAACCCAATTCTCAGCTTCCATTCTGCCCCCAATGCTCAGCTTCCATTCTGCCCCCCATGTCTCAGCTTCCATTCTGCCCCCATGTGTTAGCTCTCATTCTGCCCCATGTGTTAACTCTAATTCTGCCCCCATGTCTCAGCTCCCATTCTGCCCCCAATGTTTCAGCTCCCATTCTGCCCCCAATGTTTCAGCTCCCATTCTGCCCCCCATGTTTAATCTCCCATTCTGCCCTGATGTCTCAGCTCCCATTCTGCCTCCACGTCTCCTCTACATTCTGCCCCCATTTTTTTGCTCCATCAAGCCCCCATGTGTCTACTCTCCATTTTGCCCCATGTGTCAGCTCCCATTCTGCCCCATGTGTCATCTCCCATTCTGCCCCCATGTCTCATTTCCCATTCTGCCAACCATGTGTCATCTCCCATTCTTCCCCCCATGTATCATCTCCCATTCTACCCCCCATGTCTCATCTCCCATTCTGCCCCCCATGTATCATCTCCCATTCTACCCCCCATGTGTCATCTCCCATTCTACCCCCCATGTGTCATCTCCCATTCTGCCCCCATGTCTTATCTCCCATTCTTCCCCCCGTCTAAGCTTCCGTTCTGCCCCCCATGTGTGAGCTCCCATTCTGAACCCCATGTGTCAGCTCCCATTCTTCCCCCCTGTCTAAGCTTCCATTCTGCCCCCCCCCATGTGTTAGCTCCCATTCTGAACCCCATGTGTCAGGTCCTATTCTGACCTTCATGTCTCATCTCCCATTCTGCCCCCATGTCTCATCTCCCACTCTGGCTCCCATGTGTCATCTCCCATTCTGCCCCCCATGTATCATCTCCCATTCTGCCCCCCATGTCTCATCTTCCATTCTGCCCCCATGTGTGATTTCCCATTCTGCTTCCATGTCTCATCTCCCATTCTGACCCTAATGTCTCATCTCCCATTCTTCCCCCCTGTCTAATCTTCCATTCTGCCCCCCCATGTCTGAGCTCCCATTCTGATCCCCATGTGTCTCTTCTCCATTTTGCCCTATGTGTCAGCTCCCAATCTGCCCCATGTATCATCTCCCATTCTGCCCCCAAAATTGACTCCCATTCTGCCCCCAAAATTGACTCACATTCTGCCCCCCATGTCTCATCTCCCATTCTGCTTCCATGTCTCATCTCCCATTCTGACCCTCATGTCTCATCTCCCATTCTTCCCCCCATGTGTGATCTCCCATTCTGACCCCCATGTGTCAGCTCACATTCTGCCCCCATGTCTCATCTCCCATTCTGGCTCCCATGTCTCATCTCCAATTTTGCCCCATGTGTCATCTCCCATTCTGCCTCCCATGTCTCATCTCCCATTCTGGCTCCCATGTCTCATCTCCCATTCTGCCCCCCATGTGTCATCTCCCATTCTGCCCCCCATGTGTCATCTCCCATTCTGCCCCCCATGTCTCATCTACCATTCTGCCCCCCATGTCTCATCTACCATTCTGCCCCCCATGTCTTATCTACCATTCTGCCCCCATGTCTCAGCTCTCATTCTGCCTCCACATCTCCTCTACATTCTGCCCCCATTTTTTTGCTCCATCCAGCCCCCATGTGTCTCCTCTTCATTTTGCCCCATGTGTTATCTCCCATTCTGCCCCCCATGTATCATCTCCCATTCTGCCCCCCATGTATCATCTCCCATTCTGCCCCCCATGTATCATCATCCATTCTGCTTCCATGTCTCAGCTCCCATTCTGCCCCCAATGTCTCATCTCCCATTCTGACCTCCATGCCTCATCTCCCATTCTTCCCCCTGTCTCAGCTTCCAATCTGCCCCCCCTCATGTGTTAGCTCCCATTCTGACCCCCATGTGTCAGCTCTCATTCTGCCCTCATGTCTCAGCTCCCATTCTGCCTCCTTGTCTCCTCTACATTCTGCCCCCATTTTTTTGCTCCATTCAGCTCCCATGTGTCTCCTCTCCATTTTGCCCCATGTATCATCTCCCATTCTGCCCCCATGTCTCATCTCCCATTCTGCCCCCATGTCTCATCTCCCATTCTGCCCCCATGTCTCATCTCCCATTCTGCCCCCATGTCTCATCTCCCATTCTGCCCCCATGTCTCATCTCCCATTCTGCCTACTATGTGCCATCTCCCATTCTGCCCCCATGTCTCATCTCCCATTCTGCCTACTATGTGCCATCTCCCACTCTGCCCCTATGTGTCATCTCCTATTCTGCTTCCATGTCTCATCTCCCATTCTGACCTTCTTGTCTCATCTCCCATTCTGCCCCCATGTCTCATCTCCCATTCTGGCTCCCATGTCTCATCTCCCAGATTTCCAGTGTGTAGTCCCAGTCAATGTATAGCAGTCATCACCAGACAATGCAGATCAGGCACTAGAATAGCTTACAGCCGTTGATCTTTGGGGATACAGTATATCACAAAAGTGAGTACACCCCTCACATTTTTGTAAATATTTTATTATATATTTTCATGGGACAACACTGAAGATATGACACTTTGATACAATGTAAAATAGTCAGTGTACAGCTTGTAAATTTGGTGTGCCCTCTAAATAACTCACACAGCCATTAATGTCTAAGCCACTGGCAACAAAAGTGAGTACACCCCTACTTGAAAATGGCCAAATTGTGCTCATAGTGTCAAAACTTTGTGTGGCCACCATTATTTTCGTTTTGATTTAAATTATTTATTTATCATGAATCAAAAAAGTAAAGACAAATCAGAGATACAACAATGGTGGAACAACATCTGGAAATAAGATATTACAGGAAGATCAAAAATTAGAAATCAAACAGAAGTGCCAGTTGAGTAGAGCTAAAGGTGAGGATTAGTTCCGACAAGAGGAAGAGAATTAAATAGATGATTCGTGGCCACCATTATTTTCAAGCAGTGCCTTAACTCTCTTGGGCATGCAGGTCACTAGAGCTTCACAGGTTGCCACTGGAATCCTCTTCCACTCCTCCATGATGACATCACGGAGCTGGTGGATGTTAGAGACTTTGCACTCCTCCACCTTCTGTTTGAGGATGCCCCACAAATGTTCAACAGGGTTTCGGTCTGGACACATGCTCGGCTAGTCCAGCACCATTTCCGGTGACTACCTCTTGAAGCTCATCAAGAGAATGCCAAGAGTGTGCAAAGCAGTCATCAAAGCAAAAGGTGGCTACTTTGAAGAACCTAGAGTATAAGACATATTTTCAGTTCTTTCACACTTTTTTGTTAAGTATATAATTCCACATAATTCATAGTTTTGATGCCTTCAGTGTGAATGTACAATTTTCATACTCATGAAAATACAGAACAATCTTTAAATGAGAAGGTGTGTCCAAACTTTTGGTCTATACTGTATATATACTACTATATATTACACAGGTATATTTGTGTACACATACATATTTATATATAGCAAGAGACAGTGCTATATATACTGTATATAAGCATTCGTGTGTTATATAGACAGAGGGGCTCAACATCATGTGCAGTTACATAAAGTTGCGCTATATATAAATCTATAGATATAGAGAGAGTCAAAATTGGAACAGCACCATATCTTCAAAATATCGGGTGCAAGGCCCCCAAACAGATATCCATAAGTATAGACAGTAGAGCAAAAAAAACGGCAGGCAGCGCTCCAAAAGATCTTTGAAAAAATATGGACTTTATTAGCCCGGCGTGGCGACGTTTCGGTTGCGGTGCAGTGATCAAGCAGTGATGAAGGTTGTCTGCAACTGAAACATCGCCACACCGGGCTAATAAAGTCTATATTTTTTTTTGGAGAGCTGGCTGCCATTTTTTTGCTATAGATATAGAGAGATATATGGAAAAAATATCAGCAACCGGCCAAAAACCTTCAAATTAGGAAAAAATAGAATGGAAGCAGCACTTCACTGAAAATAAGTGATGCGCACTTTATTCCCCCATCTGATCTGGATGGATAATGTCGGCCTTTTTCACTTATTTCCACTGGAGCGCTGCTTCAACTCTTAACTTGCTCCATTTTTAGCCACGAGATGTAAATGTGGATCTTTATTCGCAGATATGGGTGATACATGCTGTGGTCACTCTGTAGCCTTCTCTCTGGCTCTACACACAGTATATATAGACAGGAGACCCTTTATATAGATTGTCCCCCTTTCTATTACAACCATTTGATAAATGAGCTCTTAGGGTCACTACACTGCTGACCAGAGGCGCTGCCTAGCAACCAGCCTCTGGGGGCGCCGTGCCGCCAAACCCAAGATGGCCGCACCCATAACTGTGATTCTCTTATTTGATAACGCAAGTAATTCTTCCAAAGGTAATTCTTCTGTGGGTTGTAGAGTCCGTCTCATGCTACTATGAGTGTGAAAACACAACCAGCATTCCAAAGTGACCAAAACATCAGCCAGAAAGCATTGGTACTGAGATGTTGTCTGTGGTCCCCGCCTGCAGAACCACTCCTTTATTGAGGGTGTCTTGATAATTGCCAATAATTTCCATCTATTGTCTATTCCATTTGCACAACAGCATGTGAAATTGATTGTCAATCAGTGTTGCTTCCTAAATGGACAGTTTGATTTCACAGAAGTTTGATTTACTTGCAGTTATATTCTGTTGTTTAAGTGTTTTGGGTTTTTTTGCGCAGTGTATATTTTTTTTAATTACTTTTTATTAGCTTTTTAGGGGCTCGTCATATTGTCAGAGTCCTAGCTTTTTCATTTTTCTGTAAACAGAACTGTATGAGGGCTTGTATTTTTGTAAAATGAGCTGTTGTTTTTATTGGTGCCATTTTGGAATACATATGACTTTTTGATCACTTTTTATCATTATTTTTATTTGGCCTCATGGAGAGATGGAAGTGAGTGATAATTCAGAGTTCGAGGCTGCAGGAAGATGCGCCCCTGACTCAGAACCATAAACCCATAGTTCTAGTAACAATACAACCTTAGTCAGTTAGAGGCACGAGTCAGCTGTGTACCCAACCCACTCCCACCTTGTATGACCCGGTCTCAGCTCCTGAGCCCACTCCATGCACCCACAACCATCACCCGCTGTACATATACAGCTAAGTAAGATTCCCATAACACACGTAGGAACAGAAAACCCGGAGTTCTAGTAACAACCCAACCTCATTCTCAGGAGGAAGCAATAACAACGTATAGGGAGGCTGTAGGAAGGAGCCGGTGAGTTTACGTGTTACATTGTAACTGTGCAGACTACTAGAGTCTCAAAACTTACTTATTGAGAAATTAATGTTTTATGTCACTGTAGACATTATAAGTAATAGGATATGAAAGTCATGACAGAATGTGCAGTGTTACCACCTTTCTATATATCACTTACTGGTAATAAATACAGAAATACACGAGATACATGATGATGATGTTCAATAATTAATAATTTTATTTTTTTCTCCTATCAGTATGTTTTGAGTTGTGGGAGGAAACCGGAGTACCCGGAGGAAACCCACACAGACACGGGGGGAACATACAAACTCATTGCAGATGGTGTCCCAGATTTACACCCAGGACCACCGTGCTGCTCGCCAACAGCGCTAATCACTGCGCCACCGTGCCGTCCTGTAGTATGATGGTCCTACATCTCCAAGCAGCATGCCACCAGATGAGGTATGGGGCAGCAATAGAGAATGCAGGAGGTCATGGTCTCTGATATGTAACAGAGTAGGTGGAAGAACTCTGGACAAGAGACCAATGGTAAAGCTCAGGGGTGGGATTCAAACAGACCCCGCCTGTTTTATTCAGACCACACCCAGGTCCACGCCTCCCTGACCCAGTAGTCAGGTATTGGGGGAAGGGAACTGCTTTACATTTCCATTGCTGTTATTGCTGCGGCTTTGAATGTTCTTCCACCTGTAGCTGATATAGGAGAAGCCACAGAACAGCCGCTGGTCCTCCGGGGTTATAGGTGGTTTCCGAGCTTCAGTGCGGGACATCACTTGCTGCAATTCAATTTGTTTGCTAGTTTGCATCACTGGGATCTATAGAAGAAAGACAAATCAGTCTGGTTAATTCATTAGGTATTTCATTATATTAGTCCCCTCCTTAGGGCACCTGTACAGATTGTGGATGAGCCGTGGTAACCATGTGCAGATTACCCCTAATCACCACGATCCTCCGGTACTTTTAGCTTGAGAACAAGTCAACTACTGGTGGTGCCTGGCAATCTGCGGTATGCACATCGGCTACAACTGCACCACTAGGCTGCGCTCACACGTTACAACCACATTGGTTTCTTTTGCCACAGTATCGACAAAAATGCATGCTTTTGTTGTGGTTTTCCCAAAAAAATGGCAAGAGCATTATGGCGCTTTTACCAAAAAAATGGACAGTGTGAACGCAGCCTAATGGATCCAAGTTTTTAACTAAGTGGCCGTATGGAGAATTGGGGACAATAATTACACTTTTGAGAAATATGTAAAGGCCTGCCCATCCTGCCCCATGCTGTAATTCCACACGTTTACCAGCAGGGGAGGATAAACACATTCTGGCCTACACTATGTATGATTATTACTCATTATTTGAGTATTTCTTACACATATTGTCACATTACACAGACGAGGAGGTGACAGTATAATAAAATAATGCTGCGTACTTACAGGTGTCATTGTAAATGGTGGACGCAACCTTCCTGCCTCCAATTCCTCCCAGTTTATGGGCGAGAAGAATGGATGTCCTTTTAAATTGCTGCAAGCAACCTGTCTCTTCTCTGGTGATTTACACAAGAGCTGCAAATATATAAGAACCATTATTATATCACAAGTAGTCATATGAATAATCCCAGAAAAACATCAGTGTCACAAATGTATTCTCATTTTCTTATAGAAAGATGAATTTATTATAACAACTATTGCTACAGAGAAGTAGGATAGGACAGGATATTACAGGATAGGACAGGATAGTACAGGATAGGACAGGATAGTACAGGATAGGACAGGATAGGACAGGATAGGACAAGATAGGACAAGATAGTACAGGATAGGATAGTACAGTATAGGATAGGGCAGGACAGGACAGGATAGTACAGTACAGTACAGGATAGGAAAGAATAGTACAGGATAGGATAGGAAAGTACATTATAGGATAGGATAGGACAGGACAGTATAGGATAAGACTGGACAAGACAGGACAGGATAGTACAGGACAGGATAAGACATGACAGGATGGGATACGATAGGACAGGTTAAGATAGGATAGGATAGGCCGTCTGTAGTAGATCAGACGGGGGCCGATGCCCAATGATCATGATGATTAGCTGTTTGAAGAGGTTTTGGTGAGCTCCGCGGCCTCTTTATAGTATGAATAAGGCTGTACATAAGAACGCTGTACATATAGGAGGGGCTGTGCCGGGGGCTGCAGCGTTGTCCCAATCACTTGTATTGAATAAAGCTGAAATACCCAACACAATGGTGATGAAATGTTCAGCGTGTTATCACAACTCATGACAGTCCTATCTGTTCTGTGTCTCCAGATATAAGGGTCTAATTACTCACTCTCTCTATGATGTCCCTGATGTTAGAATCCATGGTGTTCGGATAGCGAGGTTTATCATGCTGCACTGAACGCTTAATCATTAGTCGATTCCGACCAGTATAGAACGGGTAAGATCCTGTGGCCATTTGGAAGACTGTGATCCCAAAAGAGAACAGGTCGACCGTGTAATTAAAGGGCTGCTGACGATGCATCTGTGGAAAAATCTGATTAAAAGGATAAGTTAGTACATTTTCCATCCTGGGAGACAAAGCAACCGTGGCCAGATTTACCAGTAGTGTTCCTCCACTCCTAAGCCCCCATATACATTAGATAGATGTTGGCCAAAAGATCGTTGTTAGCTACCTCCCCCATAAACAGGAATGCACGGCTCGGGCGAGAGCTCCTTTGTTCTCGATGAGAAAGAAGCTGCTAGACTCCTCCGAAGAACAAAAGATCGGTCATTGGAAATCCGATGTGCCGTGGTTTTCTCCTCCCGGGTGAAGACTTGAGAGGTCCTCATACACATTAGACTGTTTGCTGAAACTTCTGATATTGGCAGGTTCGGCTGACTACGTCTTATATGTATGGGGGCCTTTACACAGTCCATCAATTAGACAGCGTTAGTAAATGAGGGCCGCTGTGGTGATGGGTCTGTGATTGCACAAGCTCCACAGTAAATGAAGATCACAGGTGGATAATAAGATAAGAGATATCAGTAGTCACATAGTCACCTCAGGAGCCATATAGCCGGGAGTGCCGGCAAAGTCACTGATCTTCTGAGAGCCAAATACATTCATTGCAGCAAGGCCGAAATCAGCGATCTTCGCGTGTCCATCGCTGTCCAGAAGGATGTTGTCTGGTTTTAAATCCCTGAAAAAAGAAAGAAAAATAGTTCTGTGAATCAGACGTGGATCAGTTGTAGTGCTTGGGTTGCTGTGGGGGCGGCTGCACAGGACCACTCACTAAACACTGGGGGGCAGAGTTACTAATTCCGTCTTGTGTAGACGTATACCAGACTGTCTGAAAACACACCAAATTTCATCACAGTAAATTTGGAGCATCTTTAGTGACTTTTGTCTGACGTTACACCACCTATTGATCGGATTACTTAGTTCTGCCACATTTCACTATTTTACAAAGTAAACCTTCTCCTATGTATAAAAAAGAAATGACTTATTACCGGTGAATAATCCCCTGGCTGTGGAGAAACTCTAGTCCACTCAAGATTTCTGCTGCAAGGAACCTAAGAAGGAAGAAAAAAAATCCTATCAGCATTAATACTTCTATAGAACCACTAATAACTATGATGGGAGACAGCGGCCACAGATGTCACAGAGCTGCTGTTCTCTTACCTGGTCGTGCAGACATCCAGGGGGGCTCTGGAATTGATAAATGCAGTCAAGTCGCCACCACTCAGATATTCCATGGCATAAAATGCATAGTCCTGTGTGAAAGGAGGGAAGATGATGGTAAATAATGTGGCTTTTTTACATCCTGATAACATTTACCATGGTTCTGGGAACTATACTGTATGTTCAGGAAAAAATGGCCCCATGATCTGCAAACTCTGGAGGCGTACGAGTTCAAGATTCAGTCAAAATCCACTAACGATAGTCATCAGTAATGGCGGCAAGGGCACACAGCAGATCTTTTCATTTGCACTGGCAAAGATTGGATTTGCACTCTAATGGAAGCAACTAAACATGATGGGGGGAAAGGGGGAATTTCTAGAAGGAAAGGAGTCTCTTACCACTGTCTGGAAGGTGCCATAGGCGTGTGTGAAGAATCTGCTCTCTCCAGTGATTTCCAGGACCTCTCTCTCTAAGCGGATGGCGTGTCTAGCGTTCTCCACCAATTCCCTCTTCTTGACCATCTTGATCGCCAGCTGATGTCCGCTGGTTTTATGTGTGGCCAGCATCACCTTGCCAAAGCTGCCCTCTCCAAGCTTCCTGGTAAAGGTGAAACTCTCCAGGGAAATACGGGTAGTCACTGGGTCTGAAACGCTGGTGGGTCTGAAACGCTTTCCTAGAAAGAAAAACAGAAGAACTAACAATTAATCTTACTGTCGCACTCGCATATAATGATACAATAAATTGACAATTATTTTAACCCAGTCATGAACTTTGAACATGATGAAGCTGGATACCACCATGTTCCGGCCGGAGAGCCCCAAGTATAGAAGGTGGAGAGCTCTGATGTACATGGTAAGATGTACGGGATACGATTATGTCATTAGATTACATTTTGTAAAATAAATTAACACTATATAAAGCATGGATGTGGTCTGTGACTTAATGACTATAGACTTTACCTTCTGGAGCTTGGTAGATGGCTTTGTCATTCTCACGTCTTCTCTTTGTAGTGGTCTCAGTGTCAGATGTCCTCTTTCTCTTAAGTTGTTCTCTACAACTTAGATCTTCACCACTCTCATGATGTTTTTGAGAACTCCTTGTTTTAGCTGACCCGCTAAACCTTATTACAGAGGTATCATCCTTTCCACTCTCAGATTCCACCATTCTCCCTCTCTTATTTGGGGTTTCATCTGCCTTCTCAGGAGATGTGTTTCCTCTTTTTTTCCCCTTCTTAAGGGTCTTTTTCTGTAGAGGATGCCCAAAAGATGTTGTACAGGGATCTTCTGTCTTCTCAACAGGTACATCCTGTATAATGTCCTGAGAAGTTTCTCCTCTCTGAGAAAAACTCTCTTCCATGCATCTCTTTTTAGCGCTCCTCTTATTCTCCTCACCATACTTCCTTTTTCTTCCCATGATAAGTTAATATCAATGAAAAAGAATTTGCTAAGTACACAAAAGTCGTCCTCACTCTTCAACAGTTGAAGGTAAAGTAAGAAAAGTGACAGTGGAATCTTAACTTTACAATTCCATAGTATTGTGATATCATCGCCATTGTGACATCATCAGTCAGAGCGTAAGCGATGATGTCATCAACCGCTGAAGGTCTAAGTTTGACATAATCAGATGACCCAGTATGAGAAAAGTTTTGTTTTGCAGTGTAACATACCTTTTTTAAGATTCTACTGATGGGTCCTAAATGTTGTGCATCTAACTGTCCAAAAAACTATGAGCACCTAGAAAAAAAACAAGGACCGATGCACCAACAAATATAAAGTTTAATAAATAAATGTATCTTTATTAGATATACAAAATTGCTGGACATGATCTGATTAAAAACAACATATGCACAAAGACATATTAAAATAACAATCGGAGATGGAGGAACACAGCAGTGTTACAGGATATAGTAAGGAGGACACCAAATCGCCTAAATATAGCAGCAGAAATAATCAATTGTGACATTAGGGTACACGTAAAGATTGCAGAAGGAAGAGGAACAGTGACTTCCCAAATAAATAAGTATAAGAGAAATAGTTCTGTGCTCCAGTATATGACACCACAACACAGGTCAATACAAGTAAATCCCGGTGTTTTCAGGCCCATATTGCCCACGAGGTGAATGTTTCTGTGTCCTCCCCTCACCGTCCTGTTCACTAAACTAAGATGAATTTACCAACCTGATATTATGTCCCAGGACTCATCTAAAACCAAGTATCTCCCTTCATGGCAGCCATGTTCCCTACTGGCAGAGGTCCCTTTCATTAGGAGAATGCCCCCTGCTACACGGCAAACATCACTGAGGTCTCCAAAGTACCCAAAATATTAGGCAGGTGGTGTTCATGTTATGGCTGATGGGTGTATATCTGCAGTGATGTACATGAATGAAAATAGGAACTAATCCTTATATTTCACATTCTGCCTCCTACTGCCGCTATCCACAGCCCTGTGTTGTGTAGAGGCCACACTGACATTTCATCTACATACAAGAGTATATAAATCTCTACATTCTCCAGTGGGTTTTATACTGTGGTGTTTTGTCCACAGTGATGTAATACCCTGCAGTAGCCACAGGATGACGTAGTTTCATGGCTTTATCTCTCTATGGATGTAATGTTACAGTATTATTACTGCGAGGAAACAAGTAAAAAGAAATTGGCCAGCACTATGGATCACTTGGCTGCACTGGAAGAGCAACCATGTCATGTATATAATGGATCTCCCAGGATATACGATCACAAGGTCAGTGCTGGACACTCTGAAAGGTGTAGTCCACATACAGGATCTTCAGAGAAAAGACAAAAGCATGTCAGTCACCCTGGAAGTAAAATGCCCATATACTTTATTTCTGTGCAGCGGTGGATGGGATGTGCACACGGGCAACATGAAAATGTATCGGCCGTTTCGCACTGTGACTAACGCTTCATCTGGCCCGAGTCTATCATGACATCAGTGTATGCCTTATATATGCCCTGCTACAAAGTGTCATGGTAGAAACTTATTCTGCTGCATTCGATAGAGGAAGGTCAAGTGGACAAAATATGAATTAGAAGAACACTCTCATGTCAAATTTAGCATTTAACCCCAGAGGTCCTAATGTGTTAGTATGGAGGATCCATTATGCTTCTTTTCTTAATAGGATCTTATGTCTGTCACCACCCCCGAGTGGTGATGGGACCTTTTCTAAACCTGCAAACTGTAATATATTAATTTTCCCTTCTTGGTGTTTATATGTTCGATTAAATGAGAAGAAAAAGCTCCTGTATTAATTGATTTAAAATGTTCCTTTTGTTTAGACCTGTAGGTTACGTATTGTTCTTCCTATATAAAACGCTCCTCATTCACAGAGCAGGACATAGACTATGATGTTTATTGGCATGAAATAAACTCATTACCCTGATGCGTTATGTTTCACAGTCTGATGTAGTTCGTTTTCGCATTATAATCACATATTGTGCAATTGCCCCATCTGTAATTTCCGTTTGGTGCGGATTTTTCTAACCAGGTGGTTTTCCTATCACTAAAGCGGCTCCTCACTAAAATGTATTTTTTTATTGCAATTGCGTTTCAGGCCACTACTTTATAATCTGGATAATTTTCAATTATATGCCAATAGTTTTATAAATAACTGATTTTATAGACGCAGGTAAGGGACGGTGTTTAACAGAAAAGCAAAAGTGATTTTCTATTCTTCTTTCTTCATCTTTAGAATATAAAAGGCAATTGGAGCTTACTCCATTCAGAGCTTCTGGGATTCATTTTTTGGGTACCATCTTTTTGTGAATCTTTCTTTTAATTATGTGTCCTGTTCCATGAAATTCTCCATAATATTATATATACATCGCATTCACAAGAAGTGACTGTATGGATTGGATTTTCTACATGTGGAGCATGTGCACTTTCTTATTGCAGGAAAGACTAGTTTCTGTAGTTTTTAGTAATGATTTCATTGGTAATTATAGAGGCTGAAATCTCTAATAATTCTATTCTGATATCACTAAACTTGCTAGTAAATTTCATATACATTTTTTCAATATTATTTAAATCATTAACAAACTGGTTAAATTGTGAGTCTGTACCAGAACATATCAGAAAAATGTCATCCACAAAACAGCAAAAAATACAAATAAATCTGATGAACGGATGACTATAGATTAAAATATAATTATTTTCAAAAACGGTCATAAAATATTGGTGTAAATCCATGTGACGAAGAATCCTACCGCGGTGCCGAACTGCTGATGATGCCATTTATTATTGAATTTAAAAGCATTATCAGTAAGTATGAAATGTAATGCTTCGCTCATAAATACAATGAATTGTTCATTTGTATTTGGGTTAATCAGAATGTCTTGGACCGCATGGAGACCCCCGTCCTGGGGAATCCTGGTGTACAGACTTTTAGTATCAATGGAAGCCAAAAGGAAAGCTGGTTGCCAAGTGAAGTCTTCCAAAGTGCTCAAGAAATAGTCCCTGTCCATTATATAGGACGGTACGTCACTGTACCTAATCATTATTAAGGGCCATAGGATTCTGCTGGCCAGGCACATTGGAGAATTTTAGTGTTAACTTTCTGAAAAAGTTTTTTTATATTACATACAGATTCCCAGAGCAGAGTTATTTTGATAACACCCAAAGTCCCAGGAAAATAATTAATGTTTTCTGAATGTTGTTCTGGAATCATTGGATGGTGTTACAGATCCGGGTGGTGGAACCTCTGTGCTGCGGTGCAAGGAGGGGCCAGTGGGGCGTGCCAAGTATCAACTCGTATCAACTCGGTCCGACCAAGGTCGCACGGTGGCTCAGTCGACTCCGTGAACCAGGGAGGAACCGAGCAGAGGGACCAGGTGCCACTTTGGGACTGACCTTGTATGAGAGCAGGTGAATCCCACGGGTCAGGAGGCAGGAACTGACCGGTACAACAGATGAGCTTCGGCTGGCAGGCTGACTGGTGGTCTGGGTAGACAAGCAGGCAGATAGTCAGGCGAGTGTTCCGGGTAGGCAAACTTGCGGCACAACAGGTAGCTGGCTGGTGCTTCCTGGTAAGCGGGAAGGCAGGCACGGCAGGTAACAGGCAGGTGCTTCCAGGTAAGTGGGCTGGCAGGCACGGCAGGTAACAGGCAGGTGCTTCCAGGTAAGCGGGCTGGCAGGCACGGCAGGTAACAGGCAGGTGCTTCCAGGTAAGCGGGCTGGCAGGCACAGCAGGTAACAGGCAGGTGCTTCCAGGTAAGCGGGCTGCCAGGCACAGCAGGTAACAGGCAGGTGCTTCCAGGTTAGCAGGTGGGCAGAGCCCATAGACAGACTGGCAGACTGGACTGTAGACAGACTGTCGGGCTGGAGAGTAGTTAGGCTGGCGGACTGGACTGAAGATCAGACTGGCGGACAGGACTGACTTGCAGAGGACCTGGGGGCTGAAGCAAAGTAAGAATCACAAAGCAACAACCTTGCACGGGCACCTCCATATTGGAGGAGGTGCCATTTATAGGGGAAGTCCTCCGGCCATTGGCCGGGGAATTTTTAGGACGGACCGCGCGATTAAGCAAAATTGAAGTAGGTCTTTCTTTTGAGTACCTATTGCATCGCCCCAGGAAGCATTTCTGACCCCCAGGTCACTGCTGTCAACAATGTGGTCAGAGGTATTAAGCCACTTTTACGGGCACACAATAAAACGTTCAAAAACGAAACTGAAACGGTTTTCCTGTGAAATATGTTAAGGAACTTCCTTTCCAGGGTAAAGACTTGTGTATAAGGTAAAATAAATAACCAAAAACAAAAATATTCCTCCACACCTTCGGCTATGTTCACAAGTAGCATTTTTTATGCGTTTTTGCACTTTTGTATTGCTTTCAACCGTGACAAATGCATTCACCGGGAAATGTCATTTTATCATTTTACAATCTTATTTTGCCATGTGCTGTGTGACACATGCATACAGTGCTGAAAAGACATGGGAACATCATGGGGAAGATACCTGGAAGCATCTCTGACACCCAGGTCACTGCCTAAAAGTGTGCCCATCAGAAGTGATCCTTGCCGCATCAGAAGATGCAGACTTGCAACTATCCCCATGCAAGTCCTTGTCCCAGGGCAGTGTTCAATTGTACCTCCCCCATTCCTTGCAATGCAAGCGCAAGTATGCAGCCTGCCACCCGACCACCCCCAGGCTGCAATACCATACTGCTAGCTTGCTTGCACTTAAAATTGGGCCTTTTAGGCATGTGGAGGCAGACGCCGGCCACCATGTCATGGCATCCCCAGCCACCCCGCGGCCGGGTGCCCACACACAGTCCCCAGCCACCTGGGGGTGGCCGGGTGTCCATAAACGGTCCCCAGCTGCCCCTATTTGAAGGACAGCCTAACCACAAACACGTGGACATATGAATGTGGCCAGGAATGGTCCATCTGACTGATGCCGTCACACTGGGTTAATATTGTGGAAGCCGGGACACAGTTGGACACTGGGATGCAACACTTCCTCCAGACATAGAGGATTGCGGGTCCTGGGTCAATCAGGCTTCAACACAAAGTTCAGAAGGTAGACAGCAGCAGTGGTGGGCCTCCTACACAACGAGTAAATTATTCATGATCATGAGGCCATCCATCTCCTTAGCTTTCTGTTCCTTGGAATGCAAGCGCATGTATGTAGTTGCGGCTAGGCCTGAGGTGGTCAGGGTTTTGGCGCATATCCTACCTCCTCTGAGGATTGCTGGATGTTTTCCTGCTACTATCCCAGTTCTATGACTCCCGTTAAAACAAAGCTTCAGGTGATGAATAATGGATGAGGTGGTGGCAAAGGAGAAAGAGCAGGAGGAACAGGGACCATTCACATCAATATCAGGCCAGTCAACCACACATGTCTTGTAGGATATGTTTCTGTACCAAAAGGAACGGTTCGGCTACACAGTTATAGGGCATAAAATGAGTGCAATGCCTACCAAAAATTTCGAGGCACTCCAGTGCCCCTTGGAAGTGACATGGAGGTAGAGGGCCTTAACTAAACCATTTTTTCCATTTATAGCAACTGGGTCTCCTGTACACTGTTGGCCTAAGCAGTGAATGGAAGGCTTTCCAAAAATTCTGAGAAACTGCAATGCACCTTGAAACAGACGTGGATTACAGCGTACTAAAAACCTCCTACCCATTATTGGGGAGTGGGTCTCCCTTAGTGTTCGCCTATGCATTGAAAAGCAAAAGCTGACTAAAATTAGGAGGAATTGCAATGTCCGTTGGAAGAGTCGTGGAGGTTAGAGTTAATTAAAAACAACATTTCAATGCCCCTTGGAAGAGCTGTGGAGTTCAGAGTGGTTTAACAAGATGCTTTTAATGCCCCTTGGAAGAGAGGTGGAGGTCACAGTAGCTTAACAAGATGGTTTTAAAGCCCCTTGGAAGAGACGTGGAGGTGACATGGAATAAAAACACAATATCAATGCCCCTTGGAAGAGTGGTGGAGGTCGCAGTTGCTTAACAAGACGGTTTTAAAGCCCCTTGGAAGAGACGTGGAGGTCACAGTGGAATAAAAAGACAATATCAATGCCCCTTGGAAGAGTGGTGGAGGTCGCAGTAGCTTAAAAAGACGGGTTTTATGCCCTTTGGAAAAGTGGTGGAGGTCACAGTAGCTTAACAAGACGGTTTTAATGCCCCTTGGAAGAGACGTGGAGTTCAGAGTGGTTTAACAAGACGGTTTTAATGCCCCTTGGAAGAGACGTGGAGGTCACAGTAGCTTAACAAGATGGTTTTAATGCCCCTTGGAAGAGACGTGGAGGTCAGAGTGGTTTAACAAGACGGTTTTAATGCCCCTTGGAAGAGACGTGGAGGTCACGGTAGCTTAACAAGACGGTTTTAATGGCCCTTGGAAGAGACGTGGAGTTCAGAGTGGTTTAACAAGACTGTTTTAATGCCCCTTGGAAGAGTGGTGGAGGTCGCAGTAACTTAACAAGATGGTTTTAATGCCCCTTGGAAGAGACGTGGAGTTCAGAGTGGTTTAACAAGACGGTTTTAATGCCCCTTGGAAGAGACGTGGAGGTCAGAGTGGTTTAACAAGACGCTTTTAATGCCCCTTGGGAGAGTGGTGGAGGTCACAGTAGCTTAACAAGACTGTTTTAAAGACCCTTGGAAGAGACGTGGAGGTCAAAGTGGAATGAAAAGACAATATCAATTTATCTTGGAAGAGTGGTGGAGGTCACAGTAGCTTAGCAAGACTATTTTAATGCCCCTTACAAGAGACATGCAGTACAGCATATTCAAAACATTATTCCCATTATTGGGGAGTGGGTCTCCCATAGTCTTTGCCTATGCCTTCCAAGCAAAAGCTGCCAAAAATTAGGACGGAGGAACTTGCAGTGCTTCAACACGGACCACGGTCACCCTGGTGGTATAGTGGTGGTAGAGGCTGAGGATAAGGAGAAGAACAAAATACAGCCGAAATGAGGAAGCGTATACCCATGTGTGGATGTGAAGCGGTGCATGGGAATACACCTCCCGAAATGACACAGTGGATTTGACTTTATGTTACTCTGCTGTCATTTGGTGGTGATGAGAAGTCTGGCCCAATTCAGCCCTTGTTCATTTTGATAAGGGTCAGCTTGTCAGCATTGTCAGTTGACAGGCGAGTGCGCTTACCAGTTATAATTCCCCCAGCGGCACTAAAAACACGCTCCTTTAACACGCTAGCGGCAGAGCAGGCCAGGACCTCCAAGGCGTACAGAGCGAGTTCATTCCAAGTGTCCAGCTTGGATACCCAATAATTAAAAGGCACAGAGGATTCACGGAGGATGCTGGTAAGGTTGGCAAGGTACTCCCTCACCATCTTTTGAAACTTCCCACGCCTCAGGGCCTGTAAGTGGGGCGGGTCTCAGAAAACTGTCCCAGAATGTTGACAGTGTTCCCCTGCCTCTGCTGGATTGCAGTTGCTTCTCTCTCGCCTGTATGCCTTGGTTGGTCAACGAACTGTGACCTCTGCTGCTAGCGTGTTCAGATGGGAATTTTTTTAACAGTTCTGCAGCAAGGGCCTTCTGGTACTGCCACATTTTTGTAGACCCCTCCACCTCAGGAATAAGAGAGTGAAAGTTCTCCTTGTAGCGGGGGTCTAAAAGTGTCACCAACCAGTAATGACTGTCACCCAACATTTTGACAACGCGAGGGTCACGGTTAAGGCCTTGTAACATAAAGTCAGCCATGCGTGCCAGACTGGTAACGGGCAAGACTTCCGTGTCCTCACCAAGATGACGACTGACCATGCTCTCCTCCTCCTCCTCCTCCCCCCCTGTCCTCAGGCCACCCACGCTGAACCGATGGTATGACAGTTGTACAGGTACTACCATCTACAGCGCATGTTACCAGCTCCTGTTCTTCCTCCTCCTCTCCCTCATTGTCCCCCAATGCACGTTGGGATGAGATGAGGCTGGGCTGTGTGTAATCGCCCTTTACGGCTTCTTGATCCATCTCATCATACTCTGGCTGCAATGTCTCCTCTTTAATTCTCTGCAGAGAGCATTGCAAAAGACAGACAAGTGGGATGCTGACGCTAATGATGGCGTCATCACCACTCACCATCTTGGTGGACTCCTCAAAGTTTGTCAGGATGGTACATATGTCAGACATCCAGGTCCACTCCTGAGGTCTTATGTGTGGAGTCTGACCTGAATATCGACTGCCTTGTTGCGGCTGGTACTCCACAACTGCTCTCTTCTGCTCACAAATCCTTTGCAACATGTGGAGGGTAGAGTTCCAACGTGTGGGGACATCACACACCAGTCGGTGTGCCAGAAGCTGCAAACGCTGCTGCAGCATAGCAAGGGCGGCGGAAGCTGTAGCCGACTTGCGAAAATGAGCTGACAGGCGGATTACTTTGACGAGCAGATCTGGCAACTCGGGGTACGATTTAAGAAACCGCTGAACCACAAGGTTAAGCACATGAGCCAGGCATGGTACGTGTGTGATCTCGCCTTGCCTCAGAGCCGCCACCAGGTTACGGCCATTGTCACACACGACAATGCCTGGATGTAGGTTCAGCTGTGTCAGCCACAGATCTGCCTGCTCTTTCACAGCTGTCCACAACTCACAAGCAGTGTGAGGTTTATCACCTAACTTATGAGTTTCAGCACAACCTGTTGCCGTTTGGCTGAGGCAGTACTGCAGTGCTTCCAGCTTGTAACTGATGTGCTGATATGTGAGATGGAGGCTGAACATGAGGAGGAGGAGGAGGAGGATGCGTAGGAGCTGTACACTGTGGGGGCAACTCTGACTGACATAGGGCCCGCAATCCTCGGTGTGGGGAGGATGTGTTCCGTCCCAAGGTCCGACTGGGCACCCGGCTTGCACTATGTTTACCCAGTGTGCCGTCAGGGAGATGTACCGTCCCTGGCCACAAGCACTTGTCCACGTGTCCGTGATGTATTAGATGTATCTTACATGTGCCGTGTACTTCCAGCATAAATGTTACTCCTTGATTGGAGTATATTTCTGGCGTAAGCTTGGCTATGATTGGGTCACAGTTAACATTGATCTGTATTGGGCTCTTTTCTTTTTAACATATTTATTAATGACCTTGGCCAGAGCTTACAGAGTAGAATTTCAATATTTGAAGGCGATTTTTAAAATCTTTCATAATCTGCTTCATCCAATAAGCATTCAAGTTTATATAGCTTGGAGGTTGAAGCTCTGCATAAAAATGATGATATGGTCAAAATACTCACTTCTGCACCCAGAGCAGAAGATTTTGTTCAGTAACAAGATGGCGGTTATACTCAGACACTATGTGGTGATAATATATGGCCATTGTGTGGTGCTAATATCTGGTCATTGTGTGGTGCCATTTTTCCCCTTCAAATTGTTATGACTGGTTAATAAATTTTGGTATAGTGAACTTGTTCAGTAGCAATATGGTGATGATTGTTATTTGGTAACTCTCTGATTACTATTTAGAAGTTTTACCTAGAAAATGATCTTACTGCTGTGTTTTCTATGAGGTTTACATATTTTCTTTTTTCTAATGTAGGTAAGATAAACACATACCGTATTTTTCGGACTATAAGGCACACCGGACCATAAGACGCACCCCAAATTTTGGGGTGGAAAATAGGAAAAAAAATGTTTTTATAAAATGGTGGTCCGTCTTATAGTCTGAATAGGTATATAGGTATCTTACCTGGGGGGCGGTCCCTCAGGAGGTAGGGTCCCTCAAGAAGCCGGCGGAAGTGGAGGAATGCTGTGAACCCGGAGTGTTCCAGCAGCGGGGAGTTGCGGTGGTGGTGGAGCAGGATCGTAAGAAGCAGAAGCCTCCGTTCCCTCCCTCAGAAACCTGGCGGTGGCAGAAGAGGTGAGATGCTCGGGGCCGGTGTCTGGCTGTAGGCGATGAGGCAGAGTGAGGAGTGTGCACTGCTTTTATGGTGTGTGCCGCCATCGATCCCACTCCACCACCACCGCAACTCCCCAGACATTCGGACCATAAGACGCACCCCTCATTTTCCTTCCAAATTTTGGGAGGGAAAAAGTGCGTATTATGGTCCAAAAAATACGGTATGTCTTTATAGGATGTAGAATTCTACAGAACCCTATACATCAGGCCAACATGCTTTTCTGGTCCAGATCCAAATTTTCATTGGGGCCCATTATTCCACTACGTATACATCCTAATGAATCAGCCCCATACTGTTTAACCCTTTAAGGACCGAGCCACTTTGTATATTAATGACCGAATCTCAATTTTCTAATCTGACATGCGTCACTTTTTGTGGTAATAACTCTGGAACACTTCAACATATTCCAGTGATTCTGAGGTCATTTTACGTGACACATTGTACTTCAGGATAGTAGTAAATCTAGGTCGATACGATTTGTGCTTATGTATGACAATATCTAAAATTTGACAAAAATGTGGAAAATGTGCAATTTTCGAACTTTTAATTTTGTTCTGCTTTTAAAACAGTCATACCACACAAAATAATTCATAAATAATATTCACCACATTTCTACTTTACATCAACATCATTCTTGAAATGACTTTTTTTTGCTAAATTATTGAAAAGGTTAAAAGTTTATCAGCAATTTTTCATTGTTTCATTAAAATTTAGAAAACCTTTATTTTTAGAACCGCTTCACTTTTGAAGTCGTCTAGATGTGAGAAAACTGGCAAAAAATGCCACATTTTAAAATCTGTATCCCTCTAAGTATTCAAAACCGCATTCAGAAAGTTTGATAACTATTTAGGCGCTTCACAGGAATAAATTCAACTTGGAAAAACCTGGAAAAAAAAAATGAAAATTTACATTTTCTTTACTAAAATGTCTCTTAAGCCCCACATTTTAAATTTTTGCAAATGTAAAAGGTGGAAATGGACACCACAGTTTGTTGTGAAATTTCTCCTGAGTAGAACAATACCCTATATGTGGTGGAAATAAAAAGAATTTTGAGAAAACTACTGTTTGGGCACATGCAGGGCTTGGAAGGGAAGTAGCGCTGTATGATTTTTAGAGCATAAATTTGTCTGCAATAGATTGCAGACGCCATGTTGCATGTGACCCGAATTTGGAGTCTATACCCCTCAAGGAATATATTGACGAGTGTGATGAACGTCTTGAACATACATGTGTTTCATAGAATTTTATAATATTTTTTAGCAGACAAGATAATCTTTTCAGGATTTCATATACAATTTTTTTATCTCGTTTTATTCCCCTCTTTGTTTGGCAGCAAAATGCAAAAGTTTTTGCCACTTTTTTTTTTTTTTTTTACGGTGCTCACTTTAGGGGTTAAATTGAGTGACAGTTTCATACATCACATTGTTCCGTCCGCCACGATTCCAAATATCTGTACTTTTTTTCTTTATTTTTGTTTTTAAATAAATATGCACATTTATTGGTGTAATATTTTTTGTTCTTTGGTTATTTTTTTTTAAATCATTTTTATGATTTTTTTCTTAACTTTTTTTCCCTTTTTTTCTTAGTCCCTCTATGGAACTTTAACTTTTATTTGTCTGGTCACTGGTCTCATGCACTGTAACACACATGTATAGCAATTAGTGTTGAGCGAGTATGTTCTGTTAACCCTTTCGCCGAGTATGCTCGGGCCGAGCTCCGAGTATTTACAGCTGCTCGGTGATATGTTTGAATCGCTCCCGTGTGCATGATTTGCAACTGTTTGACAGTTTTAATACATGTGAGGAATGTCTATTTCTTACACATTCCTCACATGTAATAAAGCTGTCAAACAGTTGCAAATCATGCACACGGGAGCGATTCAAACATATCACCGAGCAGCTGTAAATACTCGGAGCTCGGCCCGAGCATACTCGGAACAGAACATACTCGCTCAACACCAATAGCAATGCATAAGACCTATCATATTAAACTGGCAGCCTACGGCTGGGTCTAACAGGCCACCGTACCTAGCAGACCAGGAGGTCATTGTTTGACCTCCGGGTACCATGACAACTTTCAACTCCTGGTGATTGTGTCGATGGGGTGCTGATGGTGGTGAGAGGGGGAGCCCTCTCCCTGTTACAACTTATAAATGCCGCGATCACTATGGATCGTGGCATCTGGAAGGTTAATCAGCCAGGGTCAGTTCTAGCACCGGCCATGGCTGTTACCACAGGAGCTCAGCTGTCAGATAAGCCGAGCTCCCGGTGCTGATCGTGCAGGGAAGTGATGGTGTTTCAGCACCTCTCGCCGATCTCATGGTTTGCATGGTTAGTCTTATACTCGCTCATGATGTGCCATATCCATCATTCATCGTTAAGGGCTTCATTTTGTCATAAGCAACGTCCTGACTGAAGCGTCAATGTTCTCCACAACCTCCTCCTGTCCTGACACAGAACCGTCCCTTTTGCTTTACAGGACGAAATAGCAGAACGCACAAGCCTTAACCCCATAGTGTCACAGACAGTTTTGGCCTCTATTTGTGTGATCCAGGAGTGATAATGTCTTTAGTAAAAGTGAGAGCATTTTATCCCAGGGCGAATGTAAACAGTTTGTTTTGGACAGATCAAATATGACAATAACAAATTTATATAGTTTACTGTTGTACAATTAATACGCTCATGGATAAAAAAAAATCTTCTGATTTTGGGTCATCAAATTCTGAGAGCTATAATTTTGCAATTTTCGGACAACTGAACTGTACGAGGGCTTATTGCTTGTGCTACTAGCTGTAGTTTACATTAGTGCCATTTTGTGGTACATGCGACTTTTTGATATATTTTTCTTTACAGTTTGGATGGAATCAATTCTATATTTTGATCATGGAATCTTTATTCAATATGATCACGACAATATCAAATTTATATACTGTAGATTTTTTTCTTATTTTTTGCTGCTTTTGCAGAAGAACTTGCATTAAAAAAATACTTATTTGTCACCATATTCTGATAATCATAACCTTTATTTCCCCACAGATTGGGCTGCATGAGGACTTGTTTTTTCTGGGACAATTTTGGGGTTTTTAAGGTTTTTTTTATCATCATTTATCATTATTTTGGTAGCAGGCAGGAGCAAAAAAGATTAAATCTGTGTTTGGTTTTAAATTTTAGTCTTTACAAAGAGTAACTGACATGTGTAAGAAAGTCCTTACCAAGAGCTGGAAGAGCTGGGAAAACAGTGTGGACAATTTCTTCTTTAAAGCAGAGAATGAAGTTTATTCAGAGGTACGCGGCAGAACAGTTCAGAATGCAGACAGGGAAAATGCACTGGCACTCGCAGGTGTCCAGATCAGCAACACAGCATTGGAATATCTGGTGGTGGTCTGACCATGGTGTGGATGTGTTGTGGCGATGGACTGGCCCCGAACAACAATATCAGAGCCTTTTTATACATGGCTTAAACAAAGGAACTACATATTGCGGCAAAAGGCGTATACAGTGGGTACGGAAAGTATTCAGACCCCTTTAAATTTTTCACTCTTTGTTTCATTGCAGCCGTTTGGGAAATTCTAAAATGTTAATTTTTTTTCTCATTAAAGTACACTCTGCACCCCATCTTGACTGAAAAAAAAACAGAAATGTAGAAATTTTTGCAAATTTATTAAAAAAGAAAAACTGAAATATCATATGGTCATAAGTATTCAGACCCTTTGCTCATATTTAAGTCACATGCTGTCCATTTCCTTGTGATCCTCCTTGATATGGTTCTACTCCTTCATTGGAGTCCAGCTGTGTTTAATTAAACTGATAGGACTTGATTTGGAAAGGCACACACCTGTCTATTTAAGACCTCACAGCTCACAGTGCATGTCAGACCAAATGAGAATCATGAGCTCAAAGGAGCTGCCCAAGGAGCTCAGAGACAGAATTGTTGCAAGGCACAGATCTGGCCAAGGATACAAAAGAATTTCTGCATTAGTCAAGGTTCCTAAGAGCACAGTGGCCTCCATAATCCTTAAATGGAAGAAGTTTGGGACCACCAGAAGTCTTCCTAGACCTGGCCATCCAGCCAAACTGAGCAATCGTGGGAGAAGAGCCTTGGCGAGAGAGTTAAAGAAGAACCACAAGATTACTGTGGCTGAGCTCCAGAGATGCAGTAGGGACATGGGAGAAAGTTCCACAAAGCCTCTCCTCAGTGCAAGACATATGAAAGCCCGCATTGAGTTTGCTCAAAAACACATGAAGGACTCACAGACTATGAGAAATAAGATTCTCTGGTCTGATGAGACGAAGATAGAACTTTTTGGTGATAATTCTAAGCGGTATGTGTGGAGAAAACCAGGCACTGCTCATCACCTGCCCAGTACAATCCCTACAGTGAAACCTGGTGGTGGCAGCATCATGCTATGGGGGTGTTTTTCAGCTGCATGGACAGGACGACTGGTTGCATTGAAGGAAACATGAATACGGCCAAGTGCAGAGATATCCTGGATGAAAATCTCTTCCAGAGTGCTCTGGGCCTCAGACTTGGCAGAAGGCTCACCTTCCAACAAGACAATGACCCTAAGCACACAGCTAAAATAACAAAGGAGTGGCTTTAGAACAACTCTGTGACCATTCTTGACTGGCCCAGCCAGAGCCCTGACCTAAACCCAATTGAGCATCTCTGGAGAGACCTGAAAATGGCTGTTCACCAATTTTCACCATCCAACCTGATGGAACTGGAGAGGCTCTGCAAGGAAGAATGGCAGAGGATTCCCAAATCCAGGTGTGAAAAACTTGTTGCATCATTCCCAAGAAGACTCATGGCTAAATACTTATGACCATGTGATATTTCAGTTTTTCTTTTTAAATACATTTGCAAACATTTTTACATTTATGTTTTTTTCAGTCAAGATGGGGTGCAGAGTGTACTTTAATGAGAAAAAAATCAACTATTTAGAATTTACCAAATGTCTGCAATGAAACAAAGAGTGAAAAATGTAAAGGGGTCTGAATACTTTCCGTACCCGCTGTACATGATAACCTCATACTGCAGGGAAAACATGCGTCTTAGAACAACAAATAATGCAACATGACAATATTTATGAGTATTTTTGCCAAACTCCATTACAATCCATGAATCCCCATGTCCTTCTTAACTAATGATGGTTTCCTCATAATTCCTCACATATTGCTAACTGTATTGTCCTAATTTCTTTACCACTATTACAATGACACTATTTTCTACCCTATAATGCCACTTATTTACTTTCACAATGACCTGCAGCTGCTCCAATTAACCTTTGTGTATGCTAACCGTACCTGCTAATGGCACTGACATCATTCCATGGCTCCATTGTGGCTAGAGCCGCAGAACATGCATCTCATTAGCTGCAAAACTCAAACTTTGCAAAAGATGGCTGCTAGGTTTAACATGGCTGTTCAGATTGTTAGGACTTCTCATTCTCTTACAACAAGTTAACTTTTTTTTGGGTCAATAAAATTATAGTGATAACAAAAATATATATATTTAATTATTTTTTACAGTTTTTTTACATGAAAAAAATATACACTGTTCAAAAAAATAAAGTGAACACTCAAATAACACATCCTAGATCTGAATGAATGAAATATTCTCATTGAATACTTTGTTCTGTACAAAGTCATGCTGAAGGATGTTGCAGGCAGTAGATCGCTCTTCATGGCGCCTCCAGACTCTGTCACGTCTGTCACATGTGCTCAGTGTGAACCTGCTTTCATCTGTGAAGAGCACAGGGCGCCAGTGGCGACTTTGCCAATCCTGGTGTTCTGTGGCAAATGCAAAGCGTCCTGCACGGTGTTGGGCTGTCAGCATAACCCCCATCTGTGGACGTCGGGCCCTCATACCACCCTCATGGAGTCGGTTTCTAACCGTTTGTGCAGACACATGCACATATGTGGCCTGTTGGAGGTCATTTTGCAGGGCTCTGGCCGTGCTCCTCCTGTTCCTCCTTGCACAAAGGCGGAGGTAGCGGTCCTGGTGCTGGGTTGTTGCCCTCCTACGGCCCCCTCCTCGTCTCCTGGTGTACTGGCCTGTCTCCTGGTAGCGCCTCCAGCCTCTGGACACTACGCTAACAGACAGAGCAAACCTTCTTGCCACAGCTCGCATTGATGTGCCATCCTGGATGAGCTGCACTACCTGAGCATCTTCTGAGGGTTGTAGAGTCCGTCTCATGCTACTACGAGTGTGAAAGCACAACCAACATTCAAAAGTGACCAAAACATCAGCCAGAAAGCATTGGTACTGAGATGTGGTCTGTGGTCCCTACCTGCAGAACCACTTCTTTATTGAGGGTGTCTTGATAATTGCCAATAATTTCCATCTATTGTCTATTCCATTTGCATAACAGCATGTGAAATTGATTGTCAATCAGTGTTGCTTCCTAAATGGACAGTTTGATTTCACAGAAGTTTGATTTACTTGGAGTTATATTCTGTTGTTTAAGTGTTTTTTTGTTTTTTTTTGCGCAGTGTATATGATGTGCCCCCTGGGCCGTGGGGTACTCGGTGCCGGGCCGGTCGATGCAGGGGATGTCACAGTGGCATTGACCCGGTCCGTGATCCAGGGCGGTCAATCAAAAGGGGTTATTTACAGGGGATTCATAGTTTTTATATAAAGTTTGTGACGCCAGCAAAAGGGAGCCGCCGCTGCGGAGCAGGTCCTCTGGAGCTGATGTTAGCACAGCAGAGTTGGTTTAGCTCTCCACAGGTAGAGCTTAGCTCCAGGGCGTTGCAGGAATGTTATAGATGAAGTAGGTGTGTAGGGTGGTGCAGGGGATGATGGCGCAGTAAAAATTCACAGAGACAGTGGGGTGCAGTCTTCAGGGTTTTACTCACGATTTTTAGACTTCAAGTTACCAGGGCCAGGGTAACTTCCCACGTTGTCCTGTGTTTACTCAGGGAGGCGTTCAGCAAACCCCCAGGCAATTCCAGAGTACTTAACGGGACCCCGTTCTTTGTGTTCCCTCTGGCCATCTCCCTGCACCTCACACCCAGTGCCCCAAGCCAGTGACCGCGGACCTTGTCGGGCGACGTCTTCTCTGTCCCCTGGGTCCTCTATGGCCACCTTTTTGATGAGTTAGATGTGGCTTTTGGCTGCAGCACCTGAAATGCTGCACCCTCCGGTTGTCTAGTTGAGACTTGAAGAACTCTGCTAGTTAAAGGGCCAGTCCCCTCTCTGCGACCTGATCCTTCCACTCCTGGTGGGTTCGGGTGCACGGGTGGCATCCGCACTGCCTGTGCCCCTAGGATCCTTTCTGCTTTACTGGAGCCTTTCTTCTCACTCTACTCCTCTCTTCAGTCTGTCCTGGGCCTGTCTCACTAGGCTCTCCTCCTGAGCAGAGCTCCTGCTGAGCTCCTGCTCCACACTCTCTTCTCCTCTGACTGAACTTTCAGACTGACCTGACTTCACAAGATAGCTTCTCATTTTATATCCTCCTTTCAAGTGCTCCCCTAAGCTGCTTCCTCCACCCACACCCACTACATGGTTCCCCTTAATTTGGTTCCCCCCACTCCAGCCAGGGACAGGGCTCAGCAGGAGAGCGACGCATCTTGCCCCTCCTGCTGGTCTGGAGTAGTGTAGTGTTGGATGCAGGTGTTTGGGTCCCGAGCAGTACTCCCTCCTTACCTGAGAATGAGATACCACACCTGTGGGTGAGATGCAGTACCTCTGTGGTGACTGAACCCGCAGGGGCGCCACATATATTTTTTTAATTACTTTTTATTAGCTTTTTAGGGGCTCGTCATATTGTCAGAGTCCTAGCTTTTTCATTTTTCTGTAAACAGAACTGTATGAGGGCTTGTATTTTTGTAAAATGAGCTGTTGTTTTTATTGGTGCCATTTTGGAATACATATGACTTTTTGATCACTTTTTATCATTATTTTTATTTGGCCTCATGGAGAGATGGAAGTGAGTGATAATATCAGAGTTTGAGGCTGCAGGAAGATGCGCCCCTGACTCAGAACCATAAACCCATAGTTCTAGTAACAATACAACCTTAGTCAGTTAGAGGCACGAGTCAGCTGTGTACCCAACCCACTCCCGCCTTGTATGACCCAGTCTCAGCTCCTGAGCCCACTCCATGCACCCACAACCATCACCCGCTGTACATATACAGCTAAGTAAGATTCCCATAACACACGTAGGAACAGAAAACCCGGAGTTCTAGTAACAACACAACCTCATTCTCAGGAGGAAGCAATAACAACGTATAGGGAGGCTGTAGGAAGGAGCCGGTGAGTTTACGTGTTACATTGTAACTGTGCAGACTACTAGAGGCTCAAAACTTACTTATTGAGAAATTAATGTTTTATGTCACTGTAGACATTATAAGTAATAGGATATGAAAGTCATGACAGAATGTCCAGTGTTACCACCTTTCTATATATCACTTACTTGTAATAAATACAGAAACACACGAGGTACATGATGATGATGTTCAATAATTAATAATTTTATTTTTTTCTCCTATCAGTATGTTTTGAGTTGTGGGAGGAAACCGGAGTACCCGGAGGAAACCCACACAGACACGGGGAGAACATACAAACTCATTGCAGATGGTGTCCCAGATTTACACCAGGACCACCGTGCTGCTCGCCAACAGCGCTAATCACTGCGCCACCGTGCCGTCCTGTAGTATGATGGTCCTACATCTCCAAGCAGCATGCCACCAGATGAGGTATGGGGCAGCAATAGAGAATGCAGGAGGTCATGGTCTCTGATATGTAACAGAGTAGATGGAAGAACTCTGGACAAGAGACCAATGGTAAAGCTCAGGGGTGGGATTCAAACAGACCCCGCCTGTTTCTTCAGACCACACCCAGGTCCACGCCTCCCTGACCCAGTAGTCAGGTATTGGGGGGAGGGAACTGCTTTACATTTCCATTGCTGTTATTGCTGCGGCTTTGAATGTTCTTCCACCTGTCGCTGATATAGGAGAAGCCACAGAACAGCCGCTGGTCCTCCGGGGTTATAGGTGGTTTCCGAGCTTCAGTGTGGGACATCACTTGCTGCAATTCAATTTGTTTGCTAGTTTGCATCACTGGGATCTATAGAACAAAAACAAATCAGTCTGGTTAATTCATTAGGTATTTCATTATATCAGTCCCCTCCATAGGGCACCTGTACAGATTGTGGATGAGCCGTGGTAACCATGTGCAGATTACCCCTAATCACCACCATCCACCGGTACTTTTAGCTTGAGAACAAGTCAACTACTGGTGGTGCCTGGCAATCTGCGGTATGCACATCGGCTACAACTGCACCACTAGGCTGCGCTCACACGTTACAACCACATTGGTTTCTTTTGCCGCAGTATCGACAAAAATGCATACTTTTGTTGTGGTTTTCCAAAAAAAATGGCAAGAGCATTATGGCGCTTTCACCAAAAAAATGCACAGTGTGAAAGCAGCCTAATGGATCCAAGTTATTAAATAAGTGGCCTTCTGGAGAATTGGGGACAATAAATACACTTTTGAGAAATATGTAAAGGCCTGCCCATCCTGCCCCATGCTGTAATTCCACACGTTTACCAGCAGGGGAGGATAAACACATTCTGGCCTACACTATGTATGATTATTACTCATTATTTGAGTATTTCTTACACATATTGTCACATTACACAGACGAGGAGGTGACATTATAATAAAATAATGCTGCGTACTTACAGGTGTCATTGTAAATGGTGGACGTAACCTTCCTGCCTCCAATTCCTCCCAGTTTATGGGCGAGAAGAATGGATGTCCTTTTAAATTGCTGCAAGCAACCTGTCTCTTCTCTGGTGATTTACACAAGAGCTGCAAATATATAAGAACCATTATTATATCACAAGTAGTCATATGAATAATCCCAGAAAAACATCAGTGTCACAAATGTATTCTCATTTTCTTATAGAAAGATGAATTTATTATAACAACCATTGCTAGAAAGAAATAGGATAGGATAGGACAGGATAGTACAGGATAGGACAGGAGAGGATAGGATAGGACAGGACAGTACAGTACAGGATAGGACAGTACAGGATAGGACAGTACAGGACAGGACAGTATAGGATAGGACAGGATAGTACAGTACAGGATAGGACATGATAGTACAGGATAGGAAAGAATAGTACAAGATAGGATAGGATAGTACAGCATAGGATAGGAAAGTACATTATAGGATAAGACAGGATAGGATAGGGCAGGACAGGACAGGATAGGATAGGACAGGATAAGACTGGACAAGACAGGACAGGATAGTACAGGACAGGATAAGACAGGACAGGATGGGATACGATAGGACAGGTTAAGATAGGACAGGATAGGCCGTCTGTAGTAGATCAGACGGGGGCCGATGCCCAATGATCATGATGATTAGCTGTTTGAAGAGATTTTGGTGAGCTCCGCAGCCTCTTTATAATATGAATAAGGCTGTACATAAGAACTCTGTACATATAGGAGGGGCTGTGCCGGGGGCTGCAGCGTTGTCCCAATCACTTGTATTGGATAAAGCTGAAATACCCAACACAACGGTGATGAAATATTCAGCGTGTTATCACAACTCATGACAGTCCTATCTGTTCTGTGTCTCCAGATATAAGGGTCTAATTACTCACTGTCTCTATGATGTCCCTGATGTTAGAATCCATGGTGTTCGGATAGCGAGGTTTATCATGCTGCACTGAACGCTTAATCCTTAGTCGATTCCGACCAGTATAGAACGGGTAAGATCCTGTGGCCATTTGGAAGACTGTGATCCCAAAAGAGAACAGGTCGACCGTGTAATTAAAGGGCTGCTGACGATGCATCTGTGGAAAAATCAGATTAAAATGATAAGTTAGTATATTTTCCATTCTGGGAGACAAAACAACCGTGGCCAGGTTTACCGGTAGTGTTCCTCCACTCCTAAGCCCCCATAAACATTACATAGGTGTTGGCCAAAAGATCGTTGTTAGCTACCTCCCCCATAAACAGGAATGCACGGCTCGGGCGAGAGCTCCTTTGTTCTCTATGAGAAAGAAGCTGCTAGACTCCTCCGAAGAACAAAAGATCGGTCATTGGAAATCCGATGTGCCGTGTTTTTCTCCTCCCGGGTGAAGACTTGAGAGGTCCTCATACACATTAGACCATTGGCTGAACCCTGTGATATTGGCAGGTTCGGCTGACTTTAGTCTTATATGTATAGGGGCCCTTACACAGTCCATTTATTAGACAGCATTAGTAAATGTGGGCCGCTGTGGTGATGGGTCTGTGATTGCACAAGCTCCACAGTAAGTGAAGATCACAGGTGGATAATAAGATATGAGATATCAGTAGTCACATAGTCACCTCAGGAGCCATATAGCCGGGAGTGCCGGCAAAGTCACTGATCTTCTGAGAGCCAAATACATTCATTGCAGCAAGGCCGAAATCAGCGATCTTAGCGTGTCCATCGCTGTCCAGAAGGATGTTGTCTGGTTTTAAATCCCTGAAAAAAGAAAGAAAAATAGTTCTGTGAATCAGACGTGGATCAGTTGTAGTGCTTGGGTTGCTGTGGGGGCGGCTGCACAGGACCACTCACTAAACACTGGGGGGCAGAGTTACTAATCCCGTCTTGTGAAGACGTATACCAGACTGTCTGAAAACACACCAAATTTCATCACAGTAAATTTGGAGCATCTTTAGTGACTTTTGTCTGACGTTACACCACCTATTATTCGGATTACTTAGTTCTGGCACATTTCACAATTTAACAAAGTAAACCTTCTCCTATGTATAAAAAAGAAATGACTTATTACCGGTGAATAATCCCCCGGCTGTGGAGAAACTCTAGTCCACTCAAGATTTCTGCTGCAAGGAACCTGAGAAGGAAGAAAAAAAATCCTATCAGCATTAATACTTCTATAGAACCACTAATAACTATGATGGGAGACAGCGGCCACAGATGTCACAGAGCTGCTGTTCTCTTACCTGGTCGTGCAGACATCCAGGGGGGCTCTGGAATTGATAAATGCAGTCAAGTCGCCACCACTCAGATATTCCATGGCATAAAATGCATAGTCCTGTGTGAAAGGAGGGAAGATGATGGTAAATAATGTGGCTTTTTTACATCCTGATAACATTTACCATGGTTCAGGGAACTATACTGTATGTTCAGGAAAAAATGTCCCCATGATCTGCAAACTCTGGAGGCGTACGAGTTCAAGATTCAGTCAAAATCCACTAACGATAGTCATCAGTAATGGCGGCAAGGGCACACAGCAGATCTTTTCATTTGCACTGGCAAAGATTGGATTTGCACTCTAATGGAAGCAACTAAACATGATGGGGGGAAAGGGGGGATTTCTAGAAGGAAAGGAGTCTCTTACCGCTGTCTGGAAGGTGCCATAGGCGTGTGTGAAGATTCTGCTCTCTCCAGTGATTTCCAGGACCTCTCTCTCTAAGCGGATGGCGTCTCTAGCGTTCTCCACCAATTCCCTCTTCTTGACCATCTTGATCGCCAGCTGATGTCCGCTGGTTTTATGTGTGGCCAGCATCACCTTGCCAAAGCTGCCCTCTCCAAGCTTCCTGGTAAAGGTGAAACTCTCCAGGGAAATACGGGCAGTCACTGGGTCTGAAATGCTTGTGGTCTGTGCACCAATTACTCCTAGAAAGAAAAACATTAGAACTAACAATTAATCTTACTGTCGCACTCGCATTTAATGCTACAATAAATTGACAATTATTTTAACCCAGTCATGAACTTTGAACATGATGAAGCTGGATACCACCATGTTCCGGCCGGAGAGCCCCAAGTATAGAAGGTGGAGAGCTCTGATGTACATGGTAAGATGTACGGGATACGATTATGTCATTAGGTTACATTTTGTAAAATAAATGAACACTATATAAAACATGGATGTGGTCTGTGACTTAATGACTATAGAATTTACCTTCTGGAGCTTGGTAGATGGCTTTGTCATTCTCACGTCTTCTCTTTGTAGTGGTCTGAGTGTCAGATGTCCTCTTTCTCTTAAGTTGTTCTCTACAACTTAGATCTTCACCACTCTCTTGATGTTTGTGAGAGCTCCTGGTTTTAGCTGACCCGCTAAACCTTATTTCAGAGGTATCATCCTTTCCACTCTCAGATTCCACCATTCTCCCTCTCTTATTTGGGGCTTCATCTGCCTTCTCAGGAGATGTGTTCCCTCTTCTTTTCCCCTTCTTAAGGGTCTTTTTCTGTAGAGGATGCCCAAAAGATGTTGTACAGGGATCTTCTGTCTTCTCAACAGGTACATCCTGTACAATGTCCTGAGAAGTTTCTCCTCTCTGAGAAAAACTCTCTTCCATGCATCTCTTTTTAGCGCTCCTCTTATTCTCCTCACCACACTTCCTTTTACTTCCCATGATAAGTTAATATCAATGAAAAAGAATTTGCTAAGTACACAAAAGTCGTCCTCACTCTTCAACAGTTGAAGGTAAAGTAAGAAAAGTGACAGTGGAATCTTAACTTTACAATTCCATAGTATTGTGATATCATCGCCATTGTGACATCATCAGTCAGAGCGTAAGCGATGATGTCATCAACCGCTGAAGGTCTAAGTTTGACATAATCAGATAACCCAGTATGAGAAAAGTTTTGTTTTGCAGTGTAACATACCTTTTTTAAGATTCTACTGATGGGTCCTAAATGTTGTTCATCTAACTGTCCAAAAAACTATGAGCACCTAGAAAAAAAACAAGGACCGATGCACCAACAAATATAAAGTTTAATAAATAAATGTATCTTTATTAGATATACAAAATTGCTGGACATAATCTGATTAAAAACAACATATGCACAAAGACATATTAAAATAACAATCGGCGATGGAGGAACACAGCAGTGTTACAGAATATAGTAAGGAGGACACCAAATCGCCTAAATATAGCAGCAGAAATAATATATTGTAACATTAGGGTACACGTAAAGATTGCAGATGGAAGAGGAACAGTGACTTCCCAAATAAATAAGTATAAGAGAAATAGTTCTGTGCTCCAGTATATGACACCACAACACAGGTCAAGACAAGTAAATCCCGGTGTTTTCAGGCCCATATTGCCAACGAGGTGAATGTTTCTGTGTCCTCCCCTCACCGTCCTGTTCACTAAACTAAGGTGAATTTACCAACCTGATATTACGTCCCAGGACTCATCTAAAACTGAGTATCTCCCTTCATGGCAGCCATGTTCCCTACTGGCAGAGGTCCCTTTCATTAGGAGAATGCCCCCTGCTACACGGCAAACATCACTGAGGTCTCCAAAGTACCCAAAATATTAGGAAGGTGGTGTTCATGTTATGGCTGATGGGTGTATATCTGCAGTGATGTACATGAATGAAAATAGGAACTAATCCTTATATTTCACATTCTGCCTCCTACTGCCGCTATCCACAGCCCTGTGTTGTGTAGAGGCCACACTGACATTTCATCTACATACAAGAGTATATAAATCTCTACATTCTCCAGTGGGTTTTATACTGTGGTGTTTTGTCCACATTGATGTAATACCCTGCAGTAGCCACAGGATGATGTAGTTTCATGGCTTTATCTCTCTATGGATGTAATGTTACTGTATTATTACTGCGAGGAAAAAAGTAAAAAGAAATTGGCCAGCACTATGGATCACTTGGCTGCACTGGAAGAGCAGCCGTGTCATGTATATAATGGATCTCCCAGGATATACGACCACAAGGTCAGTGCTGGACACTCTGAAAGGTGTAGTCCACATACAGGATCTTCAAAGAAAAGATAAAAGCATGTCAGTCACCCTGGAAGTAAAATGCCCATATACTTTATTTCTGTGCAGCGGTGGATGGGATGTGCACACAGGCAACATGAAAATGTATCGGCCGTTTCGCACTGTGACTAACGCTTCATCTGGCCCGAGTCTATCATGACATCAGTGTATGCCTTATATACGCCCTGCTACAAAGTGTCATGGTAGAAACTTATTCTGCTGCATTCGATAGAGGAAGGTCAAGTGGACAAAATATGAATTAGAAGAACACTCTCATGTCAAATTTAGCATTTAACCCCAGAGGTCCTAATGTGTTAGTATGGAGGATCCATTATGCTTCTTTTCTTAATAGGATCTTATGTCTGTCACCAGCCCCGAGTGGTGATGGGACCTTTTCTAAACCTGCAAACTGTAATATATTAATTTTCCCTTCTTGGTGTTTATTTATATGTTCGATTAAATAAGGAGAAAAAGCTCCTGTATTAATTGATTTAAAATGTTCCTTTTGTTTAGGCCTGTAGGTTACGTATTGTTCTTCCTATATAAAACGCTCCTCATTCACAGACCAGGACATAGACTATGATGTTTATTGGCATGAAATAAACTCATTACCCTGATGCGTTATGTTTCACAGTCTGATGTAGTTCGTTTTCGCATTATAATCACATATTGTGCAATTGCCCCATCTGTAATTTCCGTTTGGTGCGGATTTTTCTAACCAGGTGGTTTTCCTATCACTAAAGCGGCTCCTCACTAAAATGTATTTTTTTATTGCAATTGTGTTTCAGGCCACTACTTTATAATCTGGATAATTTTCAATTATATGCCAATAGTTTTATAAATAACTGATTTTATAGACGCAGGTAAGGGACGGTGTTTAACAGAAAAGCAAAAGTGATTTTCTATTCTTCTTTCTTCATCTTTAGAATATAAAAGGCAATTGGAGCTTACTCCATTCAGAGCTTCTGGGATTCATTTTTTGGGTACCATCTTTTTGTGAATCTTTCTTTTAATTATGTGTCCTGTTCCATGAAATTCTCCATAATATTATATATACATCGCATTCACAAGAAGTGACTGTATGGATTGGATTTTCTACATGTGGAGCATGTGCACTTTCTTATTGCCGGAAAGACTAGTTTTCTGTAGTTTTTAGTAATGATTTCATTGGTAATTATAGAGGCTGAAATCTCTAATAATTCTATTCTGATATCACTAAACTTGCTAGTAAATTTCATATACATTTTTTCAATATTATTTAAATCATTAATAAACTGGTTAAATTGTGAGTCTGTACCGGAACATATCAGAAAAATGTCGTCCACAAAACAGCAAAAAATACAAATAAATCTGATGAACGGATGACTTTAGATTAAAATATAATTATTTTCAAAAACGGACATAAAATAGCGGTGCAAATACATGTGACGAGGAATCCTACCGCGGTGCCGAACTGCTGATGATGCCATTTATTATTGAATTTAATAGCACTAGCAGTAGGTATGAAATGTAATGCTTCGCTCATAAATACAATGAATTGTTCATTTGTATTTGGGTTAATCAGAATGTCTTGGACCGCATGGAGACCCCCGTCCTGGGGAATCCTGGTGTACAGACTTTTAATATCAATAGAAGCCAAAAGGAAAACGGGTTGCCAAGTGAAGTCTTCCAAAGTGCTCAAGAAATAGTCCGTGTCCATTATATAGGACGGTACGTCACTGTACCTAATCATTATTAAGGGCCATAGGATTCAGCTGGCCGGGCACATTGGAGAATTTTAATGTTAACTATCTGAAAAAGTTTTTTTATATTACATACAAATTCCCAGAGCAGAGTTATTTTGATAACACCCAAAGTCCCAGGAAAATAATTAATGTTTTCTGAATGTTGTTCTGGAATCGCTGGATGGATCATAGGCTAAGTTCACACAAGTGTATAAAAAATCTTCCGATTTTCATCCATTAAAAAAGAATGATTTTTCATCGTTATTGTCATCTGTATATTATCCGTATATTATCTGTACGTCCTTTTATACATCTGTATGGCATCTGTTTTATAAATCACCAGTTAAAAAAGTTTACAAGACCAACGTGTCTATAAATTAGATGCAAAACAGATGATCAGTATGGGATACCGATTCTTTTGCCCAGCCATAGGCCATAGCACTCGGACAATACACTGGTGTGAATGTACACATGGGAAGAGATATGATTTGATTTCTCTACAGTTAATATTCAGGCACTTGTGTTTTATTGAAAGAACTTTACTTGCACGCTCATTTATATTTTTTCATTATAAATGGAATAATTAATATAATAAAAATCATTATTTATTTTCTTCTCAAAACACAGAGATACAGGTTAAGCGATTATATAAAATAGTATTTACCTGCTGCTATTATTTGAACCTGCTGGTAAATAACAATTTACACATGTGCTGCAGTCTAATTGGAAGTGCAGCTACAGGGAGAAAATGACGTTATATTCTCCCTGCAGCTTCTGCTTCCAGTCATTGGGGTAATGAATAGTCAGTGCTCACTACACAGTGAGGTCGCTGTAATCACTCCCTCCTGCTTGACTGATATCCTGCTCTGCACACACCCTGAATCAGGGTCAGACTGTGACTCAAACCCTACCAGCCCATAAACTATAACCCCACCCCAAACAAGGGGCAATGAACGGTTTAACAAATTTTGCTTTAGTTGTTCATGCCCCTTACCACTCCCTTGGAGGAGTCATCTGTTAATGATGCGGCAGTGCACATGACTGACCAGGACTCCATTCACACCGGGCACTTCAGAGCCCTGTCTTTCAGGATCAGTGGGGGTCCCAGTAGTTGGACAGTTATCTTCTACCCCATCGGATAGAGAATTGTTTCCAAAGTTAAAATTACCCTTTATGTTCAATATGTTTTATTAAACATTAATTAAACATTAATTATTGATTGTTAAACATTTTGCAAATCAAAAAATATATTGAATTTGAAGAAAACATAACAATATGGAAAATGTCCACAGTTCCAATGAGATCACCTCTTTCAATATCAATTCACATTGTAATACCTTGAACATCATATTGTTTATGTAATAATCAGCAATAAGAGGTTCTTATGTTGAGGTAACTTCTATATTATGTCTGAAGAAATCATATAAAGAGAAGAAAGAAAAAGAGAGAGAAAAGACATTGGGATGAGGGATGGGAGGGGGAGGAGGTCCTTATGCCCATGTAGCTGATTATGAGTACAATGACATAAATCTGTTGAAACTATTAAAACATAGTATGAAAATTATGTGAATCCTGAAACAGAATCCAACCGCTCCAAACCCTTCTGAATTTATCATTGGTTCCATTACATTCTGCAGAAAGTTCTTCCATTCTACATAAATTCACCATTTCATTGTACCAATCCAATATACTAGGTGGGTTTTTAAGTTTCCAAAACCGCGGGATTACCGTCCTTGCCGTTGTAAAGCAAAATCGAAGTAGGTCTTTCTTTTAAGTACCTATTGAAGAAAGGAGAATTGACAGGAGAGCTATTTGGGGAGACCTTGTTACTCTGTTACCTGTGATACGTTGGTAATTATCGAATACCTTCTCCCAAAATGGTTTCATTCTAGAGCACTCCCACCAGATAGGAATCATGGAACCCACTTCACATTCACATCTCCAACACATTTCTGAAACTGTAGGGAACATTGCATGTCATTTAGATGGGTAGTGATACCATTGTGTAAGTATTTTATAGTTCTTCTCTTTTGCACTCCCAGCATTAGTGAGCGTGTGTGTGAAGAGGAACCCTTTTGCCCATTCAAGAGGGGACAAACTAATCCCCAAGTCCCTCTCCCATGCTCGCTGATATGCCAGCTTCTCCATTCCCTCCTCTCTACCCAATCCCTCACAGATCACAGAAATAGAGTGAGTCGGTCCATTTTCCTGAAGGAACATGTTCTCAAAGCAGGTGTAGCTTGGGAGCGAATTTACATTAGGGTTATGTGCTACTAGAAGGGATTGTGTTTGCAAGTTTTCAAACCATTTGATTTTCACATTTGGAGACTTTGTTTGTAAAGATACAAAAGAAGGTATCATACCATTTTCCAATATTTGAAACAATCAGGTGTCCTCCACTGCCCTCCGACCGAGGAAGGACCCCCGTAGATATCCGGGAAGAAAGGAAAGGTTATAAAATATTGATGTGAGTGGACTAATAGTTTTATCTGGAAACACTTTTTCCTCAGTGAATGTCATGTTCTAAGTGTTTCCCTAGTTAATTTGCACTTGACCAAGGTCACTGAGTCTTCTTGACACCATGGTAGATGTGGTAGAGGGACTTCTAAGCCTTCCTGTTCCACCCCCACCCATTGTTTAGTGTCTGCATAAAAGTGCCAATCTAGGATCCTCAGCAAGGCAGAGGCCTGAAAATATCTCTTGAAATTTGGAAGGCTTGCACAACCCATTGATTTATGACGAGATAGTGTCTGTATGTTTATGCGAGGTTTAATCTTACCCCAAATGAATTTAATCATAGCTAATCTTAGTCTACGAAAGAAACTATGGGGAGGAGAGATCGGGACTGTTTGAAAAATGTACAAGAAACGAGGTAAAATGTCAATTTTGATGGCGTTCATTCTTCCAAATCAAGATAGCTTCAATTTACCATATTTCAATAGATCTCTATATGTTCTATTCAGTAAAGCTTGATGGTTAAGCGCAAATAATTTATTAGGATCTGAGGGAATATGGACCCCTAAATATTTCAATGATTCTTTCTGCCATTTAAATGGAAATTTAGTCATAAGTTGTGAGACTTCAGTCCGTGGGAGAGATATGTTCAAGGCCTCTAGACTTTAAAATTACTGACTGATCCAAACCTATCAAATTCTTTTAGAGTCATTGGAAATGTTATTTGTGGTTGGGATATATATAAATAAATCATCTGCATACAGAGCTGCTTTATAAGACTTAGATCTCACCTTGTATCCATGAATATTGGGATTATTTCTGAGAGCATTGGCCAGATGCTCCATTACCACTACATATAGCAATGGAGATAGGGGGCACCCTTGTCTAGTTCCATTGTTAATTGCAAATGGAGCAGAAAGATAATTATTTACTCTCACTCTTGCTGTTGGGCTTTTATATAGTGCCATAATTTTCTGTAGGTAGCAAGGGCCCAAACCTATCTGTCTTAAAGCTTCCTCCATGAACCCCCAGTGAACTCCATCAAAAGCCTTCTCTGCGCCTATAGATAGAAGACTTAGTGGAGTAGACTCAGTTCTTGCTATAGAAATAATGAGTAGTGTCTTAATAGTATTGTCCCTAGCTTCTCATCCTTTGACAAAGCCTACTTGATCATTATTAACTAAAGAGGGGAGTAAAGGAGCTAACCTATCGGCCCAGGATTTTTGAAAATAATTTAATATCTATATTTAATAAAGACATTGGTCTAAAATGAGCAATTATTGAGGGGTCTTTTCCTGGCTTGGGGAGAACATTAATATGTGCCTCTATAGATTGGGGGACAAATCCAGCATTTCCATCAATTGCATTAAATGTTTTAGCCATTATTGGAGAGAGTTGCTCTCTAAACTGTTTGTAAAATGCCGGCGTAAAGCCATCTGGGCCCGGGTATTTACATGATGGGTAGGCCCGTATCGCAGAATAAATTTTATTTATGGATATCACCTCTTCCAGAGTTTTCGTAAAATAACCCTTTAAACAATTTGTCAATAATTAATTTTTATTTGCCTATAGGATTGCAGACATAGAAAATAATAAACCCACCAATACTGACGCTCCCCAAGTCCAATGCCTCCCAGCCAACGAGCCAGAAGAAGTTGTATTGTGCAATGTATGTACACAGAATAAAAGCATTACCAAACAAAACTTAGGATAAAACAATGAGCAAATACCCTGCAGTAAGTAAAGAAATAATAGTAGTATTAATACATGTATATATGGGGGTCTAGCTAAGTATTTTGGTGAGGGATGAAGTATGTAGATGACTAAGATTAGACCCTTAGTCGAGGATCCCACTCTGCATATTCTCTCAAACCTAGTTGAAATAGAAACTCGGGTATATTGAAGTAAAGAGGAACCAAAGTGGTGAATTTGAAAGTAGTGATATCTGCTTCAACATGGAAGGAAAATTTAGATGAAAGGTCCTCAAAGGACTGGGAAAATTTGGATAAAAAGTCCTCAAAGGACTGGAGGGATCTAGACCTGTAATGAATTATCTCTACAAAAATATGCAGGATAAGGAGAAAGGATTACCAGCTTCATGAATAGTTCAAAAAATAGGTTTCTTTATTGTGAAAAAAGCTCTTTAAAAACAGATTTCATAGTCACATAGTGTAGCCAGGGCAACGCGTTTCGAACCCTAAAGATGCGTTCTTTGTCAAGACTGGCTTGCAAATGGCATACCCATGGTATATAAACCATTGTTCACCAATCACATACAAAATGGAAGTCACATGATACATAAATTTGCATACAAAAATATAAAACCAATTTGCAGAGTATATGCATAGTAAAAGCAATCACATGACAAAGAAGAAATCACATATGCATAGACAAGTTACTCGCTATAATGGAACAGTAGTTCCCTCCGTAAATTTAGTCCATTCGGTTGGCAAGTGTTCAGATGATACATCCAAAATGCTTCTCGATCGAGTGGGCGTCTTCTATTATCCCCGCCCCGAGGATCAAAGGTAAGTTTTTCAATGCCAAAGACCTGAAATGAGGATGTCTCTCTATTATGCTGCTCAATAAAATGTCAGGAGGCACAAGAAATGTTATGATTAGTGACATTAAAAATATCAGAAAGATGTTCTGCCACTCGCTGTTTTCATTTTCTTATAGTGCATCCCACATATAACAGATCGCAGCTGGCACATCTTATGATGTAAACCACATAATTACTGTTGCAATTCAGATAGCTTTTTATATTGTGGGTTTCACTAGAATCAGCATTAGTGAAGTTTTTAGTGATTTTTACATAGCGACCAATGCCGCATCTGGTGTAACCACACTTGTAAAACCCTTTACAATTAAGCCAGGTATGCCGTTTTTGTAGATTATTTGGGCGACTAGATGCTAATAGCCCCCCTATTGTTTGCGCTTTTTTTGCCACCACCAGAACTCCAGAATCAAGAATTTTAGATAATACAGTATCCTCATATAAAATGGGAAGATGTTTCGGTATTATATTTTTAATCAGTTGAAATTGTGAACTATATCAAAAGGAAATAACATTTCGATTTTTATGTGCTGTAATATCATTGCGATTAATCCTTGCCCTAGACAGATCAATTAGATCCAGTCTATTTTTACTGTCCACAATTTTTTTTGCTCTCTTTAACCCCTTAAGCCCCGAGGGTGGTTTGCACGTTAATGACCAGGCCAATTTTTACAATTCTGACCACTGTCACTTTATGAGGTAATTACTCTGGAACGCTTCAATGGATCCCCCTGATTCTGAGACTGTTTTTTCGTGCCATATTGTACTTCATGATTGTGGAAAAATTTCTTCGATATCACTTGCGTTTATTTGTGAAAAAAATGGAAATTTGGCAAAAATTTTGAAAATTTTGCAATTTTCAAAATTTTAATTTTTAAGTCCTGAAATCAGAGAGATATGTCACACAAAAGAGTTAATAAATAACATTTCCCACATGTCTACTTTACATCAGCACAATTTTGGAACCAAAATTTTTTTTTGTTAGGGAGCTATAAGGGTTAAAAGTTGACCAGTGATTTCTCATTTTTCCAACAAAATTTACAAAACCATTTTTTTAGGGACCACATCACATTTGAAGTCACTTTGAGAGGTCTTTATGACAGAAAATACCCAAAAGTGACACCATTCTAAAAACTGCACTCCTCAAGGTGCTCAAAACCACATTCAAGAACTTTATTAACCCTTCAGGTGCTTCACAGGATTTTTTTGAATATGGAAGAAAAAAATGAACATTTAACTTTTTTCACAAAAATGTTACTTTAGACCCAATTTTTTTTATTTTCACAGGGGTAACAAGAAAAAATGGACCTCAAAATTTGTTGTGCAATTTCCCCTGGGCACGCAGATACCCAATATTTTGGGAAAAAACACTGTTTGGGCGCACGGCAGGGCTCGGAAGGGAAGGAGCGCCATTTGACTTTTTGATTGTAAAATTTGCTTGAATAATTAGCGGACGCCATGTTGTGTTTGGAGAGCCCCTGTGTGCCCAAACTTTGGAGCTCCCCCACAAGTGACCCCATTTTGGAAACTAGACCCCCCAAGGCACCTTTCTAGATGCATAGTGAGCACTTGGAACCCCCAGGTGCTTCACAAATTGATTCGTAAAAATGAAAAAGTGAAAAAAAAAACACTTTTTCATTTTTACGAATCAATTTGTGAAGCACCTGGGGGTTCCAAGTGCTCACTATGCATCTAGATAGGTGCCTTGGGGGGTCTAGTTTCCAAAATTGGTTCACTTGTGGGGGAGCTCCAATGTTTGGGCACACAGGGACTCTCCAAATGCAACATGGTATCCGCTAACAAATTGAATGGAAAATCGGCTCAAATTGTTAGCGGACACCACGTTGCGTTTGGAGAGCCCCTCTGTGCCCAAACTTTGGAGCTCCCCCACAAGTGACCCCATTTTGGAAACTAGACCCCCCAAGACACCTTTCTAGATGCATAGTGAGCACTTGGAACCCCCAGGTGCTTCACAAATTGATTTGTAAAAATGAAAAAGTGAAAAAAAAAAACACTTTTTCATTTTTATGAATCAATTTGTGAAGCACCTGGGGTTCCAAGTGCTCACTATGAATCTAGATAGGTGCCTTGGGGGGTCTAGTTTCCAAAATGGGGTCACTTGTGGGGGAGCTCCAAAGTTTGGGCACACAGGGGCTCTCCAAACGCAACATGGTGTCCGCTAACAATTTGAGCCGACAATTTGTTAGCGGATATCATGTTGCATTTGGAGAGTCCCTGTGTGCCCAAACATTGGAGCTCCCCCACAAGTGACCCCATTTTGGAAACTAGACCCCCCAAGGCACCTATCTAGATTCATAGTGAGCACTTGGAACCCCAGGTGCTTCACAAATTGATTCATAAAAATAAAAAAGTGTTTTTTTTTCACTTTTTCATTTTTACGAATCAATTTGTGAAGCACCTGGGGGTTCCAAGTGCTCACTATGCATCTAGATAGGTGCCTTGGGGGGTCTAGTTTCCAAAATGGGGTCACTTGTGGGGGAGCTCCAATGTTTGGGCACACAGGGGCTCTCCAAACGCAACATGGCGTCCGCTAACAATTTGAGCCGATTTTCCATTCAATTCGTTAGCTGACACCATGTCGCGTTTGGAGAGCCCGTGATGTGCCTAAACAGTGGAGCTCCCCCACAAGTGTCCCCATTTTGGAAACTATACCCCTCAAGGATTTTATTAAGGTGTATAGTGAACATTTTGAACCCAGAGGTACGGCACAGAATTTGTTTACATTAGGTCATCATATTGAATAAGTTGTCATTATTCTTGAGCGCAAGTGCTCGCTACTTGAGTTTGCATCGGGTACTCAGGTATGCACCATGTACAGCGTGTGCTCGAGTGACATGCTCGAGTCCCTGCTCCGCATGTTTCACGGTTATTAGACACCCAAAAAAAAACATGCGGGGATCGCTCGTGCATGGCAGGCAATCCCCGTAAAGTTTTTTTGGCTGCAAAGCATATGGGGCAGAGACTCGAGCATGTCACTCAAATACCCACGATACTCAATGCATACCAGAGCACCCGATGCAAACTCAAGTAGCGAGCACTTGCGCTCAACACTAGTCACCATATCGTCATCTTTTTTCTTACTTTTGAAAAAAATCCCAACCCCAGCCCTAACCCTAGCACAACCCTAACCATAGCACAACCCTAGCCCTAGCACAACCCTAGCCCCAGCACAACCCTAGCCCCAGCACAACCCTAGCCCCAAACGCAGCCCTAACCCTAGCCCAATCCTAACCCAAGAGTTTATTTTTGACGCCGTTCCTTGTGCGGTATAAGTGATTAGACGACTTTATTCTTCAGGTCGGTGTGATTACAGCAATGCCAGAATCATATGGGGTTTTTATGACTGACAGCTGTCACACACTAAAAGACGCATTTTTTGTAAAATCTAGTTTTTGCATCGCCATATTTTGAGAGCTATAATTTTTCCAGATTTTGGCAGACAGTCATGTGACGGTTCGTTTTTTGCGGGATGACTTGACGTTGTTATTGGTGCCATTTTCAGGCACGTGACATTTTTTGATCGCTTTCTATTCCGATTTTTGGGAGGCAGAATAAACAAAAACCAACAATTCAGGAATTGTTTTTTTTTTTTTATTCTGTTCTGCGTGTGGTAAAACTGATGAGGTAGCTTTATTCTTCGGGTCAGTACGTTTACAGCGGTACCACATTTGTATCATTTTTCTATGTTTGGCGCTTATACACAATAAAAGCTATTTTATAGAAAAAAATATTTTTTAGCATCGCTTTATTCTGAGAGCTATAACTTTTTTATTTTTCGGCTGATTGAGCTGTATGGTGGCTTGTTTTTTGCGGGACGAGATGACGTTTTCAGCGGTACCATTTTTATTTATATGCGTCTTTTTGATCGCGTGTTATTCCACTTTTTGTTTGGCGGTATGGTGATAAAGCATTGTTTTTTGCTTCGTTTTTTTTGTTGTTTTTTTACCGTGTTCACTGAAGGGGTTAACTAGTGGGACAGTTTTATAGGTCAGGTTGTTTCGGACGCGGCGATACCAAATATGTGTACTTTTATTGTTTTTTTTTTTGTTTTTTTTTATAATAATATTTATTGATGGGTACATTATATTTTTATTTTTGGTGGATTATTTTTTTTATTTTTTTTTTATATTTTTGCAATTTTTTATTTTTTTTTTTTTTTCCACTTTCACACAGTTTATACACTTTATTACTTTGTCCCACTCTGGGACTTTCACTTTTTTTTCTCTGATCGCCTGCATGGCACAGGAATGCAGCACCATCCCTATGCCATGCAGGCTATCAGCGGTGCACAGTGTGAAGATTGTTTGGAGATGCACTGGGCATGTCCAAACAATCTTCCTGCTGTCTGGTGACCCGGATGTTGTCATGACGACATCGGGTCGTCATGGCAACACCCGGGAAGCCTTTGCAGACTGCGCTGGAAGCCGGAAGAGGAGGTGAGTATCGGCGATCACCTCCCCTTGCCCCCGCAATGCCGCGATCGACTTCGATCGCAGCATCGCAGGGGTTAATGTGCTGGGAGCGGTGCAGGACCGCTCCCTGCACATAGTACCGGGTGTCAGCTGTGACAATCAGCTGACACGCGGCGGCGATCGCGCCCGCACAGCCTGTGTGCGCGCGCGATCGCGATGGCGTACTAATACGGGTCTGGCTCTTAAGTCCCAGGGCACAGACGCGTATTAGTACGTCAGATGTTGTTAAGGGGTTAAAGACCAATCCGGATAACCCCTAGATTTCAATTTACTTTTACACCTGATGAATTCTTCATCCAATTTATTTGCATTGTTACAGTTACGTTTGATTCTTGTCAGTTCCCCCACAGGTATAACTTTTATAGTATGGCGCGGATGTCCGCTTTTGGCATGTAGAATGGTATTCCCAGATATGGGTCTGGAAAATGTGGAAGTAGTGATGGAGCCGTGAAGAATCCCCAATTTTAGATCAAGAAATGATATACACTTAGAATCAAAGGTGTAAGTGAAAGAAAGATTGAATTCATTGTTATTTAAATACTTAATGAATTCTGGTATGGCAGACGCATCCCCACTCCAGATGAAGATCAAATCATCTATGTATCTGCCATACCAGAAAACATCACGAGCCCATGGATTGGCGAAGGTGTACAATGCAACATATTCCCAATGGGACATTACCATATTTGCCAACGATGGGGAATAGCTAGATCCCATGGATGCTCCTCTACATTGGAGATAAAATTCCTGATTGTACATAAAAAAATTATTAGTCATAAGATATTGTGTACAAGACAAAAGATAATTAATTAAATCCAAGGTATAATTACTATACTTATTAAGATGGAAATCCAATGCTTGCAGAGCGACATCATATGGTATACTTGTGTACAAAGACACTACATCACACCCTAACCATGTATATCCCTCCTGCCATGTGATATTTGTTAATTGGTCCAGAACGTCTCTTGAATCTTTAAGAAAACCTGCAGATCTCTGCACTAGCGGTTGAAATAATGTATCCATCCAATTACCAAGATGCTCTGTAACAGAATTAATATTAGAAATGATTGGTCTCATTGTGGGGGGATTGATGCCCTTGTGTATCTTGGGTAGACCATATAAAAGTGGTAGCATGGGATGCTCAACAATGAGAAAGTCTTTTTGTTTAGCTGTAATAACCCCTAAAACAAAACCTTTGTTTATTATAGCATGGGTTGTTATTTTGTAATCTGTGGAGGGATTTGATGGAATTTTTGTGTAAGTAGTTGTATCAGACAAAAGCTCCAACATTTGGTTGTGATACATGTCTGCATCCATAACTACTACTAGTCCGCCTTTATCTGACATCTTAATAATGACATCCTCCATCCGTTTTAGTTCCTGTAATGCCTTCATTTGTTTTTTGCATAGATTTTTTTCTCAAAGTAATAAAAAGATGAAAGATGTCAATAAATTTGTAAGAAACCTGACGGTAAAAAGACATTTTTTTATCTGCACCTAGCAATATAGATCATGACAAAATAACCAATGAATTTCAGACTCTTAATTTTCAGGAACAATCAGCATTACTACACCTTCAAGATTTGGAAACGGAAAATCGCTCTCCACAACCTAGCATCAATTCAGCAGAGTTTTTTTCAGGGCGGAATCTTTTTTTTTATCCTATACAATCGAGAACGGGAGCAATGGATAAATTCCAGGAAACTATTCAACGTGAACTAAAAAATCTCCATATGCAGGTGGAAAATAACAGCTCAAAAAGTAATTTGAACAAAAAACAAATGAAGGCATTACAGGAACTAAAACGGATGGAGGATGTCATTATTAAGATGTCAGATAAAGGCGGACTAGTAGTAGTTATGGATGCAGACATGTATCACAACCAAATGTTGGAGCTTTTGTCTGATACAACTACTTACACAAAAATTCCATTCCACAAGAATGTGGTTGTGTATTTGGAAGACATTTTGATTTATTCACCAGGTCTGGAGTCCCATTGGCAGAGTGTACGTGAAGTTTTGCAGTTATTGAGTGATAATTCACTCTTTGCTAAGCTAGAGACATGTGAGTTCGCTGTGCAGAGAATTAGTTTTTTGGGCTACATTGTCTCCAGCGAGGGCTTTGAGATGGACCCTGTGAAGGTTCAGGCTGTGCAGGAATGGCCTAGGCCTATTGGTTTGAAATCTATACAGAGGTTTTTGGGTTTTGCCAATTATTACAGGAAATTCAGTAAGAATTTTTCTGTAATTGTTAAACCTCTAACCGATCTCACCAGGAAAGGTGCGAATACGACCCAGTGGACTACTGAAGCCATTGAAGCGTTTGAGTATCTCAAAGAGAGGTTCAGTTCTGCCCCTATCCTTATACAGCCTGATGAGAACAAAACTTTTTTGGTCGAGGTCGATGCTTCATCGGTGGGGGTCGGAGCAGTTTTGTCTTAGGAGAACAAGGGTGGAGTACATCCTTGTGCCTTCTTTTCGAAAAAAATTTCAGAAACCAAACTGAATTATGATGTTGGAAATCGGGAGTTTCTGGCTATTAAACTTGCGTTTGAACACTGGCGTCATTTTTTGAAAGGCGCTAGATTTCCTATTCAGGTTTTCACAGATCATAAGAATTTGATCTATCTGGATGCTGCCAAGCGCTTGAATGCCCGTCAAGCTAGGTGGGCACTTTTTTTTTCTCGGTTTCATTTTTCTGTTACCTATATCCCTGGTACTAAGAATGTTAAAGCCGATGCTTTATCTCGCAACTTCTCTCCTACGGTCGGTGCCGAGGAGGAGGAGAGCATTTTGCAGAAAGGAGTTGTGGTGGCGGCATTGGACTCCGATTTGGAGAATGGGATTCTGAATGCTCAAGATGATGCTCCATCTAACACTCCCCATGGGAGGTTGTTTGTGCCTAGAGCCTTTAGGAGAGCTTTGTTTGTGGAGTGTCATGAGTCTCGGTTGGCAGGTCATCCAGGAGTTTCGGAGACCAAGAGACTTATCAGTCGCAGTTTTTGGTGGCCTGGATGGCAGAAGGAAGTCATCAAGTGGGTGCGTCAGTGTACTGTGTGTGCCAGGTCAAAGGCTTCACATACTCCTGCTGCGTGGTTGCTTTGCCCTCTGGAGGTTCCTAGTGCGCCTTGGACGCATCTCTCTATGGATTTTATTACTGATCTTCCTGGGCCGGAGGGTTTTACTGTCATCTGGGTGGTCGTAGACCGTTTTAGTAAGATGTGTCATTTGGTTCCATTCATTAAGTTGCCCTGCGCCAAGACACTCGCTAAGGCGTTTGTTAAGGAGATTGTCAAGCTCCATGGCGTTCCCACGCATATTGTTTCTGATAGAGGACCTCAGTTTGTGGCTCGCTTTTGGCGTGCTTTTTGTGACTGGTTGGGAGTTCATTTGTCATTTTCGTCTGGTTATCATCCTGAGTCTAATGGACAGACTGAAAGAAAGAACCAGGATGTTGAACAGTTTTTGCGTTGTTTTGTGGCGGACAATCAAGAGGTGTGGTCTGAGTTTCTGCCTCTCGCAGAATTTGCTCTTAACAATCATACATCCTCCTCTGCTGGGTGTTCTCCTTTTTTTTGTTGCACTGGGAGACATCCGTCTTTTGGTTCGTTCTCCAAATTGGGGTTGGCGGTGCCGGAGGAGGAGAATTTTTCCGGTGATTTGGAGAGAGTTTGGACTAATGTACGTTGTAACCTGCAAGAGGCTAACAAGAAGTCCAAGAAGTATTTTAACAGGAAACGTAAAGAGGTTTTGTTTACTGTGGGTGACATGGTTTGGTTGTCCTCAAAGAACTTGCGGTTGATGATTTCCTCTAAAAAACTGGGTCCTAAGTTTGTGGGTCCATTTAAAGTGCTTCAGGTTGTTAACCCATCTGCTGTCAGGTTGGATGTCCCTACTTCCTGGAAGATTAATCCTGTGTTTCATGTTTCCTTGTTGAAAAAGGCTGACGTTTCTAATAGGGACGCCACTGTCACAGTTCCTCCTGTGGTGGAGGACGGTGAATATGAAATTTCTCGTATTTTGAATTCAAGATGGCATAGAGGGATATTACAGTATCTTGGTTCCTGGAAGGGTTTCGGTCCCGAAGACAACTCCTGGGTAAGGACGGATGATGTCTCTGCTCCTAGGCTTGTTAAAGCTTTCCACAGGAGGTTTCCTGACTGCTGTACAAAGAAGAGGAGATGCCACACAGTGGTAGACATGACCATGACCTGATTTTGAGTTGTGTTGCTGCCGTCAATTTCTACATTAGGTAAGTTTTTCAAATGAAATGGAAAATGTCTGATGTTCACCCTCTGATCTGTGATCTATGTTCTGTTGTGAATAAAATGTGGCTATAAGAGATTTCCCAATCATTGCATTCTTGTTTTCTTTCCATTTTTACACACGGCCCCAACTTTTTGGGAATTGGGGCTGTAATTTATGGTCATGTTCACAATGTTCACAAAGATAAAACATGGATATATCCATTTTCCATCGGATTTGTAGATAAAACTCGCCCCTTCGAGAGAAAGTTTGTAAGGAAAATGCGCAGCACTCGGATGCTATCCACGTCATTTGAGCGATGTCTGTCTTTTAGGGTTTAATGGGCAGGAGACGCTTGGAAACGCTAAAGGGACGTCACATAAATGTGTCACATACATTGACATGATGCAGATTTTAATTCTACATTGCAAACAATTTCTGCATGAAATCAGCAGAGACATTTATTTTCAGCGTGCAGATTACATTTTGTAAACTTCCATCCGCTTTCCTGCTGCTATAATACGCTGCGGCTTTTCCACAGAGAGAGGACCCTGGTCCACAACATTTTGCTTATTTTGTTGGGAATTGGGCCCTCCGGAGTATGGGAGCTGACACTGATATGGAAGGTTTTATGCTGTTTGTGCAGTATTTGGGACATTAATCTATCAATTATTCGGCCAGGGTATAACAGTATTTTTAGGTAATGATTTGTATTGTACTAATATTTAAAACTTTAATACAATAAACTTTACGATGTGATGTCAGGACTATGGCACAGTTATTTGGCCGGTGTATTTCAGTATTGTACAGCACTATTATTTGGGGACTTTCTGACGTGTATTTATGGACTGTGGGGTAGAATTATTTTGTGCACTGTATTGCACTATTTTCCATAGAACTGTGTGGCTATATTATTTGGCCAGCATATGGTAGTAGTTTTTGGCACTATGGATACTATTATTCTGAAACTTTGTGTCATCATTTTGTGGACTGTACAATTCTGTTCATACTAATGTAATTGCTTCTATTTTTATAGTCTATGTCAGTGGTCCCCAACCTTTTTTGCACCAGGGACCGGCTTGAAGCAAGATCATTTTTCCATGGCCCAGCAAGGAGGGGGTGGGGTGGGCGGGGCTTTGGTCATATGGGGGCGGGGTAATGGAGGGATTTGGAGTTTAGTGCATACTTATCATATAGTGTAGACCAGGTCCCCGCCAGGAGCTATGCCAGGAGCCCCACATAATGTGCTGTGCCAGGAGCCGCATCACTGAGGCCCCATCACGCCCTGCAGCAGGACAGGGCAGCTGTCCTGACAGCTGCTGTTCAGCTGCATTTACTTCATCCCAGGGGCGGACACAGACTGTAGTGGGCCCCTGTGCAAGAAATTTTTGGGGTCCCCCCCCGCCCTTCATAAGGCAACAAAGTTATGTAAACATAACCCCCCCATGTGCATCTCTCACCCCCCCATGTGCAGCTCACCCCCGTGCATCTCTCATCCCCCTCCGTTCATCTCTCATCCCCCTCCGTGCATCTCTCATCCACCCCCCGTGCATCTCTCATCCCCTCCGTGCATCTCTCATCCCCCCTGTGCATCTCTCACCCCCCGTGCATCTCTCATCCACCCCCGTGCATCTCTCATCCCCCCCCGTGCATCTCTCATCCCCCCCCCGTGCATCTCTCATCCCCTCCGTGCATCTCTCATCCCCCCCGTGCATCTCTCATCCACCCGCCGTGCATCTCTCATCCCCCCCGTGCATCTCTCACCCCCCCGTGCATCTCTCATCCACCCCCCGTGCATCTCTCACCCCCCCGTGCATCTCTCATCTCTCCCCTCCCTCCCATGTGCATATCTCATCTCTCCCCTCCCCCCATGTGCATCTCTCATCTCTCCCCTCCCCCCATGTGCATCTCTCATCTCTCCCCTCCCCCCATGTGGATCTCTCATCTCTCCCCTCCCCCATGTGCATCTCTCATCTCTCCCCTCCCCCCCATGTGGATCTCTCATCTCTCCCCTCCCCCATGTGCATCTCTCATCTCTCCCCTCCCCCCCATGTGGATCTCTCATCTCTCCCCTCCCCCATGTGCATCTCTCATCTCTCCCCTCCCCCCATGTGCATCTCCCATTCCCCCCACTCCTAGTTAATTGTATTTAAAAAAAAATAAAACTTGTTATACTTACCCCCATGCGATCCCTGCAGAATCCTGGCGCTCATCCAAATCGCTGACACCAGGTTCTCCTGACTTCCGGCCATGTGACGGCGCCGTCACATGACCGGAAGTCAGGGGAATCATGAAGGTGCTGCCGCAGCAGCGCAGCGCTAAGATGTCCCGGACCCGGCGCTTAGCATGCAGCCGGGGGCCCCATGAGGAGAGAGACGCACAAGAGGGGGGCTCCGAGGGGGCTCCTACCGGCCGGGCCCCATACTGGAGTCAGGGCAGTCATGCCCTGATGGCGGCCCTGCTGGAGGCTGGAGGGGACCCCTCTCCCCGCGGACCGGCTGAAAAACCCCAACGGCCTGGTCCTGGTCCGTGGACCGGCGGTTGGGGACCACTGGTCTATGTAACATTTTGCACACCGTACGTGCGGTATTATTTTATGACAGAATTATTTGACCACTTTATGGAATTATTTTCTTATAGACTGTATGGTGCCATTATTTAGTTATTGTATCGTCGTTTTTAGTAATGTGTTACTATTCTTTAGAGGTTTCATATGGTGGGTATTTAGGGATTGTTTGGTGGAATTAATTTGACCACTGTATGGCAGTATTATTGAGGCATTATAATAGGCCCATTGTATGAATGTTGAAAGTATATCCAGTGGAGCCGTCACCACAGGGAGTCTCACATGTAGACCCAGGTGATGTGTTTGACCTGAGAAAAATACCTCCACTAGCTTTGGGGGGAGGGTGGGAACAGTTCTGTCCATTCAGAGGGTTGATCCCAGTGAAGGAGAAAAGAAGCCACATGGTTAGAGCTGGTGGAATGTCGTTGAAGGGATAGTATCTAGTCTGAGGATCTGGACCATGGATGAATCGATGGCTTATGGCGTAGAGATCAGCTACCACCTGAGCTGAATAAATGTGCTACAGTTGTGGGATCCGTGATCCATTGTCTGGATTTGATACATTTTCTTAAAGGACTGTTGCTACTGGATACCTTTGCTTCTATCGTTTTATGTGTCATATGGAGAATCGTGGACTGTGACTACAGACTATACTTGCTGGAGATACGAAATATGTGGGCCAACCAAAAGTTGGGGGATAGTGATTATCGCTTGGCACAAATGCAGTGGAATTACCTCCCCGGGGAGGGGATCTTGTGGACTGAGACAATTGTATTTTGGACATTTACCTGGAATTGCTGTATTACCATGGATGTAAGGAATAAAATAGTGTTGCTTGTAGATGGTAAGCTTAGGAGCAGGGACCTCACTCCTCATGTAACAGTTTAAACTGTCTTACCTTGTATTGAACTTATTGTATGTACATGTCCCCGCTTAATTGTAAAGTGCTGCGGAATATGTTGGCGCTATAAAAATAAAAATCATTATTATTATTAACCTGCCTAAGTAATTATTGAAATGCACCATCTCAGATCTTCACAGTATGGACCCCAAAATAGTAAGGATAAAAACTACAGCAAACACTGCAAATAAAAAAACTAAGAAAGTTGGAAAGCAAAGAGGAAGCAATAGGACTATGTGACCCAGGACCTGGTGCAGCCATCTACTAATGTGCAGGACACCCTGGGGACAATGTCCTCCCCATCCATTAGAACTACAAGGTCCAGCAGACAAGCAGCAGAGCACATCACTCCTTCCCTCCATGTTCCGCTGCCGACATTACCGCACATGGCCGCTAGATGGCGGGGCACCTCTGCTGTTGCAGCCAATACTAGCGTGCAGGTGAAGTCGCTGGCCACTAGGTGGCGGGGCATCTCTGCTGTTGCTTCCATTACAATTGCTGAGTGCAGTCGCTGGCCACTAGGTGGCGGCACACTTTTCCAGGCTGGAATGTTGAGTCTCCAGTCTGATATAACGCAGTGGATTGTGGGCAGCAGAGATGACAGCCGCCCTGTCTCCTCCACACTCCGCGGAGAGATCCTGTCAGTGAGCCGCCCTTCCTATCAGGGCGCCGGGGAGAGCCTGACCGCTGCCTCCATCCATCACCGGCCGCTGCTGCGGGCACAGGTAAGTAGCAGCCCCGTGACCGCAGCCCATGTCCCGGGCTGAGAAGCCTCCGGCTGCTGATTGCTGCTGGCAGAGGCGATGGCAGCCGGGACTGGCAGCAGGTGATGGGTCCTGTGTGATGTGCGCACATACTGGTCAGATGGGGGCGCAGCAGTGCCAGGGACGCTGGCAGGAGGAGATGCCCATAGCGTGTGGTGTCTGGGGTGATGGGGTGAGACTCGCACCTGCCCTGGTAACGCTGCCAGTGCCCGGGAGACTTGTGCCGCTCACTGTGCCCGGGGAGACTCGATCACCTGCTGATCTGCCAGTATTCTACAGCTGGGATTGGCTGTAAGAAGCGGATTGTAACCAAGTCCTAGTGATTAGCTGCAGCGTCGCTATGTGCCATTGTGATCGTTATATACCAGGGATTAGCTGCAGCGTCGCTCTGTGCCATTGTGATCGTTATATACCAGGGATTAGCTGCAGCGTTGCTATGTGCCATTCTGTTCGTTACATTCCGGGTTACAATGTGACCCTATAAGATGTGAGTAGCCCCTGAGTAATACACATGAGGAGGTGAAGGACCCTCCTGCTGTTCCTCCTGGCCCGGTGGCCGTGGCACATATGGACGTCCACTCCAGTGATGGGTATAAATGTTATTATATTATTTTCTGATAACTGAATATTTTATCAACTGTATTTTCTGCCGTTAATGTTAGTGCGGTCCCAGTGTGCTATGAGATATACCCCAGCACCTTCTCTCCTGCTGATCTCCCTCCCCTCAGTCCTCCGCCCTGCTGATATCCCCCCCCTCCATTCCTCCGTGCTGCTGATATCCCCCCCTCCATTCCTCCGTGCTGCTGGTATACCCCCTCCTTCATTCCTCCGTGCTGCTGATATCCCCCCTCCATTCCTCCGTGCTGCTGATATCCCCCCTCCATTCCTCCATGCTGCTGATATCCCCCCTCCATTCCTCTGTGCTGCTGATATCCCCCCCTCCATTCCTCCGTGCTGCTGATATCCCCCCTCCATTCCTCCATGCTGCTGATATCCCCCCTCCATTCCTCCGTGCTGCTGATATCCCCCCCACTCCATTCCTCCATGCTGCTGATATCCCCCCACTCTATTCTTCCGTGCTGCTGATATCCCCCCCACTCTATTCCTCCGTGCTGCTGATATCCTTCCCACTCCATTCCTCCGTGCTGCTGATACACCCCCCCACTCCATTCCTCTGTGCTGCTGATACCCCCCCACTCCATTCCTCCGTGCTGCTGATATCCCTCCTCCATTCCTCCGTGCTGCTGATATTACCCCCCCTCCATTCCTCCCTCCTGCTGATATCCCCCCCCCTCCATTCTTCCGTCCTGCTGGCCGGGTCCCCGCCTGTTTCTTCTCTTCTTCCATTGTTGGCTCGTGCCTGTCCCATCCAAGCAGTGGTGGTAGCAGGTATGGCCACTGACTTGGCTGCAGCAGTCACATGCCAACAGTACTGGGCAAGGAGCCTGGTGGGACCCGACCAGCAGCATGGAGGACTAGGGGCGGATCAGCAGGGGCTGTTCAGTATTTCCATCCCACACTCAGCCCATACCTACATATAGAATGTGATGTCTGCAGCCGATCTATAGCTACTGATTGTCTGCAGCGGTCCTATGATCCACCACCAATAGAGAGGTTATTTCCCTGCCAGAGCGCTCAGCACATTGTGTATGGACTCCATAGAAAGTCTCTGGTCCTCACACCGCACTGTGTGCACGCTCCTGCAGCCGCTCACTGCTTCTGCTGCTCAGGGGTTTCTATAAAGTCTGCTGCATGATTGTTGGGGGTCTGAGGACCCCAAACCCTCAATCTGCAGGACGTTTAATCCCCTGCAACATATAAAGGAATCTTGTGAACTCCTCGGTGCACTTCACTATTGGGGGCGCTGTCCGGGATCGTCCTCACCCACTGGGATTCTGGCAATAATGAGAAGCGATAAATGACGAGTGAGGAAAATCCTGGAGAAAAGCCGCAAAGAGAAACCTTCAGGGTGTTTCCTACTGATTCTATAGAAATCCTTTTCTCCTCCAGTAACATAGTCTATTAGCCCCCATAGTGACCGCCTGGTGGTCAGGGGGTCCGGGGTGTTGTGCCCTGGTTGTCAGGGGGTCTGAGATGTTGTGGTCAGGGGGTCTGGTGTGTTGCACCTGTGGCCTCTGTACATTTATAAGGGTGGAGTCGCTGATATCAGCCACAATATAGTGAGACATAAAGATGGAGAAATGCTGGAGATCTCCGGATCCACTGTGATCTCCTAGAAGAGATCTGCCGGTGACGCCCCAGAAACGATGACTGTTCGGTGCTCCGCACCTTGGATACGAGTGGGGTCTCATTCACACCTCCGTGATTTTCACGTGTGCAAGAAAAATGCTCCCGTGGTCCTCCGTGTTCTGGATATAAGTATAAGGGTCTGTGCACACCACGTCTTGTAGATGCCGGCGACCCGCTCAGCTTTACTACAGGAAGAAGCTGCAGAAACCGAGACAGGGAGAACTCCGAGCAGAAACCGCCTGGAGAAAGGAGCGGTCACTTCTAACCGCGTGGCCTCTTCATAAACGTGAAACGGTTAAAGGACTGACCATGTGCACAGCGAGGCGGATTACATTGCAGGGTATATGGTCATTCTATCTATTTATTGGGTGGTTGTTCTTCAGACGGGTTGTGGAGCGTACCGGCCTGATAAAGGCGCTGTGTGCACAGAGCCTAAACCTGCAGCGGGAATCATAGGGTCAGCCATGAATCTCTGCTCGTAGATCACATTGCAAATGCACAAGGGATTTATTAGTGTGAACTCCCGGTAACAATGCTCACACTCACTGGGTGGATGTGGACCAAGCCTGCTCATATTCACCACCTAACATGTATGGTGTTTCTTCATGTCTGGGAAGGAAAGATCAGGCATATTGGATATCAGCATGCCCAATCCTTTTCTTCTGAGAGAAGCTGTCACCAGAGGCGTCTGACAGCGGCTATCTCTCTGGTGAGAATAAATGCCCTCTTGGCTGTGGAGTGTGCATGTGTATAGCGGGGGCAGGAGGAATAGTGACGGCTGGACAAGCTTTCTTATGGCGGCTATCCCATGACTATTTCCCGGAACAAACAGCGGTGGAATAAGTATTCATCACGTCACTACTATTCTAAGTAAATATATTTCTAAAGGTGCTATTGCCATGAAATTCTCACCAGATGTCGGTAACAGCCCATCCAATCCACACAGGCAAAGAAATCACCATAGATGTCCATAAATGAAGTTTTGTGTAATGAGAAATGACAATTTCTCAGCTGGAGGACTACGAGGTATCGAGTGATATCATTGCTACTAATGGAGACAAGTGTAGAGAATTCTGCTACTTCTGGGCTTAGGACCATTATGTGCAAAAAGTGTATGGTGTGTGTTAACAAAATAGGAATACCTCTTTAAAGGGGTTGTCCGAGCTTTTATACTTTTCAATGTGTGTGTCTAAGTTGCAGAATGCTGACCCCTTGTAATGTACTCACTGTCAGCATTCTGCACCGTTGCCTACATACTATACTTCAGCATGTGACCAGCCTCACTCCTGATTTTGGAGGACCTGGTCACATCCTGACTAGTCTTTTCGTGTTCTGTTCGGAGACTAGTCATGAAGTCACAACTAACACCACACCCAGTTTCTGCCGGACCCTCCTCCTTCAGCCTCCTGTGCCTGCACACAGTGCAAGGCGGCAGTGGCATGTCACAGCTGGTTGCACTAACCAGTCCAATCAGCTGCTAGCAGAGACATACAGGTGAACTGAATGGTGGAACAAGGAACTGAAAGCTTCTTCCTCCACTGATCAATCTCAGGAAAGGCTGGAGGTCCTGTCACTGATGATGATGGTAAAACAGTGCTGCTGTAGGTGCAGCGCAAAATCACATTTTGCAAATGGGAAAGTAATCAGACCTAGGTATTTCCAGTAGCTGCAGAGCAGGTGACATTACTTTGACCGATGTCCTAATAGACCTTTCTTCAGTCAAGGTCTAATAGGAGCAGTAAGATGTCAGTCATGGGGGTCACTGTTAGGACCCCAACTTCTATAGAAACTCATCAGCACCGTAATCGTATCTCCCTCTCCTTCTGTCCAAACCATCTAGATGCTGTGGTTGCTACTGACGGTGGGGTATAAGGGGTTAAACTGCCAGGATCAGGAATAGCTCCTCCAGCAGCGGGACTGTGTAATACCGCTGTACGACTGCTGCAGATCTCGTAGGTGCCCTGACGACACCTGCCTGATCAAAATGTGCACTATTGAGCGGGTGCTGGATCCTGACTGTGAAGTATATTTTCGATGCTTCTCGGGAACCAGTTATCCTTAATCTTTCAGCAGGTTAAGGGTAGAGAGTCTGATTCCAGTGATGTGTCAATTACTGGGTGTGTTTTGCTGTTTTAATACAATCAGTATTTTATCAGCAGGACATTATCACTACTAGACTAGGTGTCTCGTGTCTCCTAGTCCAACCACACCGCCATCACTGGTTAGCGGCTTTCTGTCAATATACAGTGTACATAGAAAGCTGCCAATCAATGGTGTGTTCGGGGTTATACAGGGCTCAACATCTGAGCTCTGCTACAGAGAAAAGTGTGATTCTATCACAATTGCTGCACCCAGTAAGTGGCACATCGCTGGAATCAGGGTCTCTGTCCCTACATCATGCTGCTGTCAGATTACATAGCAAAAACCTGCTGACAGATTCCCGTTAAGGCCCAGCTATAATATCACTGTAACACTATCATTAGATGTGAGCTCCCTATACCTGTATACCTGCTGCTGTGGTGCTGCACAAAAAGTTATTCACAAAACGAGTGTATACATGTATATCTATATCCCCTGAATGGTATTACTGCTAGATTTACTATAGATATAAAGTACAGACCAAAAGTTGAATCTCATCAAGAGAATGCCAAGAGTGTGCAAAGCAGTCATCAAAGCAAAAGGTGGCTATTTTGAAGAACCTTGAATACAAGACATATTTTCAGTTGTTTCACACTTTTTTGTTAAGTATATAATTCCACATGTGTTAATTCAGAGTGAATGTACAATTTTCATAGTCATGAAAATACAGAAAAATCTTTAAATGAGAAGGTGTGTCCAAACTTTTGGTCTGTACTGTAAATATGAGGTTCTTAGCGCACATTTTGAGCAAATTGTGCGAGCCCATCTGCCAACGACAAGGCGACCTCTTCAGATGGGTCCCTACACTAACCTAACACTAATTTATTTACTAACTGGAACTCGGCCTCACAAATATCTTATTATTACTACCATTTTTACGATTTATTAAAAATGTACCTTTTATTATTTACTTTATTTATTAGTTTTATCATTTTTTTATTACTCTTGTGACTCTAATAATGGTATTACTAAAATCCCTATGTCTAAAGCTTTTGATCCAGAAGAAGGCAAAAACCCCAGGACACATTCAGCCAATTTGTATCACTGGGGAAAAATTCCTTCTTGACCCCGAGAAAAGGCGATCAGTCCTAGGACCCTGGATCAAACCTAATTATGTTATTACTAGTTATCTAATTAATATTGCAGTGCTAATTATACTACTACTATAGTTATTATTATTTTATATATAGGGTTTTGTTCTTTTTATAGATATTATACTATTATTAATATCCCGCTATTTTATTACAGAACTATTCTAACTTTTAGATTAGGTTTTGTTCTTTTTATAGATTTTATATTTATTACTTACGTCCTGCTATCTTATAGTACTATTCTAACTTTTCTATGACTATTTCACTTTACACTACTGATTGAGGTACTACTATAATTATTTTAATTTAGTGTTTTGTTCTTTTTATAGATATAACTATTTTATATTCTTACTATTATTAATACTGCTATTTTATAACTATTATTCTAACTTTTCTATTATCATTAATACTACCCTATTCCTACACTGTTGATCCAGAAGAAGGCAAAAACCCCAGGACACATTCAGCCAATTTGTGTCACAGGGGAAAAATTCCTTCTTGACCCCGAGAAAAGGCGATCAGTCCTAGGACCCCGGATCACACTGCTATTCCACCTACTACTGTACTATTACTACGGATATTTTATTACTACTTTTATGACTTTCTTATTATCACTAATATAATGACTCTTGTTAGTCTAATACTGATCTATTACCACTATATTACTATTCTCCTGCTATTATTATTACTGGTGTTTTTATACTTATGGGCCGGTAATGCCGCATCTGATGTTATCGGCAGAGAGGTCCCAGCAGGACGGTCCACAGGATGTTCTTCTTTCTTGTCATAGGGAAGACTTGGCTGACTTGGTGGTGGAAGTTGTGCGGCCTGGTCCTGCTTCTTCTTGTGCTGCTTCTCGGGAGCTTAATGTCCAGTTTGATCTTCTTTGCCGCCTTCTGCTCTTCTTTCTTGTCTTCCTCTTCATCCAGATAGTCCAGCATTTCTCTTAGAGCCATTTGTTCTTCTTCTTCCCGTTTCCTTTTCTCCCTGGCTTGGATGCTTATGGGTGGAGTGGGCCGTTCTTCTCTCCTTACAGTATACCTTCTTTGGGCTTCTGGGTTGGTTGGCATGAGGCGCTCCTTCTTGTAGAGGGGAGAAGGGAGAAGCTTCGTACAATACGCCAGTCTTCTCAGTATCTCCTCAGGGGGGACGTATCCGGGGCACATGGTGACTGCTGACATCTTCACTGACAATGTATCCAAATCCTATGAAACATCAGGAATAGTCAGCAGGGGTTTTGACTATAAATTCTGGTGCAGGGGAAGGGCAACATTGGGAAATGTATATGATACTGACTGTTACATATGTCGGCTCCATTACAGGGGGATTTTCAGTTGGAACAAGTTATCACTTATACCTGGGATAGGTGATGACTTATAGATCAGTGGGGACCGTCCGCTGGGAACTCCAGCTGTCACCAGAACTTTTATCCCCGTTAGATGGTAGAGGAGGTGCACATGCTCCACCGCCGCTCCATTCACCCTCTCTGGGGCCTGCAGGAGCTGTACTCAACGTTCTCTGGCACCCTCGGTGGTTGGGCGAGGGTACTGCCGCTGCCTCCTAACAGGATAACAGGGCCCTGTTCTGGCGATTGGTGGTTCCCAATGGTCGGACTCTGATCTTATCCCGCAGATAGGTGATAACTTGTTGGGAGCTCCCCTTTAGTATGTGGTATATATGGAGGACGGGGTATCGTGCAGAGTACTAGCAATACTACACTGCGGCCATCCTGTGTGCGCCGGGGCCGTTCCCCATGGAGGAGCAGAGCGGGGGGTAAATATCAGGATCTTGTCGCCGGATCCATCCAGATGGGAGATGTGACGAGTGCGGCCTCACCCCCTGATATCTCATCCTATTGTGTGTTGGGGAATAATAAGTTGGTGATGAGCAGATTTCTCAGGACGTCTTGGTTGTGGTCTGTGAGTGCGTGTGATGGGATGTGGCTCCTCCGTTATCTTATAGACGTCTTATACCTGGAATCTCGCGCTGACTGCAGGTGTCTGTCTTCACACTCGGATGAGATATAACAGACTGACTTCTTTTTTTTTTTTTTTTTTCCAAATTCAAACTGAGCAATCCTATTGGTTGTTCAGAAATGCAGTTACCATGGTGACAGAAGTATCTGAAGATTTAAAGGGACAGGATGCTGTTATAGTGCTATAATACATTTTACTATAATGTTCCCCAAATACTGTATATTATGTGGCCCTGTGCAGATAATGTGGGGGCATATATAGCTCTCCATATATAGCTCTTCATATTTTACATAGATTCATTTAGAGGATCTGCAGAGATATTTTGGGGGAAAATAACTTATGGTAACAATTGAACGTGTATAAAGAAGGCTGGTTATCTATTAATGGTCATACGATTGCGGTTTATGTTCAATACAAATCTAAATATTAATCAGAAGTCACTGGGAGAGATTTATCAGCTAAATGACAGAATCCTGTAGTTCTGTGCAGCAAAATCTGTATTTCATGATTTGCTTCACATGTTTTAAACTCTTTCTGTGCCTTGTCTGACAAGAGGCGTGGCTTAGCTGAAAAGGGGTGTGGCTTATATGAGAGGGGAGGGGCCTAACATTCTACTCCAGAAATTACACCAAAATTGTAGCTCACATTTCTGGCAGAAACTAAGTAACTAACTAACTAGATGGTGTAAATGTGGAGAAGACAGTGTAAGAATGTGGCAGATGGATGAAATGGCCGCTGCGGGAGGAATGTGACGCCCCACACTGATTATTACCAGTTCTTGCAGCTGCAGCGCTTACTGAGCGGAGTCACTGGAGGTGACGGGTGGGCGACCCCTGAATAGAATAAAGCTCCACATCGCCAGCATGGTCTATTCACTGGGAATCATTCACTATAATATCAGTCAGCATTAAACTGAAGGAAACTTCCCAGCACCTCCTAACAGCTGGAAGTAAGTGCCGGGTGCTGTGACTGTGTGGCACCCCAGGGGTCTGGTTTTCCACAGTAATGTAATGTTATGTCTGAGAGCAGGTGGGAGGTCCTTTGGTCAGGGATCCTGTGCATGCCACACCTCCTGCCCAGTCTTGGGAGGGGAAGAACTTCCCCTGTGTAAACCCGGGGCTGAGGCAGGGTGAGTCAGACAAGGAGAGTGGAGACAAGAAGCAGCATAGGAAACAGGAGAGTTCCAAGGAGTCAGGGGCTGGCAGCTGCAGCGCTCGCCCTGACTAAGAAGATTCTTTACCGGACCCGGAGTCCGAGGCTGTGGGGACTAACTTCTACCCAGCAGCAGAATCCGTCAGGCAGGGGATTTCAGGTCCTCTGGCCCAGAAGCCCGAAGGCACGGTCACACGCGTGGGACCAGCACCGCCATCGTGGAGCGGAAGCCATTAGAAGGCCCCGAGTCACCGGCCATACGGGTGAGCACCACACGGTACACTCAGGGACGTGGGCTACTTACATCAGCTTCTAGCAAGGTAGCCAGAAGAGTACAGTCAGTTTGTGAGGCCTACAACTCCGCCTGGCCAGGGGAGATCCCATCTGCTCAAAGACTGACCAGGCCCCGTTTGCTAGCAAGTACTCCGGGAGGGTCTATCGTTGTTACCAGTAAAGACCCTGAACTACACCGTACCGTCTCTGAGTGGTTCCTGCTACCCCCATCATCCACGTCGGCTGCCCTGAGGCCATACCCCTCCCGTTGGGGGTTATACTATCACGCTGCACAATCCTACCACCGGCCTCAGCGGTCTGCCCTGCAGCAGCAGCTCCCTGGCTGCACTCAACGGGTGGCGTAGTCATCAACTATTTACTACTAATAGACTGCCGTCTAGTTTGACTCCCTGGGCACGGACCGGGTCACCGCCACGAGACTACAACCCTCCACTGATCCGGCTCCGGGTAGGCTCCCGCATGCGCAACGCAGCGCGACACAGGCCCAGGGGCGCGTCAACTTTGGCGTAGTCGGCAGGATTTCGTGCCCGCAACCACCGGGTACTGCGTGCCTGAAAAGCAAAGACTGTTCAAACTTACCAGTGGTGAAGATTCCCGCTATCCGTGGAGGTTTCCCGCCATCCGGCGCCATCTTCTACCTTCTTCCCGCCATCGGTGAAGTTTCCCGCCATCCGGCGCCATCTTCGGCCTTCTTCCCGCCATCCGTGGAGTTTTCCCGCCGTTGGACGCCATCTTGGGGACGCCGCGCGGGAAGAAGAGGGGCGTGGACTCCGAAAGCGCGCGAGAACTGAAGCCCCGCCTCACGTCCGGACGTTGCGTAAGGTCCTGGAAGGAGCCCAGCAGACGCCGACGTCACAGGAGCGCGACGGAAGGTCCTCAACCCTGACGATCCACTGCGGAGCCGCGGCCTACGGAAGAGGATCATCGCAAGGTAGGCCACGGTCCACTAGGGGGGAGGAAGATGTCGGATACGGAGGAGAGCTTCACTGCCCCAACCCCCGCCAGCGCTACCGCTGCTGCAGTTATGCCCTTCACCATGCCCTATATCCCGGGAGCAGCTTGGCTACCCCAGTACTCAGGGGAGTCACATACCCTGCATGACTTTAGAGAAAAGCTGGATAGCCTCTTCCAGGTGTACCCCCTCACAGAAGAGCAAAAAGTGAGCATCCTGGTGGCCCAACTAACCGGGGCAGCCAAAAGGGAAGTAAAATCCTGGCCACCTGGGAGGAAGACTGTCGCAGGGATACTAACCCGGCTGAAGGACACCTTTGATACCCGCACCTCAGCCGAGATTAAGCTTAGATTCTACGGGTGCAAGCAGCGAGCGCATGAGAGTATAAGGGACTATGCACTAAACCTACAAGAGGCCCTGAGGGCCATAAAGCAGACCGACCCTGATGGGGTGGGAAACGAGGACAGGCTGTTGACTGAACAATTTATAGAGGGTTTATATTGCAATGCCCACCGAACCCAGTTGCGGGCAATGGCCTTACAGGATCCCCATCTGGGCTTTGCACAGTTCAAGGACAGAGCCATCCGGGTGCTCCGAGAACCGGCACCAGGTGGCGTTGTGACCCACAGACGCCCCACTACCACTTACTACCAGGAGGCGGCGCCCTTGTCAGCAGGGCCTGTGGGAGCTGATGCGCAGGCTTTGGACAATGACCCGGCTCCAGACCTACACCATCAGGTCCAAGAGCTAGCTAAGAGCGTTGCTGCGCTAACCCGAACTGTGCAGTCTTTACAGGTTTCCACCCCAGGGAAGATCCAGCTGGCATCCGGACCGGAGGACATCCCGTGGCGTCGACCAAGGAGGACCCCACCGGCCAGAGGAAGACCCAGTGACCGATACAGCGAGGACGGACGACCCATCTGCCGCCGCTGCAATCAACCCGGACATATGGAAAGGTACTGTTCTTTAAACGGGCACAACCTGGGGTAGAGGGCCAACCCCCAGGAAAAAGATCACCAGGCCCATCGAACTGGCGCGACAGATATGTGGGAGGACGTCCAGTCTTGCCTGTGGTACTGGATGGCATTCCCATGAGTGCCCTACTGGATACCGGGTCACAGGTCACCACCATCCCGTACGTGCTCTTCAAGCAGTACTGGAATGACTCGGATATTACCCACTACCCTGACGACGACTTGAGTATCATCGCCAGCAATGGCCAGCCCGTGCCACAGATCGGATTTAAGGAGGTGGCCCTCAAAATCGGTAGAGTCGAACTGGCCGCACAGGGACTGATCATTGTAGATATTGATAAACATGAGAGTCACCCAAAAATAACTCTAGGAACTAACGTAATTGAAAATTGTCTTGCAGAGGTGATTTTCCTTTTACAGCAGGTTGCCAAGAACGCCAGCTCCGGCGAGCAGCGGGTGCTCCAGAAAGAGATCCGGGCACTGATGCAACGGCAACAAGTGGAACTCTCCGGCGGTGAGATTGGTAGCGTAAGAATGTGTGACCCTTTTCCTCTTGCCATGCCCCCAAAAAGTGAAATGATGATTTGGTGCCGGGCAGCTATTGGTCTGAGAGGAAGAGATTACCAGGCAATGGTAGAACCAGTTTACTCAGACAGTAGGCCCACCATTTTGACAGCACGGGGGGTGGTCAATGTACGCCATGGGAGGGTGCCCATTCGCATAATAAATATCGGGGAGAGGGAAGTGTACCTGCCCCGGTATGCCACGCTAGCCAAATTATATACCACTAATCAAAATTCTATACAATCTGTGGAACCCTTGCCTCCATCTCACCCGGAGGAAGGTAACGGCTCTAAGAAAGACATGGAGGACTGGTGTCAGCAACTACATTTGGGTACTGATTCCACTCCCTCACATCAGAAACAAGGAGTCTATCGGGTGGTTCAAGAGTATGAGAGAGTGTTTAGTAAACACCCGTTAGACTTCGGGCGAGTCAAGGGGGTAGAACACCGCATCCCCACGGGAGATCATCCTCCCATAAAAGAGAGGTATCGACCCGTACCCCCTGCACATTACCAACACGCCAAGGGGATGCTTAGAGACATGAAGGAGGCTGGGGTAATCCGGGATAGCTGTAGCCCCTGGGCAGCCCCACTAGTTTTAGTCAAAAAGAAAGACAACACCATGAGGATGTGTGTAGATTACCGGAAAATCAACCATATCACACACAAGGATGCGTACCCCTTACCAAGGATAGAGGAGTCATTGGCTGCTTTAAGATCTGCTAACTTCTTCTCTACCTTGGATCTCACTAGCGGGTACTGGCAGGTTCCTGTAGCAGAGGCGGACCGGGAGAAGACCGCATTCACCACCCCGATGGGACTTAGTGAGTTCACCTGCATGCCGTTCGGACTCTGCAACGCCCCAGGAACCTTCCAACGATTAATGGAGTGCTGTCTGGGCCACAGAAACTTCGAGACGGTCCTGTTGTACCTGGACGATGTCATCGTATACTCCAAAACTTATGAGGACCACCTGAAACACCTGGCGGAGGTGTTCGAAGCTCTGGCGAGTTACGGCCTAAAGGTGAAACCCTCCAAGTGTCACCTCCTGAAACCAAAGGTGCAATACCTGGGACACGTGGTGAGCGCTGACGGAGTGGCTCCCGACCCCGATAAGATCACCGCAATTAAGGGATGGCCAAGCCCCTCCAGCGTAAAAGAAGTGCGGCAGTTCCTAGGGTTGGTAGGCTACTACCGAAGGTTTATTCCCGGTTTCACCAAAAAGGCAGCGCCTATGCAGGACCTCCTGATAGGCCAGTCCCGGAAGGCCAAGAACCAGAAGCCGCCCTTCAAATGGGAAGAGCTAGAAGAAGAGTCCTTCCGCCAGCTGAAGATGGCCCTCACGGGGGATGAAATCTTGGCGCACCCAGACTATAGCCAGCCCTTCATCCTCTACACCGACGCCAGTAACATCGGGCTAGGAGCCGTACTATCCCAGATTCAGCAGGGGAGAGAACGAGTGATCTCCTATGCCAGCCGAAAACTGCGACCCACCGAAAGGAACCCCGAGAATTACAGCTCATTTAAGCTAGAGTTCCTGGCCGTGGTATGGGCAGTCACCGAGCGCTTTAGGCATTACCTCGCTTCTTCCCGGTTCACCGTATACACGGATAACAACCCGTTGATACACCTGGACACGGCAAGACTCGGTGCCCTGGAGCAGAGGTGGATGGCCCGTCTGTCCAACTACGAGTTCACAATCAAATACCGGGCAGGACGCTCCAATACTAACGCGGATGCCCTGTCCAGGATGCCCAACCTGCCGGACGAAGGAGAAGATCCGGAGGGACTGGAAGAAGTTGAACTCCCTGCGTTCCACCGTCATGGGACTATCCAGTATTCCCACCGGGTAAGGGGTAAACAGGCTGCTACGTTGAACCCCTTACCCCACTACAACTGGGCGGAAACGCAAGACAGCGACCCTGCCGTCCGACTGGTGAAGGAGATGCTGACTCGGCCGGAGGCTCGACTTGAACCAGACGCTCCGGAGGAAGCCAAACAACTATGGGCGGAGAAGAGTCGACTATTCCTTTACAAGGGGAAGTTGTGCCGCAGAATGGTCAACTCCCGGACGCATGAACTACTCTGGCAAGTAGTGGTGCCACGAAGAGACGCAGCCATGGTGATGGAGGCATACCACGACGGAGCTGGACACTTCGGGTGGAAAAAGCTGGAGTTCCTGCTGCGCGAGCGGTTCCACTGGGTAGGCATGAGGGGAACCATCGAGAAGTGCAGAGACTGTGGCCCGTGCAATCTGAGAAGGAAGGACCGGGCCAGCCAGAAGACTCCCCTGCAGTCCATCGTCACCCGGCAACCGTTGGAACTGGTAGCCTTGGATCATGTAAAACTGACCCCAAGCAGAAGTGGCTACGTCTACGCGTTAACCATCGTGGATCATTACTCCCGGTTCTTGGTTGTCGTCCCCGTCAAGGACTTAACGGCTCAAACAGCAGCTAGAGCCTTCCAGCAGCACTTCTGCCGTCCACACGGGTACCCGGACCAAGTGCTGACGGACCAGGGACCTGCCTTTGAAGCGGAGGTCTTCCAGGAATTCTGCAATCTGTATGGCTGCCGGAAGATAAGGACTCGGGGTAGGACAGACCCCTACCTGGTTACGTCTCCCTGTGTTGGTGAAATGGACACCTTTGCTTTTCTTCAAAGACTGCACCCGGTTGCGGACACGCCGCAACCATCTTATGTGTTTTTCTTATTGTGTTGTTATTGTTATACTTTGTTATGTTTTTCTAAATGTGTTTAGTCCCGGAGTACTAAATTTCACTAGGGGGGAATGTGGCACCCCAGGGGTCTGGTTTTCCACAGTAATGTAATGTTATGTCTGAGAGCAGGTGGGAGGTCCTTTGGTCAGGGATCCTGTGCATGCCACACCTCCTGCCCAGTCTTGGGAGGGGAAGAACTTCCCCTGTGTAAACCCGGGGCTGAGGCAGGGTGAGTCAGACAAGGAGAGTGGAGACAAGAAGCAGCATAGGAAACAGGAGAGTTCCAAGGAGTCAGGGGCTGGCAGCTGCAGCGCTCGCCCTGACTAAGAAGATTCTTTACCGGACCCGGAGTCCGAGGCTGTGGGGACTAACTTCTACCCAGCAGCAGAATCCGTCAGGCAGGGGATTTCAGGTCCTCTGGCCCAGAAGCCCGAAGGCACGGTCACACGCGTGGGACCAGCACCGCCATCGTGGAGCGGAAGCCATTAGAAGGCCCCGAGTCACCGGCCATACGGGTGAGCACCACACGGTACACTCAGGGACGTGGGCTACTTACATCAGCTTCTAGCAAGGTAGCCAGAAGAGTACAGTCAGTTTGTGAGGCCTACAACTCCACCTGGCCAGGGGAGATCCCATCTGCTCAAAGACTGACCAGGCCCCGTTTGCTAGCAAGTACTCCGGGAGGGTCTATCGTTGTTACCAGTAAAGACCCTGAACTACACCGTACCGTCTCTGAGTGGTTCCTGCTACCCCCATCATCCACGTCGGCTGCCCTGAGGCCATACCCCTCCCGTTGGGGGTTATACTATCACGCTGCACAATCCTACCACCGGCCTCAGCGGTCTGCCCTGCAGCAGCAGCTCCCTGGCTGCACTCAACGGGTGGCGTAGTCATCAACTATTTACTACTAATAGACTGCCGTCTAGTTTGACTCCCTGGGCACGGACCGGGTCACCGCCACGAGACTACAACCCTCCACTGATCCGGCTCCGGGTAGGCTCCCGCATGCGCAACGCAGCGCGACACAGGCCCAGGGGCGCGTCAACTGCATTATACACCGTGTGCACTGAGGGATCAGCAAACATTGAGGAGCAGATGACAGAATCTTGGAACATTTCAGTTTGCCAGCCATGATGAGTTTTCCACAATAAATTGATTTGTGGCAAAATATTGATGGGAAAATACGTGTATAACACATGGAGGTCTTCTCTAACTTTTTTTATTCTCTTTTGAGTTTTTTAACACAAACTTAGTGTCCAAGTGATCTCAACCTATCTGACTAGAGGAAAACGGATGGTAACTATTAACTGCACTAACAGACTTTATAGGAAAAATCCAGCTCACCAGCAATGGAAATGCTGGAAATCCAGCGTCACAGTCATACAAAAATTTCTTTAACCCGTTTCTGGCATGAGGCGTAATAAGACATCCCTGTGCCCTGGGCCTTAATGACCAGGTACGTATTATTACACCTCGGCGATCGCGCCCACACACATGCTGTGCTGGCGCGTTCAGCTCCGAGTGTCAGCTGATTCTGACAGCTGACACCCAGTATTCTGTGCCAGGAGCAGCCCGGCACATTAACCCCCAAAATGCTGCGATTTGAAGTCGATCGCAGCATTTCGGGAGCAGGCTGAGGTAAGACAGCCCCTCCTACCTTGGATCGGAGACCCCTCGCTGTCTCAGTGGGGTGGTCTTGTTTGTTGCCATGGTGACCCGATGTCTTCATGACTACATCCGGGTCACCAGGCACCAGCAAGTTTGTTAGATCATGTGCAGAGCACTATCTATCTAACTTGTGTCAGTGCAGAGCTTACAGCCTGCATAGCTTAGAGATGCTGCTGCATCCCTATGCTATACAAGCAATCAGCCTGCAAAAAAATGAAAGTCCCATAGTAGTACAAAGTAAAAAAGTGTCAGAAAGTAAAAAAAAAATTGGAAAAATATAAAACAAAATGAAAAAATCTTAAAGAATAAAAATATATTATACCCATAAATAAATATTATTATGAAAAAAACAAAACAATAAAAAAAAACATATTTGGTATCACCACGTCCAGAACGACCTAACCTCTAAAACTGTCCCACTCATTAACCCATTTAGTGAACACGGTGTAAAAAAAAGATGCAAATAACAGTGCTTTATCATCATACCGCCGAACACAAAATGGAATAAAATGCAATCAAAAAGACAAATGTAAATAAAAATGGTACCGCTGAAAACGGCATCTTGTCCCGCAAAAATGAAACCGCCATACAGCTCCATCAGCTGAAAAATAAGTTATCGCTCTCAGAATAAAACGATGCAATAAAAATACAAAATATGTAAAGAATATTGTCGATATAATCCCATGTCAAGCATTGTATCCTATTTGGCAGGGGATTATAAAGATCTACTGCATACAGTTGTAACTGGATACTTCTACAGCCAAGAAGGAGGAAGGGGGCCCGAGAGAGTGAGTGACAAATATTTCACTTAGCAACTCCAAGCCAAGAAATTACACCCCCACCAGCTAGCGGTGGGCTTCAACAGGAAGACCCCCTGGAGATCCAAGCCATGCCGTTCCCTTTGTGTCAGACAATTATAATTCAATACCAAATTATGGAAATGCTATATGTCCTAGTTATTTATAAAATACATTTTCAAGATCCCAAGAGAATGGGGAATGTCAGCCTTACTCCCAGCCCAGTCTAGCGCGTAGGGATGGGGAGATACTAGACACAGCCTTTTGAAGACCCGTAGGGTCACTGTCTTTAGTCTCCACGCGTAGCAGGGGCCCGCCTGGATCGTGATGACACCAGAACCGGCTCCCTAGGACCGTCCATTAAGGAAGTATAACCCATTTTCGTTTTTGGAGTTTATAGCTGAGGGAGGCCATGGGTGGAGATTTAGGTCCAGTCCAAGGGGTAGGAGGGGGAGTGACCCAGAGAGTTTAAAAGCTCCTGCAGTTCTAGCCCAGGGCTTTTTCTCTGGGAGGTTGCGACAACACATCATGTGAGGGAAGTCATCTCCACAGAGGGACCCACAAGCCTACCATGTGGCAGCCCTCCCCCGCAAGCCAGGCTTTCCATCTGACTGGTAACTCACTCTTAATATCTGTTTTTATCTTTTGTACCACTACTATTGTGTTTGCATCTCTGACCATTATGTATTTATAATCCTTATGTATATAGGCGATGTGATGGCGATTAAATATATAGTTTAACTTTGGGCTGATCTTTTATCTCGATCCACGAATCCTCATGTCCATTGTACGGTCCAACTAACACGATACCCGGGCTGGTTTCTGGCCCGATAATTCCCGTTAATGGACCGGGGGGCTTATATCTAATAGAAACTGGTAGCAGCTCTACCAGGCTGACAAGGTTCTGTTTCACTGGGGCTAGTGGAAGGGGCCTCTCAGCCTGTCAGGGGTGTGAGCGAGTGTGGTGCCACGTCAGACACTGAGTGGGCAACCTCTTCTCACGCCCGGTATCTTCCTGTACCTGTGTGGACAGGGGTGTCTGTGTAGAACTGTACCAATCTGACATTACGCATCCTCGAGGGGGTGCGGAATGTCACGTTGGTGCAAAGGGCAGATCCATATCATGTGATCCATCAGACGTAACTGTGATGTCAGGCGGGTGGCGAGGTGTGGATCCTTCACATGTGGTGGCAGTGGTGGGATTCTGCGGGATCTCTCTGGTGCCATATCGCCAGAAAAAATTAACATACCGGCATGAGCTGAAACGACACACACATGCTGCTGCTCCCAACGCACGTTTCGCCATCTGGGCTTTGACTAGGGACAAGGAACAAAAAGGCAGAGTTGGTATTTAAGCCGGAGTCAGCCAAAAAGGGTGCAAAGTGCTATATAGCAAGCCGCGATTAGCTGGTAACAGAGAGAGGGATTGTCATGCATGACAACGTCACATCCGGTCCGCGTGACTCGACTCGCTTGAGCGCATCAATAGGGCAGAAGTGACGGCGGTATGCATTCAGCGTTGGAGCGCAAAACAAGATGGCGACTTCTGCGCTCCACGTTAGAACACAAGGGTCAAATTACAGCCGGCTGGGCTCAGCGCAATAAATATACAAGGAACCTCATGTCCTGAAACGTAAAACAGAAGTGTGAAAGGTGAATGAATGAATGTTAGTGACCTATTATGAATAAACAGTGTGTGGGGGGGGGTAAGCAAATGTGAAAAATGTAAGTAAGAAAGAAGAAAATAGAAAAAGAAATTAAGTAATGAGTATACAGTACAGACCAAAGTTTGGACACACCTTCTCATTTAAAGATTTTTCTGTATTTTTATGACTTTGAAAATTGTACATTCACACTGAAGGCATCAAAACTATGAATTAACACATGTGGAATTATATACTTAACAAAAAAGTGTGAAACAACTGAAAATATGTCTTATATTCTAGGTTCTTCAAAGTAGCCACCTTTTGCTTTGATGACTGCTTTGCACACTCTTGGCATTTTCTTGATGAGGTTCAAGAGGTAGTCACCAGAAATGGTCTTCCAACAATCTTGAAGGAGTTCCCAGAGATGCTTAGCACTTGTTGGCCCTTTTGCCATCACTCTGCGGTCCAGCTCACCCCAAACCATCTCGATTGGGTTCAGGTCTGGTGACTGTGGAGGCCAGGTCATCTGGCGTAGCACCCCATCACTCTCCTTCTTGGTCAAATAGCCCTTACACAGCCTGGAGGTGTGTTTGGGGTCATTCTCCTGTTGAAAAATAAATGATGGTCCAACTAAACGAAACCGGATGGAATAGCATGCCGCTTCAAGATGCTGTGGTAGCCATGCTGGTTCAAAATGCCTTCAATTTTGAATAAATCCCCAACAGTTTGACCAGCAAAGCACCCCCACACCATCACACCTCCTCCTCCATGCTTCACGGTGGGAACCAGGCATGTAGAGTCCATCCGTTCACCTTTTCTGCGTCGCACAAAGACACGGTGGTTGGAACCAAGGATCTCAAATTTGGACTCCTCAGACCAAAGCACAGATTTCCACTGGTCTAATGTCCATTCCTTGTGTTCTTTAGCCCAAACTTGTCTCTTCTGCTTGTTGCCTGTCCTTAGCAGTGGTTTCCTAGCAGCTATTTTACCATGAAGGCCTGCTGCACAAAGTCTCCTCTTAACAGTTGTTGTAGAGATGTGTCTGCTGCTAGAACTCTGTGTGGCATTGACCTGGTCTCTAATCTGAGCTGCTGTTAACATGGGATTTCTGAGGCTGGTGACTCGGATAAACTTATCCTCAGAAGCAGAGGTGACTCTTGGTCTTCCTTTCCTGGGGCGGTCCTCATGTGAGACAGTTTCTTTGTAGCGCTTGATGGTTTTTGCAACTGCACTTGGGGACACTTTCAAAGTTTTTTTTTTGCTTTTTTCTTGCCATAATACAAATTCTAACACTCTATTCAGTAGGACTATCAGCTGTGTATCCACCTGACTTCTGCACAACACAACTGATGGTCCCAACCCCATTTATAAGGCAAGAAATCCCACTTATTAAACCTGACAGGGCACACCTGTGAAGTGAAAACCATTTCCGGTGACTACCTCTTGAAGCTCATCAAGAGAATGCCAAGAGTGTGCAAAGCAGTCATCAGAGCAAAAGGTGGCTACTTTGAAGAACCTAGAATATAAGACATATTTTCAGTTGTTTCACACTTTTTTGTTAAGTATATAATTCCACATGTGTTAATTCATAGTTTTGATGCCTTCAGAGTGAATGTACAATTTTCATAGTCATGAAAATACAGAAAAATCTTTAAATGAGGTGTGTCCAAACTTTTGGTCTGTACAGTATATGATTGTGAACTAAAAGTAAACGACACAAAGTGAATAACAATTGATCATACTTTCCATACACTAATGAAAGTGCTACAGTGCATATATGAACAATAAAAAATGTGTATATAATTTATTTAAAACAATAATAAATATATAAGGATTGAGAGGAGCCACTAATTTTAGAAACCTCTATATCAAAAGAGCTATTGTATTAATATACAGCAGCCTGTCACTGGTATTTATTCAGATAAGTATGATGAACATAACTCCGGAATGTGAAGACCAATTCCTCGTTGGCGAAATATCATCAATTCAGATGCATTTTTATTGTGTAAAAGCGCCAAAACATAAAAAACTATATAAATGTAGTATAGCAGTAAATGTACTGACCCAAAGAATAAAGCGACCTTATCAATTTTACCACACGTGGAACAGCATAAAAAAAGTAAAAACAATTCCTGAATTGTTGGTTTTTGTTTGTTCTGCCTCCCAAAAATAGGAGTAGAAAGCGATCAAAAAATGTCACGTGCCTGAAAATGATACCAATAAAACCGTCAACTTGTCCCGCAAAAAACAAGCCCTTACATGACTCTCTCAGCCGAAATATGGAAAAATTATAGCTATCAAAATATGGGGATGCAAAAACTAGTCTGTGCAAAAAAAAGCGTCTTTTATGAATATGAATCTGGTATCGTTGTAATCGCACCAACCCGAAGAATAAAGTCGTCTAATCACTTATACCACACGAGGAACAGCGTAAAAAATAAGCTCTAGCATTAGAGTTACGGTTAGACCACGGCCTCATTATCAGTATTCGGTCAGTATTTTTTCTCAGGAGTGGGAACCAAAGCCAGGAGTGGGTGATAAATGCAGAGTTGGTGACTTGTTTCTATTCTACCTTTTCTCTGATTGCTCCTCTCCTGGTTTTGTCTCCCACTCCTGAGAAAAAATACTGACCAGATACTGATAATGGGGCCCTGGCCTTAGGGTTGTTTTAGGGTTAGGGTTGTGTTGACGTTGGGATTTTTTCAAAAGTAAAGAAAAAAAAAAAAATGATGACGATATGGTGACTAGTCTTGAGCACAAGTGCTCGCTACTTGAGTATGCGTCGGGTGCCGGGTATGCACTGAGTATCGCAGGTGCTCAAGTGACATGCTCGAGTCTCTGCCCCATATGTTTCACGGCTGTTATACAGCCAAAAGAAAAAAACACATGGGGATTGCCTGCTATGCATCGGCAATCCCTGCATGTTTTTTTTTGTTGTTTTTTTGAGTGTCTAAAAACCGTGAAACATGCGAGGCGGGGACTCGAGCATGTCACTCGAGCCCTCGCGATACTTGTTTCATACCTGAGTACCTGATGCAAACTCAAGTAGCGAGCACTTGCGCTTAAGACTAATGACAACATATTCAATATGATGACATAATGTTATCAAACTCTGTGTTCTGTGTCGTACCTCTGGGTTCAAAATGTTCACTATACCCTGTGACAAAGTCACTGGTAAAGTACTGGAGGGAAGATGTGTAGCACTGAGATTAGGAGCTCCAGTAATTAAATATAGGAAAAAGGTTCCAGCACACGAAGGGGTTACTCAGCCATCTTTAGTTCTAAGGTGGTTAAACACATGTAGAAAGGAAGGAGGTCAGAGGATAAAATCCCAGCCTTTTAGAGCATTTGTGTGTAGGGTGGGTTTGGAGGTGAAAGCTCTGAGCTGTTTTGTCATGTGAAGGAAAGACAAACCTTGAGTTGTTTGTTCCTGAAGCGGGCGGTTACTTGTAGCTACAAGGACTGTGCCATACGTTATGTTTTGTTTTTCCGGTTAGGCCAGGAAGGCCGTGTTTGTTTTTGCTGTGGTTTATGCAGCATTCTTAATAAACCCAGCGAAGATTTAAAGAGACAATGTTCCTGTGTACCGCTATATGCAACCAAGTGAGCCGATCTACAACAACCCCTTGATAAAATCCTTGGGGGGTCTAGTTTCCAAAATGGGGTCACTTGTGGGGAATGTCCACTGTTTAGGTGCATCAGGGGCTCTCCAAATGCGACATGGCGTCCGCTCTCGATTCCTGCCAATTTTGCATTCAAAAAGTCACACAGTGCTCCTTCCCTTCTGAACCCTGCCGTGCGCGCAAACAGTGGTTTTTCCCCACATATCAGGTATTGGCGTACTCAGGAGAAATTGCACAACAAGTTTTGGGGTCCATTTTCTTCTCTTACCCTTGTGAAAATAAAAAATTTGGGGCTAAAAGATCATTTTTGTGAAAAATGTTAAATGTTCATTTTTTTCTTCCACATTCCAAAAATTCCTGTGAAGCACCTGAAGGGTTAATAAACTTCCTGAATGCTGTTTTGAGCACCTTGAGGGGTGCAGTTTTTAGAATGCAGTCACTGTTGGGTATTTCTGTCATATAGTCACTTCCACCTCCTATCCACGATCTGTCACAAACTCTCGCAACCCTTCAAACCTTATTCCCATCCGCCCAGCCCCCGCCTCCCCAGTCCCACTAACAGGATCTCTATGCAATGCTCGCTCCGTGTGCAACAAACTTTCCTACATCCATGATCTTTTCATTACTAACAAACTCTTCTTCATCGGCATCACCGATACCTGGCTCACCACCTCTGACACGGCGTCCCCAGCTGCACTTTCGTACGGTGGATTCCATCTTTCTCACACACCCCGCTCCAATTTCAAGCATGGTGGAGGAGTAGGTTTTCTCCTGTCAGGCAACTGCTCCTTCACCCATATCCCACTGCCACCCTCCATTACTCTCCCCTCCTTTGAAGTACACTGTGTGCTCATCTACTCCCCCCTCCAACTGGCCGTTGTTTACCGCTCCCCAGGACTAACCACCACCTTCTTTGACCACTTCAACACCTGGCTGCTTAATTTCCTTTCGGATGACATCCCCACTGTCATCATGGGTGACTTCAACATCCCCATTGACACTTCCCACTCATCTGTCTCGAAGCTTCTATTCCTCACTTCCTCCTTCAGCCTTGCTCAATGGTCTTCAGCCCCCACTCACAAAGATGGCCACACACTGGACCTCATCTTCACCCTCCTCTGTTCCCTATCTAACCTCTCAAGATCACCTCTCCCTCTTTCTGACCACAACTTACATTCTCTTACCTCTCCTCTCCAGGTACACAAGCCACACTCCACAAACTTGCACACCCTCACAGAAATCTCAAACACCTTGACCTACACTCAATCTCTGAATCCCTTCTCCCTCTCACAGGCATAAGTTCATTACACAATGCAAATGCTGCTGCCACTTTATATAACACCTCAATAGCTGCAGCTCTCAAATCGGTCGCCCCCTCACACGTATCACAGCTCGCCCATTCAACCGGCAACCCTGGCACACCAACCTGACTAAAGAACTGCGAAGGGCCTCCAGGGTTGCTGAGTGGAAATGGAAAAGGCCCCACTCCAACGAGCACTTCATTGCATTCTAACAGTCCCTCACTACCTTCAAGTCCACACTTACTGCAGCAAAACAAACATACTTCTCATCTCTCATATCATCCCTGTCTCACAACCTTAAACAGCTATTCAAAACTTTCAGTTCTCTCCTCTGTCCCCCAGCGCCTCCTTCATCTCCTCTCATCTCAGCCGAAGACTTTGCCACATTCTTCAAGCAGAAGGTTGACACTATCAGACATATCTTTTGACTAAAGTCCCCACAGCCCCTCCTCACACCTACTCAACCATCCTCCTCCAAAACCAGCTTCTCCACCATTACAGACAATCAATTCTCCTCTTTACTCTCCAAATCAAACCTCACCACCTGCAAACTTGACCCAGTCCCATCCCACCTCATCCCTAACCTTAACACTATTCTCATCCCAACCCTAACCCACCTTTTCAACCTGTCACTAACAACTGGTGTCTTCCCCTCATGTTTCAAACATGCCTCGATCACACCCATCCTCAAAAAGCCATCCCTTGACCCATCCTCTCTGTCTAGCTATCGCCGCATATCGCTTCTCCCCTATGACTCAAAACTACTGGAACAACACGTCCATTCTGAACTGTCCTCCCACCTCTCCTCTTTGACCGCCTCCAATCTGGCTTCCGACCGCACCACTCCACTGAAACTTCCCTGACTAAAGTCACCAACGACCTACTAACTGCCAAATCCAAGCAACACTACTCTGTCCTCCTCCTCCTGGACCTGTCATCTGCCTTTGACACAGTCGACCATTCCCTCTTACTACAGACTCTCATCTCTTGGCATCATGGACTTGGCCCTATCTTGAATCTCTTCATACCTAACTGACCGGACATTCAGTGTCTGCCACTCACACACCACCTCCTCATCTCGCCCCCTCTCTGTCAGTGTCCCCCAAGGTTCAGTCCTAGGACCCCTGCTCTTCTCCATCTACACCTTCGGCCTGGGACAGCTCATAGGGTCTCATAGCTTTCAGTATCACCTCTATGCTGATGACACACAGATCTACCCCTCTGGAACCGATTTCTCCTCCTTACTAACCAAAATCCCACAATGTCTGTCCGCTATTTTATCCTTCTTCTCTGACAGGTTTCTAAAACTTAACATAGACAAAACTGAATTCATCATTTTTCCACCGTCTCACTCAACCCCCCCCAACTGACCTATCCATCAAAGTCAATGGCTGCCCAATCTCCCTAGTCCCGCAAGCCCGCTGCCTCAGGGTAACCCTGGACTCTAACCTCTCCTTTAAACCACATATCCAAGCCCTTTCCACTTCCTTCCGACTCCAACTCAAAAAATATCTCCCGGATCCGCACATTCCTCAACCACGAATCTGCAAAAACACTAGTGCACGCCCTCATCATCTCCTGCCTTGACTACTGCAACCTCTTGCTCTGTGGCCTCCCTTCTACCACTCGCACACCTCCAATCTATCCTAAACTCTGCTGCCCGACTAATCCACGTGTCCCCCGCCTCTCCTCTCTGTCAATCCCTTCACTGGCTCCCCATTGCCCAGAGACTCCAGTGTAGGGCCAGCAATGGCAGCCCTGGGAGCAGCAGTACAGTATATCACTATAACCATAGTGAGCATCCAGGAGATGTGTGGCTGGCATGGCCGTGCTGTTTATGTGGCAGAAGCCACATGATATAAAGACAAAGTAGCACTCTGTAGTGCTAAAGCATGGAAACATGAAATACATGGAATTTGAATGTCATTACTGCTTTAGATAATAAGAAAAAAATGGAGATGTTTAGCACACAATTTGGCCAATTCATGCAAACCCAGCAGCCAACGACAAGGCACTTTCCGGTTTGCTGGGAACTGATCTAATGTGAATCCTCTGCTAGGCTAAAGCCTGAATTTATGGGTAGCTAGGATCCTGCTGCAATTAAATCCACCACAGGCTGGAGGGTGGAGCGCTCGGTCAGAGAGACAATATACAAATAGCAAAAACTGTCACTTCCAAATCAGAAAACTGGTGTGTACAAGGCCACTCTGGAGCGGGGCTGCGCCCACTAGTCGGGTTCTGCCCGGGAGTATGTATAATGCATATATCACCGCCTTCCCCGGGTCAGAAACCAGCGACTCCGCACAGTGCACAGTCTCTGCGCTGGAGGATTTATAAGTCTGCAGTTACACAGTGACCCGACAACCCCTTACAGCAGGGGTCTCAAACTCGGCTTGGTATATGGGCCGCACACGGAAAAAAATTTAATTTGGGGGGGCGCATTCTTTGCAGGACAAAGTGACATTTTTAGTGATACCATTTTTTTCTATACACCTTCTAAACATTTTTGCTGTTTTATTTTTTATAGCTTGAGTCTTTGTGGATGTGGCGATAATAAAACATGCACTTTTTTTGTTTACTTTAGTTTATACAGTACAGACCAAAAGTTTGGACACACCTTCTCATTTAAAGATTTTTCTGTATTTTCGTGACTATGAAAATTGTACATTCACACTGAAGGCATCAAAACTATGAATTAACACATGTGGAATTATATACTTAACAAAAAAGTGTGAAACAACTGAAAATATGTCTTATATTCTTGGTTCTTCAAAGTAGCCACCTTTTGCTTTGATGACTGCGTTGCACTCTCTTGGCATTCTCTTGATGAGCTTCAAGAGGTAGTCACCGGAAATGGTTTTCACTTCACAGGTGTGCCCTGTCAGGTTTAATAAGTGGGATTTCTTTCCTTATAAATGGGGTTGGGACCGTCAGTTGTGTTGTGCAGAAGTCAGGTGGATACACAGCTGATAGTCCTACTGAATAGACTGTTAGCTGCTTTTTTCTTGCCATAATACAAATTCTAAGTAAAGAAATACGAGTGGCCATCATTACTTTAAGAAATGAAGGTCAGTCAGTGCGAAAAATTGGGCAAACTTTGAAACTGTTCCCAAGTGCAGTTGCAAAAACCATCAAGATCTACAAAGAAACTGTCTCACATGAGGACCGCCCCAGGAAAGGAAGACCAAGAGTCACCTCTGCTTCTGAGGATAAGTTTATCCGAGTCACCAGCCTCATAAATCGCAGGTTAACAGCAGCTCAGATTAGAGACCAGGTCAATGCCACACAGAGTTCTAGCAGCAGACACATCTCTACAACAACTGTTAAGAGGAGACTTTGTGCAGCCGGCCTTCATGGTAAAATAGCTGCTAGGAAACCACTACTAAGGACAGACAACATGCAGAAGAGACTTGTTTGGGCTAAAGAACACAAGGAATGGACATTAGACCCGTGGAAATCTGTGCTTTGGTCTGATGAGTCCAAATTTGAGATCTTTGGTTTCAACCACCGTGTCTTTGTGCGACGCAGAAAAGGTGAACGGATGGACTCTACATGCCTGGTTCCCACCGTGAAGCATGGAGGAGGAGGAGGTGTGATGGTGTGGGGGTGCTTTGCTGGTGACACTGTTGGGGATTTATTCAAAATTGAAGGCATACTGAAGCAGCATGGCTACCACAGCATCTTGCAGCAGCATGCTATTCCATCCAGTTTGCGTTTAGTTGGACCATCATTTATTTTTCAACAGGACAATGACCCCAAACACACCTCCAGGCCGTGTAAGAGCTATTTGACCAAGAAGGAGAGTGATGGGGTGCTACGCCAGATGACCTGGCCTCCACAGTCACCAGACCTGAACCCAATCGAGATGGTTTGGGGTGAGCTGGACCGCAGAGTGAAGGCAAAAGGGCCAACAAGTGCTAAGCATCTCTGGTAACTCCTTCAAGATTATTGGAAGACCATTTCCGGTGACTACCTCTTGAAGCTCATCAAGAGAATGCCAAGAGTGTGCAAAGCAGTCATCAAAGCAAAAGGTGGCTACTTTGAAGAACCTAGAATATAAGACATATTTTCAGTTGTTTCACACTTTTTTGTTAAGTATATAATTCCACATGTGTTAATTCATAGTTTTGATGCCTTCAGTGTGAATGTACAATTTTCATAGTCATGAAAATACAGAAAAATCTTTAAATGAGAAGGTGTGTCCAAACTTTTGGTCTGTACTGTATATAGAGCAGCATTTTTAGTGGCAAAATATTTTTTCATGCTTTATTTTGAAGTTTTTGTACCAAAATCTAGTAGTAACGTGCCCCACCCTGGTCTGCGTCTTGTAATGTCCCCCATCTTTGTCCCCATCGTGTTGTAATATTCCATGCTGGGCCCCATATTGTCGTAATGTCACATACCGGTCCCCATATTGTAGATATGTCCTCATCTTGTAGCAATGCCCCATCCTGGTCCCCATCTTGTTGTAATGTCCCCATCTTCTAGGAATGTCCCCATCCTGGTCCCCCTCTTGTAGTACTGTCCCCAGCCTGGTCCCCATGTTTTAGGACTGTCCCCAGCCTGGTCCCCATGTTTTAGGACTGTCCCCAGCCTGGTCTCCATGTTTTAGGACTGTCCCCAGCCTGGTCCTCATCTTTTAGGACTGTCCCCAGCCTGGTCCCCATCTGTTAGGACTGTCCCCAGCCTGGTCCCCATGTTTTAGGACTGTCCCCAGCCTGGTCCCCATCTGTTAGGACTGTCCCCAGCCTGGTCCCCATGTTTTAGGACTGTCCCCAGCCTGGTCCCCAACATTTTAGGACTGTCCCCAGCCTGGTCCCCACCTTTTTAGGACTGTCCCCAGCCTGGTCCCCACCGTTTTTAGGACTGTCCCCAGGCTGGTCCCCACCGTTTTAGGACTGTCCCCAGCCTGTTCCCCACCATTTTAGGACTGTCCCCAGCCTGGTCCCCACCGTTTTAGGGCTGTCCCCAGCCTGGTCCCCACCGTTTTAGGGCTGTGCCCAGCCTGGTCCCCACCGTTTTAGGGCTGTCCCCAGCCTGGTCCCCACCGTTTTAGGGCTGTCCCCAGCCTGGTCCCCACCGTTTTAGGACTGTCCCCAGCCTGGTCCCCACCGTTTTAGGGCTGTCCCCAGCCTGGTCCCCACCGTTTTAGGGCTGTCCCCAGCCTGGTCCCCACCGTTTTAGGACTGTCCCAGCCTGGTCCCCACCGTTTTAGGACTGTCCCCAGCCTGTTCCCCACCATTTTAGGACTGTCCCCAGCCTGGTCCCCATCTTGGAGGACTGTCCCCAGCCTGGTCCCCATCTGTTAGGACTGTCCCCATCTATTAGGACTGTCCCCAGCCTGGTCCCCATCTTGGAGGACTGTCCCCAGCCTGGTCCCCACCGTTTTAGGGCTGTCCCCAGCCTGGTCCCCACCGTTTTAGGGCTGTCCCCAGCCTGGTCCCCACCGTTTTAGGGCTGTCCCCAGCCTGGTCCCCACCGTTTTAGGACTGTCCCCAGCCTGGTCCCCACCGTTTTAGGGCTGTCCCCAGCCTGGTCCCCACCGTTTTAGGGCTGTCCCCAGCCTGGTCCCCACCGTTTTAGGACTGTCCCAGCCTGGTCCCCACCGTTTTAGGACTGTCCCCAGCCTGTTCCCCACCATTTTAGGACTGTCCCCAGCCTGGTCCCCATCTTGGAGGACTGTCCCCAGCCTGGTCCCCATCTGTTAGGACTGTCCCCATCTATTAGGACTGTCCCCAGCCTGGTCCCCATCTTGGAGGACTGTCCCCAGCCTGGTCCCCATCTTGGAGGACTGTCCCTTATGCCGTTCTACACATACAAGAGAAAAAAAAAGATTCTTCTCACCTGTCCTCCGTTCCCTCGGCGTCTTTTCTGCACCTGTGGCCCGCAGGCACCATAGACCCCGATCCAGGAGCTGTCGGCAGCTGCGCTTCAGTTCAGTGTACTGCCGCGCAGAGACCGGCTCTCTGTACAGCAATACCAGTGGCAGCCGCCGGCCTATCAGAGGCCAGCAGCTGACATCTGCGCGTGTCAGTGACGTCATACACTGCTGCGCTGGGACGCAGATGTCAGCTGCTGGCCTCTGATAGGCCGGCGGCTGCCACTGGTATTGCTGTGCAGAGCAGTACACTGAACTGAAGCGCAGCTGCCGGCAGCTTCTGGACCGGGCCGCCATCGGGGTCTATGGTGCCTGCGGGCCGCGTGTTTGAGACCCCTGCCTTACAGCAAGCCAACCATTTGCTTTGTGTGTAATACCAGGGTGAATCCAAGGTTATGGAATGATTTGTACTCACAGAACTATAATAAAACAATAGATTTGTCACTTAGCTGATTTTCTTATAGAATGATCAGACTCGCAGAATTGCAAGAAATCAGTTCTGCAGTTTTGTAGGAAAGACTTTGCCCATAAATCCAAAAGACTTTGCTAAAACATCTGAAAAGAATTCTGCCACCATCCCTTTCTTTTAGGAAGGATAATGGCCGTTCTCTTTCTTCCCTTTCAGAAGGCGTTTAATGTGTCCAGCGACTGCTCTGCACTTATACCGCTGGCAAACACCGCAATGAGGAGCGATGTCCAGGAAAGTCAGGCGCGCGGCTTACTACGTCTGGGGAGGCGCAAAGAAGCGCTGGAGAGCGCAGAACTGCTGGGAATGGAATTGGAGACATTATAGGGAAACATTATTTCTCCAACTTGAGAAGAAAAAGTTGCTTTATTATGTTTAAAAGTAAAAATGGATGAAACTTACCTTTTTTTTAACTAGAGCATAATAGTATGGAAAAGTTGTCATATTTGCATTGGTCCAGGATCTCCTTCTGCCAGTGACACCTATGTGGGAATGGAGCTGCCAACACCTGGGACCAGCGCTGATATAGTGTTGTGGGAAAACGCTGCAAAGTCAGAATGCTTTAAAAAATAAGTGTTGTGTAGGGGGGGCATGTCCGGCAGCCATTGGGTGCGTATGTGTCCAAGGGGGCTCCGAGCTACACAGAGGGCTCATCCCGGCATGGAGGGCCATCAGTGTGACTCCTCTTGGTTACAAGAAGCTTATGGGCCCATTTTCAGATGAGTTTGGCTGTGCTCCATTAGCATGGCCTACGCGATGCTCAGAGTTGCGGCCTCACTTGAGCTGAGGTGGGAGACCAGAGGACCTTGTCTGCCATTGTCCTGTTACGAATGGGCCCCAGACTGTGAGACCCGACTCAGAAACACATGGCCCCTTAGCAGCGCTTCACTAATTGGTACTGTCCCTTGCCACAAGATGGCGTAGTTGGCCCAGACCAAGGGTGCAGTTGTAGGTAGACATTGTTCCCCCTGATACCATCACCTATTTACCAGCGCTCAGAGGGAGAGCGAGAGGAGACTGAGGAACAGGGCACAGATACGCCCTCACAGACATTATCGGGCGCACTTACAGTCTGATGTCAGCCATACCAGTGCGAGTGGCAGTATCTCTCATTAGTCAGCACATGTAATATGCAGGTACTGTTATGTCTGACCTTATTCTGAGCATAGTACTCTGCTGCCCTCATGTGGTGAATGTGAAAACTGAAACATCTCTGCACATATAAATAAAAATGATTATTGTATCATAGCACCAACATATTCTGCAGCACTTTCCAATTAAGTAAGGACCTGTACAGACAATAAAAACAATACAATGTAACACATTTTATCCGTTACAGGAGGAGTGAGGGCCCTGCTCGCAAGCTTACAATTTATATACTGAACTCTCTCAGTATCTTAAGCTGTGCAAAGCCCCCGCTCTCATTGTCTGATGCCGGTGACATCTGCAGCATTAACTCTGGCTTTGTGGGGTCCGTCCTTTTCAGGCTCATTATAGCTCATTTGCTAATTCTACTTTGGCTACATGAATCCAGTTCTCTATGAATTTGTCTGTCACCCCTCCCCCATCAGATCCTCTTGTTTGTGTGTCTGGAGTAGATCATTAGTGATCCGGTCTCCTTGGGAAACTGTGCGATCTCCTTTTGCGTTGGATTCTATCCTTCTCTTCCTGCCCCTCTTGGAGTTGTACACCCCCGGTAGCACACCGGACCCTTACCTTATTCTGTGACAGAGACCACCTACTACACGGCTCATTAGAAGGGGAGATGTAGCGTCCGTCCTTTGCTCGGCTTCACCTGCATCCGGCTATTGCTAACCCGGGCTGTGGAGTCAGTAAGCCAAACCTCCGACTCCTCCATTTCCAGGCCTCCGACTCCCTCATACACGGCTCATGTGTAAGTGATAAATTTACTGTAGCACAGATTCATCTCAGCTAAAAGTCTAGACCCTTAGATCAGGAATAGGACAGACATTTATAGGACATTTCATAACTTTACCAAATTCTTGTGCAAAAAATATTCCCCACAAACTACTGTACCCAATTTATTATATATTTTAGGAGTCTGAGCTGATCCATTTTATACGGACTCCACCAAAATGGGCTTCATCTCACAACAGAACAGCAGATAAGCTGCAACTTGTTAGGGTGCTTTCACCTTGCATTCTGTGTCCCCATCGGGGCATACTTCCGAAGTTCCCCAAAAAACAGGGTCCAGGCGTATTCACTGACTGGACATAGTAGACTGGGTCTGGATGTCTGTCTCCGGGAGGCGTATACTGGACGTTCGCTCAGTTTGCATCATTACAGTCTATGGCCCCTTTGGCGCATACTCCTGGACCTTGTTTTGTGGGGGTATTTCAGACATATTCCCAAATATCCACGGCTCTTTTTAGGGAATGTACTGATCTCCACCTATGGCCGGGATAGTTTCTCGGCTATGTACATTGCAGAGGGCATATCACATCCCTCCATCCCTTGCCCCTTGGGTCTGCACCTTACACCTTCATTGCAAAATTCTTCAACTGTAGGGACAGAGACTTTCTTCTTTGCTTGTCTCGAAAAGACCATATGTAGTTTGAGAATACTCGCTCAGTTCTGTCAAATTCCTGAAGGAACTCAACCTTATATACTCCATGTTCTCTCTGTCTCGCCTGAAGGTCATTGCTGACAACCAGTCTGACTTCTTTGAAATCCCACTGGAGGCGTTTTCACGTTATCTGTCTTCAGGTGGGCTTACTATTCAGTCTTTTGTACATATGCCCGGGTAGTTTCTATCCTAGTTATGCGCACCCTAAATTGTACCCTTTACAACATTGAAATTTATATAAAGAAGGTATGTGTGTATTCTTGTACTGTACGGCCAAGACATATGCAAACACTAAGAAAATAAGATCTAAACTGCACTATTGCTAAATAAAATGTACTTAGAAAAAATCACGGTTCTTAGCGCATAAATTGGCCAATTCATGTGTGCCCATCAACCACGGCAAGGTGACCTCCGCATGATGGGTAACTATTTTCCTAAACATGCCTCTCTTGGGCTATAAGCCTACAATTTTAAGTGGGCAGTTAGAAAGCAACACTAATTAAAAGCACCCTTGGGTTGATGGGTGGAGTGCAGAGTCAGAAAAGGAGGCAGTCAAAACCTCCATGGTAAACTGCAAGAAAACAAAAAACCTGACCACCACCTCTTGGCCCTTACAGAGTGCTGCTGTTCTTTCTTATTTTATGTTATGCAGTCATTGCAGCGTGCACCTGTTCACACTATATGGAGGGTGTTAGGGATCCGGGTGGTGGAACCTCTGTGCTGCGGTGCAAGGAGGGACCAGAGGGGCGTAACTAGGTATCTACTCGAACTGACCAAGGTCGCACGGCGGCTCAATCGACTCCGTGAACCAGGGAAGGACCGAGCAGAGGGACCAGGTGCTACTCTGGGCCAGTCCTTGTATGAGAGCAGGTGACTCCCACGGGTCAGAAGGCAGGGACTGACAGGTACAGCAGATGAGCACGGCAGGCAGACTGACGGGTGATCCGGGTAGACGGACTGGCGGACACCACAGATAACTGGCAGGAGCATCCAGGTAGACTGGATGGTAGGCACGGCAGGTAACTGGTACGTTCTCCGGGTAGGCAGGCAAGCCTGGCCCATAGACAGACTGGCGGGTTTGGACCGTAGGCAGACCGTCGGGCTGGAGAGTGTACTTGGCTGGCGGACTGGACTGGTAGTCAGGCTGGCGGACTGGACTGGTAGTCAGGCTGGCGGGCTGGACTGGTAGTCAGGCTGGCAGCGGGACCTGAGGGCTGAAGCAGAGTTTAGAACACAGAGCTACAACCTTGCACGGGCACCTCCATTTTGGAGGAGGTGCCTTTTATATAAGAAGTCCTCTGGCCACTGGCCAGGGACTCTTTAGGACGGTGCGCGCGGCCCCTTTAAGAGGGAGGGAGCACGCGCCCTAAGCACAGTGCCCGGGAAGCTGCGCTTGCCAGCAGCAGCAAGAGTGGAGCTGCTGAGACGCTCTGCAGAGCATGGAGCAGCTGGAGAACGAGGAGAGATGAGTATTGTATGTATTTGTTTTTTTATACGTGGTGACCATAATACTGCAGAACTGGGGGGCTGCATTATACTGTATGGAGTGGCTGAATTATACTCTATGGGGGGGCAGAATTATACTTTATCGAGGACTATGGGTTGCATTATATTATATGTACTATATGTTTGGCTGCATTAAACTATAGGGAGGCTGCATTATACTCTATTAAGGACTAAGGAGAATGCATTATACTATATGAAGGACTATGGGGAGTGCATTATACTATATGGAGGGCTATGGGGAGTGCATTATACTATAGGGAGGGCTATGGGGAGTGCATTATACTATACAGAGGGCTATAGGGAGTATATTATACTATATGGAGGGCTATGGTGAGTGTATTATACTATTTGTGTGGCGCCCCTGAGGGTTCGGTCGCCACAAGGGGGGGATACTGCAGCCTGTCAGCAGGTGTAGTGTCTCCTCACCCAGGTAAGGAAGGTGCACTGGTCAGGACCCTGTCTTGCATCCAACACTACACACTCCTGACCTATGGGAGGCAAGTATGCACCATAGTGCTGCCTCAGCAGGATCACGAGTGGGGGGAACCAAAAGTTAGGGGAACCATGTAGTGGGTGAAGGGTGTAGAACACACTTTTATGTTTGCACACATAGTTTCATATATAATAGCCAGCCATCTTAAGCACAAGGTTCTTGATTCTTGGTTCTTGGCTCCTGTTCTTTGAATGTGGTCTTTGCAGCTGACAGTGGCCTTGTGTAGGAGCCTGCAGTGTGCTGAAGATGCACAGTCCTCGGTCCTCGTGCTCTGACCTTGAAACGAGGAGCGGGTACGAGTTAACAGAGTCTCTACCCGGTCAAGTTCCCTTGCTTAAGAAGGTCGGGAGCTCCATAGCAAAAGGATCCCAGGAGGATGCAGACGGAGCGGTATACGCCACCTGTCCTCGCTATACTGGCCCAGCCAGAGGGACTCCTGCTGCAAGAGGGGTACCGGCCCCCGATATCTGACTTTGTCACTTTAGGTCTCTGTCAGAGAAGCCCGGTGGGCTACAGTGGATCCCGTCGCGGGACGGACGCAACAGCAATTGCCGCCGTGCCCCAAATCTGTGGAAAGTCCAGAGGGATACCCAGCCTTTAGTCTACACACGTAGAGGAGAGGTCCAAAAAGGGGAGAGTTAGGAACACTCTGAGGGTCCTGATCCAGGCACCTGAAGGACTTGGGTGCGCTGAGCCCTCATCCCTGGTGGCCGCAGTCATCCGTGAGGAGCAGGGAGAAGCCTTGCGGCTGAGCTAAAAGAACTGTGAGTAAAAGACCTGAAAGACTATCCTTATGGCCTATGGTTCCTTTATTTCTGCGCTGCACCACACCGCACCCGAGTGACCAGGACTACTCTCCCCATCCTCCTGTTACTTCTGCCCTGAGACACAGCTCCGCCTGTGGGGAGTTATACCATCGCAAGCTGCCACAACTCCCGGCCTCAGAGGACTGCTAGCAGCGCTGGTGGCGCATCAACAGACACCGCAGGTGGCGTAGTCGATAATACCACTCAACCCTGAAAGCCCTTACATCCTTTTTAATGTGACGGCCCTGGGCACGGAACGGGTCCGGTCCACGACTGCATCCCCCCTAACATCTGACCCGGTTCCGAGTACCCCCACCATCTTTTCCCAGGGCAGGGCTGCGAGCGTCACACATATGGAGGACTATGAGGTGCATTATACTAATATGGAGGACTATGGGGAGTGCATTGTACTATATGGAGGGCTATGGGGAGTGTATTATACTATTTGGAGGAATATGGGCCACATTATACAATATGGAGCGCTGTGGGGCACATTATACAATATGGAGGACTATGGGGAGTACATTATACTATAGGGAGGGCTATAGGGAGTGCATCATACTATATGGAGGGCTATGGGGCAGTGTATTATACTATATGGAGGGCTATAGGGAGTGCATCATACTATATGGAGGGCTATGGGGCAGTGTATTATACTATATGGAGGGCTATGGGGCAGTGTACTATACTATATAGAGGGCTATGGGGAGTGTATTATACTATATGGAGGACTATGGGGAATGTATTATACTCTATTGAGGAATATGGGCCACATTATACAATATGGAGGGCTGGGGGGCACATTATACAATATGGAGGACTATGGGGAGTGCATTATACTATATGGAGGACTACAGGGAGTATATTATACTATATGGAGGGCTATGGGGAGTGTATTATACTTTATGGAGGACTATTGGGAGTGCATTATACTATATGGAGGGCTATGGGGAGTGTATTATACTATATGGAGGACTATGAGGTGCATTATACTATGGGGAGTGTATTATACTATTTGGAGGAATATGAGCCATATTATACAATATGGAGCTCTGTGGGGCACATTATACAATATTGAAGACTTTTGGGAGTGCATTATACTATAGGGAGTGTATTATACTATAGGGAGTGTATTATACTATATGGAGGGCTATAGGGCAGTGTATTATACTATATGGAGGGCTATGAGGCAGTGTATTATACTATATGGAGGGCTATGGGGCAGTGTATGATACTATATGGAGGGCTATGGGGCAGTGTATCATACTATATGGAGGGCTATGGGGCAGTGTATGATACTATATGGAGGGCTATGGGGCAGTGTATGATACTATATGGAGGGCTATGGGGCAGTGTATGATACTATATGGAGGGCTATGGTGCAGTGTATTATACTATATGGAGGGCTATGAGGCAGTGTATTATACTATATGGAGGGCTATGGGGCAGTGTATGATACTATATGGAGGGCTATGGGGCAGTGTATGATACTATATGGAGGGCTATGGGGCAGTGTATGATACTATATGGAGGGCTATGGGGCAGTGTATGATACTATATGGAGGGCTATGGGGCAGTGTATGATACTATATGGAGGGCTATGGGGCAGTGTATTATACTATATGGAGGACTATGAGGTGCATTATACTATATAGAAGGCTATGGGGAATATATTATACTATATTGAGTAATATGGGCCACATTATACAATATGAAGGGCTGTGGGGCACATTGTACAATATGAAAGACTATGGGGCATGCATTATACTATATGGAGGACTATGGAGAGTATATTATGCTATATGGAGGGCTATGAGGTGCATTATACTATATAGAAGGCTATGGGGAATATATTATACTATATTGAGTAATATGGGCCACATTATACAATATGGAGTGCTGTGGGGCACATTGTACAATATGAAAGACTATGGGGCGTGCATTATACTATATGGAGGGCTATGAGGTGCATTATACTATATGGAGAACTATGAGGTGCATTATACTATATAGAAGGCTATGGGGAATATATTATGCTATTTGGAGGAATATGGGCCACATTATACAATATGGAGGGCTGTGGGGCACATTATACAATATGGAGGGCTATGGGGAGTGCATTATACTATATGGAGGGCTATCGGGAGTGTATTATACTATATGGAGGACTATGGGGAGTATATTATACTATAGGGAGGGCTATGAGGTGCATTATACTATATGGAGGGCTATGAGGTGCATTATACTATATGGAGGGCTATGAGGTGCATTATACTATATGGAGGGCTATGAGGTGCATTATACTATATGGAGAACTATGAGGTGCATTATACTATATAGAGAGCTATGGGGAGTGTATTATACTATATGGAGGGCTATCGGGAGTGTATTATACTATATGGAGGACTATGGGCCTTATTATACAATATGGGGGGCTGTGGGGCACATTATAAAATATGGAGGACTATGGCATGTATTATACTAAACAAGCAAAATGCTGCCTATTCATCGAGTAATTGGATTGTTTATGTCAGAACAAAAATCCTTGTTCTCAGCAGCACATCGGCCGGTGTAACCTGCAGATGTGCTGCTGATAACATGATGCTGTATGGGGACAGATTGGTCTATTAGTGATTGTTCTGTATCCATCATTCTTCCTCAGCTGGTGTAAAGAGGTCGGGAAACAAGCGTCGAACGGCTTCAGTATTGTGGATTGCGCTCGTTTAGCGGCCTGATCTCAGCACATGTAAATACAAGCTAAATGTTTGTGTGGTGCTGTATGTCAGCATTTGGGACCCCACTTTAAACTTTTCCCCAGGGCCCCACTTTATCTAAAATCGGCCCTGCACCCATTTAAATGGTTCCCGTCCGCTGCACAGACTGGGAGAGAGAGGGGAGACTATTTGTGGCTTATGTAGTGGCGCTCAGTTTTGTGGACATAGGAGTGAAAGTTTTCTTTTAATTTATGAAATTCAATTCATGTGCTAAATTTAAAAAAATAATATTAATAACAATTCAACTTTATTTTAATCCTTAGGTTATGGGTGAGGATCTTTTGGCAGAAAGAACAGAGGAAGGACAAACGGACACAAAAACTACTCAGACCTTGGCCTCTTACATAATGCCGTCTGACGCCGAGTTCAGAGTCAAATGGTTTCAGAAAGCGACCACTTTCCTAATGAGCAGCGAGTAAAGATGATCAGCTCTCCGCCATCACTGACTGTCTGCCAACTGGAGCTTGTCCATCTCTAATCATTCCTGCTCAATGGGGGCCACAATATTTTTACTTCACAGTAATCTCTGACATCTTTTCGGAGTATATTGTATACATAGTGATCTTTATACGGCTGGAGCACTTACAGTAGCCAATCAGATGGCGTGCAGGTAGCGTTGTGCGAGATCCAGTATGCCGTCCTGCTTCTATCATTAGAGGGTCCTGCTAGAGAACAGCGGCCACACTATTATACTGTGTCCAGAGTTACAAGAGTCTGTCAGATGTGGACTGCTACGTTGCAAAAAATGCTTAATAAGTTATTTTTTTTCAAACTGGATTGATATGCAAAATATTTTTAATAAAATCATTTTCTTATACTTGCAGGGTTTCTGTTTATTCAGTAATGTTGTAGCTGTTTTCTCTCACGCTGTGGATGATTGTAAATGAATACAGTTTCCTACATAATCATTGCAGCGGATCAGTTAAAAACGGGTGCCGTATGTGTTGTACCCAGGGCCGGCATCACCACCCGGGCAAGTGCCTGGGCCCTGAGCGAGCAGGGGGCCCACTCATCCTCTGGGACACCAGCGCACTATGGGGCCCATGAGTCGGCGAGGCCTGATGCCAGCGAATGGGCACTTGCACTGGGCCTTCCTCAGTGCTTTAAACTGTTTGCAATACTTACCTCTCCCTGTTCCTCTGCTGCTCCTCTATCTTCTGCGTCTTCTTACTCTGTGACATCTCAGGGCAGAGGGCGCGATGACGTCACTACAGAGCGCCCTCTGCTGAGCAGTCCCAGTGCAGAGAGTCGGAAGACGCTGATGAGACAGGCCTGCTTCCAGCAAGGAGCGGTGAGTATTTGATTTTTTTTTTATGTAAGGAGTATTATATGGGGCCCATTATCTATGGAGCATTATATGGGGCCTATTCTTTATCAAGCAATATATTGGGCCCACTATTTATGGAGCAATATATAGGGCCCATACTGTATGGAGCAATATATGGGGCCCATACTGTATGGAGCAATATATGAGGCTCATTTTACTTTATGGAGCAATATATGGAGTCCATTATACTGAATGGAGCAATATATGGGGCTCATTATACTGTATGGAGGACCATGTGGTGCCCATAATACTGTATGGAGGATATTCTGCCACCGATGTACGTGGGGCGAGATGTGTCTGAGGGATGTGACACGGATCAGCAGTGGCATATAGCGTCAACTCACTGACCTGAATAGATGAAAGCTACCGCACTCCTGAGGTGATGGTGGTGCCCAGGTAGGACTGAGGACCTTATGAGTCTTAAGTAGGTAGTGGAGAGGGTTAAAGGTCACTCTCTAGGCTGATCATTGGTAGCAGTGGGATTAGAGCGCGCATATAACAATCAGAAGGACCTGAGAAGCGGAAGTAGCGTCATTTGACGTTCTCTAAGGTCCTACAACGAGAAGGGCCGGTCAGGTGACCGGAAGTGACGCGCGAGTGCGTTCCACGCTATGTTGTATGCGTTCCACTGCATAAGAGTAGCGCTGGAGACCATTTAGTAGGATGGAGGGATGTGATAGGATCAGGATAGGAGTTCAGGAGGGTAGGGGATCAGGAGGGAGGAACCGCCGAAGGAGACGAGAGGTAGAGATTGGGAAAAGGAGTTACGCCACTGTACTAATCTTGAACTACATTGTGCCACACTCTCTAATTACGTCAGAGTCCAACGTATTCCAAGGGGACTTAGAGTCCCATTACGCCCTACACTTTTCTATGACCAAGAGGACTATTGCATAAAGTTTGAACTTATTTTAAACAAATGCTCGTTTGATCTCATGACTTTAACGATTGAATTCTTACAGAAGGAAATCATCGCATCCAAAGAACAGATTTCTAGCATTGAAACTCAACTAGCATCCACGATCTCCATAGAAGAATTGAATTCTCTAAAGACCAAGGTAAATCAGAACCTGGAACAACACCGACAGGATGCTGAAAACAGGAAACTACTGAAATTCATCCGTGACGCAGAGGACTACCAGAAGGATCGAGTATACAAATGGCGCGACTTCTCCAGCACACGACGTGGTCCGGGACAACCGGGTCACTCCTCCACCGACCTTTCCTCTTCTGGCACGGAATTGGACAGACCAAATCACCCATCCACCTCTACTCATTATTTAGGTTTTCGGAAGAAGTACAACCGAAAAAGAGGAGGACGAGGAGAGGCGGTACCAACAGTTGGCGACAGGAGCTTCGTCAGGGTTACACGCTCCCAGGTATGACCCCATTAGTTGTGAACATTTCGTCACGATCCCTCAGCATAGCGAAACTATCGGTGTTACAGAAAGGCCTGTCTTTCTGCCCGTCTTACAAGTGTAATACTTTTGGTTTAGAGATGGATTTACAAAGGTTTTTCAGATCTATTAGACTCAAGGCTCACTTTTCTCAGGAGGTTATTCCCAATACCACTACACCTATCATTAATCCAGTCAGCATCACAGCGGCTAGCCTAGGATTAAAGAATAAAAGTACTTATCGACCCCCCCAGAACTACCATGCTGCAGAAACTTTCATCGATTTTATTAAACAATTTTTCCAAAAATTACGATCAGATATTGATTTAGGCCGGTTACATTACCAACAGAATCTGTCCTCTTTGGACAGACAAGCACTAAAAACACTCCAATCTGATTCTTCCATTATCATAAAATCAGCGGACAAGGGCGGGGCGATAGTAGTAATGGACAAATCCACCTATCTGAATGAGATTCATAGACAACTAGACGACAACTCAGTTTATGAGAGACTTACACACGACCCCACCTCCACTATTAAGGAGGCTATCTCCAAAACCCTGGAACATCATTGCCTTAAGGGAACAATTGACAACAAAACCTGTGAATTCTTAACCAATACCTTCCCAATTACTCCAGTGTTTTATACCTTACCGAAAATTCATAAGAATCTCGAAAACCCCCCGGGCCGTCCGATAGTCGCTGCCACTAATTCCATTCTATCATCTTTAGCGATTTTCTTGGAAAAAATATTGACCCCTTTGGTTAAACAGACCACATCCTTCATCCTTGACACAGGAGCCTTCCTCACTATTATTAAAGAGATCGCAAAGATCTACCCAGAATCCTTATTAGTCACATTTGATGTCAATAACCTATATACCTCCATCCCACATGAGAAAGGGATCACTTGTGTAAAAAACCTACTGGATATTTCCCATACACCACCAAAGTTCAACCGCCTCTGCCTAGATCTTTTAACCTTGGTCCTATCTAAAAATTTCTTCTTATTCCAAGACACTTTTTACCTACAGAAACAGGGTACCGCAATGGGGTCTAATGTAGCCCCCCCCCCGTATGCTAACTGCTACATGTCAAGATTTGAGGAAGAGGTAGTATACACGAATCCACTATTCAAGACCCACTCTAGGTTATGGAAGCGATACATAGATGACATTTTCTGCATTTGGACAGGGCCCATGGAGACTTTGACACAATTTTTTGAAATTCTGAACTCATCCTGGGATGGTCTTGGTTTCACCATGTCTTCCAGTAGACAATCTATTCATTTCCTTGATACCACCATCATCAAATATGAGCTGGGCTTCCTCTCTACTGATTTGTATGTGAAACCCACAGACAGAAATAGTCTTCTACACTACATGAGCCTTCACCCGAAATCCATCTTTACCTCAGTACCCAGATCCCAATTCCACCGGGTTCAACGCATTGTTAGTAACCCCTCTACACAGGATGTCAGGATCACTGAGATGAGGGAAAAATTTCTTGACAGAGGTTATCCACCAGCCATGTTATCTCGAGCCTTAGAGCCCACTACAAGCACTCGTCTTACTTCTAACAAACGCATACCATTCGTCCATACTTACCATCCTATGGTTTCAATATTACATAAAAAGATCAGACAACACTGGAACATATTGAAAACAGCTTATCCAACAGTTCCAGAATTTAAGGTCCCGTTCTTACCATGTTATAAAAGATCCACCAACCTCCGTGACCAACTCGTCCACTCAGACATCGGTACCACTAACACTCAACCAAGACAGAGATTCCTATCCACACCGAAACATTGGACTTTTCCATGTTTACAATGTCACCAATGCAATAACATTATCCGGGGAGATACTATCTATCACCCACAATCAGGCAAACAGTATAAAATTAGGGATTATTTCACATGCAACTCTTCCTACGTGGTTTACGTTTCAAAATGCCCTTGTGGCCTGATTTATGTGGGGGAGACTACTCAGTGTATCAAAGATAGGATCTCTAAGCGTAAATCAACAATACGTTGTAAAAATTTACTCTTACCAGTTCCCTTACATTTTGTGACAGCCGGTCATCTGGTGTCACAACTCAAATTCCAGGTGATTGAACATGTCCCCCCTCCCAGACGGGGAGGAGACCGAATCCGTTTGTTAAAACGCAGGGAGTCTTTTTGGATCCATGAGCTACAATCACTATCCCCTAAACGACTCAATAAAGAATATGATCTTAGCTCATTTACTTAGTTATCAATTAGCTCATGCAATCATATTGAACATGGGCTTAACTATGGCATTTAACAGGGACCTTTGATTTTCTACATATAATACCGTTTATCCAAGGGACTACTAACTCAGTTGTCATTATCATATTGACCTATATGGGATACCCAGTTATTGTAATCATTACTCTGATGTCTTGAAATATGCGATGCCTTGCTGATATGATCTATATTATTCTATGTTGGTTTAATGATGCATACTATGATCACGCTATTTATACCCTTTTTCTCATTTTCTTTAGATCCCATCCTAATTGGTGTTCCTCCCTCCTGATCCCCTACCCTCCTGATCCTATCACATCCCTCCATCCTACCAAACTGTCTCCAGCGCTACTCTTATGCAGTGGAACGCATACAACATAGCGTGGAACGCAATCGCGCGTCACTTCCGGTCACGTGACCGGCCCTTCTCGTTGTAGGACCTTAAAGAACGTCAAATGACGCTACTTCCGCTTCTCAGGTCCTTCTGATTGTTATATGCGCGCTCTAATCCCACTGCTACCAATGATCAGCCCAGAGAGTGACCTTTAACCCTCTCCACTACCTACTTAAGACCCATAAGGTCCTCAGTCCCTCATAGCACCTCCTGACAAACGGTGGACACCGTGTCCAGCTACCATACATCACATCTACAGGTAACTTCATAGGGACAATCCCCTCACTCTCCATACTAGTAATAGCCTTGGTCCATGGCATTTATGCCTTTATTTTTATCCCCACAGCTTACAGAACCTAATAGGCTACTGCTTTAATATACCCACTTCTGCTAACTGGTAGGTTCCTTTCTATAAGATTTCAGGATCTGCCACCATTCCCTCTCCTAATCCTCCTCCCCTTCCCATCCTTTTTTTCCCATGTTGTACTCCCTTTAAGCACTTTTTCATGACTAATTGGTTTGATTTGATCATGTTTGGTCACATCTGTATTATTTATACATGTCTATATGATACTTACTGCCATTTTTATTTTTGTAGTACACCGATGAAGGTCTAATGTGACCGAAACGTCTGTTGTTTATTTTTCTGCACTACTTTATTAAAAACTATAAAAGAACCCATGAGTCTTCTGAGTGCCAGGTTACTTCTCTACTAACTCACTGACCTGCGCTCCTGTTCCTCATGAACTGCACGTGGTAATCCGGAATGATGATGCAGTGATGAATTCAACAGATTTATTTACAGTTCTTGATGAGGTGAGATGAGGGAAAGTGAAGGATGAGGAAAGGGTAGGAATTGTAGGTATTAGAAGCGCCAGGTAAAGTGGTAACAAGAGAATCCTTTCTCCAGTCCTGCAGCATGAGTAGTCAAGATGGATGTGAAGAAGAAGGAAGTGCTGAGCAGGAGATAGGAGGAGTTACAGACCGAAGGGGTTTGTGGGTAAAACACAAGAATAATGCATGTTATAACATACAGTATTATAACAACGGCCAGTAGATGGCAGCAAAGTACAACAATACAATAATCATGTAACATTAGGTAATGCCCCAAATGGATGAAAGTCTTTTCAAACAAAAAGCTGGACAGCACACTCCCCGTCTGAAATCCCTGGATTTCACTATATTAACAGTCTTGAGGTGGGTTTTTTTTCCTGAAGTACTGAGGGATACCTCAACCTGAAAGACAAACAATGCATGCAATGCAACAATAACATATAACAAACGATGTAGGCGAATGTCTATAACAGTTCCTGAAGCAATCCAAAGGATGCCCATCTTCGGATTGGAGAAGCCGCACTAGGTCAAACTGTCTCCAACCCAATTGTAATCCAGTGGTTACAGTTCCTGGTTGCAATCAGAATGAGTGTTTTTAGCAGTCCAAAAGTTTCTTGAAAGTTCCAAGTTCAAGTTCCAGATGTGTTGGCGCAAACAAGCCTTGTCCATCTGGAGAAGTGTTCAAATTGCTGCCAGCCCAAGCCAACCTTCTCTTTGGCAATGGGGGTGCTGACATCAGGACGGATCTCTGGGTCAACGTCTGGATCCTGAAGACTGAAGCTGTCTTCAACAGCAGTCTCTTCACACTGGCCGCAAAGGTCCTTTTAACCAAGAAGAGTTTGCGAGGGCACCAACAGACACTGGCCTAGTAGCAATGTCAGCAGGGTTAAGATGTGATGGAACATACTTCCATTGCTCAGGTTTAGAGGATTTCCTGATCCTTTCAACGCGGTTACTGACATAGACATAGAAGCGTTTTGTCTGGTTGTATATGTAGCCCAGAACAACCTTGCTGTCTGTGTAGAATCTTGTGTCATCCACGTGAATAGCTAGTTCATTCTGCATGAAGTCTGCAATCTCGATGGCTAGTACAGCTCCACAGAGCTCAAGTCTGGGTTTGGTGTGTTCAGGTTTAGGAGCCAGTTTAGCCTTTCCAAATAGAAATCCAACATGGGCTTCATTGTTAGAGTCTATAACCTCCAAATAGGCAACAACTGCAATTGTTAGAACCCTCCTATTAGTTTTTGCTATCTTGTGTTTTGCGGTCACGTGACCAGCTGCCTATATATTCCAGCTCCGCCCTTCTGGCTTTGCTGGACTTCAGTGTTTTTTGCCTGTCTGTCTAGCCATGTGCTTTGGTGCCTATCTGTCTAGTTTGCTTGGTCCTCTGGGACCTCTAGTACTTTTTGTCAGTTTGTCTTTTTGCTCTGCAACAACTTCTGTTAGGAGGTGTCCCATTTTTGTCCCAGTCCTTAGTTCTTTTAGGGACCCCTCCCTTTATTCTATAGGTCTCCATTCAGACTAGCCGAGGACGAAGGCGGGTCTGTTCACAAGGAACAGGCTGCCCGCTACATTGTAGGGATTCAGCTTAGTCTTACTGTAGGGACAGCTTTTCCCATTCTTTCCTTAGTTTATGTTGCAGATCATAACAGTAAGTCCAGCCCAAAAAAAAACTAAAAGGAAAGAAATTCGGGGATCAATATGGTTTCCATCCAGGAGTTGGCTCAACGCCTGCAGGGATTGTCTCTGGAGGTGGCCGAGCTTCAGCAACACGTGAGTAGCTGTCCTGGAGCGCATTTTGTGGAACCGAAGGTAGGACTGCCTGATATTTTTTATGGTAAACAGCAAGATTTTTTTTCTTTTAAAAATGCTTGTTTGTTATATTTTCATTTGAGACCGAGGTCCTCTGGGAATGAATCACAGCGCATTGGTTTTATTATGTCACTTTTGCGCAAAGAACCACAGGGGTGGGCCTTTTCTCTTCAACCTAATAATCCGTGTTTAAGTTCTGTTGAGGAATTTTTTTCTGCTATGGGGCTATTATATGACGATCCTGATCGAATCTCATCTGCTGAATCAGAACTTAGACGTTTGAATCAGGGGTCAGATGATGTTGAAATTTATTGCACACACTTCAGGAGATGGGCTTCAGAAGTTAAGTGGAATGATACGGCGCTGAAAAGTTTATTTCTTGCTGGTCTGAGTGAAAGGGTTAAGGATTTGCTAATTGCATTCCCTGCACCTGAGACTCTGCAAGAAGCTATGCAGTTACCTGTTCGTGTGGACAGGAGAATAAGGTCCAGGGTCAATGATGTAAAAACTCCTGTAACTTCAGGTCATACTTTCCAGAAAATCTGCTCTGACAGCGGAGAACCAATGGAGCTTGGGGCAATGTCACTCCGCTCTCAGGAAAGAGATCGGAGATTCGCTGAAGGTTTGTGTCTTTATTTTGGTAAAGCTGACCTTTTGATTAAGTATTGTGAGCGTCGTTTAAGTAAAGAAAAAAAAAAGGTCAGTTACGCCCGTATAGCTTGTTTACGCTCTGCAGGAGTGTTCCTTTCTGGGTGTACTACTCTGCAGGGAGATTTGATTGAATTTCAGGTATTTGTGGATTGTGGTTCAACACTTAATGTGATTGATAAAGGGTTTTTGGAAAAACTTAAAATGAAATCCAAACCTTTGTCATCACCTATTTCTGTGGTTGCAATTGATAACACTCCTTTGAAATGTATTACTCACAAAACTGCTGCATTTCCTCTCACTATCAATGGTGTTCACCAAGACATTTTGGATTTGGTTGTTTTGGATAATTTGCCCTCTCCAGTTGTTCTAGGATTGCCTTGGTTAAAACTGTACAATCCTTTGTTGGACTGGTCTACTAATGTGATTAAAGTCTTGGAGTCCGAAGTGCTATGATAAATGTTGTTATGGTCGCATTGCGGCTGTGGAAAAAGGTGAATTACCTGTACCTATTCAAGATTTTTGGAGGGTTTTTTCGGAGGAGGAGTCGCAAGTTTTACCTCCTCATAGGGATTATGATTGCACCATTGAGTTTGTTCCAGGTGCTACTCTTCCCAAAAGTCGCTTGTTTAATCTGACTATCCCTGAAAGAAAGGCATTGGAGGAATACATACAGACTAGCCTGGCTGCTGGTCACATTAGACCTTCTAAGTCGCCTGTGGTAGTCGGATTTTTCTTTGTTAAAAAAAAGGACGGCGGTTTGCGTCCATGTCTGGATTTTCGTGAAATTAATAAGATTACTGTACGCAATTCCTACCCATTGCCGTTAATTCCTGACTTGTTTAACCAGTTAGTGGGGGCCAAGTGGTTCTCAAAAATTGATCTCCGAGGGGCATACAATTTGTTACATGTGAAGGAGGGTGATGAATGGAAAACTGCTTTTAACACTCCGGTAGGTCATTTTGAGAATCTGGTTATGCCTTTTGGTCTTACCAATGCACCTGCATTTTTTCAGAATCTTATTAATGACATCCTGAGACCTTTGATTGGTAAGAATGTGGTTGTGTATTTGGATGACATTTTGATTTATTCACCAGATCTGGAGTCCCATTGGCAGAGCGTACGTGAAGTTTTGCAGTTATTGAGTGATAATTCACTTTTTGCTAAGCTGGAGAAATGTGAGTTCGCTGTGCAGAAAATTAGTTTTTTGGGCTACATTGTCTCCAGTGAGGGCTTTGAGATGGACCCTGTGAAGGTTCGGACTGTGCAGGAATGGCCTAGGCCTATTGGTTTGAAATCTATACAGAGGTTTTTGGGTTTTGCCAATTATTACAGGAAATTCATTAAGAATTTTTCTGTAATTGTTAAACCTCTAACCGATCTCACCAGAAAGGTGCGAATACGACCCAGTGGACTACTGAGGCCATTGAAGCGTTTGAGTATCTCAAAGAGAGGTTCAGTTCTGCCCCTATCCTTATACAGCCTGATGAGACCAAACCTTTTTTGGTCGAGGTCGATGCTTCATCAGTGGGGGTCGGAGCAGTTTTGTCTCAGGAGAACAAGTGTGGAGTACATCCTTGTGCCTTCTTTTCGAAAAAAAATTCGAAAACCGAACTGAATTATGATGTTGGAAATCGGGAGTTTCTGGCTATTAAACTTGCGTTTGAACACTGGCGTCATTTTTTGGAAGGCGCTAGATTTCCTATTCAGGTTTTCACAGATCATAAGAATTTGATCTATCTGGATGCTGCCAAGCGCTTGAATGCCCGTCAAGCTAGGTGGGCACTTTTTTTTTCTCGGTTTCATTTTTCTGTTACCTATATCCCTGGTACTAAGAATGTTAAAGCCGATGCTTTATCTCGCAACTTCTCTCCTACGGTCAGTGCCGAGGAGCAGGAGAGCATTTTGCAGAAAGGAGTTGTGGTGGCGGCATTGGACTCCGATTTGGAGAATGGGATTCTGAATGCTCAAGATGATGCTCCATCTAACACTCCCCATGGGAGGTTGTTTGTGCCTAGAGCCTTTAGGAGAGCTTTGTTTGTGGAGTGTCATGAGTCTCGGTTGGCAGGTCATCCAGGAGTTTCGGAGACCAAGAGACTTATCAGTCGCAGTTTTTGGTGGCCTGGATGGCAGAAGGAAGTCATCAAGTGGGTGCGTCAGTGTACTGTGTGTGCCAGGTTAAAGGCTTCACATACTCCTGCTGCGGGGTTGCTTTGCCCTCTGGAGGTTCCTAGTGCGTCTTAGACGCATCTCTCTATGGATTTTATTACTGATCTTCCTGTGTCTGAGGGTTTTACTGTCATCTGGGTGGTCGTAGACCGTTTTAGTAAGATGTGTCATTTGGTTCCATTCATTAAGTTGCCCTGCACCAAGACACTTGCTAAGGCGTTTGTTAAGGAGATTGTCAAGCTCCATGGCGTTCCCACGGATATTGTTTGTGATAGAGGACCTCAGTTTGTGGCTCGCTTTTGGCATGCTTTTTGTGACTGGTTGGGAGTTCATTTGTCATTTTCGTCTGGTTGTCATCCTGAGTCTAATGGACTGGTTAATCTGTAGGACCTTACACAGCTCCTTCATTACCTTGCTCATGAATAGGGTCCCTTGATCGGTTAGTATTTCCTTCGGCAGACCGCTCCTGGTGAATATATTGACAAGTTCTCTGGCTATGTACTTAGTCGATGAGTTCCTTAGCGGTACCGCTTCTGGATACCAGGTCACATAGTCCATGACCACCAAAATGTATTGGTGGCCCCGGGCTGATTTGACTAAGGGCCCCACTAGGTCCATTGCAATCCTCTCAAAGGGGACCTCTATCACAGGTAGTGGGATTAGTGGGCTACGGAAGTGGGAAGACGGAGTGGTTAACTGGCAGGTGGGGCAGGACCTACAATATCCTCTCCTGAGTTTTCTCGACCCCTAGGTGTCCCCCCAGAACATGTGAATGGGTCATATCTAATACCCTCCGTCGGTAGGGCCCCGGCACTAACAGCTGTTCCACTATCTCACCGCCCCTTAGTTTGGCCACCCGATATAACAACTCCCTCTGAACTGCAAAGTGGGGGAACCTGGTGTCGGCCCCCGGCTCTTGAGCAACCCCATTACATACAGTAACCTGGTCAAACGCCCCCTTTAAGGTCAGGTCCCGAATTTGAGCAGTCCCAAAGTTCTCTCCGGACACATCTAATTCAGGAAGCTCGGCCTCGTCGGTCACCATCTCACCCTCATTGCCAGCAAGGATGCACAGTGGGAACTCATCCACTTGAGACTTCGTCGGGGGTTCTTCCCTAGGGACCAAGCTTTGGCCCATGCTACATAGTCCGGTTCCCTTTCCCCACAAGTCCCAAAACAAAGAAAAATCACATCCCAGTAATACGGGATATATCAGGTCCTTTACCACCCCGACCTCGTGGGACTGGGCACCACACTCTTTTCCCACTGTCACTGTGGCCACGGGGTAGTGCTTGGCGTCCTCATAGATTTACCGAACGCCCACGGATTTGGTAGGGACCAACTGGTGGGGAAGGGTAGCTCTGATTAAGGTCACCAGACTCCCAGAGTCCAACAACAAAAAACAGGGATCCAGCAACAAACATCCAAATGAGAATCTGAATGTGTATTAAAACTTCATGTTTATTAGAATTCCTTTAAAATCATGCTGTTAAAATTGTGGATCCAAGGGATTACGCGTTTTGAACAAAAATAACCTTAGTCATAACCATGTCTCAGACAAATATGGTGCCAGAACCTCTGCCCACTGTTCTTGTGGAAGTCAATCTCGATCAGCCACCCTCTCAAAGACTGTCAGAAAGTCTTCTACATCATCCCAGGGGTCATCTTCTGCATGGCCCATCTTACCGCCTTCCTGACGTGTGAGTCATCAGTCGGCCCAGGGGGTGGGGCGGTTGCTCTACCCTGGATGGCATCCGCCAGAAACTGTATCTTCTTTTGCTGCTCCCGCTGGTGCTGCTGCTGTGCCTTTTGCTGCAAATGTTGCAGCAAGTTTGGTCGTCTCCTGTTGAGCTTGCTGCTGCTGTAGCTCCCGGTGCTGCTGTAATTGCTGCAGGTGCTGCTGGTGTTGCTGCGCTTGGCTCTGGACTAAATGCTTAATAAGCTCCTCCATGTTGCCGGACATCTGTGGCTGGCTGACGGCCTTCACCCAGGACATCCACCGTTCTCTATGGCAGGTACACGTGTTCCTGGAATCTTGCCCGTATTCTCCACCAATTGTGGTAAAGCGACTTGCTAGGCTTTCCAGAGGCAGGCACAGGACACACGGTTCGGGTTAACTTCCTGCTGGTTTATTGTATGGCATAAACTCCAGCAGCGTTCCACAAAAATAAACAGGCCCTCTCCGGGTTAACGGGAAAACAAAAGATAAAGTATAGCAGAGTCCATTAGCGAGGCTTTGCCCACTCAAAGTAGCACAGTGAAGTGCCCCAAACACCAGTCCTTCGGTGTTGCTCTCTGGCAAACACAGCCTGGAAAATTCACTCTCCAGACCACACACTACAGAAAAAAAAACAGTGACTGAGCATTTAAGCTTGCTCAGCTACACCCTGAGGGGACGTAGGGTGAATGACCTCCCACCCTCTTTGCCATTCACATAAAAACACACCCTTTAGGAATTAACCCCCAACATATAACATGCTGGAGGAAAGTTTGTAGGTTTCAGTTGTACATAGAAGCAGTTTTCTCTTGCTACGTATAGCATAATCCCTTTTATCCAATTTCCTGATAAATAAGCCCTCATAATAAAGTGAATAGTGTATACCGAATATGATTATATTGAGGACTCACTATTGGTGGTGATTTATTCTGAAGAATAATATATTAGACAAATAAGCCCTCGATACACAACTGCCATAACAGAAGCACAAGCACTTTAATAGTTATGACTCATATAACCCAGCGCTGAATTATCAGAAACATCCAGTACTGTGTGATTTTAAGTGTGTGTTATCTTTTCAGTTATTATATCTAATAATCAAAATAAAAGTTATGTTTTATATTTCGGTCTTTATTAAGGGATCTCTATTTGCCTTTGGCAATTTGTGTGTACATGAAGTAAACCCTAAGCCGACCTTTGAACAGAGTTTTTGTGTGTCTGATCCACACAATGTTACTCCACATTATGAGCTAAAGAGGAGTTAAAAATGAGCAATTGCTGCCTATTTGCTTCTGTGCTGATCTGACACATGGGCCCATCAGGTAAAGTGATGGAAGGAAGTTTTCTCTCCTCATGTTGAAAAATGACATTTTCTGACACCTATTGATGAGAGAAAAAAAGTGATGAAGATTTACAAACTTCTAACATTAGTCAGTGAAAAACATACAGAACAAGGATGCAAATGTATCTTTTTTTTGACAATCCAATCATTTGAATGGGCCAGTTTTATCTGCAAATCAGATTACAATCAAACATGTCTCAAATTTCTTTTGTGAACCATCAGCATCAGAAAAGGTCCATAGACTATAATTATTATGTTTTTATAAGCAAAGAAAAGGAACACAATGCAAACTCTAAAATCAGACATTTAAATGGATGAGTTTGGTGGGCAAACAGGGTCTGACTGGAGCACCGGGACACTGGACGATTATCCGGTGGGCCAGGATCCTTGGCAGGACCCTGAGCAGGACGTAGAGGGGGCCCACTGGTTTCAACTGAATGTGCGTCTGAGGACATTTCATTAATGATCAGTATTGTAATATTCGGTCACTATGTTGTAATATCTGGTCCGGTCATGGTGTGGTATTTATCCCTGTATGTGTTATTATTTGGTCACTATGTGGTGTGGACATGGTGTGGTGGTATTTCTCCCTTGTATGTGGAATTATTTGGTCGCTCTATGTTGGTAATATCTGGTCTGGTCATGGTGTGGCGATATTTCTCCCTTTTACACTATGTGGTATTGTTCGGTCACTATGTGGTGATCATATGGGGTCTGGTCATGGTGTGACAGTAGTTCTCCCTTCTATGTGGAATAATTTGGTCGCTATATGCTGCTAAAATCTGGTCTGGTCATGGTGTGGCGATATTTGTCCCTTATACAATATGTGGTATTATTCGGTCACTATGTGGTGGTAATATGTGGTCTGGTCACGGTGTGGCTGTATTTCTCCCTTCTACGTGGGATTATTCGGTCGCTTTATGCTGGTAATATGTGGTCTGGTCACAGTGTCGCGTTAGTTCTCCCTTGAATGTGGTATTATTGGTCTTGAAAAAGTGGATTGTGTTGTGTATAGCAGTCAATTGTTCTCTCTGATATTAATTAGGAGAATAATCTTTATTTAGATTTGTGATTAAATACTTGGAACAAGATGCACTTACAGGAATTCTACTGTGAAAACAAGTAATCACCTTTCCAAAGGATAAGTGATAAGGTATTGATTGGTGGGGGTCTGACTGCCGGGACCTGCACCGATTGGTAGAATGTGGAGCTTTTATCCCCACTAGACTGGAGCAGCATGTGCGACTTCACCACTGATCCATTCATTCCCTCAATGGCTGCGAGCGCTGCTCTTGTTTTTTTCTGGAAGCCCCAAAGAGAATGAATGGATCTGCAGTCAGACATCCCACCTGCCGCTGCATTTAAAAATGGGGATAAAAGTGTCCTGTCAGGGATAAAACTTCCCAATTCTGATCAGTGCGGTTTCCAATGGTCGGACCCAAACGATCATTAAGTTATCACCAATCCTGAGGAGCCCATGGATCGGTGATAACTTGTTTTCACCAAAGAAGCCCTTTAATGCAAACTACCGTAATTGTCCATCCCAGTTGTGCTGTGCGCACAGTAGATGTGCAGGAGCCGCCTGTGTTTTACAGTCGAGGTTCCACTATAACGGGGATAAAGGCTAACAGGTATCTGCATCTAGCTGTAGGGTGGGCCCCAGTCTCCCCAGTCCGACGCTGTGGGCAAATATAACCTGTCTGGGCAATTGTAGCCAATTTTGCTGCAAAAAAAGAAAAGTCTTTTTACCTTTTTAACCATAACTTTCAATGTCTTGGATAAATGTGTAACCCTTTATTAAATTCTGCCTTTATTCTGGGGATCTCATGGTAGTAGAGCATACCAGAGGTTGACTATATTTTATTTTTTATTTATTTATTTTTTACAGAAAGATCCAGGTAAAGAAAAAAAAAAAAAAAGTAAAAAAAAATGGAAACCAAAAGAAAATAAACAGACCACACCTTTTTGGTAATTTTTTATACTTTGAGCAGCCCCATGATATAAGCTGGTGCAGGTCACTAATCAGACAAATCCACATGAATGAGTGTAAGAAGTGAATGCAGCACTCACCGCTATAATAAAACATTGTATTCCAGAATTAATAACCATCAGCTTCTCACAGAGGGAGGTCGGCGAGTGGTACATACAGCGCATTGTGGAAGGATTTGGCCCCCTTGAACTTTTCTACCTTTTGCCACATTTCTGGCTTCAAACATAAAGATATAAAATTCATATTTTTTTGGGAAGAATCAACAAGTGGGAATGAAATCTATTGGATATTTTAAACTTTTAAAAAAAAATAAAAAATGAAAAGTGGGACGAGCAATATTATTCAGCCCCTTTACTTTCAGTGCAGCAAACTCACTCCAGAAGTTCAGTGAGGATCTCTGAATGATCCAATGTTGTCCTAAATGACTGGTAACGATAACTAGAATCCACTGATCCAATGTTGTCCTAAATGACTGGTAACGATAACTAGAATCCACCTGTGTGTAATCAAGTCTCCTATAAATGCACCTGCTGTGTGATAGTCTCAGGGTTCTGTTTCAAGGGCAGAGAGCATCATGAAGACGGAAGGAACACACCAGGCAGGTCCAAGATACTGTTGTGGCGAAGTTCAAAGCCGGATTTGGATACAAAAAGATTTCCCAAGTTTTAAACATCTCAAGGAGCACTGTGCAAGCGATAATATTGAAATGGAAGGAGTATCAGACCAATGCAAATCTACCAAGACCCGGCCGTCCCTCTAAACCAGTTTTTCCCAAACTCCAGTCCTCACGGATCCCCACAGGTCGTGTTTTCAGGATTTCCTTAGTATTGCATAGGTGATGGAAGTATCATCAAGGCATCAGGAATTCTCTCACCTGTGCAATACTATGGAAATCCTGAAAACATGACCTGTGGGGTCTGTGAGGACTGGAGTATGGGAAACACTGCTCTAAACTTTCATCTCGAACAAGGAGAAGACTGATCAGAGATGCAGCCAAAAGGCCCATGATCACTCTGGATGAACTGCAGAGATCTAGAGCTGAGGTGGGATAGTCTGTCTATAGGACAACAATCAGTTGTACACTGCACAAATCTGGACTTTATGGAAGAATGGGAAGAAGAAAGCCATTTCTCAAAGATATCCATAAACAGTCTCGTTTGAAGTTTGCCACAAGCCACCTGGGAGACACACCAAACATGTAGAATAAGGTGCTCTGGTCAGATTAAACCAAAATCGAACTTTTTGGCCACAATGGAAAACGATATGTTTGGCGTAAAAGCAACACAGCTCATCACCCTCAAAACACCATCCCCACTGTCGAACATGGTGGTGGCAGCATCATGGTTTGGGCCTGCTTATCTTCAGAAGGGACAGAGAAGATGGTTAAAATTGATGGGAAGATGGATGGAGCCAAATACAGGACCATTCTGGAAGAAAATCTGTTGGAGTCTGCAAAAGACCTGAGACTGGGACGGAGATTTATCTTCCAACAAGACAATGATCCCAAACATAAAGCAAACTCTACAATGGAATGGTTAGAAAATAAACGTATCCAGGTGTCAGAATGGCCAAGTCAAAGTCCAGACCTGAATCCAATCGAGAATCAGAGGAAAGAGCTGAAAACTGCTGTTCACAAACGCCCTCCATCCAACCTCAATGAGCTCGAGCTGTTTTGCAAGGAAGAATGGGCAAGAATTTCAGCCTCTCGATGTGCAAAACTAATAGAGACATACCCCAAGAGACTTGCAGCTGTAATCGCAGCAAAAGGTGGCACTATAAAAGTATTAACTCAAGGGGGCCAAATCCTTTCACAATGCACTGTATAGGCGACGGCAGTATTGTGTATTTGCAGGATTCCAGGCCAGTATCTGCCACCCGCTGTATTTCCCATGTGAGAAGCTCTGATATTTTATTACAGGGAAACTGTCATCAGGTTTTTGCTCTGTAATCTAAAAGCAACAAGTCGGGGCAGAGGACCTTATCCCAGCGATGTGTCACTTGCTGGTCTGCATGATGGCATTTTGATATAATCCCTCTTATCTGCTGCAGATCTAGCAGTTCCCTGAATTCACAGATTATGTAGAGACCAATGCGGGAAAGTTACCCCAAATGTTATAGAAGTCAGCATTGGATTTTCTGCTTTCAGATCACCTCACAGACCAATGTAAGTTAAGGGACAAGTTCAGATGACGGTTTATCCCACTGTTTTTTCAAAGAAATTTGCCATTAAAACTCATGCATACAGTACAAAAAGAAATAGATGCCACAACCAGGGCCGGCTCCAGGATTTCATGGGCCCCGGGCAAAAGTCTCAGTGGGCCCCTTTCACACCTACCACGATTCATGATGCACAGAAATATAGGTATAGTACAATGCTAAAGATTTCACTGACTTCTCACATTACATGAGTGATATCTATTGTAAAGTCTACAACAGCTCAGAAACCGGCGAATCCTCCCAGCGCACAGTGCAGACAATATAGTCCTCTATACAGTATTATGGGCCCCACGTAGTCCTCCATATACAGTATTATGGGCACCACGTGGTCCTCCATATACAGTATTATGGGCCCCACGTAGTCCTCCATATACTGTATTATGGGCACCACGTGGTCCTCCATATACAGTATTATGGGCACCACGTGGTCCTCCATATACAGTATTATGGGCACCACGTGGTCCTCCATATACAATATTATGGGCACCACGTGGTCCTCCATATACAGTATTATGGGCACCACGTGGTCCTCCATATACTGTATTATGGGCACCACGTGGTCCTCCATATACAGTATTATGGGCACCACGTGGTCCTCCATATACTGTATTATGGGCACCACGTGGTCCTCCATATACAGTATTATGGGCACCACGTGGTCCTCCATATATAGTATTATGGGCACCACGTGGTCCTCCATATACAATATTATGTGCACCACGTGGTCCTCCATATACAGTATTATGGGCACCACATGGTCCTCCACACAGTATTATGGGCACCACATGGTCCTCCACACAGTATTATGGGCACCACATGGTCCTCCATATACAGTATTATGGGCACCACGTGGTCCTCCATATACAGTATTATGGGCACCACGTGGTCCTCCATATACAGTATTATGGGCACCACATGGTCCTCCATATACAGTATTATGGGCACCACATGGTCCTCCACACAGTATTATGGGCACCACATGGTCCTCCACACAGTGTTATGGGCAGCACATGGTCCTCCATACAGTATTATGGACACCACATGGTCCTCCATACAGTATTATGGACACAACATGGTCCTCCATACAGTATTATGGACACCACATGGTCCTCCATGTAGTATTATGGACACCACATGGTCCTCCACATACAGTATTATGGGCACCACATGGTCCTCCACACAGTATTATGGGCACCACATGGTCCTCCACACAGTATTATGGACACCACATGGTCCTCCATACAGTATTATGGACACCACATGGTCCTCCATACAGTATTATGGACACCACATGGTCCTCCATACAGTATTATGGGCAGCACATGGTCCTGCATCCAGTACTATGGGCACCATATATTGCTCCATACAGAATAATGAACCGCATATAATGCTCCATACAGTATGATCCCCATATATTGCTCCATTCAGTATAATGGACCCCATATATTGCTCCATAAAGTAAAATGAGCCCCATATATTGCTCCATACATAATGGGTACCATATAATGCTCCATACAGAATAATGGAGCCCAAATATTGCTCCATAAAGTATGGGCCCCATATATTGCTCCATACAGTATGGGCCCTATATATTGCTCCATAAATAGTGGGCCCAATATATTGCTCCATAAAGAATAGGCCCCATATAATGCTCCATAGATAATGGGCCCTATATAATACTCCATACATAATGGGCCCCATATATTGTTCAATAGATAATGAGCCCCATATAATACTCCATACATAATGGGCCCCATATATTGTTCAATAGATAATGAGCCCCATATAATACTCCATACATAATGAGCCCCATATATTGTTCAATAGATAATAAGCCCCATATAATACTCCTTACATAATGAGCCCCATATAATACTCCTTACATAAAAAAAAAATCAAATACTCACCGCTCCTTGCTGGAAGCAGGCCTGTCTCATCAGCGTCTTCCGACTCTCTGCACTGGGACTGCTCAGCAGAGGGCGCTCTGTAGTGACGTCATCGCGCCCTCTGCCCTGAGATGTCACAGAGTAAGAAGACGCAGAAGACAGAGGAGCAGCAGAGGAACAGGGAGAGGTAAGTATTGCAAACAGTTTAAAGCACTGGGGAAGGCCCAGTGCAAGTGCCCATTCGCTGGCATCAGGCCCCGCCGACTCATGGGCCCCATAGCGCGCTGGTGTCCCAGAGGGTGAGTGGGCCCCCTGCTCGCTCAGGGCCCAGGCACTTGCCCGGGTGGTGATGCCGGCCCTGGGTACAACACATACGGCACCTGTTTTTAACTGATCCGCTGCAATGATTATGTAGGAAACTGTATTCATTTACAATCATCCACAGCGTGAGAGAAAACAGATACAACATTACTGAATAAACAGAAACCCTGCAAGTATAAGAAAATGATTTTATTAAAAATATTTTGCATATCAATCCAGTTTGAAAAAAAATAACTTATTAAGCATTTTTTGCAACGTAGCAGTCCACATCTGACCGACTCCTGTAACTCTGGACACAGTATAATAGTGTGGCCGCTGTTCTCTAGCAGGACCCTCTAATGATAGAAGCAGGACGGCATACTGGATCTCGCACAACGCTACCTGCATGCCATCTGATTTGCTACTGTAAGTGCTCCAGCCGTATAAATATCACTATGTATACAATATACTCCGAAAAGATGTCAGGGATTACTCTGAAGTAAAAATATTGTGGCCCCCATTGAGCAGGAACGATTAGAGATGGACAAGCTCCAGTTGGCAGACAGTCAGTGATGGCGGAGAGCTGATCATCTTTACTCGCTGCTCATTAGGAAAGTGGTCGCTTTCTGAAACCATTTGACTCTGAACTCGGCGTCAGACGGCATTATGTAAGAGGCCAATGTCTGAGTGGTTTTTGTGTCCGTTTGTCCTTCCTCTGTTCTTTCTGCGAAAAGATCCTCACCCATAACCTAAGGACTAAAATAAAGTTGAATTGTTACTAATATTATTTTTTTAAATTTAGCACATGAATTGAATTTCATGTATTAAAAGAAAACTTTCCCTCCGATGTCCACAAAACTGAGCGCCACTACATAAGCCACAAATAGTCTCCCCTCTCTCTCCCAGTCTGTGCAGCGGACGGGAACCATTTAAATGGGTGCAGGGCCGATTTTAGATAAAGTGGGGCCCTGGGGAAAAGTTTAAAGTGGGGTCCCAAATGCTGACATACAGCACCACACAAACATTTAGCTTGTATTTACATGCGCTGAGATCAGGCCGCTAAACGAGCGCAATCCACAATACTGAAGCCGTTCGACGCTTGTTTCCCGACCTCTTTACACCAGCTGAGGAAGAATGATGGATACAGAACAATCACTAATAGACCAATCTGTCCCCATACAGCATCATGTTATCCACCGGCCGATGTGCTGCTGAGAACAAGGATTTTTGTTCTGGCATAAACAATCCAATTACTCGATGAATAGGCAGCATTTTGCTGGTTTAGTATAATACATACCATAGTCCTCCATATTTTATAATGTGCCCCACAGCCCCCCATATTGTATAATGAGGCCCATAGTCCTCCATATAGTATAATATACTCCCCACAGCCCTCCATATTGTATAATGTGCCCCACAGCGTTCAATATTGTATAATGTGGCCCATATTCCTCCAAATAGTATAATACACTCCCCATAGCTCTCTATATAGTATAATGCACCTCATAGTTCTCCATATAGTATAATGCACCTCATAGCCCTCCATATAGTATAATGCACCTCATAGCCCTCCCTATAGTATAATATACTCCCTATAGTCCTTCATATAGTATAATGCACTCCCCATAGTCTTTCATATTGTATAATGTGCCCCACAGCCCTCCATATTGTATCATGTGGCCCATATTCCTCCAAATAGTATAATACACTCTCCATAGCTCTCTATATAGTATAATGCATCTCATAGTTCACCATATAGTATAATTCACCTCATAGTCCTCCATATAGTATAATGCACCCCATAGCCCTCCATATTGTATAATGCCGCCCATATTCCTCAATATAGTAAATACATTCCCCATAGCCCTCCATATAGTATAATACACTGCCCCATAGCCCTCCATATAGTATAATACACTGCCCCATAACCCTCCATATAGTATAATATACTGCCCCATAGCCCTTCATATAGTAGAATACACTCCATATAGTATAATGCACTCCCCAAAGTCTTCAATATTGTATAATGTGCCCCACAGAGCTCCATATTGTATAATGTGACCCATATTCCTCCAAATAGTATAATACACTCCCCGTAGCCCTCCACATAGTATAATGCACCTCATAGTTCTCCATATAGTATAATGAACCTCATAGTCCGCCATATAGTATAATACACTCCCCATAGCCCTCCATATAGTATAATGCACTCCCCATAGCCCTCCATATAGTAAAATGCACTTCATAGTCCTCCATATAGTATAATACACTCCCCATAGCCCTCTAAATAGTATAATGCACTCCCCAAAGTCCTCCATATAGTATAATATACGGTCCATAGTCCTCCATATAGTATAATGCACTCCCAATAGTCCTCGATATAGTATAATGTGCCCCACAGCCCTCCATATTGTATAATGTGGCCCATATTCCTCAATATAGTATAATACATTCCCCATAGTCCTCCATATAGTATAATATACTGCCCCATAGCCCTTCATATAGTATAATACACTCCATATAGTATAATGCACTCCCCAAAGTCTTCAATATTGTATAATGTGCCCCACAGAGCTCCATATTGTATAATGTGACCCATATTCCTCCAAATAGTATAATACACTCCCCGTAGCCCTCCACATAGTATAATGCACCTCATAGTTCTCCATATAGTATAATGAACCTCATAGTCCGCCATATAGTATAATACACTCCCCATAGCCCTCCATATAGTATAATGCACTCCCCATAGCCCTCCATATAGTAAAATGCACTTCATAGTCCTCCATATAGTATAATACACTCCCCATAGCCCTCTAAATAGTATAATGCACTCCCCAAAGTCCTCCATATAGTATAATATACGGTCCATAGTCCTCCATATAGTATAATGCACTCCCAATAGTCCTCGATATAGTATAATGTGCCCCACAGCCCTCCATATTGTATAATGTGGCCCATATTCCTCAATATAGTATAATACATTCCCCATAGTCCTCCATATAGTATAATACACTGCCCCACAGCCCTCCATATAGTATAATACACTGCCCCATAGCCCTCCATATAGTATAATGCACTCCCTATAGACCTCCCTATAGTATAATGTACTCCCCATAGTCCTCCATATTGTATAATGTGGCCCATATTCCTCCAAATAGTATAATACACTCCCCATAGCCCTCCACATAGTATAATGCACCTCATATAAATCCATATAGTATAATACACTTCCCATAGCCCTCCATATAGTATAATGCACCTCATAGTCCTCCATATAGTATAATACACTCCCCATAGCCCTCCATATAGTATAATACACTCCCCATAGCCCTCCATATAGTATAATGCACCTCATAGTCCTCCATATAGTTTAATACACTCCCCATAGCCCTCCATATAGTATAATGCACCTCATAGTCCACCATATAGTATAATACACTCCCCATAGCCCTCCATATAGTATAATACACTCCCCATAGCCCTCCATATAGTATAATGCACCTCATTGTCCTCCATATAGTATAATGCACCTCATTGTCCTCCATATAGTATAATGCACTCCCCATAGCCCTCCATATTAGTATAATGCACCTCATAGTCCTCCATATAGTATAATACACTCCCCATAGCCCTCCATATAGTATAATACACTCCCCATAGCCCTCCATATAGTATAATGCACCTCATAGTCCTCCATATAGTATAATACACTCCCCATAGCCCTCCATATAGTATAATATACTCCCCATAGTCCTCCATATAATGGAATGCACCTCATAGTCCTCCATATAGTATAATGCACTCCCTATAGCCCTCCATATAGTATAATGCCACTCCCTATAGCCCTCCCTATAGTATAATGCACTCCCTATAGCCCTCCCTATAGTATAATGCACTCCCTATAGCCCTCCCTATAGTATAATGCAGTCTCCATAGTCCTTCATAGTGTATAATGCATTCTCCTCAGTCCTTAATAGAGTATAATGCAGCCTCCCTATAGTATAATGCAGCCAAACATATAGTACATATAATATAATGCAACCCATAGTCCTCGATAAAGTATAATTCGGCCCCAACCATAGAGTATAATTCAGCCACTCCATACAGTATAATACAGCCCCCAAGTTCTGCAGTATTATGGTCACCACGTATAAAAAACAAATACATACAATACTCACCTCTCCTCGTTCTCCAGCTGCTCCATGCTCTGCAGAGCGTCTCAGCAGCTCCACTCTGCAGGCACAGTCATTCCCCCGCTACCGATACAGTTCAATGCGCGATGCGGGGGGACGAACTCACAGGCCCTATAGCGGCACGCCACGGGCTGGAGGCCCCAGGCAGATGCCTAGTCTGCCTGCCCTTACGCTGGCCCTGAATGAGTGTCTCATGCTGGGGACGTGTTTTTCTGCTTTTTTTCTTGCCATAGTACAAATTCTATTCAGTAGGACTATCAGCTGTGTATCCACCTGACTTCTGCACAACACAACTGATGGTCCCAACTCCATTTATAAGGCAAGAAATCCCACTTATTAAACCTGACAGGGTACACCTGTGAAGTGAAAACCATTTCCGGTGACTACCTCTTGAAGATCATCAAGAGAATGCCAAAAGTGTGCAAAGCAGTCATCAAAGCAAAAGGTGGCTACTTTGAAGAACCTATAATATAAGACATATTTTTAGTTGTTTCACACTTTTTTGTTAAGTATATAATTCCACATGTGTTAATTCATAGTTTTGATGCCTTCAGCGTGAATGTACAATTTTCATAGTCATTGAAAATACAGAAAAATCTTTAAATGATAAGGTGGGTCCAAACTTTTGGTCTGTTACTGTATATATCCAGGATGTGTGATCAAGGGGTGTCATACATACCAGAATGGGGGATCAAGGGGTGTCATGCATACCAGGATGGGTGATCAAGGGATGCCATGCATACCAGGATGGGGGATCAAGGGGTGCCATGCATACCAGGATGGGGGATCAAGGGGTGCCATGAAAACTAGGATGGGGATCAGGGGGTACCATGCATACCAGGATGGTAGATCAAAGGGGTGCCATGAATACCAGGATGGGGGATCAATGGGTGCCATGCATTCCAGGATGGGGATGAGGGCCACGTATACCAAGATGGGATGGGGGCCACATATACCAGGAAGGAGGGACCATACATACCAGGATGGAGGATATTAACAGAATTCGGGGACATTACCCCAATACCAATGTCAGCAGCAGACTCCTATTAGACAAAGATAGCCCAAGTATACATAAAATGCAGTTTTTAAAAGGAAGGTTTTTATGATTAAGGGAAAAGGAAATACAAACCTACAGGGCCCTGTGTGAAAAAAGTGATGCCCCTCCCTCCTTAAAACATAAATGAACTGTGATTTGTCACATCTTTGGGAAGCTGAGTTCAATTTCCGTAGCCCCACACAGCCCTGTTTACTACCACACCTGTTATCAATCAAGAAATCACTTAAATAGGACATGCCTGACAAAGTGAAGTAGAACAAAAGATCCTCTAAAGCTAGACATCATGCTGCGATCCAAAGAAATTCAGGACCAAATGAGAAACAAAGTAATTGAGATCTATCAGTCTGGAAAAAGTTCTAAAGCCATTTCTAAAGATTTGGGACTCCAGCGAACCACAGTGGGAGTCATTATCCACAATAGGCAAAAATATGGAACAATGGTGAACTTTCCTAGGCGTGGCCGGCGGATCAAAATTACCCAAAGAGCGCAGCAATGACTCATCCAAGAGGTCACAAAAGACCCCACAACAACATCCAGAGAACTGCAGGTCTCACTTGCCTCAGTTAAGGACAGTGTTCATGACTACAAATGACACGCATAGCAGAGTTCCAAGACGAAAACCACTGCTGAGCAATAAGAACAAAGGCTCATCTCAGTTTTGGCAGAAAACATCTTGATGATCGCCAAGACTTTTGGGAGAATTCTCTGTGGACTGACAAGACAAAAGTTGAACTTTTTGGAAGGTGTATGTCCCATTACATCTGGCGTAGAAGTAACACTGCATTTCAAAAAAGGAACATCATACCAACAGTAAAATATGGTGGCGGTAGCGTGATGGTCTGGGACTGTTATGCTGCTTCAGGACCTGGAAGACTTGCTGTGGTAAATGGAACCATGAATTCTGCTGGTTAACCAAAAAATCCTGAAAGAGAATGTCTGGCCATCTGTTCATGACCTCAAACTGAAGTGCACTTGGGTTATGCAGCAGGACAATGATCCAAAACACAGGAGTAAGTCCACCTCTGAATGGCTTAAGGAAAACAAAATTAAGACTTTGCAGTGGCTTAGTCAAAGTCCTGACTAGTGTTGAGCGAGCACTAAAATACTCGGGTGCTCGAAGCTCGGGCCGAGCTCGCCGTGATACTCGGGTGCTCGACCCGAGCAACGAGCCCAATGTTATTCTATGGGAGACTCGAGCATTTTTGCGGTGGCACCCCCGGCAATCTTTTAAAAGCCTAGCAAGTGCCCAAAACGATAGTGACAGTGCTCAAATGACATGGGGACAGCATGGGGATCGCCCCAGGAAGCACTTCTGACCCCCAGGTCACTGCTGTCAACAACGTGGTCAGAGGTATTAAGCCACTTTTACAGGCTCACAATAAAACGAAAGTGAAACTTTTTTCCTGTGAAATATGTTAAGGAACATCCTTTCCAGGGAAAAGACTTGTGTATAAGTTAAAATAAATGACCAAAAACAAAAATACTCCTCCACACCTTCGGCTATGTTCACAAGTAGCATTTTTTATGCGTTTTTGCACTTTTGTATTGCTTTCAACTATGACAAATGCATTCACCGGGAAATGTCATTTTAACATTTTACAACCTTATCTGGCCATCTGCTGTGTGACACATGCATAAAGTGCTGAAAAGACATGGGAACAGCATGGGGAAGACCCCTGGAAGCATCTCTGACTCCCAGGTCACTGTCTAAAAGTGTGCCCATCATAAGTGATCCTTGCCGCATCAGAAGATGCAGACTTGCAACTATCCCCATGCAAGTTCTAGTCCCAGGGCAGTGTTCAATTGTACCTCCCCCATTCCTTGCAATACAAGCGCAAGTATGCAGCCTGCCACCCACCCACCCCCAGGCTGCAATACCATACTGCTAGCTTGCTTGAACTTGAAATTGCGCCTTTTAGGCTTGTGGAGGCGGAATCTGGCCACCACGTCATGGCTGTGTTGGCGGCCTGGAATCCATACTCAGTCCCCAGCCGCCCGGCGGCCGGGTGTCCATACTCAGTCCCCAGCCGCCCCGCGGCCGAGTGTCCACACGGTCCCCAGCCGCCTGGGGGCAGTCGGGTGTCCATAAACGGTCCCCAGCCGCCCCCATTTCTCCTTGGAACATCCCCCCACACACTTTTCTTAGCCCGGCCTGCTTTAGGCAGCATTGGACGAGCCCACCAGAGAACCAGACTCCTCCGGTGGGCCCTGACTTCTCCATCGGTGGAGTTGAGAGTGCCAAGGTGAGGAGCATGATGATGATGACAGAAGTTAGCATCTGCTATGTTTTCTTTTAATGCAAGTGTAAGTGTGCAGCCTGCCACCCACCCACCCCCAGACTGCAATTCATACTGCTAGCTTGCACTTGAAATGGGGCCTTTTAATTTAGAGGAGGCCGAAGCTGGCCACTACCTCATGGCTGCTTCGGCAGCGAGGTCTCCATACTCAGTCCCCAGCTGCCCCTATTTGTCCTGGTGTGCCTTATACATAAGATTAAGCGCGTATACCAAAACATTACCTGTGCCCTCCCCAGTGCATTTAGTGGGAAGGAGAGCCTATTCCGCTGTAGTATGTGCATGCCAAACTCCTGTTCATGGTACATGCGAAGATGCCTCTCACCTTGCACCTGTCGTTGCAGACTTGCAACTATCCCCATTCAAGTCCTTGTCCCAGGGCAGTGTTCAATTGTACATCTCCCATTCCTTGCAATGCAAGCGCAAGTATGCAGCCTGCCACCCACCCACCCCCAGGCTGCAATACCATACTGCTTGCTTGCTTGCACTTTAAATTGGGCCTTTTAGGCATGTGGAGGCGGAATCTGGCCACCACGCCATGGCTGTGTCGGCGGCCTGGTATCCATACTCAGTCCCCAGCCGCCTGGTGGCCGGGTGTCCCCGCTTGCTCCCCAGCCTCCAGGGGGTGGCCGGGTGTCTATATTCGGTCCCCAGCCACCCCTATTTGTACCGGTAACCTTTCCCACACTTTTCTTAGCCTGGCCTGCTTTAGGGCAGCATTGGCCGAGCCCACCGGACTATCAGACTCCTCCGGTGGGCCCTGGCTTCTCCATCAGGGGAGTTGAGAGAGCCAAGGTGAGGAGCATGATAAGGATGATAGAAGTTAGCATCTGCTTTGTTTTGTTGTAATGCAAGCGCATGTATGTAGTAGCGGCTAGGCCTGAGGAGGTCAGCGTTTTGGCGCATATCCTACCTCCTCCGAGGATTGATGGATGTTTTCCTGCTACTATCCAAGTTCTATGACTCCCGTTAAAACAAAGCTTCAGGTGATAAATGATGGATGAGGTAGTGGCAAAGGAGAAAGAGCAGGAGGAACAGGGACCATTCACATCAATATCAGGCCAGTCAACCAGATATGTCTTGTAGGATATGTTTCTGTAACAAAAGGAGCGGTTCGGCTGCACAGTTATAGGGCATACAGTGAGCGCAATGCCTACCAAAAATTTCGAGGCACTCCAATGCCCCTTGGAAATGACATGGAGGTCAGAGGGCGTTAACTAAACCTTTTTTTCCATTTATAGCAACTGGGTCTCCTGTGCACTGTTGGCCTAAGCAGTGAATGGAATGCTTTCCAAAAATTATGAGGTACTGCAATGCCCCTTACAAGAGCCATGTGTGGCACCCCAGGGGTCTGGTCACCACAGTAATAGAGATTACGTTGGAGAGCAAGTGGGAGGTTTCCTGGTCAGGATCCCTTAAACATGCAACATCCTCCTGCCCCAGTCCTGGGAGGGGAGAATTCTGCCCTTATAAACTGGATCTGGGGTGGGGTTGAGTGAGTCAGAGAACAGTCAGAGTCAGAGTGAGAGCAAGGGAAAGTAACAGCAAGGAGCTCTGTAGGAGCTTGGAGCTAAAGACGAGGGGCTGGAAGCTGAGCAGAGCTCGCCCTGGCAGAAGACAATAGGAACCGGACACAGGAGTCCGAAGCTGTGAGGACTTATATATCCAGCAGCAGAAACCAGCCGGCAGGGGATTTCAGGTCCTCTGGCCATAGAAGCCCGGAGGCTCAGTCACAAGCAAGGGACCAGCACCGCCGTCGTGGAGCGGAGGCTAACAGAAGTCCCCAAGTCACCAGCCATACGGGTGAGCACTACACGGTACACTCAGGGACGTGGGCTACTTCTACCCGCTTACAGCAAGGTAGCCAGGAAGAGTGCAGACAGACGGGGAGGCCTACAACTCCACCTGGCCAGGGGAACTCCTGCTTGCTCACAGACTGACCAGGCCTCTTATGCTAGCCAGTACTCCCGGGAGGGTCTACCTTATAATCATCAGTAAAGACCCTGAACTGCATTGCAAAGACTCTGAGTCATTCCTGCTGCGCTCGTGCACCATCACCCCCATCATCCACACTCACTGCCCTGAGGCTATACTTCTCCCGAGGGGAGTTATCCCATTTTATGCTGCACACACAACACCAGCCTCAGCGGTCTGCCTCGCAGCGGTGGTACTCCCTGACCGCAATCCACGGGTGGCGCAGTCGGACAATTAACCTCAAAACCTAAGAAAGATTGCCACTGGTTTGACCAGCCTGAGCCACGGGACCGGGTCACCACCACGGAGACTACAGACCCCAGAGACCCGGCACCGGGTATCCCACACACGTGTACAAACGGCCCAGGGGGCGCGTCACATGCAGTACAGCATATTACAAACATAAGTCCCATTATTGGGGAGTGGGTGTCCCATAGTATTTGCTTATGCCTTGCAAGCAAAAGCTGCCAAAAATTAGGACGGAGCAACTTGCAATGCCCCTTACAAGAGCCATGCAGTACAGCATATTACAAACATAAGTCCCATTATTGGGGAGTGGGTGTCCCATGGTATTTGCTTATGCTTTCCCAGCAAAAGCTGCCAAAAATTAGGACGGAGGAACTTGCAATGCTGGCACCCTGGTGGTATAGTGGTGGTGGAGGCTGAGGATAAGGAGAAGAAGATTAAACAGCCGAAACGAGGAAGCGTATACCCATGTGTGGGTGTGAAGCGGTGCATGTGAATACACCTCCCGAAATAACACAGTGAATTTGACTTTATGTTACTCTGCTGTCATTTGGTGGTGATGAGAAGTCTGGCCCAATCCAGCCCTTGTTCATTTTGATAAGGGTCAGCTTGTCAGCATTGTCAGTTGACAGGCGAGTGCGCTTATCAGTTATAATTCCCCCAGCGGCACTAAAAACACGCTCCGATAACACGCTAGCGGCAGGGCAGGCCAGGACCTCCAAGGCGTACAGAGCGAGTTCATTCCAAGTGTCCAGCTTGGATACCCAATAATTAAAAGGCACAGAGGAATCACGGAGGACGCTGGTACGATCGGCAAGGTACTCCCTCACCATCTTTTGAAACTTTCCACTCCTTGTGAGAGTACCCCGCGCCTCAGGGCCTGTAAGCTGGGCGGGTGTCAGAAAACTGTCCCAGAACATTGACAGTGTTCCCCTGCCTCTGCTGGATTGGAGTTGCATCTCTCTCACCTGTACACCTTGGTTGGGCAATGAACTGTGACCTCTGCTGCTAGCGTGTTCAGATGGGAATTTTTTTAAGAGTTCTGCAGCAAGGGCCTTCTGGTATTGCCCCATTTTTGTAGACCTCTCCACCTCAGGAATAAGAGAGTGAAAGTTCTCCTTGTAGCGGGGGTCTACAAGTGTCACCAACCAGTAATGACTGTCACCCAACATTTTGACAACGCGAGGGTCACGGTTAAGGCAGCGTAACATAAAGTCAGCCATGCGTGCCAGACTGGTAACGGGCAAGATTTCCGTGTCCTCAGCAAGATGACGACTGACCATGCTCTCCTCCTCCTCTTCCTCCTCCCCCCTGTCCTCAGGCCACCCACGCTGAACCGACGGTATGACACTTGTACAGGTACTACCGTCTACAACGCATGATAGCAACTCCTGTTCTTCCTCCTCCTCCTCCTCCTCTCCCTCATTGTCCCCCAATGCACGTTGGGATGAGATGAGGCTGGGCTGTGTGTAATCGCCCGCTACGGCTTCTTGATCCATCTCATCATACTCTGGCTGCAATGCCTCCTCTTTAATTCTCTGCAGAGAGCGTTGCAAAAGACAGACAAGTGAGATGCTGACACTAATGATGGCGTCATCGCCACTCACCATCTTGGTGGCCTCCTCAAAGTCTGTCAGGATGGTACATATGTCAGACATCCAGGTCCACTCCTGAGGTCTTATTCGTGGAGTCTGACCTGAATATCGACGGCCTTGTTGCAGCTGGTACTCCACAACTGCTCTCTTCTGCTCACAAATCCTTTGCAACATGTGGAGGGTAGAGTTCCAACGTGTGGGGACATCACACACCAGTCGGTGTGCCGGAAGCTGCAAACGCTGCTGCAACACAGCAAGGGCGGCGGAAGCTGTAGCCGACTTGCGAAAATGAGCTGACAGGCGGCGTACTTTCACGAGCAGATCTGGCAACTCGGGGTACGATTTAAGAAACCGCTGAACCACGAGGTTAAGCACATGAGCCAGGCATGGTACGTGTGTGATCTCACCTCGCCTCAGAGCCGCCACTAGGTTACGGCCATTGTCACACACGACCATGCCGGGATGTAGATTCAGCGGTCTCAGTCACAGATCTGCCTGCTCTTTCACAGCTGTCCACAACTCACAAGCAGTGTGAGGTTTATCACCTAAGCTTATGAGTTTCAGCACAGCCTGTTGCCGCTTGGCGGAGGCAGTACTGCAATGCTTCCAGCTTGTAACTGATGTGGTGATATCTGAGATGGAGGCTGAACATGAGGAGGAGGAGGAGGAGGAGGATGCGCAGGAGCTGTACACTGTGGGGGCAACTCTGACTGACATAGGGCCCGCAATCCTCGGTGTGGGGAGGATGTGTTCCGTCCCAAGGTCCGACTGGGTCCCGGCTTCCACTATGTTTACCCAGTGTGCCGTCAGAGAGATGTACCGTCCCTGGCCACAAGCACTTGTCCACGTGTCCGTTGTCAGGTGGACTCTCCCAGTAACTGCGTTGTTGAGGACACGGCAGATGCTTTGGGACACGTGCTTGTGTAGTGCGGGGATGGCACACCGGGCAAAATAGTGTCGGCTGGGGACCGAGTACCGAGGGACGGCCACCGCCATAAGATTGCGGAAGGATTCCGTCTCCACCAGCCTAAAAGGCAGCATTTCCAATGCAAGCAGTCGTGAAATGTGCGAATTTAGGACTGTGGCGGTGGGACATGGACGTGGACGTTGATGCTGTTTCTTGAGAAACTGCCATAACAAGTGAAGACTGAGAGGAGGGGGCATCTTTACATGCAGTATGGACAGGGGATTGCCTTGCACACACAACAGGGGGTTCTATTGCACGCGCAACAGTGGAAGAAGCAGTGGTGACACCCGCTGACACTGGTCGTGGACCCTGGGTTTCGCCCCACAAAGTCGGGTGCTTTGCTGCCATGTGCCTGATCATGCTGGTGGTGGTCAGGCTGGTAGTTTTGTCACCCCTGCTGATGCTGGCATGGCAGGTGGAACATACGGCCTTTTTGGGGTTATCAGCAGAGTCTTTAAAAAAATTCCAGACTCTGGAAGACCTACCGCTTGTACTGGCAACGTCCCTCGTGTTGGTGTTACGGGTAACGGTTGCCTGCCTTCTGTCTGCGGCCACCACACTGCTTCTTCCTGCCTGTTGGGGTACTCTGCCTCCCTCCCCCTGTGTGCTGCTGGCCTCACTCTGCATGTCCTCCTTCCACGTTGGGTCAGTTACTAGATCATCCACCACCTCCTCCTCTTCCACTTGCGCACCACGATCCTCCTCCTCACTTCCTGGCAATTGTGTCTCGTCATCGTCCACCTCTTGTGACAGATTGCCAACGTCGACTTCCTGTGGCCTTGGCTGTTCAAATATTTGGGCATCGCAACATGGGATCTCCTCTTCCACCACTTCAAGCGTATCAGGCGAGGGGCCCAAATATGGAAATGGACCAGTGAAAAGCTCTTCAGAGTGTCCAAGTGTGGGATCACTTGCTGTCTGACGACACTCGACATGATGGGAGGAAGGAGCATCAGGGTGAGGAGGAGTATGCGGTCGAGACTCACGGCTACTAAGAGTTGACCGTGTGGAAGACAGACCGGAGGTGGTGGTGCCCAGGTAACTGGAAGTATTGTCTGCTATCCAATTAATAACCTGTTCACACTGATCAGTTCTCAATACTAGTGTTGTTCTGTGCTTCCCTAGTAATTCGGTCAAGAAGTGGGAGCGAGAAGATGTGGCTGTTGGTTGTGGCACATTTTCACCTTGGCCACGGCCCCGTCCTCTGCACGAACCATCACCAGAACGTCCACTTCCACGTCCCTTGCCACGCGCCTTGCCCATTGTAAATGAAGTAAAATAGCTTACACTTGCACTATCAATGGAAAAAGGGTAATAAAGAGTAGATTAGAACCGTGGAAGAGGAAAACCACAGTTATTGTTTACTGGGGTATACCACACTTTTTTAAATAGAGATATTTGCGGCTGAACAGTGAGCGACACACTCAAACTGCTTTTTTTTTAGACACCAAAGGCCCAAAACTGGATAGTACAGCGATTTGACCTGTGGAACTGCGAAACCACACTGGGATGTCGGGCCTACACAAGACTATTTTCAACAGATATATTTTTGTGTCACAACAGTCAGGAGACACTACTGTTTTTCTTTACGGAAAAAACTACCAAAACCTGAATAATAGAGATTTTTTACCGTGGAACAGCAAAACCACAGTTATAATTTACTGGTGTATACCAGGCTTTTTAAAATATATATATATTTGCGGCTGAACAGTGAGCGACACACTCAAACTGTTTTTTTTAGATACAAATGGCCCGAAAGTGGATAATACAGAGGTTTGTACCGTGGAACTGCAAAACCACACTTGTATTTCTCGGGCCTACACCAGACTATTTTCAACAGATATATTTGTGTCTGAAAAATCAGGGAGACACTATTTTTCATTTTTTTTACAGCAAAAAATGCAAAAAGCAGGATAATAGAGATTTTTTACCGTGGAACAGCAAAAGCACACTTCTGTCTCTCTGGCCTACACCAGACTATTTTCAACAGATATATTTAAAAATCAGGGATACACTATTATTATTTTTATACAGCAAAAAATGCCAAAAACAGGATAATAGAGATGTTTTACCGTGGAACATCAAAACCACAGTAATAATTTACTGGTGTATACCAGGCCTTTTAAAATATATATATATTTGCGGCTGAACAGTGAGCGACACACTCAAACTGTTTTTTTTAGATACAAATGGCCCAAAAGTGGATAATACAGAGGTTTGTACCGTGGAACTGCAAAACCACACTTGTATTTCTCGGACCTACACCAGACTATTTTCAACAGATATATTTGTGTCTGAAAAATCAGGGAGACACTATTTTTTTTTTTTTTACAGCAAAAAATGCAAAAAGCAGGATAATAGAGATTTTTTACCGTGGAACAGCAAAAGCACACTTCTGTCTCTCTCGCCTACACCAGACTATTTTCAACAGATATATTTGTGTCTGAAAAATCAGGGAGACACTATTATTATTTTTATACAGCAAAAAATGCCAAAAACAGGATAATAGAGATGTTTTACCGTGGAACATCAAAACCACAGTAATCATTTACTAATTTACTGGTGTATACCAGGCTTTTTAAAACATATATATATATTTGCGGCTGAACAGTGAGCGACACACTCAAACTGTTTTTTTTAGATACAAATGGCCCAAAAGTGGATAATACAGAGGTTTGTACCGTGGAACTGCAAAACCACACTTGTATTTCTCGGGCCAACACCAGACTATTTTCAACAGATATATTTGTGTCTGAAAAATCAGGGAGGCACTATTTTTTTTTTTTTTACAGCAAAAAATGCAAAAAGCAGGATAATAGAGATTTTTTACCGTGGAACAGCAAAAGCACACTTCTGTCTCTCTGGCCTACACCAGACTATTTTCAACAGATATATTTGTGTCTGAAAAATCAGGGAGACACTTATTATTTTTATACAGCAAAAAATGCCAAAAACAGGATAATAGAGATGTTTTATCGTGGAACATCAAAACCACAGTAATAATTTACTGGTGTATACCAGGCTTTTTAAAATATATATATATTTGCGGCTGAACAGTGAGCGACACACTCAAACTGTTTTTTTTAGATACAAAGGGCCCATAGAACTGCAAAACCACACTTCTATTTCTCTGGCCTACACCAGACTATTTTCAACAGATATATTTTGTGTCTAAAAAATCAGAGGCACACTTTTTTTTTGGGGGGGGGGGAGGCACCAAAAGGTTATTAAGATGGGTATTTGTACATTGGGAAGGAGGAAAAAAAAAAGAGGATTTAGATAAAAAAAAAAAGGATTTTTCCTGGCCCCCGGGACCTGGAGCTAAGTCCAGCAATTTCAGCAACAGGAGCAGCACACAGGACTGTAATGCAGCATTTGCTGGTATAACCACTGCGTCTCCTATACAGCCTGCCTGCCTGCCTGATATCTGGGATGGATATTAGTCCTGAGAAGGACTGTTTGTTTGATCTGGCAGCCTTTACAGACCCTACACTAACTATTTTGCAGGATATATCTCTCCCTAAATCAGCAGCGCTGTCCCTACACTGTCTGATCCGGAGCGACTGTGTCCAAGATGGCGGCGCCCGGTTTTAAACACTCGAGGTGACGCTGTGCGGCCAGCCAATCACTGTAATGCCCACAACCAACATGGCTGCGGCATTACAGTTACTGGCTGGCAATCCCTGCATGTTCATTGGCTCTGTAAAGAGCGACAAACATGCAGGGCGGAGACCCGAGATCCCGCCCGAGTAACCCGGAAATGCTCGGTGCTCGCCGAACATCCCGAGTAGCGTGATGCTCGGGCGAGTACCGAGCAGTGTCGAGCATGTTCGCTCAACACTAATCATGTCTTATTCTCCAGTCACCTCCAGAGCTGCGGTCACTATTCTGCTGTTACATTGTGTCTTATTCTCCAGTCACCTCCAGAGCTGCACTCACTATTCTGCTGTTACATCATATCTTATCCTCCAGTCACCTCCAGAGCTGCACTCATTATTCTGCTGTTACATCGTGTCTTATCCTCCAGTCACCTCCAGAGCTGCACTCATCATTCGGCTGTTACATCGTTTCTTAACCTCCAGTCACCTCCAGAGCTGCAGTCACTATTCTGCTGTAACATCGTGTCTTATCCTTCAGTCACTTCCAGAGCTGCAGTCACTATTCTGCTGTTACATCGCATCTTATCCTCCAGTCACCTCCAGAGCTGCACTCACTATTCTGATGTTACTTTGTGTCTTATCCTCCAGTCACTTCCAGAGCTGCAGTCACTATTCTACTGTTACTTCATATCTTATCCTCAGGTCACCTCCAGAGATGCAGTTTCTATTCTGCTGTTACATCATGTCTTATCCTCCAGTCACCTCCAGAGCTGCACTCACTATTCTACTGTTACATCGTGTCTTATCCTCAAGTCTCCTCCAGAGCTGCAGTCAATATTTTGATGTTACATCGTGTCTTATCCTCCAGTCACATCCAGAGCTGCACTAACTATTCTGCTGTTACATCGTGTCTTATCCTCCAGTCACCTGCAGAGCTGCAGTAACTATTCTGCTGTTACATCGTGTCTTATCCTCCAGTCACCTCCAGAGCTGCTGTCTCTACTCTGTTGTTGCATCAGGTCTTATCCTCCAGTCACCGCCAGAGCTGCACTCACCATTCTGCTGTTACATCGTGTCTTATTCTCCACTCACCTCCAGAGCTGCACTCACCATTCTGCTGTTATATCATGTCTTATCCTCCGGTCACCTCCAGAGCTGTAGTCTCTATTCTGCTGTTACATCATATCTTATCCTCGAGTCACCTCTAGAGCTCCAGTCACTATTCTGCTGTTACATAATGTCTTATCCTCCAGTCACCTCCAGGGCTGCAGTCACATTTCTGCTGTAACATCGTGTCTTATCCTCCAGTCACCTCCAGAGCAGCAGTCACTATTCTGATGTTACATCACATCTTATCCTCCAGTCACCTCCAGAGCAGCAGTCACTATTCTGATGTTACATCACATCTTATCCTCCAGTAAACTCCAGAGCTGCACTCACTATTCTGCTGTTACATCGCGTCTTATCCTCCAGTCACCTCCAGAGCTGCAGTCACTATTCTGCTGTTACATCGTGTCATATCCTCCAGTCACCTCCAGAGCTGTAGTCACTATTCTGCTGTTAAAAAGTGTATTATTCTCCAGTCACCTCCAGAGCTGCAGTCACTATTCTGCTGTTACATCATGTCTTATCCTCCAGTCACCTCCACAACTGCAGTCACTTTTCTGCTGTTACATCGTGTCTTACCCTCAAGTCACCTCCAGAGCTGCAGTCACTATTCTGATGTTACATCACATCTTATACTCCAGTCACCTCCAGAGCTGCACTCACTATTCTGCTGTTACATCGCGTCTTATCCTCCAGTCACCTCCAGAGCTGCAGTCACTATTCTGCTGTTACATCGTATCTTATCCTCCAGTCACCTCCAGAGCTGCAGTCACTATTCTGCTGTTACATAGTGTATTATTCTCCAGTCACCTCCAGAGCTGCAGTCACTATTCTGCTGTTACATCGTGTATTATCCTCCAGTCACCTCCAGAGCTGCAGTCATTATTCTGCTGTTACATCAGTTCTTATCCTCCAGTCACCTCCAGAGCTGCACGCACTATTCTGCTGTTACATCGTGTCTTATCCTCCAGTCACCTCCAAAGCTGAACTCACATTCTGCTGTTACATTGTGTCTTATCCTCTAGTCACCTCCTGAGCTGTAGTCACTATTCTGCTGTTACATCAGGTCTTATCCTCCAATCACCTCCAGAGCTGCACTCACTATTCTGTTGTTACTATGTGTCTTATCCTCCAGTCACCTCCAGAGCTGCACTCACCATTCTGCAGTTACATTGTGTCTTATCCTCCAGTCACCTCCAGAGCTGTGGTCACTAATCTGCTGTTACATCATGTCTTATCCTCCAGTCACCTCCAGAGCTGCAATCACTATTCTGCTGTTACATCATGTCTTATCCTCCAGTCACCTCCAGAGCTGCGGTCACTATTCTGCTGTTACATCAGGTCTTATCCTCCAGTGACCTCCAGAGCTGCACTCACTATTCTGCTGTTACATCGTGTTTTATCCTCCAGTCACCTCCAGAGCTGCACTCACCATTCTGCTGTTACATCGTGTCTTATCTTCCAGTCACCTCCAGAGCTGCACTCACCATTCTACTATTACATCATGTCTTATCCTCCAGTCACCTCCAGAGCTGCAGTCTCTATTTTGCTGTTACATCATGTCTTATCCTAGAGTCACCTCCAGAGCTGCAGTCACTATTCTGCTGTTACATCAGGTCTTATCCTCCAGTGACCTCCAGAGCTGCACTCACTATTCTGCTTGACATCTTGTTTTATTCTCCAGTCACCTCCAGAGCTGCACTCACCATTCTGCTGTTACATCGTGTCTTATCTTTCAGTCACCTCCAGAGCTGCACTCACTATTCTGCTGTTACATCATGTCTTATCCTCCAGCGACCTCCAGAGCTGCACTCACTATTCTGCTTGACATCGTGTTTTATTCTCCAGTCACCTCCAGAGCTGCACTCACTATTCTGCTGTTACATCATGTCTGATCCTCCAGTCACCTCCAGAGATGCAGTCTTCATTCTGCTGTTACATCATGTCTTATCCTCCAGTTCCCTCCAGAGCTGCAGTCTCTATTCTGCTGTTACATCGTTTCTTATCCTCCAGTCACCTCCACAGCTGCAGTCACTATTCTGCTGTTACATCACATCTTATACTCCAGTCACCTCCAGAGCTGCACTCACTATTCTGCTGTTACATCGTGTCTTATCCTCCAGTCACCTCCAGAGCTGCACTCACTTTTCTACTGTTACATCATGTCTTATCCTCAAGTCTCCATCAGAGCTTCAGTCACTATTCTGCTGTTACATCGTGTCTTATCCTCCAGTCACCTCCAGAGCTGCAGAAACTATTCTGTTGTTACATTGTGTCTTATCCCCAGTCACCTCCAGAGCTGCAGTCACTATTCTGCTGTTACATCGTGTCTTATCCTCCAGTCACCTCCAGAGCTACAGTCACTATTCTGATGTTACATCACATCTTACCCTACAGTCACCTCCAGAGCTGCACTCACTATTCTTCTGTTACATCTTGTCTTATTCTCCAGTCACCTCTAGTGCTGCACTCACTATTCTGCTGTTACATCGTGTCTTATCCTCCAGTCACCTCCAGAGCTGCAGTCACTATTCTACTGTTACATCGTGTCTTATTCTCCAGTCACCTCCAGAGCTGCACTCACTATTCTGCTGTTACATCGTGTCTTAACCTCCAGTCACCTCCAGAGCTGCATTCACTATTCTGCTGTTACATCGTGTCTTATCCTCCAGTCACCTCCAGAGCTGCAGTCTCTATTCTGCTGTTACATCATGTCTTATACTCCAGTCACCTCCAGAGCTGCAGTCACTTTTCTGCTGTTACATCGTGTCTTATCCTCCAGTCACCTCCAGAGCTGCAGTCACTATTCTGCTGTTATATCATGTCTTATCCTGCAGTCACCTCCAGAGCTGCAGTCACTATTCTGCTGTTACATCTGGTCTTATCCTCCAGTCACCTCCAGAGCTGCACTCACTATTCTGCTGTTACATCGTGACTTATCCTCCAGCCACCTCCAGAGCTGCACTCACCATTCTGCTTTTACATTGTGTCTTATCCTCCAGTCACCTCCAGAGCTGTAGTCACTATTCTGCTGTTGCATCATGTCTTATCCTCCAGTCACCTCCAGAGCTGCAGTCACTATTCTGCTGTTACATCATGTCTAATCCTCCAGTCACCTGCAGAGCTGCAGTCACTATTCTGCTGTTACATCTGGTCTTATCCTCCAGTCACCTCTAGAGCAGCACTCACCATTCTGCTGTTACATCGTGTCTTATCCTCCTGTCACCTCTAGAGCAGCACTCACCATTCTGCTGTTACATTGTGTCTTATCCTCCAGTCATCTCCAGAGCTGTAGTCACTATTCTGCTGTTACATCATGTGTTATACTCCAGTCACCTCCAGAGCTGCAGTCACTATTCTGATGTCACATCACATCTTATCCTACAGTCACCTCCAGAGCTGCACTCACTATTCTTCTGTTACATCTTGTCTTATTCTCCAGTCACCTCTAGTGCTGCACTCACTATTCTGCTGTTACATCGTGTCTTATCCTCCAGTCACCTCCAGAGCTGCAGTCACTATTCTGCTGTTGCATCATGTCTTATCCTCCAGTCACCTCCAGAGCTGCACTCACTATTCTGCTGTTACATCGTGTCTTATCCTTCATTCACCTCCAGAGCTGCCATCACTATTCTGCAGTTACATCATGTCTTATCCTCCAGTCACCTCCAGAGCTGCAGTCACTATTCTGCTGTTACATCAGGTCTTATCTTCCAGTCACCTCCAGAGCTGCACTCACTATTCTGCTGTTACATCGTGTCTTATCCTCCAGTCACCTCCAGAGCTGCACTCACCATTCTGTTGTTACATTGTCTCTTTTCCTTCTGTCACCTCCAGAGCAGCAGTCACTATTCTACTGTTACATCTGGTCTTATCCTCCAGTCACCTCCAGAGCTGCACTCACTATTCTGCTGTTACATCGTGACTTATCCTCCAGCCACCTCCAGAGCTGCACTCACCATTCTGCTTTTACATTGTGTCTTATTCTCCAGTCACCTTCAGAGCTGCACTCACTATTCTGCTGTTACATCGTGTCTTATACTCCAGTCACCTCCAGAGCTGCAGTCACTATTCTGCTGTTACATCAGGTCTTATCCTCCAATCACTTCCAGAGATGCACTCACTATTCTGCTGTTACATCGTGTCTTATCCTCCAGTCACCTCCAGAGCTGCAGTCTCTATTCTGCTGTTACATCATGTCTTATACTCCAGTCACCTCCAGAGCTGCAGTCACTTTTCTGCTGTTACATCGTGTCTTATCCTCCAGTCACCTCCAGAGCTGCAGTCACTATTCTGCTGTTATATCGTGTCTTATCCTGCAGTCACCTCCAGAGCTGCAGTCACTATTCTGCTGTTACATCTGGTCTTATCCTCCAGTCACCTCCAGAGCTGCACTCACTATTCTACTGTTACATCGTGACTTATCCTCCAGCCACCTCCAGAGCTGCACTCACCATTCTGCTTTTACATTGTGTCTTATCCTCCAGTCACCTCCAGAGCTGTAGTCACTATTCTGCTGTTGCATCATGTCTTATCCTCCAGTCACCTCCAGAGCTGCAGTCACTATTCTGCTGTTACATCATGTCTAATCCTCCAGTCACCTGCAGAGCTGCAGTCACTATTCTGCTGTTACATCTGGTCTTATCCTCCAGTCACCTCTAGAGCAGCACTCACCATTCTGCTGTTACATCGTGTCTTATCCTCCTGTCACCTCTAGAGCAGCACTCACCATTCTGCTGTTACATCATGTGTTATCCTCCAGTCACCTCCAGAGCTGCAGTCACTATTCTGATGTCACATCACATCTTATCCTACAGTCACCTTCAGAGCTGCACTCACTATTCTGCTGTTACATCTTGTCTTATTCTCCAGTCACCTCTAGTGCTGCACTCACTATTCTGCTGTTACATCGTGTCTTATCCTCCAGTCACCTCCAGAGCTGCAGTCACTATTCTGCTGTTACATCAGGTCTTATCTTCCAGTCACCTCCAGAGCTGCACTCACTATTCTGCTGTTACATCGTGTCTTATCCTCCAGTCACCTCCAGAGCTGCACTCACCATTCTGTTGTTACATTGTCTCTTTTCCTTCTGTCACCTCCAGAGCAGCAGTCACTATTCTACTGTTACATCGTGTCTTATTCTCCATTCACCTCCAGAGCTGCACTCACTATTCTGCTGTTACATCGTGTCTTATCCTCCAGTCACCTCCAGAGCTGCAGTCACTATTCTGCTGTTACATCAGGTCTTATCCTCCAATCACCTCCAGAGATGCACTCACTATTCTGCTGTTCCATCGTGTCTTATCCCCCAGTCACCTCCAGAGCTGCAGTCTCTATTCTGCTGTTACATCATGTCTTATACTCCAGTCACCTCCAGAGCTGCAGTCACTTTTCTGCTGTTACATCGTGTCTTATTCTCCAGTCACCTCCAGAGCTGCAGTCACTATTCTGCTGTTATATCGTGTCTTATCCTGCAGTCACCTCCAGAGCTGCAGTCACTATTCTGCTGTTACATCTGGTCTTATCCTCCAGTCACCTCCAGAGCTGCACTCACTATTCTGCTGTTACATCGTGACTTATCCTCCAGCCACCTCCAGAGCTGCACTCACAATTCTGCTTTTACATTGTGTCTTATCCTCCAGTCACCTCCAGAGCTGTAGTCACTATTCTGCTGTTGCATCATGTCTTATCCTCCAGTCACCTCCAGAGCTGCATTCACTATTCTGCTGTTACATCATGTCTAATCCTCCAGTCACCTGCAGAGCTGCAGTCACTATTCTGCTGTTACATCTGGTCTTATCCTCCAGTCACCTCTAGAGCAGCACTCACCATTCTGCTGTTACATCGTGTCTTATCCTCCTGTCACCTCTAGAGCAGCACTCACCATTCTGCTGTTACATTGTGTCTTATCCTCCAGTCATCTCCAGAGCTGTAGTCACTATTCTGCTGTTACATCATGTGTTATCTTCGAGTCACCTCCAGAGCTGCAGTCACTATTCTGATGTCACATCACATCTTATCCTACAGTCACCTCCAGAGCTGCACTCACTATTCTTCTGTTACATCTTGTCTTATTCTCCAGTCACCTCTAGTGCTGCACTCACTATTCTGCTGTTACATCGTGTCTTATCCTCCAGTCACCTCCAGAGCTGCAGTCACTATTCTGCTGTTACATCAGGTCTTATCCTCCAGTCACCTCCAGAGCTGCAGTCACTATTCTGCTGTTACTTCAGGTCTTATCTTCCAGTCACCTCCAGAGCTGCACTCACTATTCTGCTGTTACATCGTGTCTTATCCTCCAGTCACCTCCAGAGCTGCGCGCACCATTCTGTTGTTACATTGTCTCTTTTCCTTCTGTCACCTCCAGAGCAGCAGTCACTATTCTACTGTTACATCGTGTCTTATTCTCCAGTCACCTCCAGCGCTGCACTCACTATTCTGCTGTTACATCGTGTCTTATACTCCAGTCACCTCCAGAGCTGCAGTCACTATTCTGCTGTTACATCAGGTCTTATCCTCCAATCACCTCCAGAGATGCACTCACTATTCTGCTGTTACATCGTGTCTTATCCTCCAGTCACCTCCAGAGCTGCAGTCTCTATTCTGCTGTTACATCATGTCTTATACTCCAGTCACCTCCAGAGCTGCAGTCACTTTTCTGCTGTTACATCGTGTCTTATCCTGCAGTCACCTCCAGAGCTGCAGTCACTATTCTACTGTTACATCGTGTCTTATTCTCCAGTCACCTCCAGAGCTGCACTCACTATTCTGCTGTTACATCGTGTCTTATCCTCCAGTCACCTCCAGAGCTGCAGTCACTATTCTGCTGTTACATCAGGTCTTATCCTCCAATCACCTCCAGAGATGCACTCACTATTCTGCTGTTACATCGTGTCTTATCCTCCAGTCACCTCCAGAGCTGCAGTCTCTATTCTGCTGTTACATCATGTCTTATACTCCAGTCACCTCCAGAGCTGCAGTCACTTTTCTGCTGTTACATCGTGTCTTATCCTGCAGTCACCTCCAGAGCTGCAGACACTATTCTGCTGTTACATCTGGTCTTATCCTCCAGTCACCTCCAGAGCTGCACTCACTATTCTGCTGTTACATCTGGTCTTATCCTCCAGTCACCTCCAGAGCTGCAGTCACTATTCTGCTGTTAAATCGTGTCTTATCCTTCATTCACCTCCAGAGCTGCCATCACTATTCTGCTGTTACATCATGTCTTATCCTCCAGTCACCTCCAGAGCTGCAGTCACTATTCTGCTGTTACATCAGGTCTTATCTTCCAGTCACCTCCAGAGCTGCACTCACTATTCTGCTGTTACATCGTGTCTTATCCTCCAGTCACCTCCAGAGCTGCACTCACCATTCTGTTATTACATTGTCTCTTTTCCTTCTGTCACCTCCAGAGCAGCAGTCACTATTCTACTGTTACATTGTGTCTTATTCTCCAGTCACCTCCAGAGCTGCACTCACTATTCTGCTGTTACATCAGGTCTTATCCTCCAATCATCTCCAGAGATGCACTCACTATTCTGCTGTTACATCGTGTCTTATCCTCCAGTCACCTCCAGAGCTGCAGTCTCTATTCTGCTGTTACATCATGTCTTATACTCCAGTCACCTCCAGAGCTGCAGTCACTTTTCTGCTGTTACATCGTGTCTTATCCTCCAGTCACCTCCAGAGCTGCAGTCACTATTCTGCTGTTATATCGTGTCTTATCCTGCAGTCACCTCCAGAGCTGCAGTCACTATTCTGCTGTTACATCTGGTCTTATCCTCCAGTCACCTCCAGAGATGCACTCACTATTCTGCTGTTACATCGTGTCTTATCCTCCAGTCACCTCCAGAGCTGCAGTCTCTATTCTGCTGTTACATCATGTCTTATACTCCAGTCACCTCCAGAGCTGCAGTCACTTTTCTGCTGTTACATCGTGTCTTATCCTCCAGTCACCTCCAGAGCTGCAGTCACTATTCTGCTGTTATATCGTGTCTTATCCTGCAGTCACCTCCAGAGCTGCAGTCACTATTCTGCTGTTACATCTGGTCTTATCCGCCAGTCACCTCCAGAGCTGCACTCACTATTCTGCTGTTACATCGTGACTTATCCTCCAGCCACCTCCAGAGCTGCACTCACCATTCTGCTTTTACATTGTGTCTTATCCTCCAGTCACCTCCAGAGCTATAGTCACTATTCTGCTGTTGCATCATGTCTTATCCTCCAGTCACCTCCAGAGCTGCAGTCACTATTCTGCTGTTACATCATGTCTAATCCTCCAGTCACCTGCAGAGCTGCAGTCACTATTCTGCTGTTACATCTGGTCTTATCCTCCAGTCACCTCTAGAGCAGCACTAACCATTCTGCTGTTACATCGTGTCTTATCCTCCTGTCACCTCTACAGCAGCACTCACCATTCTGCTGTTACATTGTGTCTTATCTTCCAGTCATCTCCAGAGCTGTAGTCACTGTTCTGCTGTTACATCATGTGCTATCCTCCAGTCACCTCCAGAGCTGCAGTCACTATTCTGATGTCACATCACATCTTATCCTACAGTCACCTCCAGAGCTGCACTCACTATTCTTCTGTTACATCTTGTCTTATTCTCCAGTCACCTCTAGTGCTGCACTCACTATTCTGCTGTTACATCGTCTCTAATCCTCCAGTCACCTCCAGAGCTGCAGTCACTATTCTGCTGTTACATCAGGTCTTATCTTCCAGTCACCTCCAGAGCTGCACTCACTATTCTGCTGTTACATCGTGTCTTATCCTCCAGTCACCTCCAGAGCTGCACTCACCATTCTGTTGTTACATTGTCTCTTTTCCTTCTGTCACCTCCAGAGCAGCAGTCACTATTCTACTGTTACATCGTGTCTTATTCTCCATTCACCTCCAGAGCTGCGCTCACCATTCTGCTGTTACATTGTGTCTTATCCTCCAGTCATCTCCAGAGCTGTAGTCACTATTCTGCTGTTACATCATGTGTTATCCTCCAGTCACCTCCAGAGCTGCAGTCACTATTCTGATGTCACATCACATCTTATCCTACAGTCACCTCCAGAGCTGCACTCACTATTCTTCTGTTACATCTTGTCTTATTCTCCAGTCACCTCTAGTGCTGCACTCACTATTCTGCTGTTACATCGTGTCTTATCCTCCAGTCACCTCCAGAGCTGCAGTCACTATTCTGCTGTTACATCGTGTCTTATCCTTCATTCACCTCCAGAGCTGCACTCACTATTCTGCTGTTACATCATGTCTTATCCTCCAGTCACCTCCAGTACTGCAGTCACTATTCTGCTGTTACATCAGGTCTTATCTTCCAGTCACCTCCAGAGCTGCACTCACTATTCTGCTGTTACATCGTGTCTTATCCTCCAGTCACCTCCAGAGCTGCACTCACCATTCTGTTATTACATGGTCTCTTTTCCTTCTGTCACCTCCAGAGCAGCAGTCACTATTCTACTGTTACATCGTGTCTTATTCTCCAGTCACCTCCAGAGCTGCACTCACTATTCTGCTGTTACATCGTGTCTTATCCTCCAGTCACCTCCAGAGCTGCAGTCTCTATTCTGCTGTTACATCATGTCTTATACTCCAGTCACCTCCAGAGCTGCAGTCACTTTTCTGCTTACATCGTGTCTTATCCTCCAGTCACCTCCAAAGCTGCAGTCACTATTCTGCTGTTATATCGTGTCATATCCTGCAGTCACCTCCAGAGCTGCAGTCACTATTCTGCTGTTACATCTGGTCTTATCCTCCAGTCACCTCCAGAGCTGCATTCACTATTCTGCTGTTACATCGTGACTTATCCTCCAGCCACCTCTAGAGCTGCACTCACCATTCTGCTTTTACATTGTGTCTTATCCTCCAGTCACCTCCAGAGCTGCAGTCACTATTCTGCTGTTACATCATGTCTAATCCTCCAGTCACCTGCAGAGCTGCAGTCACTATTCTGCTGTTACATCTGGTCTTAACCTCCAGTCACCTCTAGAGCAGCACTCACCATTCTGCTGTTACATCGTGTCTTATCCTCCTGTCACCTCTAGAGCAGCACTCACCATTCTGCTGTTACATTGTGTCTTATCCTACAGTCATCTCCAGAGCTGTAGTCAGTATTCTGCTGTTACATCATGTGTTATCCTCCAGTCACCTCCAGAGCTGCAGTCACTATTCTGATGTCACATCACATCTTATCCTACAGTCACCTCCAGAGCTGCACTCACTATTCTTCTGTTACATCTTGTCTTATTCTCCAGTCACCTCTAGTGCTGCACTCACTATTCTGCTGTTACATCGTGTCTAATCCTCCAGTCACCTCCAGAGCTGCAGTCACTATTCTGCTGTTACATCAGGTCTTATCTTCCAGTCACCTCCAGAGCTGCACTCACTATTCTGCTGTTACATCGTGTCTTATCCTCCAGTCACCTCCAGAGCTGCACTCACCATTCTGTTGTTATATTGTCTCTTTTCCTTCTGTCACCTCCAGAGCAGCAGTCACTATTGTACTGTTACATCGTGTCTTATTCTCCATTCACCTCCAGAGCTGCACTCACTATTCTGCTGTTACATCGTGTCTTATCCTCCAGTCACCTCCAGAGCTGCAGTCACTATTCTGCTGTTACATCAGGTCTTATCCTCCAATCACCTCCAGAGATGCACTCACTATTCTGCTGTTACATCGTGTCTTATCCTCCAGTCACCTCCAGAGCTGCATTCTCTATTCTGCTGTTACATCATATCTTATACTCCAATCACCCCAAGAGCTGCAGTCACTTTTCTGCTGTTACATCGTGTCTTATCCTCCAGTCACCTCCAGAGCTGCAGTCACTATTCTGCTGTTATATCGTGTCTTATCCTGCAGTCACCTCCACAGCTGCAGTCACTATTCTGCTGTTACATCTGGTCTTATCCTCCAGTCACCTCCAGAGCTGCACTCACTATTCTGCTGTTACATCGTGACTTATCCTCCAACCACCTCCAGAGCTGCACTCACCATTCTGCTGTTACATTGTGTCTTATCCTCCAGTCACCTCCAGAGCTGCAGTCACTATTCTGCTGTTACATCGTGTCTTATCCTCCAGTCACCTCCAGAGCTGCAGTCTCTATTCTGCTGTTACATCATGTCTTATACTCCAGTCACCTCCAGAGCTGCAGTCACTTTTCTGCTTACATCGTGTCTTATCCTCCAGTCACCTCCAAAGCTGCAGTCACTATTCTGCTGTTATATCGTGTCTTATCCTGCAGTCACCTCCAGAGCTGCAGTCACTATTCTGCTGTTACATCTGGTCTTATCCTCCAGTCACCTCCAGAGCTGCATTCACTATTCTGCTGTTACATCGTGACTTATCCTCCAGCCACCTCTAGAGCTGCACTCACCATTCTGCTTTTACATTGTGTCTTATCCTCCAGTCACCTCCAGAGCTGCAGTCACTATTCTGCTGTTACATCATGTCTAATCCTCCAGTCACCTGCAGAGCTGCAGTCACTATTCTGCTGTTACATCTGGTCTTAACCTCCAGTCACCTCTAGAGCAGCACTCAGCATTCTGCTGTTACATCGTGTCTTATCCTCCTGTCACCTCTAGAGCAGCACTCACCATTCTGCTGTTACATTGTGTCTTATCCTACAGTCATCTCCAGAGCTGTAGTCAGTATTCTGCTGTTACATCATGTGTTATCCTCCAGTCACCTCCAGAGCTGCAGTCACTATTCTGATGTCACATCACATCTTATCCTACAGTCACCTCCAGAGCTGCACTCACTATTCTTCTGTTACATCTTGTCTTATTCTCCAGTCACCTCTAGTGCTGCACTCACTATTCTGCTGTTACATCGTGTCTAATCCTCCAGTCACCTCCAGAGCTGCAGTCACTATTCTGCTGTTACATCAGATCTTATCTTCCAGTCACCTCCAGAGCTGCACTCACTATTCTGCTGTTACATCGTGTCTTATCCTCCAGTCACCTCCAGAGCTGCACTCACCATTCTGTTGTTATATTGTCTCTTTTCCTTCTGTCACCTCCAGAGCAGCAGTCACTATTGTACTGTTACATCGTGTCTTATTCTCCATTCACCTCCAGAGCTGCACTCACTATTCTGCTGTTACATCGTGTCTTATCCTCCAGCCACCTCCAGAGCTGCACTCACTATTCTGCTGTTACATCGTGTCTTATCCTCCAGTCACATTCAGAGCTGCACTCACCATTCTGCTGTTACATCGTGTCTTATCTTCCAGTCACCTCCAGAGCTGCACTCACCATTCTACTATTACATCATGTCTTATCCTCCAGTCACCTCCAGAGCTGCAGTCTCTATTTTGCTGTTACATCATGTCTTATCCTAGAGTCACCTCCAGAGCTGCAGTCACTATTCTGCTGTTACATCAGGTCTTATCCTCCAGTGACCTCCAGAGCTGCACTCACTATTCTGCTTGACATCTTGTTTTATTCTCCAGTCACCTCCAGAGCTGCACTCACCATTCTGCTGTTACATCGTGTCTTATCTTTCAGTCACCTCCAGAGCTGCACTCACTATTCTGCTGTTACATCATGTCTTATCCTCCAGCGACCTCCAGAGCTGCACTCACTATTCTGCTTGACATCGTGTTTTATTCTCCAGTCACCTCCAGAGCTGCACTCACTATTCTGCTGTTACATCATGTCTGATCCTCCAGTCACCTCCAGAGATGCAGTCTTCATTCTGCTGTTACATCATGTCTTATCCTCCAGTTCCCTCCAGAGCTGCAGTCTCTATTCTGCTGTTACATCGTTTCTTATCCTCCAGTCACCTCCACAGCTGCAGTCACTATTCTGCTGTTACATCACATCTTATACTCCAGTCACCTCCAGAGCTGCACTCACTATTCTGCTGTTACATCGTGTCTTATCCTCCAGTCACCTCCAGAGCTGCACTCACTTTTCTACTGTTACATCATGTCTTATCCTCAAGTCTCCATCAGAGCTTCAGTCACTATTCTGCTGTTACATCGTGTCTTATCCTCCAGTCACCTCCAGAGCTGCAGAAACTATTCTGTTGTTACATTGTGTCTTATCCCCAGTCACCTCCAGAGCTGCAGTCACTATTCTGCTGTTACATCGTGTCTTATCCTCCAGTCACCTCCAGAGCTACAGTCACTATTCTGATGTTACATCACATCTTACCCTACAGTCACCTCCAGAGCTGCACTCACTATTCTTCTGTTACATCTTGTCTTATTCTCCAGTCACCTCTAGTGCTGCACTCACTATTCTGCTGTTACATCGTGTCTTATCCTCCAGTCACCTCCAGAGCTGCAGTCACTATTCTACTATTACATCGTGTCTTATTCTCCAGTCACCTCCAGAGCTGCACTCACTATTCTGCTGTTACATCGTGTCTTAACCTCCAGTCACCTCCAGAGCTGCATTCACTATTCTGCTGTTACATCGTGTCTTATCCTCCAGTCACCTCCAGAGCTGCAGTCTCTATTCTGCTGTTACATCATGTCTTATACTCCAGTCACCTCCAGAGCTGCAGTCACTTTTCTGCTGTTACATCGTGTCTTATCCTCCAGTCACCTCCAGAGCTGCAGTCACTATTCTGCTGTTATATCATGTCTTATCCTGCAGTCACCTCCAGAGCTGCAGTCACTATTCTGCTGTTACATCTGGTCTTATCCTCCAGTCACCTCCAGAGCTGCACTCACTATTCTGCTGTTACATCGTGACTTATCCTCCAGCCACCTCCAGAGCTGCACTCACCATTCTGCTTTTACATTGTGTCTTATCCTCCAGTCACCTCCAGAGCTGTAGTCACTATTCTGCTGTTGCATCATGTCTTATCCTCCAGTCACCTCCAGAGCTGCAGTCACTATTCTGCTGTTACATCATGTCTAATCCTCCAGTCACCTGCAGAGCTGCAGTCACTATTCTGCTGTTACATCTGGTCTTATCCTCCAGTCACCTCTAGAGCAGCACTCACCATTCTGCTGCTACATCGTGTCTTATCCTCCTGTCACCTCTAGAGCAGCACTCACCATTCTGCTGTTACATTGTGTCTTATCCTCCAGTCATCTCCAGAGCTGTAGTCACTATTCTGCTGTTACATCATGTGTTATACTTCAGTCACCTCCAGAGCTGCAGTCACTATTCTGATGTCACATCACATCTTATCCTACAGTCACCTCCAGAGCTGCACTCACTATTCTTCTGTTACATCTTGTCTTATTCTCCAGTCACCTCTAGTGCTGCACTCACTATTCTGCTGTTACATCGTGTCTTATCCTCCAGTCACCTCCAGAGCTGCAGTCACTATTCTGCTGTTGCATCATGTCTTATCCTCCAGTCACCTCCAGAGCTGCACTCACTATTCTGCTGTTACATCGTGTCTTATCCTTCATTCACCTCCAGAGCTGCCATCACTATTCTGCAGTTACATCATGTCTTATCCTCCAGTCACCTCCAGAGCTGCAGTCACTATTCTGCTGTTACATCAGGTCTTATCTTCCAGTCACCTCCAGAGCTGCACTCACTATTCTGCTGTTACATCGTGTCTTATCCTCCAGTCACCTCCAGAGCTGCACTCACCATTCTGTTGTTACATTGTCTCTTTTCCTTCTGTCACCTCCAGAGCAGCAGTCACTATTCTACTGTTACATCGTGTCTTATTCTCCAGTCACCTTCAGAGCTGCACTCACTATTCTGCTGTTACATCGTGTCTTATACTCCAGTCACCTCCAGAGCTGCAGTCACTATTCTGCTGTTACATCAGGTCTTATCCTCCAATCACTTCCAGAGATGCACTCACTATTCTGCTGTTACATCGTGTCTTATCCTCCAGTCACCTCCAGAGCTGCAGTCTCTATTCTGCTGTTACATCATGTCTTATACTCCAGTCACCTCCAGAGCTGCAGTCACTTTTCTGCTGTTACATCGTGTCTTATCCTCCAGTCACCTCCAGAGCTGCAGTCACTATTCTGCTGTTATATCGTGTCTTATCCTGCAGTCACCTCCAGAGCTGCAGTCACTATTCTGCTGTTACATCTGGTCTTATCCTCCAGTCACCTCCAGAGCTGCACTCACTATTCTGCTGGTACATCGTGACTTATCCTCCAGCCACCTCCAGAGCTGCACTCACCATTCTGCTTTTACATTGTGTCTTATCCTCCAGTCACCTCCAGAGCTGTAGTCACTATTCTGCTGTTGCATCATGTCTTATCCTCCAGTCACCTCCAGAGCTGCAGTCACTATTCTGCTGTTACATCATGTCTAATCCTCCAGTCACCTGCAGAGCTGCAGTCACTATTCTGCTGTTACATCTGGTCTTATCCTCCAGTCACCTCTAGAGCAGCACTCACCATTCTGCTGTTACATCGTGTCTTATCCTCCTGTCACCTCTAGAGCAGCACTCACCATTCTGCTGTTACATCATGTGTTATCCTCCAGTCACCTCCAGAGCTGCAGTCACTATTCTGATGTCACATCACATCTTATCCTACAGTCACCTTCAGAGCTGCACTCACTATTCTGCTGTTACATCTTGTCTTATTCTCCAGTCACCTCTAGTGCTGCACTCACTATTCTGCTGTTACATCGTGTCTTATCCTCCAGTCACCTCCAGAGCTGCAGTCACTATTCTGCTGTTACATCAGGTCTTATCTTCCAGTCACCTCCAGAGCTGCACTCACTATTCTGCTGTTACATCGTGTCTTATCCTCCAGTCACCTCCAGAGCTGCACTCACCATTCTGTTGTTACATTGTCTCTTTTCCTTCTGTCACCTCCAGAGCAGCAGTCACTATTCTACTGTTACATCGTGTCTTATTCTCCATTCACCTCCAGAGCTGCACTCACTATTCTGCTGTTACATCGTGTCTTATCCTCCAGTCACCTCCAGAGCTGCAGTCACTATTCTGCTGTTACATCAGGTCTTATCCTCCAATCACCTCCAGAGATGCACTCACTATTCTGCTGTTCCATCGTGTCTTATCCTCCAGTCACCTCCAAAGCTGCAGTCTCTATTCTGCTGTTACATCATGTCTTATACTCCAGTCACCTCCAGAGCTGCAGTCACTTTTCTGCTGTTACATCGTGTCTTATTCTCCAGTCACCTCCAGAGCTGCAGTCACTATTCTGCTGTTATATCGTGTCTTATCCTGCAGTCACCTCCAGAGCTGCAGTCACTATTCTGCTGTTACATCTGGTCTTATCCTCCAGTCACCTCCAGAGCTGCACTCACTATTCTGCTGTTACATCGTGACTTATCCTCCAGCCACCTCCAGAGCTGCACTCACAATTCTGCTTTTACATTGTGTCTTATCCTCCAGTCACCTCCAGAGCTGTAGTCACTATTCTGCTGTTGCATCATGTCTTATCCTCCAGTCACCTCCAGAGCTGCATTCACTATTCTGCTGTTACATCATGTCTAATCCTCCAGTCACCTGCAGAGCTGCAGTCACTATTCTGCTGTTACATCTGGTCTTATCCTCCAGTCACCTCTAGAGCAGCACTCACCATTCTGCTGTTACATCGTGTCTTATCCTCCTGTCACCTCTAGAGCAGCACTCACCATTCTGCTGTTACATTGTGTCTTATCCTCCAGTCATCTCCAGAGCTGTAGTCACTATTCTGCTGTTACATCATGTGTTATCTTCGAGTCACCTCCAGAGCTGCAGTCACTATTCTGATGTCACATCACATCTTATCCTACAGTCACCTCCAGAGCTGCACTCACTATTCTTCTGTTACATCTTGTCTTATTCTCCAGTCACCTCTAGTGCTGCACTCACTATTCTGCTGTTACATCGTGTCTTATCCTCCAGTCACCTCCAGAGCTGCAGTCACTATTCTGCTGTTACATCAGGTCTTATCCTCCAGTCACCTCCAGAGCTGCAGTCACTATTGTGCTGTTACTTCAGGTCTTATCTTCCAGTCACCTCCAGAGCTGCACTCACTATTCTGCTGTTACATCGTGTCTTATCCTCCAGTCACCTCCAGAGCTGCGCGCACCATTCTGTTGTTACATTGTCTCTTTTCCTTCTGTCACCTCCAGAGCAGCAGTCACTATTCTACTGTTACATCGTGTCTTATTCTCCAGTCACCTCCAGCGCTGCACTCACTATTCTGCTGTTACATCGTGTCTTATACTCCAGTCACCTCCAGAGCTGCAGTCACTATTCTGCTGTTACATCAGGTCTTATCCTCCAATCACCTCCAGAGATGCACTCACTATTCTGCTGTTACATCGTGTCTTATCCTCCAGTCACCTCCAGAGCTGCAGTCTCTATTCTGCTGTTACATCATGTCTTATACTCCAGTCACCTCCAGAGCTGCAGTCACTTTTCTGCTGTTACATCGTGTCTTATCCTGCAGTCACCTCCAGAGCTGCAGTCACTATTCTACTGTTACATCGTGTCTTATTCTCCAGTCACCTCCAGAGCTGCACTCACTATTCTGCTGTTACATCGTGTCTTATACTCCAGTCACCTCCAGAGCTGCAGTCACTATTCTGCTGTTACATCAGGTCTTATCCTCCAATCACCTCCAGAGATGCACTCACTATTCTGCTGTTACATCGTGTCTTATCCTCCAGTCACCTCCAGAGCTGCAGTCTCTATTCTGCTGTTACATCATGTCTTATACTCCAGTCACCTCCAGAGCTGCAGTCACTTTTCTGCTGTTACATCGTGTCTTATCCTGCAGTCACCTCCAGAGCTGCAGACACTATTCTGCTGTTACATCTGGTCTTATCCTCCAGTCACCTCCAGAGCTGCACTCACTATTCTGCTGTTACATCTGGTCTTATCCTCCAGTCACCTCCAGAGCTGCAGTCACTATTCTGCTGTTAAATCGTGTCTTATCCTTCATTCACCTCCAGAGCTGCCATCACTATTCTGCTGTTACATCATGTCTTATCCTCCAGTCACCTCCAGAGCTGCAGTCACTATTCTGCTGTTACATCAGGTCTTATCTTCCAGTCACCTCCAGAGCTGCACTCACTATTCTGCTGTTACATCGTGTCTTATCCTCCAGTCACCTCCAGAGCTGCACTCACCATTCTGTTATTACATTGTCTCTTTTCCTTCTGTCACCTCCAGAGCAGCAGTCACTATTCTACTGTTACATTGTGTCTTATTCTCCAGTCACCTCCAGAGCTGCACTCACTATTCTGCTGTTACATCAGGTCTTATCCTCCAATCACCTCCAGAGATGCACTCACTATTCTGCTGTTACATCGTGTCTTATCCTCCAGTCACCTCCAGAGCTGCAGTCTCTATTCTGCTGTTACATCATGTCTTATACTCCAGTCACCTCCAGAGCTGCAGTCACTTTTCTGCTGTTACATCGTGTCTTATCCTCCAGTCACCTCCAGAGCTGCAGTCACTATTCTGCTGTTATATCGTGTCTTATCCTGCAGTCACCTCCAGAGCTGCAGTCACTATTCTGCTGTTACATCTGGTCTTATCCTCCAGTCACCTCCAGAGATGCACTCACTATTCTGCTGTTACATCGTGTCTTATCCTCCAGTCACCTCCAGAGCTGCAGTCTCTATTCTGCTGTTACATCATGTCTTATACTCCAGTCACCTCCAGAGCTGCAGTCACTTTTCTGCTGTTACATCGTGTCTTATCCTCCAGTCACCTCCAGAGCTGCAGTCACTATTCTGCTGTTATATCGTGTCTTATCCTGCAGTCACCTCCAGAGCTGCAGTCACTATTCTGCTGTTACATCTGGTCTTATCCGCCAGTCACCTCCAGAGCTGCACTCACTATTCTGCTGTTACATCGTGACTTATCCTCCAGCCACCTCCGGAGCTGCACTCACCATTCTGCTTTTACATTGTGTCTTATCCTCCAGTCACCTCCAGAGCTGTAGTCACTATTCTGCTGTTGCATCATGTCTTATCCTCCAGTCACCTCCAGAGCTGCAGTCACTATTCTGCTGTTACATCATGTCTAATCCTCCAGTCACCTGCAGAGCTGCAGTCACTATTCTGCTGTTACATCTGGTCTTATCCTCCAGTCACCTCTAGAGCAGCACTAACCATTCTGCTGTTACATCGTGTCTTATCCTCCTGTCACCTCTACAGCAGCACTCACCATTCTGCTGTTACATTGTGTCTTATCTTCCAGTCATCTCCAGAGCTGTAGTCACTGTTCTGCTGTTACATCATGTGTTATCCTCCAGTCACCTCCAGAGCTGCAGTCACTATTCTGATGTCACATCACATCTTATCCTACAGTCACCTCCAGAGCTGCACTCACTATTCTTCTGTTACATCTTGTCTTATTCTCCAGTCACCTCTAGTGCTGCACTCACTATTCTGCTGTTACATCGTGTCTAATCCTCCAGTCACCTCCAGAGCTGCAGTCACTATTCTGCTGTTACATCAGGTCTTATCTTCCAGTCACCTCCAGAGCTGCACTCACTATTCTGCTGTTACATCGTGTCTTATCCTCCAGTCACCTCCAGAGCTGCACTCACCATTCTGTTGTTACATTGTCTCTTTTCCTTCTGTCACCTCCAGAGCAGCAGTCACTATTCTACTGTTACATCGTGTCTTATTCTCCATTCACCTCCAGAGCTGCGCTCACCATTCTGCTGTTACATTGTGTCTTATCCTCCAGTCATCTCCAGAGCTGTAGTCACTATTCTGCTGTTACATCATGTGTTATCCTCCAGTCACCTCCAGAGCTGCAGTCACTATTCTGATGTCACATCACATCTTATCCTACAGTCACCTCCAGAGCTGCACTCACTATTCTTCTGTTACATCTTGTCTTATTCTCCAGTCACCTCTAGTGCTGCACTCACTATTCTGCTGTTACATCGTGTCTTATCCTCCAGTCACCTCCAGAGCTGCAGTCACTATTCTGCTGTTACATCGTGTCTTATCCTTCATTCACCTCCAGAGCTGCACTCACTATTCTGCTGTTACATCATGTCTTATCCTCCAGTCACCTCCAGTACTGCAGTCACTATTCTGCTGTTACATCAGGTCTTATCTTCCAGTCACCTCCAGAGCTGCACTCACTATTCTGCTGTTACATCGTGTCTTATCCTCCAGTCACCTCCAGAGCTGCACTCACCATTCTGTTATTACATGGTCTCTTTTCCTTCTGTCACCTCCAGAGCAGCAGTCACTATTCTACTGTTACATCGTGTCTTATTCTCCAGTCACCTCCAGAGCTGCACTCACTATTCTGCTGTTACATCGTGTCTTATCCTCCAGTCACCTCCAGAGCTGCAGTCTCTATTCTGCTGTTACATCATGTCTTATACTCCAGTCACCTCCAGAGCTGCAGTCACTTTTCTGCTTACATCGTGTCTTATCCTCCAGTCACCTCCAAAGCTGCAGTCACTATTCTGCTGTTATATCGTGTCTTATCCTGCAGTCACCTCCAGAGCTGCAGTCACTATTCTGCTGTTACATCTGGTCTTATCCTCCAGTCACCTCCAGAGCTGCATTCACTATTCTGCTGTTACATCGTGACTTATCCTCCAGCCACCTCTAGAGCTGCACTCACCATTCTGCTTTTACATTGTGTCTTATCCTCCAGTCACCTCCAGAGCTGCAGTCACTATTCTGCTGTTACATCATGTCTAATCCTCCAGTCACCTGCAGAGCTGCAGTCACTATTCTGCTGTTACATCTGGTCTTAACCTCCAGTCACCTCTAGAGCAGCACTCACCATTCTGCTGTTACATCGTGTCTTATCCTCCTGTCACCTCTAGAGCAGCACTCACCATTCTGCTGTTACATTGTGTCTTATCCTACAGTCATCTCCAGAGCTGTAGTCAGTATTCTGCTGTTACATCATGTGTTATCCTCCAGTCACCTCCAGAGCTGCAGTCACTATTCTGATGTCACATCACATCTTATCCTACAGTCACCTCCAGAGCTGCACTCACTATTCTTCTGTTACATCTTGTCTTATTCTCCAGTCACCTCTAGTGCTGCACTCACTATTCTGCTGTTACATCGTGTCTAATCCTCCAGTCACCTCCAGAGCTGCAGTCACTATTCTGCTGTTACATCAGGTCTTATCTTCCAGTCACCTCCAGAGCTGCACTCACTATTCTGCTGTTACATCGTGTCTTATCCTCCAGTCACCTCCAGAGCTGCACTCACCATTCTGTTGTTATATTGTCTCTTTTCCTTCTGTCACCTCCAGAGCAGCAGTCACTATTGTACTGTTACATCGTGTCTTATTCTCCATTCACCTCCAGAGCTGCACTCACTATTCTGCTGTTACATCGTGTCTTATCCTCCAGTCACCTCCAGAGCTGCAGTCACTATTCTGCTGTTACATCAGGTCTTATCCTCCAATCACCTCCAGAGATGCACTCACTATTCTGCTGTTACATCGTGTCTTATCCTCCAGTCACCTCCAGAGCTGCATTCTCTATTCTGCTGTTACATCATGTCTTATACTCCAATCACCCCAAGAGCTGCAGTCACTTTTCTGCTGTTACATCGTGTCTTATCCTCCAGTCACCTCCAGAGCTGCAGTCACTATTCTGCTGTTATATCGTGTCTTATCCTGCAGTCACCTCCACAGCTGCAGTCACTATTCTGCTGTTACATCTGGTCTTATCCTCCAGTCACCTCCAGAGCTGCACTCACTATTCTGCTGTTACATCGTGACTTATCCTCCAACCACCTCCAGAGCTGCGCTCACCATTCTGCTGTTACATTGTGTCTTATCCTCCAGTCACCTCCAGAGCTGCAGTCACTATTCTGCTGTTACATCATGTCTAATCCTCCAGTCACCTGCAGAGCTGCAGTCACTATTCTGCTGTTACATCTGGTATTATCCTCCAGTCACCTCTAGAGCAGCACTCACCATTCTGCTGTTACATTCCGTCTTATCCTCCAGTCATCTCCAGAGCTGTAGTCACTATTCTGCTGTTACATCATGTCTTATCCTCCAGTCACCTCCAGAGCTGCAGTCACTATTCTGCTGTTACATCATGTCTTATCCTCCAGCCACCTCCAGAGCTGCACTCACTATTCTGCTGTTACATCGTGTCTTAATCTTCAGTCACCTCCAGAGCTGCCGTCGCTATTCTGCAATTACATCGTGTCTTATCCTCCAGTCACCTCCAGAGCAGCGGTTACTATTCTGCTGTTACAACAGGTCTTATCCTCCAGTCACCTCCAGAGCTACTGTCTCTATTCTGCTGTTACGTCGTGTCTTATCCTCCAGTCACCTCCAGAGCTGCAGTCACTATTCTGCTGTTACATCGCATCTTATCCTCCAGTCACCTCCAGAGATCCACTCACTATTCTGCTGTTACATCGTGACTTATCCTCAAGTCTCCTCCAGAGCTGCAGTCACTATTGTGCTGTTGCATCGTGTCTTCTCCTCCAGTCACCTCCAGAGCTGCACTCACTATTCTGGTGTTACATCATGTCTTATCCTCCAGTCACCTCCAGAGCTGCAGTCACTATTCTGCTGTTGCATCAGGTCTTATCCTCCAGTCTCCTCCAGAGCTGCAATCACTATTCTGCTGTTACATCGTGTCTTATCCTCCAATCACCTCCAGAGCTGCACTCACTATTCTGCTGTTACATTGCATCTTATCCTCCAGTCACCTCCGAGCTACACTCACTATTCTGCTGTTACATCGTGTCTTATCCTCCAGTAACCTCCAGAGCTGCAGTCACTTTTCTACTGTTACATCAGGTCTTATCCTCCAGTCACCTCCAGAGATGCAGTCACTATTCTACTCTTACATCGTGTCTTATCCTCAAGTCTCCTCCAGAGCTGCAGTCACTATTCTGCTGTTGCATCGTGTCTTCTCCTCCAGTCACCTCCAGAGCTGCACTCACTATTCTGGTGTTACATCGTGTCTTATCCTCCAGTCACCTCCAGAGCTGCAGTCACTATTCTACTCTTACATCGTGTCTTATCCTCAAGTCTCCTCCAGAGCTGCAGTCACTATTCTGCTGTTGCATCGTGTCTTCTCCTCCAGTCACCTCCAGAGCTGCACTCACTATTCTGGTGTTATATCGTGTCTTATCCTCCAGTCACCTTCAGAGCTGCAGTCACTTTTCTGCTGTTACATCGTGTCTTTTCCTCCAGTAACATTCAAAGCTGCAGTCACTATTCTGATGTTACATCACATCTTATCCTCCATTCACCTCCAGAGCTGCATTCACTAATCTGCTGTTACATCGTGTCTCATCCTCAAGTCACCTCCTGAGCTGCACTCACTATTCGGCTCTTACATCGTGTCTTATCCTCCAGTCACCTCCAGAGCTGCAGTCACTATTCCTCTGTTGCATCAGGTCTTATCCTCCAGTCACCTCCAGAGCTGCAATCACTATTCTGTTGTTACATCGTGTCTTATCCTCCAGTCACCTCCAGAGCTGCAGTCTCTATTCTGCTGTTACACCATGTCTTATCCTCCAGTCACCTTCAGAGCTGCAGTCACTTTTCTGCTGTTACATCGTGTCTTTTCCTCCAGTAACGTTCAAAGCTGCAGTCACTATTCTGATGTTACATCACATCTTATCCTCCATTCACCTCCAGAGCTGCACTCACTAATCTGCTGTTACATCGTGTCTTATCCTCCAGTCACCTCCTGAGCTGCACTCACTATTCTGCTCTTACATCGTGTCTTATCCTCCAGAGCTACAGTCACTATTCTGCTGTTACATCGTTTCTTATTCTTCAGTCACCTCCAGAGCTGCACTGACTATTCTGCTGTTACATCATGTCTTATCCTCCAGTCACCTTCAGAGCTGCAGTCACTTTTCTGCTGTTACATCATGTCTTATCCTCCAGTCTCCTTCAGAGCTGCAGTCACTTTTCTGCTGTTACATCGTGTCTTATCCTCCAGTAACGTCCAAAGCTGCAGACACTATTCTGATGTTACATCACATCTTATCCTCCATTCACCTCCAGAGCTACACTCACTAATCTGCTGTTACATCCTGTCTTATCCTCAAGTCTCCTCCAGAGCTGCAGTCACTATTCTGCTGTTGCATCGTGTCTTCTCCTCCAGTCACCTCCAGAGCTGCACTCACTATTCTGGTGTTACATCGTGTCTTATCCTCCAGTCACCTCCAGAGCTGCAGTCACTATTCTGCTGTTGCATCAGGTCTTATCCTCCAGTCACCTCCAGAGCTGCAATCACTATTCTGCTGTTACATCGTGTCTTATCCTCCAATCACCTCCAGAGCTGCACTGACTATTCTGCTGTTACATCGTGTCTTATCCTCCAGTAACATCCAAAGCTGCAGTCACTATTCTGATGTTACATCACATCTTATCCTCCATTCACCTCCAGAGCTGCACTCACTAATCTGCTGTTACATCCTGTCTTATCCTCAAGTCTCCTCCAGAGCTGCAGTCACTATTCTGCTGTTGCATTGTGTCTTCTCCTCCAGTCACCTCCAGAGCTGCACTCACTATTCTGGTGTTACATCGTATCTTATCCTCCAGTCACCTCCAGAGCTGCCGTCACTATTCTGCTGATGCATCAGGTCTTATCCTCCAGTCACCTCCAGAGCTGCAATCACTATTCTGCTGTTACATCGTGTCTTATCCTCCAATCACCTCCAGAGCTGCACTCACTATTCTGCTGTTACATCGTGTCTTATCCTCCAGTCACCTCCAGAGCTGCACTCACCATTCTGCTGTTACATGGTGTCTTATCCTCCAGTCTCTTCCAGAGCTGTGGTCACTATTCTGCTGTTACATCAGGTCTTATCCGCCAGCCACCTCCAGAGTTGCAGTCATTATTCTGCTGTTACATCATGTCTTATCATCCAGCCACCTCCAGAGCTGCGGTCTCTATTCTGCTGTTACATCATGTCTTATAATCCAGTCACCTCCAGAGCTGCACTCACTATTCTGCTGTTACATCAAGTCTTATCCTGCAGTCACCTCCAGAGCTGCAATCACTATTCTGCTGTTACATCGTGTCTTATCCTCCAGTCGCCTCCAGAGCTGCACTCACAATTCTGCTGTTACATCGTGTCTTATCCTCAAGTCAACTCTAGAGCTGCACTCACAATTTTGCTGTTACATCATATCTTATCCTCCAGTCACCTCCAGAGCTGCAGTCTCTATTCTGCTGTTACATCATGTCTTATCCTCCAGTCTCCTTCAGAGCTGCAGTCACTTTTCTGCTGTTACATCGTGTCTTATCCTCCAGTAACGTCCAAAGCTGCAGTCACTATTCTGATGTTACATCACATCTTATCCTCCATTCACCTCCAGAGCTGCACTCACTAATCTGCTGTTACATCGTGTCTTATCCTCCAGTCACCTCCTGAGCTGCACTCACTATTCTGCTATTACATCGTGTCTTATCCTCCAGTCACCTCCAGAGCTGCAGTCACTATTCTGCTGTTACATCGCTTCTTATTCTTCAGTCACCTCCAGAGCTGCACTGACTATTCTGCTGATACATCTTGTCTTATCCTCCAGTCACCTCCAGAGCTGCACTCTCCATTCTGCTGCTACATTGTGTCTTATTCTCCAGTCACCTCCAAAGCTGCGGTCACTATTCTGCTGTTACATTGTGTCTTATTCTCCAGTCACCTCCAGAGCTGCACTCATTATTTTGCTGTTACATCGTGTCTTATCCTCCAGTCACCTCCAGAGCTGCACTCATCATTCTGCTGTTACATCGTTTCTTAACCTCCAGTCACCTCCAGAGCTGCAGTCACTATTCTGCTGTCACATCGTGTCTTATCCTTCAGTCACCTCCAGAGCTGCAGTCACTATTCTGCTATTACATCGCATCTTATCCTCCAGTCACCTCCAGAGCTGCACTCACTATTCTGATGTTACATTGTGTCTTATCCTCCAGTCACTTCCAGAGCTGCAGTCACTATTCTACTGTTACTTCACATCTTATCCTCAGGTCACCTCCAGAGATGCTGTTTCTATTCTGCTGTTACATCACATCTTATCTTCCAGTCCCCTACAGAGCTGCACTCACTATTCTGCTGTTACATAGTGTCTTATCCTCCAGTCACCTCCAGAGCTGCAGTCACGATTCTACTGTTACATCGTGTTTTATCCTCAAGTCTCCTCCAGAGCTGCACTCACTATTCTGCTGTTACATCGTGTCTTATCCTCCAATCACCTCGAGAGCTGCTGTCTCTATTTTGTTGTTGCATCAGGTCTTATCCTCCAGTCACCTCCAGAGCTGTACTCACTATTCTGCTGATACATCATGTCTTATCCTCCAGTCACCGCCAGAGCTGCACTCACCATTCTGCTGTTACATCGTGTCATATTCTCCACTCACCTCCAGAGCTGCACTCACCATTCTGCTGTTATATCATGTCTTATCCTACGGTCACCTCCAGAGCTGTAGTCTCTATTCTGCTGTTACATCATATCTTATCCTCGAGTCACCTCCAGAGCTGCAGTCACTATTCTGCTGTTACGTCGTGTCTTATCCTCCAATCACCTCTAGAGCTCCAGTCACTATTCTGCTGTTACATCATATCTTATCCTCCAGTCACCTCCACAACTGCAGTCACTTTTCTGCTGTTACATCGTGTCTTATCCTCCAGTCACCTCCAGGGCTGCAGTCACATTTCTGCTGTAACATCGTGTCTTATCCTCCAGTCACCTCCAGAGCTGCAGTCACTATTCTGATGTTACATCACATCTTATCCTCCAGTCAACTCCAGAGCTGCACTCACTATTCTGCTGTTACATCACGTCTTATCCTCCAGTCACCTCCAGAGCTGTGGTCACTATTCTGCTGTTACATCATGTCTTATCCTCCAGTCACCTCCACAACTGCAGTCACTTTTCTGCTGTTACATCGTGTCTTATCCTCAAGTCACCTCCAGAGCTGCAGTCACTATTCTGATGTTACATCACATCTTATCCTTCAGTCACCTCCAGAGCTGCACTCACTATTCTGCTGTTACATCGCGTCTTATTCTCCAGTCACCTCCATAGCTGCAGTCACTATTCTGCTGTTACATCGTATCTTATTCTCCAGTCACCTCCAGAGCTCCAGTTACTATTCTGCTGTTACATCATATCTTATCCTCCAGTCACCTCCAGAGCTGCACTCACTATTCTGCTGTTACGTCGTGTCTTATCCTCCAATCACCTCTAGAGCTCCAGTTACTATTCTGCTGTTACATCATATCTTATCCTCCAGTCACCTCCACAACTGCAGTCACTTTTCTGCTGTTACATCCTGTCTTATCCTCAAGTCTCCTCCAGAGCTGCAGTCACTATTCTGCTGTTGCATCTTGTCTTCTCCTCCAGTCACCTCCAGAGCTGCACTCACTATTCTGGTGTTACATCGTGTCTTATCCTCCAGTCACCTCCAGAGCTGCAGTCACTATTCTGCTGTTGCATCAGGTCTTATCCTCCAGTCACCTCCAGAGCTGCAATCACTATTCTGCTGTTACATCGTGTCTTATCCTCCAATCACCTCCAGAGCTGCACTCACTATTCTGCTGTTACATCGTGTCTTATCCTCCAGTCACCTCCAGAGCTGCACTCACCATTCTGCTGTTACATGGTGTCTTATCCTCTAGTCTCTTCCAGAGCTGTGGTCACTATTCTGCTGTTACATCAGGTCTTATCATCCAGCCACCTCCAGAGCTGCGGTCACTATTCTGCTGTAACATTGTGACTTAACCTCCAGTCACCTCCAGAGCTGCACTCACTATTCTGCTGTTGCATCGTGTCTCATCCTCCAGTCATCTCAAGAGCTGCACTCACCATTCTGCTGTTACATCGTGTCTTATCCTCCAGTCACCTCCAGAGCTGCAGTCACAATTCTGCTGTTACGTCATATCTTATCCTCCAGTCACCTCCAGAGCAGCAGTCTCTATTCTGCTGTTACATCATGTCTTATAATCCAGTCACCTCCAGAGCTGCACTCACTATTCTGCTGTTACATCATGTCTTATCCTCCAGTCACCTCCAGAGCTGCAATCACTATTCTGCTGTTACATCGTGTCTTATCCTCCAGTCGCCTCCAGAGCTGCACTCACCATTCTGCTGTTACATCGTGTCTTATCCTCAAGTCAACTCTAGAGCTGGACTCACAATTTTGCTGTTACATCATATCTTATCCTCCAGTCACCTCCAGAGCAGCAGTCTCTTTTCTGCTGTTACATCAGGTCTTATCCTCCAGTCATCTCCAGAGCTGCAGTCTCTATTCTGCTGTTACATCATGTCTCATCCTCCAGTCACCTTCAGAGCTGCAGTCACTTTTCTGCTGTTACATCGTGTCTTATCCTCCAGTAACGTCCAAAGCTGCAGTCACTATTCTGATGTTACATCACATCTTATCCTCCATTCACCTCCAGAGCTGCACTCACTAATCTGCTGTTACATCGTGTCTTATCCTCCAGTCACCTCCTGAGCTGCACTCACTATTCTGCTGTTACATCGTGTCTTATCCTCCAGTCACCTCCAGAGCTGCAGTCACTATTCTGCTGTTACATCGTTTCTTGTTCTTCAGTCACCTCCAGAGCTACACTGACTATTCTGCTGATACAGATTGTCTTATCCTCCAGTCACCTCCAGAGCTGCACTCTCCATTCTGCTGCTACATTGTGTCTTATTCTCCAGTCACCTCCAGAGCTGCGGTCACTATTCTGCTGTTACATTGTGTCTTATTCTCCAGTCACCTCCAGAGCTGCACTCACTATTCTGCTGTTACATCATATCTTATCCTCCAGTCACCTCCAGAGCTGCACTCATTATTTTGCTGTTACATCGTGTCTTATCCTCCAGTCACCTCCAGAGCTGCACTCATCATTCTGCTGTTACATCGTTTCTTAACCTCCAGTCACCTCCAGAGCTGCAGTCACTATTCTGCTGTAACATCGTGTCTTATCCATCAGTCACCTCCAGAGCTGCAGTCACTATTCTGCTATTACATCGCATCTTATCCTCCAGTCACCTCCAGAGCTGCACTCACTATTCTGATGTTACATCGTGTCTTATCCTCCAGTCACCTCCAGAGCTGCACTCACTATTCTGCTGTTACATCACATCTTATCTTCCAGTCCCCTCCAGAGCTGCACTCACTATTCTGCTGTTACATAGTGTCTTATCCTCCAGTCACCTCCAGAGCTGCAGTCACGATTCTACTGTTACATCGTGTCTTATCCTCAAGTCTTCTCCAGAGCTGCAGTCAATATTTTGCTGTTACATCATGTCTTATCCTCCAGTCACATCCAGTGCTGCACTAACTATTCTGCTGTTACATCGTGTCTTATCCTCCAGTCACCTCCAGAGCTGCAATCACTATTCTGCTGTTACATCGTGTCGTATCCTCCAGTCGCCTCCAGAGCTGCACTCACCATTCTGCTGTTACATCGTGTCTTATCCTCAAGTCAACTCTAGAGCTGCACTCACAATTTTGCTGTTACATCATATCTTATCCTCCAGTCACCTCCAGAGCAGCAGTCTCTTTTCTGCTGTTACATCATGTCTTATCCTCCAGTCACCTCCAGAGCTGCAGTCTCTATTCTGCTGTTACATCATGTCTTATCCTCCAGTCACCTTCAGAGCTGCAGTCACTTTTCTGCTGTTACATCGTGTCTTATCCTCCAGTAACGTCCAAAGCTGCAGTCACTATTCTGATGTTACATCACATTTTATCCTCCATTCACCTCCAGAGCTGCACTCACTAATCTTCTGTTACATCGTGTCTTATCCTCCAGTCACCTCCTGAGCTGCACTCACTATTCTGCTGTTACATCGTGTCTTATCCTCCAGTCACCTCCAGAGCTGCAGTCACTATTCTGCTGTTACATCGTTTCTTATTCTTCAGTCACCTCCAGAGCTGCACTGACTATTCTGTTGATACAGCTTGTCTTATCCTCCAGTCACCTCCAGAGCTGCACTCTCCATTCTGCTGCTACATTGTGTCTTATTCTCCAGTCACTTCCAGAGCTGCGGTCACTATTCTGCTGTTACATTGTGTCTTATTCTCCAGTCACCTCCAGAGCTGCACTCACTATTCTGCTGTTACATCATATCTTATCCTCCAGTCACCTCCAGAGCTGCACTCATTATTTTGCTGTTACATCGTGTCTTATCCTCCAGTCACCTCCAGAGCTGCATTCATCATTCTGCTGTTACATCGTTTCTTAACCTCCAGTCACCTCCAGAGCTGCAGTCACTATTCTGCTGTAACATCGTGTCTTATCCTTCAGTCACCTCCAGAGCTGCAGTCACTATTCTGCTATTACATCGCATCTTATCCTCCAGTCACCTCGAGAGCTGCACTCACTATTCTGATGTTACATTGTGTCTTATCCTCCAGTCACCTCGAGAGCTGCACTCACTATTCTGCTGTTACATAGTGTCTTGTCCTCCAGTCACCTCCAGAGCTGCAGTCACGGTTCTACTGTTACATCGTGTCTTATCCTCAAGTCTTCTCCAGAGCTGCAGTCAATATTTTGCTGTTACATCATGTCTTATCCTCTAGTCACATCCAGTGCTGCACTAACTATTCTGCTGTTACATCGTGTCTTATCCTCCAGTCACCTCCAGAGCTGCTGTCTTTATTTTGTTGTTGCATCAGGTCTTATCCTCCAGTCACCTCCAGAGCTGTACTCACTATTCTGCTGTTACATCGTGTCTTATCCTCCAGTCACCGCCAGAGCTGCACTCACCATTCTGCTGTTACATCGTGTCATATTCTCCACTCACCTCCAGAGCTGCACTCACCATTCTGCTGTTATATCATGTCTTATCCTCCGGTCACCTCCAGAGCTGTAGTCTCTATTCTGCTATTACATCATATCTTATCCTCCAGTCACCTCCACAACTGCAGTCACTTTTCTGCTGTTACAACGTGTCTTATCCTCCAGTCACCTCCAGGGCTGCAGTCACATTTCTGCTGTAACATCGTGTCTTATCCTCCAGTCACCTCCAGAGCTGCAGTCACTATTCTGATGTTACATCGCGTCTTATCCTCCAGTCACCTCCAGAGCTGTAGTCACTATTCTGCTGTTAAATAGTGTATTATTCTCCAGTCACCTCCAGAGCTGCAGTCACTATTCTGCTGTTACATCATGTCTTATCCTCCAGTCACCTCCACAACTGCAGTCACTTTTCTGCTGTTACATCGTGTCTTATCCTCAAGTCACCTCCAGAGCTGCAGTCACTATTCTGATGTTACATCACATCTTATCCTCCAGTCACCTCCAGAGCTGCACTCACTATTCTGCTGTTACATCGCGTCTTATTCTCCAGTCACCTCCAGAGCTGCAGTCACTATTCTGCTGTTACATCGTATCTTATCCTCCAGTCACCTCCAGAGCTGCAGTCACTATTCTGCTGTTACATAGTGTATTATTCTCCAGTCATCTCCAGAGCTGCAGTCACTATTCTGCTGTTACGTCGTGTATTATCCTCCAGTCACCTCCAGAGCTGCACTCATTATTCTGCTGTTACATCAGTTCTTCTCCTCCAGTCACCTTCAGAGCTGTACGCACTATTCTGCTGTTACATCGTGTCTTATCCTCCAGTCACCTCCAAAGCTGCACTCACCATTCTGCTGTTACATTGTGTCTTATCCTCTAGTCACCTCCTGAGCTGTAGTCACTATTCTGCTGTTACATCAGGTCTTATCCTCCAATCACCTCCAGAGCTGCACTAACTATTCTGTTGTTACTATGTGTCTTATCCTCCAGTCACCTCCAGAGCTGCACTCACCATTTTGCAGTTACATTGTGTCTTATCCTCCAGTCACCTCCAGTGCTGTGGTCACTAATCTGCAGTTACATCATGTCTTATCCTACAGTCACCTCCAGAGCTGCAATCACTATTCTGCTGTTACATCATGTCATATCCTCCAGTCACCTCCAGAGCTGTAGTCACTATTCTGCTGTTACATCAGGTTTTATCCTCCAGTCACCTCCAGAGCTGCACTCACTATTCTGCTGTTACATCGTGTTTTATCCTCCAGTCACCTCCAGAGCTGCCCTCACCATTCTGCTGTTACATCGTGTCTTATCTTCCAGTCACCTCCAGAGCTGCACTCACTATTCTGCTGTTACATCGTGTCTTAACCTCCAGTCACCTTCAGAGCTGCAGTCACTATTCTGCTGTTGCATCGTGTCCTATCCTCCAATCACCTCCAGAGCAGCAGTCACTATTCTGCTGTTACATCGCATCTTATCCTCCAGTCACCTCCAGACCTACACTCACTATTCTGCTATTACGTGTCTTATCCTCCAGTCACCTCCAGAGCTGCAGTCAATATTCTACTGTTACACCATGTCTTATCCTCCAGTCCCCTCCAGAGCTGCAGTCTCTATTCTGCTGTTACATCGTGTCTTATCCTCCGGTCACCTCCACAGCTGCAGTCACTATTCTGCTGTTACATCACATCTTATCCTGCAGTCACCTCCAGAGCTGCACTCACTATTCTGATGTTACATCGTGTCTTATCCTCCAGTCACCTCCAGAGCTGTAGTCTCTATTCTGCTGTTACATCATATCTTATCCTTGAGTCACCTCTAGAGCTCCAGTCACTATTCTGCTGTTACATCTTGTCATATCCTCCAGTCACCTCCAGAGCTGTAGTCACTATTCTGCTGTTAAATAGTGTATTATTCTCCAGTCACCTCCAGAGCTGCAGTCACTATTCTGCTGTTACATCATGTCTTATCCTCCAGTCACCTCCACAACTGCAGTCACTATTCTGCTGTTACATCGCGTCTTATTCTCCAGTCACCTCCAGAGCTGCAGTCACTATTCTGCTGTTACATCGTATCTTATCCTCCAGTCACCTCCAGAGCTGCAGTCACTATTCTGCTGTTACATAGTGTATTATTCTCCAGTCATCTCCAGAGCTGCAGTCACTATTCTGCTGTTACATCGTGTATTATCCTCCAGTCACCTCCAGAGCTGCACTCATTATTCTGCTGTTACATCAGTTCTTCTCCTCCAGTCACCTCCAGAGCTGTACGCACTATTCTGCTGTTACATCGTGTCTTATCCTCCAGTCACCTCCAAAGCTGCACTCACCATTCTGCTGTTACATTGTGTCTTATCCTCTAGTCACCTCCTGAGCTATAGTCACTATTCTGCTGTTACATCAGGTCTTATCCTCCAATCACCTCCAGAGCTGCACTCACTATTCTGTTGTTACTATGTGTCTTATTCTCCAGTCACCTCCAGAGCTGCACTCACCATTTTGCAGTTACATTGTGTCTTATCCTCCAGTCACCTCCAGAGCTGTGGTCACTAATCTGCAGTTACATCATGTCTTATCCTCCAGTCACATCCAGAGCTGCAATAACTATTCTGCTGTTACATCATGTCTTATCCTCCAGTCACCTCCAGAGCTGCACTCACTATTCTGCTGTTACATCGTGTTTTATCCTCCAGTCACCTCCAGAGCTGCACTCACCATTCTGCTGTTACATCGTGTCTTATCTTCCCGTCACCTCCAGAGCTGCACTCTCCATTCTACTATTACATCATGTCTTATCCTCCAGTCACCTCCAGAGCTGCAGTCTCTATTTTGCTGTTACATCATGTCTTATCATAGAGTCACCTCCAGAGCTGCAGTCACTATTCTGCTGTTACATCAGGTCTTATCCTCCAGTGACCTCCAGAGCTGCACTCACTATTCTGCTGTTACATCGTGTTTTATTCTCCAGTCACCTCCAGAGCTGCCCTCACCTTTCTGCTGTTACATCGTGTCTTATCTTCCAGTCACCTCCAGAGCTGCACTCACTATTCTGCTGTTACATCATGTCTTATCCTCCAGAGCTGCACTCACTATTCTGCTGTTACATCGTGTCTCAACTTCCAGTCACCTTCAGAGCTGCAGTCACTATTCTGCTGTTGCATCGTGTCCTATCCTCCAATCACCTCCAGAGCAGCAGTCACTATTCTGCTGTTACATCGCATCTTATCCTCCAGTCACCTCCAGAGCTGCAGTCACTATTCTACTGTTACACCATGTCTTATCCTCCAATCACCTCCAGAGATGCAGTCTTCATTCTGCTGTTACATCATGTCTTATCCTCCAGTCCCCTCCAGAGCTGCAGTCTCTATTCTGCTGTTACATCGTGTCTTATCCTCCGGTCACCTCCACAGCTGCAGTCACTATTCTGCTGTTACATCACATCTTATCCTCCAGTCACCTCCAGAGCTGCACTCACTATTCTGCTGTTACATCGTGTCTTATCCTCCAGTCACCTCCAGAGCTGCACTCACTATTCTACTGTTACATCATGTCTTATCCTCAAGTCTCCATCAGAGCTGCAGTCACTATTCTGCTGTTACATCGTGTCTTATCCTCCAGTCACCTCCAGAGCTGCACTCAC